>NC_140573.1:6285393-6977893 GCF_057381845.1 Rhamphochromis longiceps
ACTGTCCTCTCTACCGTGTGTTGTGTAACATTTATGACTGCCTGTCGTATTAGCATCTGACCGGGGCAACCCAACCATCCTCATTTCTGCAGTGTCAGTAGGATGTGTGACTATACATAGACCTAACAGTCTGTTAGAGATTGGCTTTATTTACTTTGGTGACTGTTTATAGTTTTTAAATAAAACACTGAACATTTTGTTTTGTTTTACTCTTGTTTCTTGCTTCATTTTCTCCCACTTTAGCACTGATTGCCACGATTAGCACCACGTATACTTCCTGTGTTCGGTGTGTTACGGATGTGGAGTAAATTGAACAACAATTATTTAAATTTAATAAAATTATATATATTTTTATAATACCATTTATTGAGGTGGTTCTAGTACTGTGATTGAGCATGTGTAAAGACTGTTGGCGAGTCTACATTTAGTTACTAGTGAGTAAAGGATTTAATTGCTGAAAACTGTATGTAAACATTTAAAATACTAAAACAATACTGAGGCTACGTACACAGGTATTTTTTGAAACCGGAGATTTTCCGTTTTCGTTTTAAAAAATAATCCCGTCCACACGTAAACGCAGAAATGAAGGAAAACGCTGCTTGGAACATGCCAAAGCAACAGGTGGCGATATATTCCTAACAGTGTAGAAATGTTGGCCAATCAGAAGTCTAGAAGCCTCCTTGGGAAATAATAAACAAGGATGGGGCCTAGAAGTACCACTGATTTCCTTTCTAATCCGATACCAAGTAAAATTCAGGGTGGTATCGACGATACTGATCTGTTACCGATACTTTGTACAAAAACGTATTTTATTTACTGTATCTCAAATTATAGCGTCATAATGATTACAGGTCATCAGATTACTTGTTCTCATCACTTAATAATGCAGAATTCATCATATAGAAATAAAAAAAAATGAAATTGTGCGCTATTTGAACATATCGCCTGCCTGCCGCACTAAATGACTCCGTGAGAGACGTCTGTCTCGCCCTAGCAGCACCTGTCCCTGTCCTCCTCTTCACTTCGCCTCAACATACGCTCGTCATATTCTGTGATATGATTTACTCTGAGGTGTTTGACAAATTTGTGGTGTTGCCACAACACCTCACTTTCTTGCCACATGTATCACAAACCATGTGTGTGGAGGTAAAATGCGTCAGCACATGACTCCAATTACGCTCAGCCATTGTTGTGAGTGCGCACGCAGTAATTTACACTAACTTTATCCGTAAGGTAGCTAAAATTAACTGACAGTGAATAAACTAAATATGAAATGCTTTTAATAAAGTGTGAAAATTATACTTAAGCGGACAGCCAAGAGTAGTGGATAACAATAAAGAGAGTAAATTGTTGAACCAGACTAGCAAAAGTCTAGAAGGTCGTTTCCAATATTGAAAATTCTGACACTTGGGTAGCTCTGCTGTTTTTGTTTTTTGTCAGGGTCACACAAAGCCTTTCTTGTAAGACTCATGGATAAACGGTTAAAGTGGTTACCCATAGCGGGTACTCCACATCTTTGATGGGGAACATTTCTCATGCTGCTTGCCCAAACAAATTTGTCTCCATCACAGCTTATTGAAAGAGACTACCAAGTGTTCTAAGTATATATCGTTAGCTTATGGTTATGAATAACTACTGGATAAATAGTGGATAAACTGAATGCTAAAAGTTAGCAATGAGTAGTTAAGAAATTGGGTAATCCTAAATATATATATTTTAACCAAGCCTCAATGGGGAAAAAATATAATTGATAAATGAACAAAGTAATGTTCTTCTTAACATGTATTCAATTCATTTCTCAATCTGCACTCGAATCAATAAAGGCAAAATAAAACCTGCACTGTTATTTGTTTTGTTAATTGAATTTATATCAATATGAGCTGTTTTGACATTCTTATTAGCTCCTTGAGTCTACCTGTGCCTAATGTCAAGCACTAGATGCAAAAGGCCACACACACACACACACACACACACACACACACACGTCTATCAGGTCTCAGTTAGTGGGAAAGGCATGAGGTCAAATGAATTGTCTGTAGATTTGGAAACAAGCTTATGCCAAGGAACAAACTGGAGATACAAAGGAATACAGAAAATACCCAAGAGCTCACTGGCCTCCATTATTCTGAAACGGATGAAGTCTGGAGCCTTCCAATTATCATTACATTTTTGCTGTCAAATACCAGTTTCCCCAGATCTGGCTGCCCAGCCAAACTGAGTGCTTGGGACAAAGAGCCTTTTTTTCAGACAGGTAACCCAGAACCTGAACGAACAGCATAGTCACTGAGTTCCTTTGTAGGCATGAGGGAACACCAGTGCAGTGTTTCACCAAAGTGACCTTTACAGTAATGTCCCAGTTGAAAGAATTTTTCACTAAAAGGCACGTGACAGGCTGCTAAGAGATAGCAAAAAAGCCCACGAACCAGCATGAAGAGTACAATCCTCCATTCTGATGAAACAAAGATTGAACTATTTGACCACAATTGCCAGTGGCGTACAGAAAACAAACAACCAAACAACAGACACTGAGCAGGAAATAGCATCCTTATAGTAAGACACAGTGGTAGCAGGATCATGGTGATGATGGCTTCCTGCAGCTGTGGCAGGGAGCTGTCAGGGGAGAGGAAAAGAGGAATCTTCAGGAAACTTCCACAGGCTTTGGGAAAAATGCTGAGTATGAGCACTTCCCATCCAACCTGACTGAGCTTGAACACATCCATCAAAAAAAATAGTTGTGAATGTCATTATATATGTAGAATAATGAAAGGAAAAGTATATCAGTCGACTGAGTGGTAACTGCATACTGAAACAAGAAACAGAAAAGGCTGAAAAATTCACACAACCACAGATAATTTTCAAAGGAATGACTTCAAACAGATGCAATTCAAAGATGTAACCAGTGAGAGGGAGGAGAATAGTAATGAATGAATGAGTGGGGAAAAAACATAAAAGAATCAAAGAGTGGAAGGATCCTGCTCCTGTTACTCCAAACCCATCTAAATGATCTACAATGAGGGACATGACAGTCTGTTAAAAACAGGTCTAAACAATTGGTAACACCGTGAACCTCAGACGACTCCTTCCCTGGGCCTGTCTCTCTGTTCAGAGAGATCTGAACAGATGCCAGTGCTTTTAATATTCAACCCTCTGTTTTCATGCTTGGTTGCTGGGACTTCAAACAGCACTCTTTTCTGATACAACCCAACAACCTCCATTTGCTGGTGAGCTCAACCTTTTGTTCCGTTTAACCACCGGACACTTTCTCTTGGCTCGATCCTTTTGACATAATTGAATAGTTAATGACTTTGCTCAGCGCTCCACTTCCCACAGCTCCCAAAACATCTTTTGTGCATAATGTGACACTGCAGAAAGCTTTCAGGATTCATCAAAAGTCACACTGTGTTGGGGCATTCAGCAGTAATCTGACACTTTGTGTTGGTTTTTGATTCTGCTCAGTGCCCAGCTGAGGCGCTAACCTGATTGCCGTCCTTATGATATTTGTGTGGGCAACAAGAAAAATGTTTGTTTTAGATTACATAAATGTAGGTTTAGTTTAGCAACAGGCAATGCAACTGTGCCACTAATCTTGTGGTTTGGATCTTTGGTAGGTTTCAGTAGTTCCTCTAGCAATTCAGTTCAATTTTCTAAAAGTAATGCCAAGTCACAACAACAGCGATCTCAAGGTGTTTTATATTGTAAGGTAAAGACCCTAAAACAATACAGAGAAAACCTTTACAATCAGACAACATCCTGCGAGCAAGCACTTGGCAACAGTGGGAAAGAAACCTCCAAAAGAACTAGGCTCAGGGGGAAGAAGTTACTACTATAACTACTGCCACACACCCAAAAACAAAATAAATAGAACAATATCAAGACTTCTTTATGAAGTTTATGTGTACGTTTAGTAAAGAAGATCTGTAGTCGCACATCTGTCTGCTTACCAGGTGTTTGGTGGCTAATCTAAGCTTTACATCACTTCTAATTCCTCGCGTGGTCAAGCTCATTGTGACATCACTGGTCTAGTCCAATCGTCTTCAGGCCAGTCAGCCTGGTGTAATGGTGCAGAGGATATCTTCTTACTTACTTTCTTACTGACAATTGAGCACGGTATAGACACCACAGCCTATCTGAGTACTGTTGCTGACTATGACCGTAACTTTATGACAGTGTACCCATCTTCTGATGGCTTCTTCCAGCAGGATAACGCACCATATCACAAATCTCAAACTGATTTCTTGAACCTTTCCAGGTTCAAGACACCGTTCTGGTTTCAGAATCTTTCCAGCATCTAGCTGAATCTATACCATGAAAAATGAAGTCAGTACTTGAAAACAGTAAAGTCCATTGTGTGTAAATCTACCTCTCCTGCCCTTGAAAAGCCACACTAGTGGATACATTTATCTACTTTATACCTGTATGGGTAGAAATGGACTTTTAATACCCTTATTTATAATAGCCATGTGTGTGGGGATCGTGAAACGGAAATGCCAAACTGATTAAGCACACTAAAACTTTAAAATGGCAAATAGAACTTTTGTTGGTTTTTCTAGTCCAAAGACAAAATGACAGATGAGACTGTAATTTATTTTCAGAAGTTTCAGTGGGTGGGCAGATGTTTCCTCGGAGTGTGCAGCCACACCCCAGCTCATCCTTAAACACACCTCTGCTCCCTGCTATAAAGTTTCAGTCGGTTAGAAAGTGCTGGCAGTGTTTTGACTGTTGTGGTCTTTGTTCCAAACAAATAATCTCATTTCAGTCAAGGTTGCGTGATTATAAGCACAGAATTTGTGGTTGTTTAAAATATCTGGCTTGTTTTTACTACTAGCACATGCTCTGCCTCAGGTAACATTAAGCGAGTAAGCGATGGTTTGTGTAGATGTGTGTTTTTCTAAAGTAGGCGGGAAGAGAAATAGACTACTGTGTAAAAACAGACATCTGTACACTGCTATTATGTTGTTTTCATCAGACTGGATAGAGTCAGTATAAAATGTATCTTTGATAGGACCTGGGACTTTGGACTAACTCCACCACACACTAAACTTCAGCTCTCTGTTTACTGCATCATGACTTATCATGTGTGCTTGATTGTATGTAAGTTTCATATGTATTTATTCACGTTTTAAATTACAGTAAGAGTTTTATTATAATTGTGTACTGATTTATTTGGCTTAATCATTTGGAGTTATTGGATTAATGAGATAAATCGGCAATATAGGCGAAAGCCCCTATAACTTCGAAGAAAGCGTAAGTGAATGCTGAAAAAAGTCTGCTTTCTCATCCACTTGTTGCTGCTTCTCTTTCCATGTAAATAAATGCCAGATAGAAGGTATTCGCTTTGTAATATTCGGCGGTTCCCATAGGGGGCGCCAACGGCACCAACTCGCAGCCCGACTGCAAGACATGTGGCTGGGACTTTCGGAAAGCTACACTCGCTCTTTAGTCCTAAACAATTCCCAGATTGTGTGACTGGTCAGCATTCCCTAGCAGGAGTTTGCACGCTAAAAAGCCGTTTACTAGGCGCAAACCAGCCGCAGCTGCGCTCAAACGGTGAGTAACGACACCTGACGTTAGCTAAGCGGAGCTAGCTGCTAGGAGGCTAAAAGCAACGTAAGCAGGTGCTGTTGTTCAAAGCCGCTAGTTAGCTCTCAGCTAAACTTGCTAGCTAACTTGTGACCTTCAGTACAATCATCGTGGCTGATATTAAACGGTAGTTAGCCTTATTTACCGCCGTGCTAACAGTCTGCTAGCTCCAAATGTAGTTGTGTTTTTAGCTAGCAGTAGCTCGCTAGCTAACCAACAACAACCGTGTTGTGGCCGTCGTGTTGGCACTGGTTGAACAAGTTGGAGCTAATTTTGTGTCTCCAGCAGCCAGGCCGTACTGGCAAAAACACGCAACAAGCTTTTCAAATACCCCACATTTTACTGATGCAGTATGACTTTTAGACTAAGTTAGCATTTACATTTAAAAGACTGACTTTCAAGCTGCCTTCGGGCTTCGCAGTTAACCGGTGTTCCGAGTAGAAACACTTGAAATGGCCTGTGTTGACTTCGTTTGTTTGACTTGTTCAGTAATGCGGCTGTGTTCTTAGTCCGTTGCAGGAGCTTTAGCTAAACAAATTAGAAGTGTTCATATTTGGAGGATAGGAATTTCCAGACTGATTCGGGGTCAGTTATGGGAGACTCTCAGAAGTGTGGTGGCCTGGCGGAGTTGGGTTTGTTCACAGTGACTCAGGCTGTTAGTTACTCAAGTGTGCGTTCAGGCTACAAACATTCCTTCAACTGATAGACGCTAGAACATGGACTTGGTCAAAAATCTTGTCTGTACCTGTTTGTATTGGTTTTAGGCAACTGTTACCCAACCAAGCGTGCCGGAATAAATCAAATCTAAACCATTTCACTTTCACTTCTTGGTCTGAGTGCAACACAATCTATAGTGGTGATTGTAACTAACAGTAGTAGGTTTGTAATAGTAAAGTAGTGAAAAATTCCCTCATCAGTTCCAAAAATACATCTACCACGCCAAGATATCAGACCAAATGAGCACAACACAGACGAATATTATGGAGTAATTTAAAAAAAAGAGGGGGGATTCCTTGTTGCTTTAATTGTGTCTGTGGGGCCTTTAATGAACCTTTCACTCTCTCTCCCCTGTTGTGGCAAAAAAGTGATTTCCGGTATTTGCTCCCCCCCCCCAAAAGAAAAAAGAAAGAAAGAAAGATTGCTTGTATTCAGACAGTTGTCACTGACTTGTTGTCCTATAATTTGTGAAACCTGTCAAACCCTATGTCATGAATGATACCAAGTCATTTCGAGCCACAAACAACATTCCTGT
The DNA here is from genome assembly GCF_057381845.1 of Rhamphochromis longiceps. Lineage (NCBI taxonomy): Eukaryota > Metazoa > Chordata > Actinopteri > Cichliformes > Cichlidae > Rhamphochromis > Rhamphochromis longiceps. The sequence goes on from NC_140573.1 coordinate 6,292,226, forward strand.
CACAAGGTAGAAGCTGCAGTTATTTTTTTTGAAAGTGGGTTTTATACATCCTTCATTCACCTAAACAGTCTTATTTACATTAAAAAAAATGTATTTTATAAGAGTGATCTGACCAAGAGGGCAGCAGAAATTGCAACAAATATAACATAATAGTTGTATAAACATATTTTAAGTGATATATTATCCCTCCATGAACCCTGATGACTACAGTCTTTTTTACTAATATAAGAAAAGACATTACACATAAAAACAGAAATCACTTTTTGGCACAAGGCCTTTCTCACTAGAACGGTAACAATGAAACTTACGAGAAATACAAATCTGTACCGTGTCACAACTGATAAAACACATTTAGCTTTTGACAGTCCCACCGATATGTTGTTATTGCATTTTTGGGTATCATATTGTTATTGACTGAGTTTTGATTGGTTAGTTCTTACAACACTTATTAGAATTTCTGATTTTACATTGTTAGATAGATTATTGCTTTAATACACATCTTATTTAAAAATAGATGTGAATTGCAAAAGTAGTTTTTTTCCACTTGACAGGTGTGACTAAGCTACAATCTTTTTGCAATAGATACTCAGTTCTTTAATGGTACTCCACCTTTTTTTTTTTTTTTTTTTTTTTAAGTTCTATTACAGCAGTAGAGGGGTGTATTATCTGTGATTAGGTCATATTGCACAGTGGCTATTTTTCTTCTGATAAATTATTTATTCAGGGATTTCAGCGAAAGTATCGTATTCTCTGCATCTGAGGCTTATCGCTTTGTTATTTCAAAAGAAATAAAGGAGATAAAATCTGGGGTAGATTGTGGCCCCAATAAAGTGCAAGATAACTTCATAATCTGTAGCCAAGTTGAGAGCAGCCGAGAAATGGGGTCACTACTGTTTATTGATGGTGTGACTTGCTGATAGAAGTGGCAGGAGGAGTTGGGAGTGTACAGATCTGTACGCTCTGCTCAGATTGCGTCAAATGCTGTAAAACTGATGAGGCAGTGCTTCACAGTGCAAATGAATAATGACCCAAAGCACACTGCAAAAGCAACCCAAGAGTTTGTCAAGACAAAGAAATGGGATATTCTTCAATTTCATTTAATCACCTTAACGCAACAGTTTACTGATGACAAAAATGAAGGCAGAGAGACCCACAAACACACAGCAGCTGAAGGTGGCTATAGTAAAAGCCTGACAGAATATCTGGGAAGTATTAGGACTATGTATAAAAATGGTTGTAATTCCTGAACAGTTAATCCAGTACTTCTGCTAAACCCCTTGAACTCAAGCTGAAAGTCAGCACTTCAGTCACGTCTTGATTGTATTGTTAAGACTTTAGCAACTTTACTTCTCCTACTTTACTGCTTCCAATCCAGTACTCTAACTGTACTCTTAAAAACTACTTGTGCTATTATTTGAGAGAATCAACTCTCTCAAACTCAAAGTTTTAATCAATAAGACAGTCAAACAAGTTTTGATCATCTCAGTAAAAAAAACAAACTCAAAAGTTCACAGAAAGTGTCACCATTCACTCAGTCTCTACAGTTATTAGTGGGATGCATTTAACTTCCACTCCTTATAAATACACCTTGGCTTTGGGATCTGCTCATACAAAGTACGGATCCCTCAGTGTTAGATCAACAAACTTTTTTCTTTACTGAGAGGAATAGATGGTGAATCATTCTTTAATCTGCAAGGCAACATCTGCCTCCGCAGGCATGTTTCATTCTGGACTGCTTTATGCTTTATACTTATGCTTAGCATTAAGATTCCTTATTCCCTTATGCTGTTTTTTTATGGTCATGCTTGATTCTCCTTTTTCTGCCGTCTGTTTTGATTAAATATTAAAGGTACAGCCCTTAAATGGTTCCAGTATTTTTTGTCAGATAGGAGTTTCTCTGGCCAGGCTGTGTTTATTCGTGTTTTAGTATTTATTGGTTGCTGATTTAGCAATTTAGCACACCTGCTCATGCACAAAGAGTTGAGCTGATACATGAGAAGCAATGATGATGTTAACTGAATTGAATCCAGCTAAGTCAAAGCTTTGTGTTAAGTGTTAAACCTGTGATAATATGATGAGAGAGTGAGAGGGAAAGAGCCATTGACTGAGTTTTTCAGTCTTGTTAACTCTCTTGAACACAGTGTTCATTCACAAATTTGCTGTGAAGACACAAAGAAATGTTTTTGTTGTGTGATAACATGCAAACTCTGCATGCAAACATTTGGAGGCACCGTTCTCAGACACGGATCGATGCAGAGCAGTGAAAGATGCCAACCTCAAATGAGCCAGTGAAAATCGTGGTTGTTGTCAGTCTCATTATAAAGTGCTTTTAGTCCTTGTTTTTTTTTTTTCTTTTCTTTTTTTTTTCCTTCCCTCCTCTGTAAAATAGGACAGTGTTAAAGCATTCTCTCTCTCTCTCTCTCTCTCTCTCTCTCTCTCTCTCTCTCTCTCTCTCTCTCTCTCTCTCTCTCTCTCTCTCTCTCTCTCTCTCTCTCTCTCTCTCTCTCTCTCTCTCTCAGAGTCCTGGAACCAGCTAATGGGCCCTAAAAATATATACAGAACTTTGCAACAATATGATGGCAGTGTAAATCACACAAGCTCAGGTTGAAACTTGTCATAAAGATTTCTACTTTAGTGTTGCTTATTCTGCAGAATATGTGTTTTGTGAAAGTGGCAGTTTGATGACTCGCTGTATTTCCACTAAGCTGATGTTGCATTGACAGATTTTGTTTTTGTGTAAGACTGAATAAATGTGGATTTAAAAGTGAATGTACCTCTTCCAGAAAGGACAGTATCCTTTAATTGTATTGTGCAAATTCATGTGCAGGATGTTGATCCAGCATAATGTAATCATCCTAAAACGTAAATATACCTGCATGTCTCTATTCTACAGCATGAACCAGGTTTGATGTGCACAGTTGATTCCCAGAGAAAACTGAGCTTGGACATCATTGCTTATTTCTAAAATAAGAAAGAGGTTTACCTCAATCTTGTCTTATATTGTTTAGAGCCAGGTGGGAGTTTTCCTCTGCAGTTCATTTGTATTTTTCACTATTTATTTGTCAAAATTCAAGGGACCTGCTAGTAGGAAGTGTCTGACAGGTTTGTTCAGAGGATTTGATAAAAATGCAAATCTTTAACAAAGACGCTTCATAGTAAACTGATAACTAAGGCTGTTTATCTACCATTAACCTTCTGAGGGGGAAAAAAAGAGATTGTTTTGTTACATGCTACATTCAGTATCTTGCAGTATCTAACCAACTCTTCATTTCTGTCACCTTCCCTCTGTTGTAGTGGGGATCACGACAGCCAGGGGCCGGACATGATTGGAGCTGGAAGCGGTGAGAAATTCTAACCTTCGTTTAGCTGCATGTTGCATAAACATAGCAGACTCTATTTTTTTAAGACTGATTGGTGTAAGTAAATATTTTTCATACTTGTGTGTATCCTCTGCGGCGTATACAGGCGGCCAGGGCCCGCCTGATGGGGCAGACGGCGAGGAGGCGGAGAGGTGTCCTATCTGCCTGGGCGTCCTGGCTGGAGGCGAACTCGCCATGCCTGATAGCTGCTGCCATGTCTTCTGCCTCAGATGCCTCCTCACATGGGCAGAGGTGACACTCAGATAACGCTAATATAGTAGTGGCACTAAGTGGAAGTGATTTTTAGGTCATGTCATGTGTAGTGAACAATTATATATCTGGTCTGTCTGTGAATTAATCACTATATTCTGTCTTAGATCCAGAATGATATTTTAATGAGTATTAGTGCATTGACAACAAAGGTGACTTGGGATGTGAGAAAGCAACCAATGCCATCAAAGCCCGGTTTGATGTGCTAAAACTGGCTTTCTGTTTGTTAATGTTGGCTAACGTTACCTGCTAGCAAAGACACATATCAGTGTAACAGCTAGCAGGCTAACCGTAGTTTACTTCCTCACTAAAGTTGTTGCAGACAAGATGTTACCTGTAGCTCCTTATAACAAGTTTTTGTTGTGCTGGGTGTTGGTTGACATTAGTGATTAGTGGATTTTTGAGCTACATTTAGCTAGTGTTGCTCACCTTTGACACTGGGCCCCGGTCCACATGCTGTTGGAGGAAACCAGGGAAGTTGGGGAAGGTCGGATCATTTTAGTTATGTTTATTCTCTTTAAACTTGGCAGTAAAAAGCCTTGAGTACAGAGGGAAAAGTTCAAAGGCGTTAGCAATGATATTCTTGTGCCAGTACTCATGCCAAAAATAGCATCTAGTGATTTCCCTCATGTCAGACTGGAAAAGCCCGTAAGCCTTTAAGCATTCATGCCTTTCATTCGTATTAGTGTACTAATGATGTTTTGTTTGCTTTAATTTGAAGCTGCAGATGGCTCCTTCCTGCCCCGTGGATAGAAGACCTTTCAGTCATGTTTACAGATGGGACAGGATTCTCGGCTGTGTGCAGGTCAATGTGCTGTTTTCTCTGTTTACTGCTGTTGTTTTAAGCTTTGTTGAAATTTCCTGTGCTGTAAAGCTGAGACACCCGCTGCCTGCTGTTAACGAGAAATACGGAGCGTTATTTTCCCATGATGTCAGTTTATTTGAAGTGTATTTAAGAAGAATTTTAACAGCTGAAAAAAAATTTGGTTGAAGTGGTTTTGAGTTAGCCTGGGATTGACCTAGAACAGGGGTGCCCAATCCCGGTCCTCGAGAGCTACCGTCCTGCAGCTTTTAGATGCATCCCTACTCCAACACAGCTGAATCAAATGGTTTGATCTCTTCAGCATGCCATCATGTTTGGCAAAGGCCTGATAACAAGCCATTCATTTGATTCAGGTGTGTGGGAACAAGGATGCATCTAAAAGCTGCAGGACGGTAGCTCTCGAGGACTGGGATTGGGCACCCCTGACCTAGAAGGTAAAGCCAGCAGTCAAAATTAGTTTTGTTTCCAAGTCACATGTAGGCCAGCTGTCAAGCCACCACACTGCCTCACATGACTTTTGTCTTTATATGTACTTAAAAAATAAATAAATAAATATGCTTCTATCCTCAAAGGTCCCTGTGAGGAAGCGACTGTCTCAAAGCGATGCTGAGAACTGCTGCTGTAGAAACCCTGAACAAAAAGTCTGTCTCAAGTGAGTGTTAGACTGTTTCTTTCTTAACATTACTGGGTCGCCTCTTAGGCCGGCCCTTGACATTTGACTGTGAGTGCAACCAAGAACTGATAAAATGGTTATCTTTTCAGAAGCAAGCCCACAAGAAGGTTGAGACGGCAAAAGGTGGAGAGGACGGCAGGCGCTAAAACAAAAGGACTTGTGAGGAAATGTATGTTAGAGCGCTTCTGCCCCAGAAATGTGGCTAGCCTTTTCTCGCATTGTGTCAGCAATCTCACGTCTTTAAATGTGTTTATAGGTAACGATGAGGATCCCTCCTCACTGAGCAGAAAAAAGGTAACTGCTTTGTTTTTTTTGTTTTTTATCTGTCCCACACACGTTTCACTGTTAGGTTTGATGTCACTGTTGATTCTTTGCATTTCTTTCTTCAGGTGAGAGGAACAGACTGCTGTACGTGGTCACCTCCTCCCTGTGTTTCATTAGTTACGTCAGCACAGGACGTGTAAGTGACACTGATTTAATGAAATAATATGTTAGTAGTTTTTTTTGTAGTTTGTACTCTTTGTCAGGATTTTTTTTTAAAGTGCTTACAGCGATCATGTTTAAAGTGCGCTCAGTCGATCAGTTGGAGAAGTCAAAAAATTGGGTTGAATTCTAAACATAGTAGGTGGATCTTTAAAAAGTTTTATGGTATTAAACACATTAACATTAAAATTTATTAGTGGAGTCACTGCACAAAACTCCAGCACACAGTGCCTCTTTGACATATTGCATGCATTAACGTCTTGCTGTTTTAGAAACAGGCCAGACTATGGTAAATGGTAAATGGCCTGCATTTGTATAGCGCTTTTCTAGTCCCTAAGGACCCCAAAGCGCTTCACACTACATTCAGTCATTCACCCATTCACACACACATTCACACACTGGCGATGGCAAGCTACATTGTAGCCACAGCTGCCCTGAGGCGCACTGACAGAGGCGAGGCTGCCGGACACTGGCGCCACCGGGCCCTCTGACCACCACCAGTAGGCAAACACGGGGTTAGGAAACATCTTGGGCAAGACTATGTTTCACATCCTATGTCAGTAAGGCTTTATTGATAGGACAGCTCTGAATCATGGTTAACTTCATTCACGTGCAGTGATGAATTATTGTGCTAACTGTGCACTATTAACATGTCACCTAAACAACCAAAGGTTGACTTTTTATGTGTAAGCAGGATTAACTGTAAGAGTAGACTGATACATTGTAGCTTAACAGTTTTAGCTCATGTCTTTAAAAATAGAAAAAATAAAAAACTTACAAAATTCTCGATGCTGGCAGAGGGTCTCCTGAGGCTGCAGTGTATAGACAGAAACTCTGAAAACGATAAAGAAAACATCCTTACCAACTCCGTCAGTGGAACTGTTTTATTCCCGTGGTTTTCAACCCACTGGGGATAGAGCAACTGAAGATGGAAACATCAGGGAAACTAAGATGAATAAACATTGATTTTGTAATGTGCTGACCTTCAGTTCACTCAAATTTGACTTCAGGCAGACATGCCAGAAAAAGTTGGTGTTTGGATATGGAAAGGTGCAAGTTTAATGACACTCCTGAAGAAAACCACAACTCGTGGTGGTTAAAACTGGTGCCTGAAAGCGTTTCTGAAACTCCCCACACTGTGTGTGGAAGATGTTTCGGTTCGGATATCGTTTGGAGTGGCAGTGATTTTTTTTTTCTTTTCACACTGATAAACAAGTTGGAAAAATGTTGTAAATTTAACCACATACTTTAGCTTCTTGCTTTTATTTTTGAACTAGCACTTAAAAAGTAACTTGTAAAATTAGCTGTAAGTATAGACCTTTTTATAGATATAAAGTCTGCTTCTTCTAAGAATAGGTAACATCAAATAATTGACAGATTACAGTTTAGACCTATTTTAACTGTAGAAACCAAAAAATATCTCATGTTCAGAAGCTGGACGGCAGGGCAGATGGGTAAATCTACTTCTGAACATGAGATATTTTGGGTACCTGGGAACCATTTATTTTGGACTATAACTTTACATTTGAAATTCAAATTAGTGCTGTGTAGAAAGCACTTTTGTAACTCTTACCCTGCTTTCACTGTCCTTCAGTGCAGATCCTGAGTGGCTGGCAGAAGATATACCATATGACACTGGACTCAAGCAGTGCAAGCCCCAGGTGCAGCACTGTCCCTGGCTCTCTCCTGCTGCTCCCATCCCTGCTAATGGCACCTCAAGGTAATAAAATTCCCACTGCTGTGACCGTTTTCACAAACTGACAACATCTTTCATTAGATCCTATCCACAGCCTCAGTTTGACACTCGTGGTTTAGTCTGTCAGTCAGGACTATAGAACAGCGCACACAAGGAATTGTCCTGAGTATAAAACACAGGAGCTTTAAAACTGCACACTGAAATGTTTCACTTGGTAAATTCTTGAAAAGTTTGTTTTGGTAACATTGATTGGGGTCCATTCAAACAGGACATTAGAATGAGTTCTTCTTTGGGTTTTTGGGACTTTAAAATTGTGGAAAAGTAGGAATGAAGAACGCACTGAGATAAAATCTGACCTCTAGCTGTTTGTTGGTTTTACAGGCAGAGTTTCCATGGAACCAGTTGGAATCACAACACGTTTCCATTTGGATTTGGCTCATTTCCATTTACCTCCAGCTCACCGTTCACCCCGAGCAACTTTGGTGAGACACATTCGACACAGTTGACTTTTTTCTATGATCACAAAGCCAAGAAAGCACGAGACGAGGCTAATCGAAACGTATTGGCTGAAGCATATGCTTATTACGCCAACCAGACAATCCTCATAGGGGATTGTCTGGTTGTTGGGGTTTTCTGTTTCATGTTGTATGGTCTCTAGGTGACTGTAGTGACTGTATGGATGGATGAAATGTAGAAGAACCATTAAAGTCTTGAACTAGATATCAATAAGAAGTAAAATCAAATGACTGTATTCAAACGGCAGCTGCTGTTCATAGGAAACACTGGACCAAAATAATAGTGAATCACAGGCTTCTATAACCAGTCTCTCTGCCATGTAGTGTTTCAGGGTGTTGTCTGCGCCATCACGTGTCCCAAAGGAGGAGAGAAGAGAGGTGGCCGAGCTTCAACCTCCAAAGCCCCCACCAAAGAGACAGAGTCTCTACCGTCGAGACGATCAGGACGCAACAGCAGCAAAACTCAAGAAGAGACTCCTGCATCTGACCCTTCAACACCTCCACAGTCCAGTTTGTCAGACTCCGACTCATCTGCTAGCCAGTCCACAAGGCCTGGCAAGGCTTCTCAGGTGCCGGCCAAGAGGAAAGGGAAACGAGTGACAAACCGAAAGGCTAGCGGCAAACGGAAAGCCACAACGAGAAAAAAAAGCTCTCCGGAAGTTGTTAACAGTCCAGCAGCTAGCGAGGAGGAAGCACAGGAGGACGCAGTGGAAGAGGCATGTGAGGAAGTGCAGGAGGAAGCACAGGTAGAGGCACAGGAAGCATCACAGGAGGAGGAAAATGACGTGAGTCAAAACAGGGAGGAGGTGGAGGAAGAAGAAGAGGAAGATAAAACTGAACAGGAGCAGGATGGAAGTCACTCAGAACAGCAGCAGTCTGACGCTGAAGATGGTCTCAATGAGGAACAGGATGGTTTCAATTCCTCTGATGAGCAGCGAGCCGGAGGAGCTATGAATGATGTGGGACAGGAGAGTGAGGAAGCTCAGGAACAAAGTGATGAGCACGAGCAAGAAGAGAAAGCCGACGAAGGTGAGAGTGACGTCTCATGTCCCTCAGGATCAGCTGTTAGCAGCCCTGGTTTGTGCTCTGAAGGAGTCGAGAGCAAAAAAGAGAAGGAAGAGCAGGCCAGTCCAGTTTCCTCTGGAGAAAAGCATCCAGAGGAAAGGACTTCGCCATCCCCATCCCACTCCTCCACACAGAATGCTCTGGAAGATGTAGTGTCTCCACAGTGTGACGAGCAGGTGGAGCAGGATGATGAAATGGACATTTGTGCAGAGTCAGAAGATGCCAACAATGAAGAATCTTCAAAGAAAGTGAAGGCTGAATCATGTGGGAGTTTAGCACAACCTGGTTCTCCCTCTGCTCGAGAGGAAAATGTAGCTGACCAAGAAGCGAAAGTTTCAGAGGTCATTGAGGCAGAAATGCTGGCATCAATAGAGCATTCGGGAGTCGACAACTCTGTGGAAGAATCCAAGGATGACACAAGTGTTGTCCCCATGGACTGCAGTTCACCCACGAGCGAGCATGGGAACAGCCCCGTTTTGGAACCTCCGAGTGAGACTGCTTCCCCTGCTCCTGTAGAACCACCTCCTACAACTTCTGAAAGCCACGTCACCAAAGATGAAGGCGCCAAGGACAAAAGGGAGAGAGACAGGAGCCAAGAGAGGAAGAATGGCAAGCAGCGGAGATCTCGCTTCCACTCTCCAACTTCCACGTGGTCACCTAAGAGGGACTCAAAGAGAGAAACATGCAGGCGTTCACGTTCACGGTCTAGAGAACGTGACAGCAGCCCTTCCCCGAGGCGCTCTTCACGGGCTCGCAGCAGAGAAAGAGACAGGGACCGGGATGGAGACAGAGACTATTCTAGGAGAGATCGTAGTCGGGACAGAAGGAGGCGACGGTCCCGCTCAAGATCCCGGTCAAGGTCCCGGTCTAGATCTCGATCTAGAACAAGATCACACAGACGAGGGCCCAGCCCTGAATGGTCGACATCTAGAGAGCAGTCTCCTCAGAGGAAGGAGCGTAGAAGCTGGAGATCTGGAGCCGGTGGTGGGTCTGGCAGTGAAGGACGGAGGTATCACGGCAGCGCTGGCCACTTTGAAAATGGTGTCCCTGCAGAAAGTTCTCCTGATCGCCAGAGCTCAGACAATCCCGATTGGGTTACAGAAAAGATTCGAGGAGATGCTGATGGAAGGAACCGGGACTTCGGGTACAGCAGCAGCTCACGCTGGGAAGACCATCGTGGAAGTGGTGGGAACAGAGGAGAACAACGAAGTCGAGGGGGCCCTGGAGGGTTTGAACGTGGCCGGGGCGGAGGACGTGGTGGTGGCAACCGCAACTTTTACAACCAACAGGAAGAAATGTCTGACAGCCGCTGGCAGTCGAGGAACAACTTCTCAGGTACAGGCAACAATTCAGGGAACGACGCATACAGCCGATTCAATGAAAACCGAGGTGGCGGGCGCAGGAAAGAGCCTGAGCCAGGCGAGCCTATGGTTGACCGCTCAGGCTGGTCCTCTGCATCCAGCTGGGCTGTCAGGAGGACACTGCCTGCAGATGTTCAAGACTATTACTCAAAAAGGGAGAGAGGCCCGGGCACGTGGAGCCGGCAGGAGGAAGAGCAGCAGCCACCAGCTGCAGCAGGTGAGACCTCTTTATTTTGTCGATACACCTCCAAAAAATCAGGCATCACTGTGTTGTCTGCACTGCAGAGTTGAAAAGTAAAGAAGCATGTTATACATTATGGTGGTATGTGTTGAATATTCTCTTTGAGCCAACGAGAAGAAGATAATTTTAGTTCATGTGTGAGGAGAGAACAACTAGAAATTACCCCCAGGTATCTGCACTCCATTCGATTTAGAGGAAACTGTGATTTCTTTGAAGTTAATTTATTCCTTTGAAAGTCTCACAACATCTATTTTTGATATAAGGCGGCTCTTTTCATTCTGCCTTCTGCGAATCCTGTCCTGCACTTTTTTATATAAACCTACGTGAATAAGCACAGACAGAGTTTTATTTAGCCTCTCACATTCACTGTCCCCTCACATTTTTTCATTATTATTTGTGGTCCTTGTTCTCCAGATCCTCCAAAAAGCGATCCTCCTCTCCAGGCAGTCCCCGGTAATGCTCCGGTGCCTCTGATGAACGTGATTCCACCTCATCCTCCGCAGCTTAATGTTATTCATCACTACCCCATGCAGGCCCCACGAGGAGCCCTGCCGGTCAGCTTGCAGCCTGCAGCACCCTATGCCATGCCTCCTCAGGTCCCCATGCATCTCCACCCTGCTGTGCCGCTGCTGCAGGTGCCCGCTGTGGGTGCTCAGGGCCTCCCACCTCCTCCACCACCACCTCCACCAATGCAGCAAGGCAGCCAGACAGCAGCGGTTCAGCCAGACGGCCACGCTGCACAGGTATGGTAGTCTTGGCAGGATTAGTTTCCAATTCCTGAATGTCTAATGTTTTTATTTATTTATTTTATAAATGGGCACAATAACTGTCTCCAAGCAGTTCTTCCCATAATTCTCTCTGTGATTTTTCCATTTTGCATTAGATGGCCAATACCAAGGTGAGTTTTGTGAAACCAGCATTGCTTCCAACCCCAACCAAAGCTGGGGTTGTAGCAGTGACACAAGGCCAGCCGGCACCAAGCCAGGCGCTGCCATCCTCTACAACTCAGCCCGGCCAGCATAACAAGGCCCAGGCTGACAGCTCCAAAAAAGAAAAGGTAACTGATCTGTCACTCCATCAAAGGTCATTCAGTAAAGTTTTTTTCTTCTCTGCCCTTTTCTGTTTGTTGTCTTTTGGATAATCCAAGTTCCTCTTACTGTTGCAGAAACAACAGATCCAAGAGAAAGCTATAAATGAAGTGAAGACAGCCATCAAACCATTTTACCAAAAGAAGGAGATTACAAAGGAGGAGTACAAGGAGATTGTGCGCAAGGCAGTAGAGAAGGTAAACCCTCAGATTTCTTTTACTGTCATCTGCATTTTTAATGCAATCAGAGCCCAATACACGGCCTTTAAATTATATTGAATACAGACACCTAGCTGTGTGGTAGCCAGGTGTAATGTTCACACAAACTCTGAGAGCAGCTAGCTTATTATTGTTCTCATTATTGAGTGTATTTGCCAACAGTTGCTGCTAACATTAGATATTTTTGGTTTTGTGAAGGCCAAATAAAAGCCCGCTGCTTTTTAAAACAACCACATACAGACTGTTACATTTAGGGATCGGTATTTCCTGACTTTATGTGTTTGGCTTTTCTTCCACTTCAGGTGTGTCACAGCAAGAGTGGGGAGGTGAACTCTGGTAAGGTGGCCAACCTGGTGAAGGCCTACGTGGACAAATACAAGCATGCCCGCAAGAAATGAAACGTCGCCCTGCTGCTGAGGTGGCAAAAACCCTCAAAGACCCATTGAGCTGCTCAAGTGCAATTTCTTCTCCTTGGAATTTGGCCTCCGAGCTGAAAGATGATGGAGAGCCAGCTTTTTTTTTCCCCTTTTCTTTTCTTTTTTTGATATCTCTACCTTTTATTGAATGATGAAGATTTTTTTCTATAGATTTTCATATTTTGTCAGAAAAGAACAACCCAATCAGAAATTGTAATGCAAGAGCCCTTTATTTTGCATAGATCATGTGACTTGGGAACTACTGTAAAGAGCGCAGGCTAGTGTGGGGAGAGGGGGTGGGTGGGGTGGATGATGTTAAAGATGCACCACTCAGTGAAAGACATTTCCAGGGTGCCAGCTGGTACAACGAATTTCTCTGTTAGGGCATCCTGATCGCTTCTGAACTGAATATTGTCAGTGTCCTTTTTTAAATGTTAAATAATATTTCAGATGAGATCCTAGTTTATTGCCTTTATCAATCTGTGTGGCCCAGTGATGGGCTGGAATCTAATGAACGTGATTGTAATCAGGGCCCTGATTGGACCCAAACTGGGTTAACCAATCAGCAGTGAGTGTATAATGTGAGCTGTAGCTCCTGGGTGGGAGGGGGTAGTTTAGAAACTCCACCCCCTTGCTTGAATGTGTAATAAGTGTCTGAGTATACATGAACTGTGGAAGCTATCCAGAGAGTAGTTGAATAAATTAGCTGCCTCCTAACGTGCTTCTGTGTGTGTTGTGACAGGAGTTGCATGAAAGACTTCCTGTTAGAGCGCCGGGTCACTGTAAGATTTAATTGCAGGCTACACGGTGTGACATGAATCTAATAAACAATATCAAGGTAGATATATGTAGAGTGACCAACAGCGTTGGTGCGTTCATGGTCGTTGGAGAACAGCGTGACATGAAGAGAAATGCTCTTTTTCTTAGGTTTCTTTTATGGTACTGTGCAAAAGTCTAGAGCCAACAATGTATTGAAACGTGTAGACATACATGGATACATACTGGGTCTAAACAAAAAAGCTGACTGAGTCTGACTGTTCCAGTGTCTTTTTCTGTCTTTGCTTTTACTGTATTAGCAGTGTGTTTGGGATCATCATCATGATGGAACAGGAACATCACCAACACCACTGGCTGACAAGCACCCCAAAACCAAAGCCTCCCCCGTGTTTTACACGTGGTTGTAGACACTCACTGTTTTATCCTGTCTGCGCTTAGTGACAATAATTTAAAGCAGGAATGTGGAATTAACATCTCAATAAGACCTGATTTTCAGTCCAGCTCTTGAGTAATTTGGCATACCCTCAGTCTTTTCTCCGTTTCCCTTCCCTGTTTCTAATGAGGTGTAAGTGAACAGTAGACGGATGGATTTTTCTTTTAAAGACATGACTTTCAGAATACTGTTCCTCTGCTGTAGATCAGTTTTTAGGCTTTCCTTAAGTCTTCTTTGGCCACTTTTGTTTGTCAAATTTCCTCAAATTTGTAGAAGGACACACTAAACGTCTGTGTGTCCTTATATCGACTGGGATTTGCCAATTTTTCAGCTACTAGCGATACTATTTTTCCTGGGGTTTTTTTGTTTGTTTTGTTTTGGGGTTTTTTTTGGGCTGTCAAATGGTTTCATCTTTTCAGCTTTATAGATACACTAAAGAAATTTGGGGAAAATGTCTTTTTGCAACAGGCTGCAAGTATCTAAGTGCTTAAAGAAGTTAAAATGGGTTCTTTGCCAAGTTGTCTGTTACTCTGTAGACACAACACTAGTTCGTCCCTTGAGTTATGCTTGAATAATTCATAAGTCAGTGTTAAAGCATTCCTCTGAAAATGGTCAGGCACAAGGACTGGACTGACCTCTGCAGTGCTGTTGCTAATGACTGCTTTTAACAAAATTACAATGCAGTCTGGCTCTTTGGAAACAGGATTCTTGCAAAGTACTGTAAAACAGTCACACATTAGATTAGATAAAACTTTATTAATCCCTCGGGTGGGTTCCTCCGGGAAATTTGGTTTCCAATAGCACAGCACCGACAGAAGTTACAGAATGTGAGCAGAAATGTACCATATATACACACACAATACAGAGACATATATAAATACAGAGTATACAAAAGGGATAAATAGGAATAAGAATACAAGGGAATTGCACATTTCACAGTATTGTGAGTCTATTGCACCGTTGGATATTAACAAAAAGTATTGCACAGTGAAAAGGCACTACAGCTCTCCCTCCTCCTTTGTCCTCCTGTTTCCCCTCCCTCTCCCCTCCAGAGAGGAGTTAAACAGTTTGATAGTGTGTGGAACAAAGGAGTTTTTAAGTCTGTTGGTTCTTGTCTTTGGGAGAAGCAACCTGTCACTGAACAGACTCCTCTGGTTGTTTATGGCCGTGTGCAGAGGATGCCCAGCATTGTCCATAATGTCCAGCAGTTTCTTTTGTCCTTTTCTCTGCCACTATCACCAGAGTGTGCAGCTCCATGCTGACCACAGAGCCAGCCTGGATGAGTCCTCCTTTGCTGTGCTGCTCACCCAGCACACCACAGCATAGAACAGTACTCCAGCAACCACAGACTGGTAAAACATCCTCAGGAGCTTCCTGCAGATGTTGAAGGACCTCCGCCTCCTGAGGAAGTACAGTCTGCTTTGGCCTTTTTTATACAAGTGCTCTGTGTTGCATGACCAGTCCATCTTGTTGTCCACCCACAGCCCGAGGTACTTGTATGCGTTGACCACCTCCTCTCTCTCTGTCTGAACTGGCAGTGGACCTGATCTGGACCTCCCGAAGTCCACAACCAGTTCCTTGGTCTTTGAAGTGTAGAGTTGGAGGTGGTTTATGTGACGAACTCCACATTACCGTCGTGTTAAACCCACTATTCTTTCACATTAGTGTTCATGTTTTAGATTAAACATCCCAGTTTGCACGATTATGACACATTTTTGTTTCCCATCCAGACATAAACATGTTGAAGATGCACCTCTTTCACTTAGACATGCAAACAAATTGAGTCTTAACTCTGCTATCATCCAATTCATGTGTTAGGCACAGACTCATATTAAAGTCGACTCGTCCCCAAAAAGAACAAGAAGAAAGCATGTGGAGGACAAGGACCAGCCTGAGATAAGAGTCCTGCTGATGATAGGGCATCTGTTCATTGAAAGATGTTTGTTTTTTTCAGGCCGACATCATTTGTGTACCTAAAATTGTTACGAATTCACAAATTCAGGTAAGAAAATAATCATGAAATCTGCATTTGTGGGTGAGCTTCCGTGAACTCTGAGCCCATGTTTGAAGGAGGGAGGAGTATCTACAACTATGAACTACAACTCTGGTCTCCCCCCCCCCAATTTGTGCTTAAAAAATGGCAGTCAAACCCTGCAAATATCAGAAACGTAACCTCTGGACTTTCAGTTACGATGGCAGATTGACCAGCTGTTAAAGGTATTCCTGCATCAGAATGAAGTTTCATTTTGACCTGCCCCTTAAAACTATTCAGGGTACACACCACACAAATCCTGAAATGAAGTCTCAACACACTTGCATAGCTTCAGTAAAACAAGTTGCAGTGAAAAACTCATCTTCCTTGGCCTAAACACACACACACACACAGAGAGCGCTTAAGCCAACTGAATTGGTGCCATGGATGAACCTCGGTGTCTGATCCTTGGAGCACAATGTCAACCTCCGTCAGCTTGGGGGCAGCATTGTCAAGCTGGTGTTTCAGCTCTGCAGAAATCTTTCTCTGGAGAAATAAACTAAAACTCAAAATTATCTGAGCCCACTGCTTCATTTTTAAAAGACAGTGGAGTTGAAGTTGTCTCCATGTGAACAAACACTCACTTTGTTAAATACTAAAGAATCTGAAAGACGTGTGTGTTTTAACTTTTCTTTTATTTGAATTAAACACTGCCTCCTACAGGCATTGATTGGCTTACATTTCTAAAACAAAGCCCTCAAAGGTACTTTTTGCAAATTGCAACTAAAACTTCATCCACCAGTGGGCAGTGTTTTTAATTTTTAAAAGGGCTGTTGCTGGTTTTTTTTTTTTTTTTTTGACAGCTTGTTTTTTTAACTGCACCTTTCCCCTCATGAAGCTTTTCCTTTTCTCACACTGTTGTAAATAAAATTTTATTTTCATTGATAATAAATTTTACATTAACCTGCTGCACCATCTTATGGTACAGAATGGTATTACAGCAAAATATGGCCTGGGTCTATCTAAGCTGAACTTGGTCTCTCTCTTTAGCACGGTGCATAGGTGTTTTGGAGATTAAAAAAAAAACAACTAAACATAGTAGTTCTTCCACATTCTGTTGTTGGCTTTAGCTTGGAGGTTTTTTTTTCTTTGCTGCTGAGGTCAAGAGTTGGTTGACGTACTCTCAAGCGGAGATGTGCAGAAACAACATTTTCTGCACATCTCCGGTCTTCCATAAATAGATGACAACATTTCGGTGACGTGTGAATGTTGGAAGCACAGTGTGCCATCTACGACGGGCTCTCCACTCGGTGGGAAGGAATCCGCGTCGAGCTCTCTTGTTCGTTATTGTTTGGTTGAAGGTGTTCAAGAGTGCAACCTGTTTTTAGTTGTTTCTTAGGTTGTTTTTTTTTTTTTTTTTTTGCATGTTTAACAGGTATCACGGCATGTGGTCAAAATTCAAAGTATTCTCCCATAAAGAAAAAATTTCAAGTTTCCCACAACCCCTGAGTGGGGGAAGTGGAACCGGGAGGCTCGCAGGCCTTCTCAAAGCAGTAGTGTTGTCGCTGCGCAGACCTTCAGCAGGTTATAAAGACTAAATACAGTTTCAGGAGAGACCTCGCTTGTGGCGTTCTTGATCCAGTCCAGAATGATGAGGATCATGCTGCTGGACATGACCGTGATACAGATGAGGAGGAAGAGGCATGCCTAGAGAGCAAAATAAGATCACAGTTAGCTAATGTGTTCATTCACACCAAGTTAAATGAAACCTTTCACAGTTTAAGACGTGTAATTTGTTGTCTTTGGTTCAGTATAAAGCTAATTATCTCACTTTAGCTTAGCAATGCAGAAGATATAGTATTAGTTTGTTGCACTGTACTGTTTTGTAATTAAAAATATGATAATTAATGAAAAAACAATAAAACATAAGATTGTTTGCTTAATATGAAGTTAAACTAAAGGGCTAATTACTGCAGCTACAACCGTGTCGAATCCTTGGCAAGGAAACAAATAAGTGTAAAGTTCAAAAACGGTTCATTTCATCGAACTCCATCTTACCCCGATCTTTTGCCCAGACTTCATGGACTCTTTCTTGACCAGTCTGATGTAGAAAGCTGAAGGCAGGATGAAGATGAGCATGGCAGCAGCAGAAATGTCTGACATTGTAAAGACATTTGGCATTTTAGTCACAATCCTTTCTTTTACTGTTGCTCTTTAAGATGTTATTACAATATCTTGCATGCAGACATATACCTATAAGTCTAAAGATGGTGGGAACGAAAATAACCAGGGCATTTGTGCCAGCCAGCAAGAACACAGTGATGGTAGTGTGACGAACCCAGCTGAATCCCTTAGAAGGGCACAGGAGGTGGTTGATAGTGGTACGAATCTGCACAATGAGAAAGACACAGGGAGGTTATTCCACACGACCTATTATTTGTAGTAATTCATATTTTACAGTCCCTAACATTTTTTTCAAACTTACAGGGAAGAACAACATTTTTTCGTTACATGTATATTTAAGCAAAAGAGGTTTGCTTCCACACACACCACCTAAATTCTCTGGTGGCTTCTATGTTGTTTTAGGAGTATTTAAGTGGGTCAAACTAATATCATTTTGCAATGTCGACTCATCCCGACTACAAACTGGCAGGGTCGTTGAACTCTTCGTGAAGTTAACAACCATCTCTTTAGTCTTCTGAACATTTAGAGACAGGTTATTATTCTGACACCAGTCCACCAGGTCTTGTACCTCCTCTCTGTTTTCAGACTCACCGTTGCTGGAGATGAGACACACCACTGTTGTGTCATCTGCAAACTTGATGATGTGATTTGAGAATTACTGTGCAATACAGTCATGTGTTAGCAGGGTGAACAGCAGTGGACTAAGCACACAGCCCTGCGGCGAACCTGTACTCAGTCTGAGGACTTTGGAAGTATTATTTCCTATGAAGACAGACTGGGGCCTGTCAGTTAGGAAGTCCAAGATCCAATTGCAGAGAGTGATATCTATTGTCAGTAGGTCCAACTTCTTTACAAGCTTCTGGAGAATGACTGTGTTGAATGCTGAACTGAAGTCAATAAACAGCATTCTGACAAAAGTGTCCTTTTTGTCGAGGTGGGAGAGAGAAAGGTGAAGAGGAGACAAGATGGCATCATCTGTGGAGTGGTTTGGGCGGTAAGCAAACTGTAGCGGGTCCAGATTCTTTGGAAGCTGAGTTTTCATGTGCCTCAATAGCAGCCTCTCAAAGCACTTTGTGATGATGGGTGTAAGTTCCACTGGTCAGTAGTGATTGAGGCAGATCACAGTGGACTTCTTTGGCCCTGGGATGAATGTTGTGGTTTTGAGGCATGCAGGTACCAGAGCTGAGCTCAGTGATGTATTCAAGATGTCCGTGAAGATGCCTGTGAGCTGGTCAGCACGCTCCCAAAGCACCTGGTCAGTTATGTTGTCAGGTCCAGAAGCCTTTCATGGTTTTACTCTGCAAAGAAGCATTCAGTTTCTCTGGCAAAGAGGGATCACTGCTGCATGCCGGAGGTGTTGGCTTGTAGCACATGATTGTTTGAACGCCCTACCACATGCGCCGAGTGTCCTTTGAACCTGTGAAGTGTGTGTTGATTTTTTCTGCATACTCTCGCTTTGCCTGGTCTGCTCTGGCTGTAGTGTAAGCTTCCCTATTGTTGGACTTAAAGGCAGAGTCTTTGATTTTCATCAGGCTATGTAGCTTTGCAGAAAACCAGGGTTTATGGTTTGCACGTTTGATGACGATCTTGGAGACAGTGACATGCTCTATGCACTTCCTGATGTAGCTGGTCACTGAAGTTGTGTACTCCTCAGTTCAATTCAATTCAATTCAATTTTATTTATATAGCACCAAATCACAACAACAGTCGCCTCAAGGCGCTTTATATTGCACAGTAGATCGTACAATAATAGATACAGAGAAAAACCCAACAATCATATGACCCCCTATGAGCAAGCACTTTGGAGACAGTAGGAAGGAAAAACTCCCTTTTAACAGGAAGAAACCTCTGGCAGAACCAGGCTCAGGGAGGGGCGGGGCCATCTGCTGCGACTGGTTGGGGTGAGAGAAAAAAGACAGGATGAAAGACATGAGACTAATAACAGATATGATTCAATGCAGAGAGGTCTAGTAACACATAGTGAGTGAGAAAGGTGAGGAAAGAAAGGGAGGATTCAGGGTCACCTGGTCCAGCCCTAACTATATGCTTTAGCAAAAAGGAAAGTTTTAAGCCTAATCTTAAAAGTAGAGATAGTGTCTGTCTCCTGAATCCAAACTGGAAGCTGGTTCCACAGAAGAGGGGCCTGAAAACTGAAGGCTCTGCCTCCCATTCTACTTTTAAATAATCTAAGAACAACAAGTAGGCCTGCAGAGCGAGAGCGAAGTGCTCTAATAGGGTGATATGGTACTACAAGGTCATTAAGATAAGATGGGGCCTGATTATTTAAGATCTTGTATCTGAGGAGCAAGATTTTGAATTCAATTCTGGATTTAACAGGAAGCCAATGAAGGGAAGCCAAAACAGGAGAAATATGCTCTCTCTTTCTAGTCCCTGTCAGGACTCTTGCTGCAGCATTTTGGATTAGTTGAAGGCTTTTCAGCGAGTTTTTTGGACATCCTGATAATAATGAGTTACATTAGTCCAGCCTGGAAGTAATAAATGCATGAACTAGTTTTTCAGTGTCACTCTGAGACAGGATATTTCTAATTTTAGAGATTTTGCACAAATGGAAGAAATCAGTCTTACATACTTGTTTAATATGTGCGTTGAAGGACTTGTCTTGGTCAAAAATGACTCCAAGTTTCCTCACAGCGTTACTGGAGGCCAAGGTAATGCCATCCAGAGTAAGAATCTGGTTAGATACCATATTTCTAAGATTTTCAGGGCCGAGTCCAATAACCTCAGTTTTATCTGAATTAAGAAGCAGAAAGTTAGCGGCCATCCAGGTCTTTATGTCTTTAAGACATTCCTGCAGTTTAACTAATTGGTGTGTGTTACCTGGCTTCATGGACAGATAGAGTTGGGTGTCATCTGCATAGCAGTGAAAATGTATGCTATGTCTTCTAATGATACTGCCAAGGGGAAGCATGTATAATGTAAACAGAATTGGTCCTAGCACTGAACCCTGTGGAACTCCATAATTAACCTTGGTGTGTGTCAATGGAAAATTGTACTTAGTAGTCATTATAAGCTTTTAATGATATAAGTTTGCATATGATAGAATACTGCATTATGACCTTTTAGATGTGTTAGACTGTTGTTCACTACAAAAACTTGTTCTGTTCTCTTTCTTAGTTTCTTCCCACAGCGATAATAAGAGCTGAACCACTCTTGTCTCCACTCCCTTCTGAGTCCCACAACACACACACACACACACACACACACACACACACACACACACACACACACACACACACCTGCATATGCACTAACATTCCTCTGTCTATGAACAGATGTATTCACTATTGTATTACTTTCTGTATATAAATAAAGACCAGAGTGGTAACAAAGCGCACTTCACAGGGCCCCCACTCTGATGTGAGCGCTCTGTGACCGCCCTTGCAACGTGTGTGTCTCCACTCTCTGACTCTCAGCTGAAGAAGTGTCATTTAGAATAAATCTCTTGACATTTATTTTGGTCCTTCGTAGCCGGGGCAGAAACATCAGAACTGTTATCTGTGACTCTGTTCCAGGATCCAGCACTGATTCCTGACGCCGTGGGAAGCCAGCACCGAAGTCTGTGCACAGCCCTCTTAGACGAGGACGAAAGCCCTGGGACGTGAATTCAGGTCCGGGCCGGTGTTTATAGTCTGGTCCACAGCGGTGGGATTTAGTCTGATGATCCGAAACACCACTGAGATGTCTGAGGGTGAGAAAACACTATTTTGGTCTAACCCGCCGTAAGGGTTTAAAGAAACGCGTAAAATAGGTTTAAGTTCACCAAAAGGACCTAAGTGTAGGCTGGTTTTAGAGGTAGCCGAAATTACTTCGTGACCAAATAGGTTTAAGTTAAATAAGCGCGCAAATGTCTATATGTGTGTATGTGTCTGGAAGTAAGTTGATTTTACAGCACAATACGCTGCTGAACTACTTCCATTTTTTGTTTTCTTTGCTGAGGCTCACGTACTGGTGACAAAGGAGAACAGTTGAGTTTCATCTCATAAAACTGATAGCGCTTCACCTTTAGGGTGAAGTCGAAGGCCGTATCAGTAAACCACTCTGAAGTCAAGTGTGCCAGTGACGGCCCAGCAAAATCTATGAAAATGGAGAATAAACAAGAAAAATTAACACTTGATTAGAAATGTTTAGAAAAACAACAAGCTGGAGCAGGAATAATCCAAAAGAAAGGGACTGTAAGACAGAGAACGCCCGACACGGAATGATTAGCTGCAACCACTGTGGCTGCCACCACCCAGACAGATGAAAGGGAGAGACAGACAAAAAAGTAAAAGCATTAAAAAAACGTAAGGAAGAGTATAGACTTTTCCAAGCATGAGAAATCGAAACTGAAGGGAGAACTGAAAATTAGAGATCAAAGTAGAGATCACAAAAACAGGATTGTATTATCAGCCGACTGAAGTTTAAAAAGGGTTGGAAACAGACCCGACTGAATAAATATAAATACAAGAGGAATAAAGTAAAATAAACAAAAGGCTAAATTACATTAGAGCTTATCTTTAATGTATTCAAACTAATAATAGCAAGGATAACAACCTGTAAACTGGTGTTAACAATGAAACATAGTTAGGATGAAGACCATGCCCAGAATGAATAGAATGAAAGAAAGCAGATAATTCACACAAACACATATTAAATGAAATAGAGAGATGCATAAAGTATATTAAGGTTGTGTCATTGTTCAGCCAAGGAAAGTGTGTGAAAAGGAAAATGTCTCCAGCTTGGGAAAGGGTGAAACTGCAGATCACCCACAGCCATTGGTGGATGCAAAATAAAATATAAATAAAATATTGTAATATACTATTGCTGTTATATGAAAAGATAATAGCATTAATAATGAAATAATATTAATATGATGTGAGGTGGATAATTGTTAAAAGTAGTCTGCATCAAGCTTAAGGTTTGCTCAAATTCAGTACAATGACATATGAGATGACGGTAATACAGAAAATATCTAAACTAATTAAGTGCATAGAGGCACTTGACCTGCTTGAAAACCTGTCATCCAAGATGAGACATTGCTGAAATATAGAGCACACCTATACTAACAACTAATAAGCTAAACCCTGTATGCAACAGCTAAAGCTACAAAATTGAGAAGCTGAATTAAATATGTGGTCACTGCTAAGCTGATGAGCAAGTAACACGTTTTTTAGAGCAGGAGCTGCATGCTATTAAACTCAAACATGCAGCTGTCTGTGAGCTCAGTTTTTCCCCTCATACTTCTGATTTGTTTTTGGCAGCATCCTTTATTTGCATCCTGACTGATGTGTGTAAAGCGTTCATGCCATCAGCAATTTGTTTTTGTTTTTTTGTTTGTTTGTTTTGTTGGATTGAAAAATAAGTAAATTTGTGATCACACTCGTGGATCACAGTGACATATAATGATTAGGCATATGATTTACTATTGCAGATGTAATAAGTTTATTCTAAAGTTCAAGGAGGACAAACAAGAACAGCATTTCCAGTTGTGTCTTGGCTGTTGTTCTCTGTGTAGTGTGCTGAGTTTAGTTTTTTTTTTTTTTTTTTTGAAATGTTGAAATGTGAGGAGTACTGTGACTTCTGAAGTGGCTCTCACCATGCGACCTTGATGATGATAAGTTCAGAGCCAGCTGGGAGATGGGTTGTCTGCTTTGCTTTAGGTGATAAGGCAGAAAAGTTAAAACTTAGTTTCTTGTCTCGAAAGAAAAAACAAAAAAAACAAAAGGAGGTTTTATGTTTCTCAGCCAAGAACAACTACAATTTCATTTTCTGTTTTTGAGAAAGGAGAATTTAAATAATAATAATAATAATAATAATAATAATAATAATAATAAAACAAAGACTGATGTTTTGTTTAAGTGGTGAAGAAAGCTAATACTGCAAAATACCGTCTAGTGCATGATCTGCGAGCAATAAATGAAATCACTGAAATGATGCCACCAGAATTAGCAAATCCCCACACTATACTGAATCAAGTCACTCCAAAAGAACAATGGTTCTCAGTGATAGACTTATCAAATGCCTTGAGGCGACTTTTTTTGTGATTTGGCGCCATATAAATAAAATTGAATTGAATTGAATTGCCTTTCCACCCCGACCCACAACACCTGTTTGGCTTCACTTTTGAGGGGCAGAGACAGTTTCTACTCTACGTAGATGACATTTTATTGACTGGCCACACAGAGGAAGGGTGTAAGCAAAATACTATGGCTATGTTACGTCACTTGGCTGAGTTAGGGCCACAAGGTATCTTTAAATAAACTCTAATTATGGAGACCCGAAGGCACATACCTAGGGCACACCCTCTCAGGTGAAGGCAGAAAGCTACTAAACAAAAGAAAAGAAGCTATACAAAATGCGCCACAGCCACAAACCAAGCATTCACATTCTTTCTAACTGTCAGTAAGCCTGAGTTATGACCTTGGCTCCCTGTTTTTCTGCTTCCAACAAAAGGTGGGTGTTGTTGCGAAATCAGTTTTAACCCGGTTCTTTTATTCGTCAAAACTTCCAGAGACGGCACCGGAACTCAGTCATTTCACAAAACCTTTATTCATCTTTATTCATCTTCATTTAAGCATGCACTTCTAGAAGGGAAGACGAGGCCGGTGTGTCCCTCTGCAAAAAATCTTCACCCCTTTGTTCGTTACAGCCAGCTTTATAGAGGCGTCCCCATCATAAAACCCCCACGGCGTGCTGCAAACTCTGTCTGTGTCTATGTGCACGAGCACATGAATGCCTACATGTGCGCGTTCCCGCGTGTCTATGGCTACGTTCACACTGCAGGTCTTGATGCTCAATTCCGATTTTTTGATCAAATCCGATTTTTTTGTCTGCTCGTTCACACTACAAATAAAATGCGACAGCAAACACGCTCTAGTGTGAACCCTCAAAGCGGCCCGCATGCGCAAAAGAAGACGTCACACACAACGCGCTCTGTTTAGACCCAGAGCAAACAATATTGTTTGACTGATGGCCATTAATATAAAGACTTCGGACTTTACGTTTCTCAATTTTTGCTTTAAGTTATTTACATAATAATGTAGATAACCTAATAATGATCCTTATTGCTGTTTTAGAGGAGCGGTGCTTCAAAGGATAGTTGCAGATTTCTGTCAGAATCTGCAGATTATACAGTACAAAAAATGTTCACGTTTCTCCAACATTGTCTTCCCAACAGTTTCACTGACATCTACACGGGATGGCCAGGAAGCGTTCGTGATGTCTTCTCCAGCGCTGATAATTGGCGTCTGTCTTGTGTCAGTGATGTAAAAGATGGATTTAATGCGACTTGACCGTTCAAACAGCAGTCGCTTTCTAAAACATCGGATATGTATCGGATTCAGTACCACATACGAAAGTGACCCAGATCGGATTTGAAAATATCGGATTTGTGCCGTTCACACTGTCATAGTATGATCGGATATGGGTCGCATAGGGTCAAAAAAATCGGATTTGATGCGCTTTCGCCTGCAGTGTGAACGTAGCCTATGTGAGTGCTCGTGTGTGACTGTGTACGCATACCTGTGTGTATGTGTGTGCACATGAGTCAGTGTGCGTGTGGATGTGTGTGCGTGACAGTTAAAACACTGTGGGTGTAGGTGACTCCCTAGGTCATAAAACCCATCTCCCTTCCAGACCACAGTTATCCATTTACAAATGTTGAGACCCCCACCCAAACATTCTCTGGGGAATTTCCACTCAGCATTAACTCCTCTCTGTTTTACTTTCACAGTTCAAGTGGGGGAGGGGTCTCCTACAATCTACTCCTAAGTTCACGACACAGTGAGGCCTTTATTATATCGGGGGCAGTGTCTCTAGTGTTCTACATTCTATGTTAACACATTTCTAAACTCTAAAATCAGCTCCTACAGTGTGAAGCTCCCGTGCAATGTGCTCTGTTGTCTCTACTATCAAAAAAAAAAGGCCCTGACTCTCTGAACACAATATTCTCTTCATAACTCAGCAGTATGAAATGTCATGAAACAGTGTAACTCACTCACAGTAAGTCAGCAGTATAGGATAATAGAAACCTATCTAATAAATCTAATGATTTTCATATTCTTTTAACTCATAAGTATGATGCAAACTAAAACTATGTACTGATTACACAAGAAGTATGATGTGGCCTACAGCAGTATCAGTACTCATTTTGATTACAGGTATAATGTAATATATAACAGCATAATAATCTCTCAACTGCTACAAGCACATTTGCCTTTCTTAGCACACGCAAGAGCACTATACAGATGTGCCTATATCTCTCATTGGTGTTAAAGCAGGGAAAACTTAAAAGAGTTTTGTTATCAAATGCTGAATTTATCCACTGCTGACATTTAACTCTTCAGCAGGACAATAGGTGAAACGTTTGCAAAAAAATAAAAAAATAAAAAAATAAATAAAATAAAGACACAGAGAGTGTCTGGTATGACCAAGCAGTAATCAGACAATAAATTTAGTTGGTAATACAATAAAGTGTGAGATGCTTTCTGTTTGATTGATGCAACACAAGTAATTTACTGTATGAAGGAAATTCTCTTTTGTGATAATATTTTGAACGTGCATTTCTGTTGACCTATCAATTTAGCGCATTATGAGCTGATATGCAAATTAGTTAATTGATACTAGATTTGAAAAAATGACTGGATTATAAAATAAGTGAATAAAATGTAACAGAGGGTTGAAATTAGTTTCTTATTTCTAGTGTGTGGAGGAAAGTTTTATCATGGCACACATGTGTCTACATGGGAGGAAACTCCTTATGTGATGCGACATTTAGCAATTTGCAAATGTGCAGCACATCAGAAGGGAAACAATTTTGCTGACAAAGCTGCAAAAGCAGCAGCTATAGCAACCACAGTCTTATTAACAACTCATGAAAATGTCTGTGAAGGTTCTCAGTCATCCAGGTCATCATAGTCAAAGGAGCTTGCAAAGAAAAGCGTCTGGACTTCTTTAAGTTACTTGAAGACGTTTCACCTCTCATCCGAGAAGGTGAAACGTGGGCAGAGGCGGTGGTTTACGACACCAACTCTCTGCCATCTATAATCCAGTTTTGAGTTCCCTCCCCAGACGCCTTAACGCCCACTCACATCCTGGGCCATCTGACCTCAGGAATTCGTATGATGAGGTGGGGCCAGGTTTCACAATGAACTCACCCGAAACTCTGGCTGATTGGGACCCACACCCAGTTTCACACCTTGGCTCAGGCGATTAGAGGATCATCAGGGGGTCCTTTTGTCCCTCTGTGGGGGGTTACTCCCACTAGGTTTATATCTGGGACTCTCCACCATTTGACCTTAGAACTGAAGAAACTTCTCGGATGAGAGGTGAAACGTCTCAAGTAACTTAAAGAAGTCCAGACGCTTTTCTTTGCAAGCTCCTTTGACAACTCATGAAAATCACACCATTCCACTATCTGTATTGCAGAGCAAACAAAAAGCAGCATCACCAAGAGAACAGAAGCAATGGCTAAAACACGGAGCAGTACTAGACACTGATAACTAGGGATGGGTACCGGTGTCCGGTGCCATGATGGCACCGGTTCTGACATAAACGGTAGTAACCAGACCGAAAAGCAGCGCACATTTCGGTGCTTTATTTCAGTGCTTTTTTTTCCTGAGCTGTGATACACTTCTAGCCAATCATTTTATGTTTCCGAGGATAGTAGGCGGGGCCAGGTACGTACGTTCTGTTAGAGCAGAGCTACAGATTAAAAATGCCCAAGGCGAAGCGGTCAAAAGTCTGGCTGTACTTCATAGCAAAATATACAAACTCAGCAGCCTGCAACAAGTGCTTTAAGCTGATACTGTGATACTGTCAAAGGAGGTAACACCAAGAATCCGATTAAACAGCTGGCGACGCATAGCGTTTTTTTTAAAATCCGAGAAATGCGCCGTATTTGATAGCTTGCTGCGAGACCTCACACCGTGCACGTCGGGTGGGTTGCCAGTTATCGGACCCGGAGCAACATCCCCCAAAAACCCGAAGAATAGAGTCCTGGCCCCTAGCCCTGCCAGTGTAGCAGAAATGATGAGGATGATGATGCAGCAGCAGCCGTTCTTCTCTGCGTGAGTAGCTTAATGTTGTTAGTGTGTAATTTACGTTGAGTAGGCTAACCACGTTATTACATTAATGCAGGTAAGGTGAACTAGCAAACATCATCATAGCTACATGCGGCTGTCTTCTTGTTTGATGGCAGATACTCCCTTCACCCTGCCAAAAAGGCTAAAATGACCAAAGAAAAAGTGGAAAACAGCTAAACATGAGAGGTTTTTGGACAAAGTTTGTGTTTTTTCCATTGATTAAGCACTGCTTCCAGCCAAGAGTGATACCATATATGCCACATAGCTGCAGAAAAGGCACACATTGTTATCTTTTTACAAAAAAAACCAGCTGAACATGAGAGGTTTTTGGACAAAGTTTGTGTTCTCCATTCTTTAAGCACCGGTTCGAGCACCATTTAAGCACCGGCACCGTTTCAAAAGTACCGATTTGGCACCGGTATCGGATAAAACCTAAACGATACCCATCCCTACTGATAACATAATGAAAATAACAGGAAAACCCATTCTTCCAAATCATTACACAAAACAGCTGCTCTAGTGAGCCATGGTTTTGAGCCATGGCTCATCAGGAGGGATAATCTGAGGGATGCCAACAATTCTACACTATAAATTTTGAAACTTCAGCAAAAGAATATGTGAGAACATGTATGACCTGCCAAAAACACAATACCCAAGGTAACTTAAGACCAAAAAGAGGACATTTTCCTACACCACCTCACCCATTTCATACAATTCACATGGACTTCATTGAATTGAATGAGTGTCAGGGCTCAAAATACGCTCTAGTAATTATAGATGTTTTCTCAAAATGGCCAGAAATCTACCCAGTGAAAAAACAGACTATGCAACCATTTCATTCCAACATATGGAATTCCTACTCTGATAAGATCAGATAATGGAACCCATTTTGTAAATGATGTGATCAGCAAAGTATCTGAAGCACAAGGTTTCAGTATAAAACACCATTGTGCCTACCATCCACGAGTGCAGGATTAGTGGAGAGAACAAATGGCACTATAAAACAAAGGCTCAGGAAAACAATGGAAGAAACTGGCAGACCATGGCCAGAATGTGTAGGCCTAGTCAAAATGTGGATGAGAATAACACAAGGAAATAACAAACTGTTCCCATTTGAAATTATACATGGGCGACCTTTTTCACTACCAGTTACTAGCGAGCCACTAGATAAATCAATCTGTGAAACCACTCTGGCAGATTGGATAACTCAATTGTTGACAAATAAACTGCTGCAAGATTCTTCTTCTATTTCCTGCAGGTTGAAGCCAGGTGATTGGATCCGTGTCCGAGTACTCCAAAGGAAAAATTGGAGCTCACCACAGTGGGAGGGTCCATACCAAGTGCTTCTGACCACTCCAACTACCTGCAAAATAGCGGAGAGACCCTCCTGGATACATCAGAGCCACTTCAACCAAGTAGTAGGGTGTGACGGACCTGTACGCAGCCATGGGAAGGTGGACCCTCTTGTTTACCTTGACTACGATGCTCACCCTTACAGGACCCCAGCTGATGCCGACAACAGCTGAACCACGAGGCAGACAGAGAAGATGGAGCATGACAACTCCCACCTAAGAGACATGACACAAGACCACATTCACCCTTGGATGAACAATGCCTGGTACCGATACATCCACGACAGGACCAGGGCAGAATCAGAAAATACAGACTGTTATGTCTGCTCTTATATGCCCAGCACGTCGACACACCCCACACTATATGGCAAATACATGAACAAGACTCAAGCCAAGTGTGCCGCTAGCTTCGCTGGCATTGGATTCCAACACAGCCAAATCATCATTGAAGAGACAAACCCATCTACCTTTTACACTCTTCACGTCAACCTTCTAGGAGGGTTACAACACAACAAAATCAGCGTTGAAGACGTTGTACTTGATAAAGGAGCATGTAATCAACTTTTCTGGATCAACTTCAATGTGACAAACCGGAATACATCCATCCATTTCCCAGTGTTCTTGGGCCCAACTCCAGGGAAGAACCACTCCACGTGCTATAAACAAAACAAAGGTAACAGGCCGCTTGGAAACACCACCAACTGCAACCGGACCGCTGGAGCAGGAGAAGGTGACCCTGTGAACACGACTGGACCATCTAATGGCACATACTGGGTGCAAGGAATGGCCTGGCTATGTGGACAACGGGCATATTTCATACTGAACAGCATGTTCTAATCGCTCTAATAGGATATTATGGTCAACAGTATCGAATGCTGCACTGAGGTCTAGCAGGACAAGCACAGAGATGAGTCCACTGTCAGAGGCCATAAGAAGATCATTTGTTACCTTCACTAAAGCTGTTTCTGTGCTGTGATGAGCTCTGAAACCTGACTGAAGATGATCTGTTAGCTGTTTGACAAATATTTCAAGGATTTTTGATATGAAAGGAAGGTTGGAGATTGGCCTATAATTAGCTAAGACTGCTGGGTCTAGAGATGGCTTTTTAAGTAAAGGTTTAACTACAGCCAGCTTGAAGGCCTGTGGTACATAGCCGATTATTAGAGATAGGTTGATCATATTTAAGATTGAAGCATTAATTAACGGCAGGACTTCTTTGAGCAGTTTTGTAGGAATGGGGTCTAAAAGACACGTTGATGGTTTGGAAAGAAATTATTTGGACAAGCTGGAGGGACTGAGACTGATGGAAAAGAAAACAAATTACATTTTAAGTATGTTGATTTATGTTCACACACACACACACACACACACACACACACACACACACACACACACACACACATATATATATGTATCTCTGTGTGTGTGTGTGTGTGTGTGTGTGTGTGTTTGTTTTAGAATGTTTAAGTATGTTATGAAAGTAATATTATAAAATATATGTTCCTTGCTTGATTGATATGTATGTTTTAGACATCAAATAAAGATTTTTTTCAGTTGTTACATGTGAATGTGTTTACTTAGATTGAAATATATGAAGGGTAATATATATATATATATATATTTTTGAATGATTTTAGCATCCACGGACTCCTTTACTTTTCTTACAGCGTTGGTCTTTTCTTGCAGCTGGAATTCATAATTCTTTAAATGTTCACTTTGGGTGTCGAATTTACATACCAGTTTTTGGATAGCGTTGAGGAAAGCTGTGTTTGAAACTTCGTTTTGCGTCTGCGATTCAATAGCCATCATTTTCTTAGGATTTGGACTTTTAACCTGTGTGTGGTGAGGATCAGCTTGCGGTCTGTCTTGTGATAAGTCATGCTGCTGTTCCATCCGTTCAATATCTTCTTCGTCGCACGCCTGTCGAAGAGCCGCTAGGTGGTAGCCATGATCTTTGTTAATGTTAGCCATTTCGCCGCTTCGGAGAAGGTGGCCGAGAATGATGAAGAGAAACACAGGGAGGAAGTTTTTGAGTTTTAGAGATTAAGTATAACTAGTCTGCTTCTAATTCCGGTTTACTTGTTTGCGGTCAAGACATGAAGGAGGTTCTTTTCAGGAAAAGCCTCGGAGCCCACTCAAGTTGAACCGCTCACTCCGCCATCTTCCCAGAATTCCCCGCCAAACAAAGGGCTTAAGGAGCGAAAGCATCAACAATGGTTCGCCTTGCTGTGTTGGGGGTTGTAATGTTAGATGCATGATCGGGAAGGGAAAATTGGCTCACGTTTTATTCTTTCCCCACCTGGAAGCAACGTGAGGGAGCTTATGTATTGGATATTACCAAAAGAAGGCAACTAACCTGGATAGCAGCTGTGAGACAAGCTATATCCAGTTCTCTACCATCCACAGATATCTGTTGTTGTGCTACAGACATTTTCATTCTGGTAAGTTCTAAATAAGTTCATATTAGGGCTGTTCGATATAACGATATATATATCGGATGACAATATAAAAACGTCTATCGATTCATTTTACACTAGGTGTCGCAAAATAAACTGTTTACGGCAATATTTTTTTCATCGTTTTGATGGTCACTGTAGTGGTTATATTAATTTCTTAAAGTTTTCTCTTTCTCTTATATTTAATATAACCACACTAGGGATGGACAAGCGACTATCTTTATGCCTTGTCGTTAGCTACAACCACGGTAAAACCATCCCGTGTCCGCTTGTTTATTTTCCAAATAAACCTTTCACAATTAAGCTCAAGATCCTGTTGAGACTTTTCAAAATAAACTGAATTACGTGAAAGAGTAGGCAGATTTTTGTATGGATGAGAAGCAAAAAAGAGCCGCCAGGTGCTAAAAAATAAACCTTAGATTCAAACGTTAGAACAGGTCACCAGTTTATTTACCAAAAAGTATCTCTCAATAGCATATTATTGTAGTTCAAATGTGTAGATGAACAAAGATCAGATTTTTGGAAATCTAAAACTAGTCAGACACTCAAATATTCATGCTTTTTATAGGAGGACAGAGCAAAACGGACATTGGCGCAGAGCGAAGAACTGCCCTTGATAAGGAAACTATGACAGGTATATTTAGTAAGTGAAGACTTTCTGTGTATCTAAAATTTTATGTAGCCAAGTGAACTAATACTACGCATGGAAAGGGTTTAAAAAGAGGGAATTGTGTTTTTGACTGGTTGCCTGTCTACCGGAGGTCTGTTGTAGGGTTGTCATGGTGATGACTAGACCTCGCGTTTTGGGGGTATACTGTCCCTTTAAGAGCCGCCGCAAGCCAGAGCACGCATGCACTCAAGTTTGCGTCACACACTGAGCGCTGTGAGCGGGAGCACTGGAGAGTTAGAGACTGCAAAAGATTCTGTGGCTAGCTACACACGAGGTAAATGTGCTAGAAAGTGTAGCATACTGCAAAATATTGTCACCAGTGTTGTAGTAGACTGTAATTAGCTAAGTTTCTTTAGCAATGACTCCATGTTTGTGACCATTTCTGTACAGTTCTTAACGCGCGACGGGTGCATGTTTAATGGTCACGTGCTGTGAAAGGGACTGAAGAGCGGGTTGGCGTGAGTAGTTACAGTGTCCTAACAGATTTCAAAGTTGTTAAGTTTATACTTTTACTCACTTTGCATAACTCTGTATGTTTCTGTTTGATTCAGAGGGGAGATCACTTGCTGTGTGATTCCTGCGTGTGTACTTGTCCTAGCACAGTAGCTGTGTGGAGAAACCGAAGTGAGTTCATGATGTTCTCCCATAGAAATGTATGTTTAAAAGAGAGTTTACAGTGCACTTTATTGCCAGTTGACCTGTGAAGTTGTGGGATGTAAACAATGTGTTTATTTGTTTTGTTTTCTCTTTTTTTGTTGTATTTGTTTCTTGACAGGTCACTACTGTTGTCTATACTGTTTGGATTTAACATGTACATATGATAGTT
This sequence comes from Rhamphochromis longiceps, assembly GCF_057381845.1. Taxonomy (NCBI): domain Eukaryota; kingdom Metazoa; phylum Chordata; class Actinopteri; order Cichliformes; family Cichlidae; genus Rhamphochromis; species Rhamphochromis longiceps. The sequence goes on from NC_140573.1 coordinate 6,325,186, forward strand.
ACTGTTGTCTCAGACCCTGAAAGGCAGTTTAGGCTGAGCCAGTGGAATAGTTAAATTTTGCCGTTTCACTCAAAACTACAGAATTAAAACTGTGCTCCTCCGAGTACAGTCGGAGAATAAAAAAGCCCACAAAAGAGTATTTCCTGTGTCCTGTCTCATTCCCCATGACCGGGCCACATAGTTTGGTGTCAGAAGTGGGATTCTCAAGTTAGTTTTGAGTTTCAGTATAGAGAGACACAGTGAGTGGGGCTTTATAGACAACAGTAGTGGCTTAGAAGATCCCAGTCCTTCCCAGAGGGCGGCAATCGCAGTGTGGACGTCCTGAGGTGGTTCGGTGCAGTGGCAGTTGGTACAACAGGAGCCTGCTTCAGCCATTGGACGAGGAGGGCGCCTGACACAGATTTTGGACTGTTGAATCTCATCTACAAGTGACTGTGGGAATCTGCTGCAGTAAAGACTCAGAGACATTGCAGTATGTCGCAAGAGGACGAAGGGGAGGGTCCTTCAGGGGCCGGAGCTATCCCCACTGAAGACAGTCAAGCTGCCTCGTTGTTTGACAGTGCAGGTAACCCGTTGGTGGAGCTACAAACAAAGATTAACGAACTGAGTAGGAAACATGATGCTGTTATGTCTAGTATTGCTAACATGGGTAATGTTCCAACCAGATCTGTCGTGTACATTCCAAGAGAAAAGGTGATTGTACCTTTTAGTGGGGAACCAGCTAAAGATGCTTACACTGTTGATGAATTCATAGAAGAGGTGGAAAGAGCAATAAGAACTAGGGGTCTGCGTGGAGAGGATCAAACCAACTTTATCCTCTCACAGCTGAAAGGGTCTGCCCTAGAGGAAGTTAAGTTACGTATGGCAGGCCAGGTGAAGCAACCGAGTGATCTCTTTTCATATTTGAGGGAGGCATTTAGAGAGAAGCGCACCACACCACAGCTCTTGCATGCTTTCTATGCACGCCGCCAACTAGATGGGGAAGACCTGCGAGATTATTCACATGCACTCTCTCAGTTGCTCAATGCTGCAATACAGCAGTCCCCTAATGTAGTACCCAACACACAGCTGGCACTTTGGGATCAATTCATTGAAGGTGTGCATGCCCCAAATCTTCGGCGTGAACTACGTAGGCTCACTAGGGACAAGCCTGAGTGTAGTCTCTTTGATGTTAGAGAGGAGGCAATCATGTGGACTATGGAAGATCGTCCACGCAGCACTAATGTAGCCAGACATAGAAATATAGTGAGTGACAGGCCAGATGAAAGCTGTGAAAAGACAACCCCCACCAGTGATGTACAGACAGACTTTACCATGGCTCTGCAAGAGATGGTTAAAATAATCACACAACAGGGTAAAGCCATAGAGGAGTTAACTAATGCAGTGAGGGAGCTCACAACACAGACTGCCAGTTCTGAAGACAGTAGAGGTGTTAAAGCTAAGCCCAAGCCTAAGTACACTAGAGAGGGTCAGCCTATTTGTCTCCGATGTGAAGGGGTGGGACATATGGCCAGACACTGTAATGCACCCCGACAACCTACGAGCCAGTCTGCAACCATGTCCAGTTCCTCGCTAACGGGAAACGGGAACCCTCCATTGCTATGAGCCGGGCAATGCGAGGCAAGTCAGAAGGCTCAAAGGAAGCTCTAACCAAGGAACATTTTCTAGAACATGCTGTTGGTCAGTGCCCTGAAGTAGATATCCAGATAGGTGGTGTATCCCTTAGATGTCTGCTTGACACAGGAAGTAATGTAAGCACTTTGACAGAAAGCTTTTTCAGAAATCATCTCCAGGGAGAGGATGAAGATATGCACTGTACTGCCAAGTGGCTTAAAATCACAGCAGCCAACCAGTTGCCGCTGCCCTATTTAGGCTATGTAGAGTTAGATGTACAGGTCATGGGGCTCACTATACCTGAATGTGGTTTTCTTATAATCAAAGATGATAAAACAGAAAGAGACAATCCCAAATGGTTGGATTCGTCACCCCATGGCATTATAGGGATGAACATTGCAAAACGATGTAGACAGTTAGTACTCTCAGAGTTTGACACCACTCTAGGGGGAGAGCTGGAGTCCAGCTGGAGGAAGGCCTGCCACTGCGTACAAGCTGCTGAGCTTGTGGAAAAGGTCTCTACTGCCCGTGTTGCAAGCAAACACAAAGTGCGGGTGCCTGCCTCATCCCCGACCACTGTCTATGCAAGGGGCCATGGCAAGTAGTTTGGTAGCGCATTGGTTGAACCAGGGAATGTTCAGCTCCCAGGTGGCTTATTGGTGATCCCAACTCTAGTGTCAACTAACAGCCTGGTATTCCCAGTACAGGTGATGAACATCTCACAAGAGGATGTCTGGCTTCCACCTAAGGCTAGACTAGGCATTATTAGTCCTGGCCGCTGCATTGAGGGTGACCCATGCGAGGTGAAATTTGAGCGCATATCTGCCAACCACGTGGAGGTGACTCTTAACCAAAAGGACTGTCAGGGGGCCAACAGCTGCGTACAGGACTTATTGGGAAGATTACACATAGGTGGCACACCAGGACAACAGGTCGAGGTCAGAACTCTTTTGAAAAGGTATGCGGATGTTTTTGCACTTCATGATGAGGATTTGGGGTACACTGATCGTGTGAAGCATGAAATTCCTGTTGTAGATGAAGCCCCTGTTTCTCAGCCATACAGGCGCATTCCACCAAATCAGTACAAAGAGGTCAGGGAGCACATTTCTGAACTGTTGAGAAAGGGGGTGATTCAGGAGAGTTCGAGTTCCTATGCTTCACCAGTTGTTCTGGTACGCAAGTCAGATGGGAGTCTTAGACTGTGTGTAGACTACCGCAGACTAAACGCGAAGACCAGGCGTGATGCGTTTCCACTCCCTCGCATTGAGGAGAGCCTGGATGCCTTGAGTGGTGCAGAGTTCTTCTCAACCATAGATCTTGCCAGTGGCTACCATCAGGTAGCGGTACATGAGAAAGACAGAGACAAAACAGCCTTTACCACACCATTTGGCCTGTATGAATACTTAAGGATGCCTTTTGGGTTATGTAATGCCCCCGCGACGTTTCAACGTCTTATGCAGGCCACAATGAGTGATTTGGTCTTTCAGATTGTATTGATCTACTTGGATGATCTGCTTGTGTTTTCATCAACATTCCAGGATCACATTGTGAGACTGGAGACTGTTTTGAAAAGGCTGAGGGATACGGGGCTGAAGGTTAAGGTTGAGAAGTGCCATTTCCTCCAGCGCAAGGTCAAGTTTCTCGGTCATGAAGTGTCGGCTCAGGGAATAAGCACAGATCCTGACAAGATAAGCGCTGTGGCAAAATGGCCCATCCCTAGTACTGTGAAAGAGCTAAGGTCCTTTTTAGGATTTTGCAGCTACTATAGGAGATTCATTGAGGGCTTTTCCCAAACTGCGGGGCCACTCCATGATGTGGTGAATGTCTGTGTTAAGGAGATAAGTCCTGTCAGGGCTAAACAGCTTTTTGCTTCAGCCTGGACACCGCAATGCTTACAAGCTTTTGAGTTGCTTAAGGGAAAGTTGACTAGTGCCCCTGTTCTAGGCTATGCTGACTTCAGTCTCCCTTTCATGCTGGAAACGGATGCTAGCAGTCTTGGATTAGGCGCTGTCCTGTCTCAGAAGCAGGGGGGAAGGAATAAAGTCATAGCTTATGCTAGTAGGAGGCTCAGAGGGGCTGAGAAGAATGATCAAAACTTTAGCAGCATGAAGCTCGAACTCCTAGCGTTAAAGTGGGCAGTCACCGAAAAATTTAGGAGTTATCTGCTGGGGTCCAAGTTCACAATCATAACGGATAACAATCCCTTGTGCCACCTGCCCACTGCTAATTTAGGAGCCATTCAACAGAGGTGGGTAGCTCAGCTGTCTGTGTTTGACTTCGATGTTAAGTATTGCCCTGGCCGCTGCAACACTGCCGCTGATGCCCTCTCTCGGCAACCAACAGTTGACACGGCAGAACCTGACAGTGAGGATGCAGAATATGATGGCTCTATAGCCATATGTAATGTGCTAAGGGCAGGTACAAGTCTAGGCTCAGATCTTGTCATGGCTGGAGTTGAGGCTTGTAGGATCAGACTGCTGCAGGCCTCCGAACCAGATGGGGAAGCAGTCAGTGAGGCTGTGCTGGGCAACACCCCGACGATGCCTGGTTATTCCAATGCAGAACTCTATCACTTCCAAGTGTCAGACCCAACAATTGGTGTCTTGAGAGAGTTTTGGAGCAGACAGAAGAGACCCACCTACAGAGAGAGAGGGGGTCTGTCTAAACCGGTACGTTCTCTACTGAAGCAGTGGCCTCGGATCAGAGAAAAGGATGGACTGCTATACCGTGTAATTGAAGATGCTCACCTTGGACAGTGCCATCAGCTGCTACTACCTGCCTGTCTTAAAGAAAAAGTGCTCAGGAGTGTGCATGATCACATGGGACACCAGGGAATCGAACGCACACTGGGATTGTTGAAACAAAGATGTTTCTGGGGAGGCATGTTTGAAGATGTTGAGCACTAGGTGAAGAAATGTCAGAGGTGTGTGTTAACAAAGATGCCTCAACCCAAAGTTCAGGCACCCCACGCTCCATTTTTGGCTACCCGCCCACTTGAAGTTGTTGCTGTTGATTATACCACCCTTGAGCGGGCTACAGATGGTCGTGAAAACGTTCTTGTAATGACTGACGTGTTCACCAAGTTCAGTCAGGCATTTGCCACACGAGATCAAAAAGCAGATACCACAGCTAAGGTTATCCTGAAAGAGTGGTTCATGAAGTATGGGGTACCAGAGCGCCTGCACTCAGACCAGGGCAGGAATTTTGAAAGCGCAGTGATTGCTGAGCTATGCAAACTGTATGGAGTGAAGAAAACTCGTACAACACCCCACCACCCTCAGGGTAACCCACATTGTGAGAGGTTCAACAGGACTTTGCACAACCTCTTGCGTACGCTTCCCCCTGAGAAGAAGCGGCGCTGGCCCGAGCATCTGTCAGAGCTGGTGTATGCTTACAATGTCACGCCGCACTCAACGACAGGGTATTCTCCTCATTACCTGCTGTTTGGGGTCCACCCACATCTACCCGTTGATGCATTGTTGGGCCGGGAGGAAGTGAAGGATGACAAACTGGACTGGTTAGCAGTGCACCAGGAGCGTCTCCAGGATGCACATGCCAGAGCCAGAGAATTTGCCGAACGGAAGGCTGCAGAGAGAGTGGTTCAGCAGCAAGGAAAGGTGTTCTGTCCACCTGTTGACATCGGACAGTTTGTGTATCTCCGTTACCGACCACCAGGAAGGAATAAAATTCAAGATGCCTGGGCAGCCCCTGTGTACAAAGTGGTTGATATCCAAGGGACAACATACACAGTAGTGCCACTGGAAGGAGAGCCGGTGAAAAGAGTCCACAGATCTAACTTGAGGCCATGCGTGGGGTCTATACCTGCACCCAACCCAAGGCTACGTGACCAGGAAGTCAGTTCTGCAGATGAGCACCAAGTGTCTGATACGGAGCTTGAGCATCCAGAGTTTGCCTTGATGGAGGAGGTCCAGTACCCAATGGAGCTGCCAGTGGCTCAGGGACCTGGGAACTTGGTTCCGACGGTCAACGAGCCTGGAAACCAATTGGAGAATGGAACTGAAAATATGGGTGAGGATCTGCTAGGGCAAGAGAGCAGCGACAACCCTGACCTCGAGGTGGAGCCAGCAGCTTACCTTCCACCTGGGCCAGGAAGCATTGGATTCTCCAGTGAAGAACCGGTGGCAAAACCTGTTCCAGCTCCTAGGAAAGGAAAGAAAGAGAAAGTGGAGGCAGGTCCACCCACACCTGCTACACGCAGGAGTAGGAGAGAAACTGCAGGGGTCCACACAAACCCATTTAATCTACCTAGGTCAGCATGCAATGCAGTATCCTTCAGTCCAGATGTACTCTCCCAGGTGTTAGCCGGTATGGTTCTCTACACCACCAAACTCAGGGGAATGGTGGATGAGCAGGGGGTCACCGAGGACGTTGACTCGTAGCAGGGGAGAATGTAGCCAAGTGAACTAATACTACGCATGGAAAGGGTTTAAAAAGAGGGAATTGTGTTTTTGACTGGTTGCCTGTCTACCGGAGGTCTGTTGTAGGGTTGTCATGGTGATGACTAGACCTCGCGTTTTGGGGGTATACTGTCCCTTTAAGAGCCGCCGTAAGCCAGAGCACGCATGCACTCAAGTTTGCGTCACACACTGAGCGCTGTGAGCGGGAGCACTGGAGAGTTAGAGACTGCAAAAGATTCTGTGGCTAGCTACACACGAGGTAAATGTGCTAGAAAGTGTAGCATACTGCAAAATATTGTCACCAGTGTTGTAGTAGACTGTAATTAGCTAAGTTTCTTTAGCAATGACTCCATATTTGTGACCATTTCTGTACAGTTCTTAACGCGCGACGGGTGCATGTTTAATGGTCATGTGCTGTGAAAGGGACTGAAGAGCGGGTTGGCATGAGTAGTTACAGTGTCCTAACAGATTTCAAAGTTGTTAAGTTTATACTTTTACTCACTTTGCATAACTCTGTATGTTTCTGTTTGATTCAGAGGGGAGATCACTTGCTGTGTGATTCCTGCGTGTGTACTTGTCCTAGCACAGTAGCTGTGTGGAGAAACCGAAGTGAGTTCATGATGTTCTCCCATAGAAATGTATGTTTAAAAGAGAGTTTACAGTGCACTTTATTGCCAGTTGACCTGCGAAGTTGTGGGATGTAAACAATGTGTTTATTTGTTTTGTTTTCTCTTTTTTTGTTGTATTTGTTTCTTGACAGGTCACTACTGTTGTCTATACTGTTTGGATTTAACATGTACATATGATAGTTACTGTTGTCTCAGACCCTGAAAGGCAGTTTAGGCTGAGCCAGTGGAATAGTTAAATTTTGCCGTTTCACTCAAAACTACAGAATTAAAACTGTGCTCCTCCGAGTACAGTCGGAGAATAAAAAAGCCCACAAAAGAGTATTTCCTGTGTCCTGTCTCATTCCCCATGACCGGGCCACATTTATACAGCACAAACAACTTACTTTGCAACCATTAAAAAAAATTGTAGAAATAGGTGATGATGCATTGTAGTGGTTGGTAAACAGATTTATGAATGCTGGAGGGTAATGAGATGACATAAAGGGGTGTTAGTGTTACTCTAATGTGAACTGGATAGACTTTCCATTGAGGGGAAAAAAAGAGGTAGAATTCTGTGTGAAATACAGGGAGTGCAGAATTATTAGGCAAGTTGTATTTTTGAGGAATAATTTTATTATTGAACATCAACCATGTTCTCAATGAACCCAAAAAACTCATTAATATCAAAGCTGAATGTTTTTGGAAGTAGTTTTTAGTTTGTTTTCAGTTTTAGCTATTTTAGGGGGATATCTGTGTGTGCAGGTGACTATTACTAATTATTAGGCAACTTAACAAAAAACAAATATATACCCATTTCAATTATTTATTTTTACCAGTGAAACCAATATAACATCTCCACATTCACAAATATACATTTCTGACATTCAAAAACAAAACAAAAACAATTCAGCGACCAATATAGCCACCTTTCTTTGCAAGGACACTCAAAAGCCTGCCATCCGTGGATTCTGTCAGTGTTTTGGTCTGTTCACCATCAACATTGCGTGCAGCAGCAACCACAGCCTGTTAGGAGGTGGTGGGTAGGTGTATTGTTGTTTGGGTTTGTTTTCCTTTTCGTTATAGGTAGGCGAGGCGGGGCTTGATGGCATTCCGACACACCTGCGACGCATCGGACGTCATCAGTGAGCGCTTTTAGGGAGCAGAGTCACGGACGTCTGGTGTCGGAGTATTGTCGCTGTCACAAGTGGTAACGAGTTAGCACAGGCTGAATCTGTTGATTCTACGCTGTGGAGCTGTATGTTTTAAGGATCCACGTTTTGACTGCTTCTCTTTTGTCTTAGCCTGTTCCATTGCCTGCCTGCCTACCTAGGATTTTGTGTTGGCTATTGTGGATCCGCGACGGAGTGCTACGTTCCATCAGGCTGCGGTCACTGCGGCAGCTGTGGTTTGTGTGTCAAGTAAGCTCTCCAACTCTCTCCGTCCACTTGTGTTTAACGTTCGGCCATCAACGGTACGCCGTAAACTCTGTTTTGTTCCTTGTTGTCAGGTAGCTCCGGTGCGTCACCTGCCTACCTGCATACCTCGGCTCCGTCTCATCTCCTCGGTGTTGATCTCCTGGCACATTTTTTATCTATCACTGTATATAGCCCCTTTCCTTGTAAATATTCCCTACTCGTGTATATAAACTTGCATCACAAACTATTTGGTGTCCGTGTGTGTTTCTGCCACGTAATCCATCCGTGTCAGTTTACCTAACACAGCCTCCCAGACACTGTTCAGAGAGGTGTACTGTTTTCCCTCCTTGTAAATCTCACATTTGTTGTTTTTTTTTTTTTTTTTTTTTTTTTTTTTGGCCTGTCCCGTTTGGCTCTTTTGCCATCAGAATTGTTGTCTAAAGGCAAAGAAAGATGCCCAACGGATTTACTTTACCAAACTGACCATCCCAGCCTTGCCGTAATGGTCCATTTGATTCACCTTTTATTGTTTATTTTATTTTCACTTACTGAATACGGGACAGACTTGACTGGGGGAAAGAAGGGGAGAAAGAAAGAGGGAAAGAGAAACTCACATTTGATGATGGACCACAGGTTCTCAATGGGGTTCAGATCAGGTGAACATGGTGGCCAGGTTTTTCTTTTATACCCTTTCTTGCCAGCCACGCTGTGGAGTACTTGGACGCGTGTGATGGAGCATTGTCCTGCATGAAAATCATGTTTTTCTTGAAGGATGCAGACTTCTTCCTGTACCACAGCTTGAAGAAGGTGTCTTCCAGAAACTGACAGTAGGACTGGGAGTTGAGCTTGACTCCATCCTCAACCCGAAAAGGCCCCACAAGCTCATCTTTGATGATACCAGCCCAAACCAGTACTCCACCTCCACCTTGCTGGCGTCTGAGTCGGACTGGAGCTCTCTGCCCATTACCAATCCAGCCACGGGCCCATCCATCTGGCCCATCAAGACTCACTCTCATTTCATCAGTCCATAAAACCTTAGAAAAACCAGTCTTGAGATATTTCTTGGCCCAGTCTTGACGTTTCAGCTTGTGTGTCTTGTTCACTGGTGGTCGTCTTTCAGCCTTTCTTACCTTGGCCATGTCTCTGAGTATTGCACACCTTGTGCTTTTGGGCACTCCAGTGATGTTGCAGCTCTGAAATATGGCCAAACTGGTGGCAAGTGGCATCTTGGCAGCTGCACGCTTGACTTTTCTCAGTTCATGGGCAGTTATTTTGCACCTTGGTTTTTCCACACGCTTCTTGCGACCCTGTTGATTGTTCGATGATCACGCTTCAGAAGCTTTGCAATTTTGAGACTGCTGCATCCCTCTGCAAGATACCTCACTATTTTTGACTTTTCTGAGCCTGTCAAGTCCTTCTTTTGACCCATTTTGCCAAAGGAAAGGAAGTTGCCTAATAATTATGCACACCTGATATAGGGTGTTGATGTCATTAGACCACACCCCTTCTCATTACAGAGATGCACATCACCTAATATGCTTAATTGGTAGTAGGCTTTCGAGCCTATACAGCTTTGAGTAAGACAACATGCATGAAGAGGATGATGTGGACAAAATACTCATTTGCCTAATAATTCTGCACTCCCTATATATCTGTAGCTATATAAACAGAAATATCTGTTTGCTAAATGAAGCCAGCTAAGTTAAATCATATTTTTATTTGAACTCTGATAAAAGTAATAGAACTGTGACTTTTGTTTGTTACAGTGGCAGTAAGGAAGAGGTTTCCCAATGTGTCAAGAGGGGCTTTGGGGATTGCAGTGAATTTGAAGCTGGAGGAACTGAGACTGATGGAAAAGAAAACAAATTACATTTTAAGTATGTTGATTTATGTTCACACACACACACACACACACACACACACACACACACACATATCCGTGTGTGTGTGTGTGTGTGTGTGTGTGTGTGTGTGTGTTTTAGAATGTTTAAGTATGTTATGAAAATAATATAAAATATATGTTCCTTGCTTGATTGATATGTATGTTTTAGACATCAAATAAAGATTTTTTTCAGTTGTTACATGTGAATGTGTTTACTTAGATTTAAATATATGAAGGGTAATATATATATTTTTATAAAAAAAAACAAAAAACACCCAGCACGCCCCTGCAGGCGGTTTATCCTTCAAGCTCGGGTCCTCTACCAGAGGCCTGGGAGCTTGAGGGTCCTGCGCAGTATCTTAGCTGTTCCCAGGACTGCGCTCTTCTGGACAGAGATCTCCGATGTTATTTCCGGGATCTGCTGGAGCCACTCGCCTAGCTTGGGAGTCACCGCACCTAGTGCTCCGATTACCACGGGGATCACCGTTACCTTCACCCTCCACATCCTCTCGAGCTCTTCTCTGAGCCCTTGGTATTTCTCCAGCTTCTCGTGTTCCTTCTTCCTGATATTGCTGTCATTCGGAACCGCTACATCGATCACTACGGCCGCCTTCTTCTGTTTGTCTACCACCACTATGTCCGGTTGGTTAGCCACCACCATTTTGTCCGTCTGTATCTGGAAGTCCCACAGGATCTTAGCTCGGTCATTCTCCACCACCCTTGGGGGGCCTCTCCCATTTTGACCTCGGGACTTCCAGGTTATACTCAGCACAGATGTTCCTGTACACTATGCCGGCCACTTGGTTATGGCGTTCCATGTATGCCTTGCCTGCTAGCATCTTGCACCCTGCTGTTATGTGCTGGATTGTTTCTGGGGCATCTTTACACAGCCTGCACCTGGGGTCTTGCCTGGTGTGATAGACCCCAGCCTCTATGGATCTTGTACTCAGAGCTTGTTCTTGTGCTGCCGTGATTAGTGCCTCTGTGCGGTCTTTCAGTCCAGCTTTGTCCAGCCACTGGTAGGATTTCTGGATATCAGCCACCTCCTCTATCTGCCGGTGGTACATACCGTGCAGGGGCCTGCCCTTCCATGATGGTTCCTCGTCTCCCTCCTCTTTCTTGGGTTTCTGCTGCCTGAGGTATTCACTGAGCACTCGGTCAGTTGGGGCCATCTTCCCAATGTATTCTTGGATGTTCGTTGTCTCATCCTGGACTGTGGTGCTGACACTCACCAGTCCCCGGCCCCCTTCCTTCCGCTTAGCGTACAGCCTCAGGGTGCTGGACTTGGGGTGAAACCCTCCATGCATGGTAAGGAGCTTTCTTGTCTTTATGTCAGTGGCTTCTATCTCCTCCTTTGGCCAGCCTATTACCCCAGCAGGGTACCTGATCACGGGCAGGGCGTACGTGTTGATGGCCCGGATCTTGTTCTTACCATTCAGCTGACTCCTCAGGACTTGCCTGACCCTCTGCAGGTACTTGGTGGTTGCAGCTTTTCTAGCGGCCTCTTCATGGTTCCCATTCGCCTGCGGGATCCCCAGGTACTTGTAACTGTCCTCTATGTCTGCAATGTTGCCTTCTGGTAGTTCAATCCCCTCAGTTCTGACTACCTTCCCTCTCTTTGTTACCATCCGACTACACTTCTTCAGTCCGAATGACATTCCAATGTCATTGCTGTATAGCCTGGTAGTGTGGATCCGTGAATCGATGTCTTGTTCACTCTTGGCTTCATCTCCTTGGTAGATCCCGCACTTGATGGTGACTTGTGCTATGGGCTTGGAGTTGGCCTCTAGTGTTGTACGCCACATCCCCATTGAGTTCCTGATGAAGGCTCTTAGGGTCCCATTGATCTTGTACAATTCTAGGCATTCCAGTATCCAGCTGTGGGGCATTGAGTCATAGGCCTTCTTGTAATCAATCCAGGCAGTGCACAGGTTGGTCAGTCTGGTCTTGCAGACTCGCCTGACTGTTCTGTCTACCAGTAGCTGGTGTTTTGCGCCTCTGGTATTCTTGCCAATTCCTTTCTGTGTCCCGCTCATGTATTGACCCATGTGCCTGTTCATCTTAGCCGATATGATGCCTGACAGGAGCTTCCATGTAGTACTGAGGCAGGTGTTTGGTCGGTAGTTGGAGGGGACCGGTCCCTTCTTGGGGTCCTTGGGAATCAGGACCGTCCGACCTTTGGTTAGCCATTCTGGGTGCCTCTCGTTAACTAGCAGCTGGTTCATTTGTGCTGCCAGATGCTCGTGGAGTGCAGTCAGCTTCTTCAGCCAGTAGGCGTGAACCATGTCGGGCCCTGGTGCTGTCCAACTCTTCATACTGGAGACCCTTTCTTGGATATCTGCCACTGTGATGGTTACTGGACCCTGTTCAGGGAGGTCGCTGTGGTCTGCCCTCAGATCCACTAGCCACTGAGCATTGCCGTTATGGGTTGCGTCCTTCTCCCATATGCTCTTCCAGTATTGCTCCGTCTCCAGCCTTGGTGGTGCTGTTCTCTTATTGTTCCCTTGCCACTGAGAGTACACCTTTGCTGGTTCTGTGGAGAACAGCTGGTTTATTCTCCTGCCTTCTATCTCTCTGGTGTACCTCCTCAAGCGGCTGGCCAAGGCTGTGAGTCTTTGCTTGGCAGTTTCCAAGGCCTCAGGTATGGACAGCTTGCTGTATTTCTTATGCACCTTCTTTGTCGCACCTTTCTGGAACTCCGTTAGTTGGCTAACCTCCCTCCGTGCTACTTTGATCTTGCCCTCTAGCCTCCTTCTCCATGGAGGGTACTGCCCCTTGTAGCTGTTCAACTTGTAGCCAAGCATCTCACTGATCACTGCTGCCGTATTGTAGATCAGCTTGTTAGTGTCGGTAATCGTGGTTGTAGGTATTGTCCGTAGTGCTGCATTAACATCATCTAGCAGACCTTCTGAGGGTACTTCATACATATATTTGAATGATTTTAAATAATTTTCATTTGTATTTTGAAATTTATTTCAAAGTTGGTTACTGGCCTGGTAGCCTGGCTGCCCCTGGGAGGGTCCGGGACGGGCGTGGAGGCTTGGGGGTCTGGGGGTGCTCCGCCCCCCGGTCTGGGGTGCTGGCCGGGCCTTGGGGGCTTGGGTCCTGGCTGTTGTGTCGCCGGAGCAGTGGGCGGGTGGGTGCAGGGGGGCTCAGCCCCAGTGCAGGGGACCTCTGGTGCATCGGCCCAACTAGGGGGCTCTCTAACTGGTGGGGAGGTTGTTATATCTTTGCAGGTGGTCTCCTCACTACAGAAGCTCACTCTGCAGGTGGGGGGAGAGATATAGGAGAGGTGGAGAATGAACTCAACCTGGGTGTCTATTGTCTTGTGTAGTTTGGGAGATGATTGGATGATTGGATGATGGGGCAAGCGGCCCCTCCCTGGGGCGTGCCCGCGGGCTGCCGGCAGAGCCCGCGGGCACGCCACTGCAACCCCCTCTGGCCTCTGCTCCGTAGCTGCGGGGTGACCTCTCGTTTGGGGCTCTACTCAGCTCTTCCCAGGAGGGTGGCACGGTTCCCCCCCCTTTGGTGGTCCTCCTCGGGTCCTTGTACTCTGAGGCCTCTGGATATCTGGGGCCTGGATCTCCTCCATACCTGCTTCTTACCCTGGTGGATGGGGCTATGGCTCCCCACACTCCCTAGCAGATCGTTACATGGAGAAACCTTTGGAATACAAGCATGCTGATCCACACAGGTATGCACACAGGTGTACACACGGGTATTCACAGACGCGGACTACACCTTTCTTGGCTGCTGCCTCAAAGCACATTGTGCGCTGTCTATCTTGCGTGCTGCACAATATCGTTTAATATTTAGTATCTACTGTTATCTACAGCTAGCTAGTTTATTGTGATGGTGCTGTTTTTTTATTATGTTGCTCTTTGTTGTTTGCTTTCTCTACTGTTTTTTTTTCTCCATACAGGTGATCCAGGTGTTTTGTTTGTTTGTTTTTTCTTTCTTCCCCCTTTCTCACCGTCTCTTCTCCCCTTTGGTTTTCTTTCTCTGCCTCTCTTTCTTTCATTCTTTCTCCCTGTCCTATCCCCCAGTCATGTCTGTCCCGTTTGTAGCAACCGAAAATAAAATCAATTCATAATTATAATAAAGGTCAATCAAATGGACCAATATGGCAAGGCCATGATGATCCACTTGGTAAAATAAATCCGCTTGGCATCTTTCTTGGCCTTAAGACAACAATTCTGATGGCTAAAGATCCAAACGGGACACCAAAAAAAAAAAAGAAAAAAGAAAAAAAAGAAATATTTCAAAATATACAAAAAATGGCCAAAAAATATATGTACTAAGATACATTTTAGAATATATTTATAACATATTTTGAAATGTATTTTAGCACATATATGTTTTGGCCATTTTTTGTATTGAGTACAAATTAGTATTCATAGTAACTTTTAGTAAAGACTGTCTCAGCACCAATTATTGTGAAAGCCCGACTTCTGATGCAGTCCTCCCTACCCAACCAGATTGGTGAGCCTTAGGTGCCTATATGAGCAGATTTATTTCCTTTAAATTCACTAAGAATACGGTCAAACTGGGACAGTACTGGTTGATAACATCACAACACAACAAAGAAAGACCTAATCGGGTTCTCTGAAATCTTTGATTTAACCCTCGTGCTCCCCGTCGGGGCAGCTCCGGACCCCGGTGTTCCCAGAGTACCCCTGGGTAGCATTTCACAGGCCGCGCATCAGGGTTGGCTCGCGCCCTGTACACCCACATTTCCCTCCCTGAATGCCACTCCCGTTTCAATTTTTCTCCTAGTTTCAGGCAGGCTCTATCATGTTCGTCCATGGGAGGCCGCTGTTAAACTGCTTTATGTGTGAGAGCACCTTCCTTCTTTTCACAGGGTGGTTTAAGCCTTTGACATTCCAGCTTACAAAGTTTAAGCGACTACCCATAGTTTTGCACTAAAAATGTAAGAAAACAAGTGCAGCGGAAAACAGAGTACGAGAAAGAAGACAAATAAGAGACTGAAACAGAGAGTAGAATGGTTCCCGGATCCCCCAACTTGACAAAACAACATACAACTACCCTGGCTCTGAAGGGTGTCTCCCCCCTACTCCACCCCCCACCCACAAGACAGCTGCTAAGGAAAAAAGCAGCAAGCTCTCCAAAACACACACTGTGTACCCTCCAGAAAAAGAAACTCTTCCTGTCTAACACTAAGAACTAACTTTAGCTCCCATAACAATGATTTCAGTAAACACAACACTCCTAAATAAACAGTAGAATTTTTAAAGCAATCAGCATGGAACCCCAACACAACCAATAACCAACTTTGGGGACAATAGAAGCAATGTGATATGAATAGCCTCCCTGCTAGTAAATAGCAGAGAAGAAAAAGAAGAACAAAAAAGAAAAAAAAAAAAAAAGAAGAGGCGTCCGCAATGTCTGAGTATGAACGAAAGTCCTTGCATATCCTAGGAGAGGAAGGTAGTCAGAACAGTCTACTCACAGGGCTGTCCTGCGGACAAACGTCGGGACCAGACAAACAGGCTCTCAGGGTGATTCGGCTGTAGCGGGCAGGTCGACCAAGTATCTCCTTGCTTCATCGGCCGAAAGAAGCCAGCGTCTTGCGCCGCCAGGAGACGTGATGCGAAGTTGTGCAGGATACAGCAGAGTGGGCTTGAGACCTTGTTTATACAGCTCGGACATCACTTCACGGTACTCCGCTCGCTTGCTCAGAACTTCCGGGCGGTAATCCTCCACCACGCGAATCTGCCGACCATGGTATTCTAGTTTCCCTCCTCGCCGGGCCTCTCGGATAAGAAGGTCCTTTACCTGGTACCGATGAAGGCGTATAATTACGGGGCGCGGTCTCTGTCCTGGGGCCGGCTTAGCGGCAGGTATATGGTGGGCTCTGTCGATCTCTGGGCGGGCCTCTCCTTCCCGAAAACCTCGCAGAGCAAATCTGCAAAAAATTCTGTAGGACGCCCACCTTCAGCACCCTCCTCGAGTTCCAGGATACGCAGGTTTTGGCGCCTACTTCGGCTTTCTAAGCCCGTAACTTTAGCCAGAAGTTAGATTTGCTGAGGTTGGAACAAACGTTCTCAAGGTCTCTAACCCGCTGGCTTAAGTCGTCCGCTGCTAGCTCTAAAGATCCGAGCCGCTGACCATGATCTTCTACCGCAGAGCGGACTTCGTCAAACTTCGACTCCAGTAGGCCAAAAGATGTTTTGAAATCACTGGCCAATGCCTCCCTATGCTGCTCCAGAAGGGAGGAGATGGCCGCCATGTTCAGCTTAGGTGCGTCGTCCTCCTTTTCTGCCGCTTTAGTGCGTTTTGAGGCCATGTTAGAACGAGCAAAAACCAATTTTGGAACCCGTAAAATAAAATATACACAGTTCAAAAGTTTTGTTGTGAATTGGCAGGTTTAGGAGTGGAAAAAGGTAGAAAAGTTAGCGGAGCAGTCTTCTCTTCCTACTACATCCCCTTAGCGACCGATTAGAGAAACTAATCGAGTCTAATAACAGATTAAATGCCATGTTGAGGCTGTCATTTTCAGCATCTACATGGATGTTAAAATCACCCACAATAATTATTTTATCTGAGCTCAGAACTAAATTAGATATAAAGTCTGAGAAATCAGACAGAAACTGTGTCAGGCCCAGGTGGACGATATATGATAACAAGTAAGACTGGTTTCTGAATTTTACAGCTGGGGTGGACGAGGCTAAGCATCAGGCTTTCAAATGAATTAAAAGTCTGTCTTGGTCTTTCGTTGATTAATAGGCTGGTGTGAAAAATTGCTGCCACACCGCCCCCTCGGCCTGTGCTTCGAGATCTCTGGTAGTTAGAATGACTCGGGGGTGTTGATTCATTTAAACTAACATAATCATCCTGCTGCAACCAGGTTTCTGTTTCTGGAGATGTGGTTCGATTGTCCAATGTGGGGGAGGGATATTTCTGTAGGACGATCTGATTTCCTCGTGTCAGCATTGTTCCCACATCATCATAATTAATGTTGTTCCAGGTTCAACATTGCAAGTGACCAATCACCTTCTTGTGACGTCATTCCTTTGCGACTTCGAAATACCCGCCTTCGATTATTTCGAAATACAAGTGAAGAAGCGAAAAACCGCCGCCTGTCCGCCGAATTTGAAGTCAATTCGCCTGTCCGCCGAATTTGAAGTCAATTTAGGATACTTTCCTTTAATAAACGGTAAGCATTATACGTTCCTCTAGTGATGGGCAGATGAAGCCCCATGAAGCACTGAAGCTTTTCATCCAATTGGTTCACCCCAACGCGAAGCTTCATGAAGCTTCATTTGCTCTAGCAGGGCACCTACTGGACGTAAAAATAATAGCTGGCATGAATTTGAAGAGTGTGGCATTTTGCACACAGCCTGTAAATGTCAACAACAAAAGGAGTGTGTAAAACATGTATATTGTAGTGATGGCAGTATACTGTGTATATTTATAGTGGCAGTATGGGAAATGATTATTTGGAAATGCTTGAAATGGAAATGATCATTTACTGTGAGGTGAGGTGTGGTTGGGGTGTGGACAGTGGTTGTGCTTTTGTAACGTTGAGGTATGGACAGCTACACACTGCCTGTTCACATTTTATTCTGTAAAAACTAAATTTTCACTGCTTTTATGACCTTTTTAGTGGGGAGAACATAGCTAGGATTTAATGATTTAACAAATCTTTTGAATCCTTTGTCCTCCACAATGCTAAATGGCTGGGAGTCCTCAATCACCATGCTGACCAGGTCTTCATCTATTTGAGATTGTTCTCCTGAGGAAAGACAATAAAGATAAAGCACAAATATAAATATCACATACGTAACTTATAACAGTTGTATAATATTGTTATATCATTTAGTAACATTACTGCATCCTATATTATCATTGCATTTGATGGCTCACCTGGTCTTGCTCCACAATCGGTGTCCCCCTTATTCTCATGCAAAGCTCTGTAGTGCCTAAGCATGGATAAGGTGTTGTTGTTGTTATATCCCAGCTCCCTGGCACATAGAAAACACTTCACCTTGTACAAAAGTCAAGACAGCTCAACATAAATTGTATTGCACCATCAGTATCATGAAAATACATCTTCTGTAGAAATTTACATACCTTGTTGGGAGGAATAAGATCAAAATGTTCCCACACAGGGGAGGACATCCTCCTCTTCTTAGCTGGCTCCATTCTCTCCTGACTTTCCTCACTCTCATAAACCTCCAAACGGTCTCCAAACTCTCACTAACCGCAACTCTCCATCAAACACCCACATTTTTGAATGAAGTCTGAGGGGTTTATATCGCTGTCATATCTCGCGGCAAAGTTCGAACCACTTCATGAACCAGTCACGTGGTACAGCCGGGCAGCGAGGCTTCGGACGTCATCATTTTCAGCTCCTCCCATAAATGAAGCAAGCCTCGATACGCCCCCTCCATTACTCGACACACGCTCCGAAGCCTCGATACAGAACGTCCCATCACTATGTTCCTCACTTGGCTTGCTGTTTGTTTGCTAGCGATAGGCTACTTGACGACAGCATTAGCTAACCAGTGTTCTCTAGACCAGCGTTCCCCAACTTTTTGGGTGTTTCGTGGCCCGGGGGTTGGGTCAGGCAAAATTGCAGTAGCTTCCCTGATCATTTTACAAACATAAGTGAAGAGAATCTGGACTAAAAGGCCTAGACTTATGGTTGTGTGCTGAATCTATGAATCAAACTATCACCTGGAAACATAATTAACTGGTCCATAGCTGTGAAACTGGACATGAGTTCTTGATTCTATGGAGATTAACAGTAATCCAGAAATTTACAAATTTGTCCTGGTACATCGCGTAAATGTTGTCCCAGGGACATCGCGTAAATGTTGTCCCTGGGACATTGTGTAAATGTTGTCCCTGGGACATCATGTAGAATTTGCCCTGGGACATCGTGTAGATGTTGTCCCTGGGACATCGTGTAAATGTTGTCCCTGGGACATCGTGTAGATGTTGTCCCTGGGACATCGTGTGATAGCTTGTAAATAATGGAATGAAAATTATTGATTGTTATTAACTTGTGAAAAAGAAGTGTAACAAATCCACATGTTATGTTCTTACACCCTTACAGAAACTGTGACTCCTTCACAATGTCAGGTAAATGTCAACTCATGTTGAATAATCAACCAATCAAGCCTTTTATTATCACATGCAATGTTACACGTACAACTGCAATGAAAATTTCACCCCCTTCTGACCATACATATATTGCTTAAACATCACATTGGGAAGACAGGTCGGAAACAGTTAGGAAGGTCAGAAAACAATTTAATTAATAGATGAGGAGGAGAAAAAAGAACTACAACCAGACAAAGCTCCTAGAAGACTGAAATGGATGATGGTTGCAGCATGCAAAAAGAAAATGATATCTGTTGACTACAGCATATGCTTTCTCACAGATTACCTTGTGGGAGTAGCTGGACCAAACTCTATTGGTATTTCAAGTTTGAAATCCCTGTTTGACCAGACTAACATTTCAGATGAGGTACCTCTTGACATAAAAATCCTTTTATGTTGTCATAAAACTAATGTTAAATTCTGCTTTAAATACACTTTATTGTACAATTTACTTAATGAATCGTATTCCTTAGTTCTGTTTTTATTTATATGTATTTATTTATTTGTTTTATAAGGTAATAGATGGCCTAATCTATTTGCAGTGTGAGGTATGTTGAAAAGCTTGTTTGATCATAATGACATAGCATGTTTACGTTTTTTGTAATGTATTTGAAAACATAGGTGTATTTATGTTATTTTTATAGAATTTCCCTCACATTTATCCAATACCAAGCCAAATCACTGGAAAAATTTTGGATGGGTCCACAAGAGCACAAAGTGCATACTTTTTGAAGGTATGACTTGGACTGTGGTAACTATGTTCTTATCACAAAGGGTTTATAAGTTGCCACTATAAACAAACAGCATTTTCCAAAATTGAAGCCTTGTCAGAAGAACCTGAAAAATACCTTTCTGAAACCTTTTCTGTGTAAAGACTTGTTCAAAAGCAATGCACACAGATTAAAACATTTCTGTCTTGGCCAACTGATAAAGAACACCAAAAATTGAGTGGTGCGTGTTGAGTCTGTGGTCTTGATTTGTTTTGTACACACTATAGAAATTAATTAATGTAAACCAAAAATGACACTTTCTATATGTTTGTGTATCTGCAGAATTAATCACAAGTCTCACCTGACAAGCTTTTGCAGTTTTGCAGTGTCATTCTTGACAGAAAAACATACTTGTCACATTATTTTTATTTCCAGAAAAACATCTTTCAGATGTATGAGAAATTGATTGGAGCCTGTCTGGAAAACGGCAGCCACTGGACCTTGTTTGTAAGTTGCACAGATTTTGCACTCTCTCTAGTGCATGATACTTTTAGATACTTTTTTAAAATTAGCTGCCTTCTTTTTCTCTAACATTGGAAAATGTAACTTGTACTTAAACAAATTATATTTTGCAGATCGAACTAGGAAGTGCAGTCAGTGCTGGTGTGTGATTGCAGCCAAAGACCGGGTACACTATGACATGTCCTTAGCCATATAGATTGTTTATTTAATGGACTTTGTTCATTAGTTTTTTGTTTGTTTATTTCTTCTTCTTTTTTTTTTTTTTAAATTCACAGGTGCAGTGCCAGAAATGTGGTGCATACAAGCACATGCGTTGTTCAAAGTCTGTTTGTGGCATCTGTATCTTCTGTGAGAGTAAGTCACAATATAACTAAACAATGTCCAAAAATGTTTAAAGTGAAATTTTTTTTCGTAATTTTGCCTTTGCACACCAGGACTGTGTAATTAAAGTGGACGTTTCAAGATCCAGTTTTTACACAAAACTATTTTAGACATAACTGTGTCGTATTGTGGGGATTTCTCTTCACAATTAAATTGATATAGTGCTGTTTATATCATTCTTCTTTATGTAACAGCACAGTGCAGCACAGCAGAGGGAAAGGAGTTGTGCAGCATAGTGGGTGGCTATACAGGAGGAGCAATAGAAGTAGCCAGTGAAGAATGTCATCAGGGAAAGCATCAGGCAGCGAATGACAAAGGAAAAGTTCCTAAGGGAGAGAACATCTGCAGCAAATCGACAAGTAACAGTGAGATAGGAAGACTGACAGTCAGAGATGAAGGTACACAGACTGAAGACAACGAAAAAGAAGCAGAAGTATACGGCACAAGTCTGAGTACAGATAATGCTGCTGCTGATGATGTTGACAGGATCGATGCAGATACAGAATTCCAAACTGATTCAGAAGGAACTAGTACAGTTTACAGAGTGCATGGTCGCTTATCTGTACCAAGCTCAAAAAAGAAAACCTACACAATAACAGAAGACGAGATCAAGCGCAGAATCAACGCAGAGAACATGTCAGTTCATGTTTTCAGAGGTTTGATTGGGGTAGGTATACATTTCGTGATTTTGATGTCACCTGAAATAAATCCGGGTTACTCATATCAATGAAGTGACAATGTGGCTGGAAATTGTGCATTTGCTGCAACATATACACAATTACACCATGTAAACAAAAGCATTTAACTTTGTGCGCGTGTGTGTGTCTCTCTCTGCTCTTTTGGTGTTTGCACTTTTTCTTTTTTAGGGCCGTAAAGCCAAACTGCCCGCAATGATTCTTGACAGGCCTAAGAAGGCCAAAACTAAAGTAACAGTGTTTAGTGTTCTGAGTGAAGAGGAGGCTGGGGAGCTAGCCCTCGGGTTTGCCGGAAGATTGGCCTGCGATGTCACAACAGACATGGTCTGTAAAGGCATCGACCATTCAAGTGCTGATATGACAAAGTAAGTTAGTAAAACAATATGAAAGTTGTATCTTTTTTGGTATTATTTGTCATTTCCCCGTATTTGGGTTATTGGTGTAACATTGTTAATCTTACTTTCTAATAACAGACAGACTCTTCTCAAAATCCAACACAATCTTAAACATGAGCTGACTGATTCCTCAACCTTCAGTTTGCTGACACACACCTTTGGCCCCGCTGCACTGGATTCTGTCATTTCATTCCTGTGTGAAAAACTTGATCTTGTCTCTTAAATAATGAAACCTTTTGTGACTTTTGTTTGTTCTGTAAATCAGAATCTTGAAAATTGTTCATTGTTGTTCTAAGTTTGTGTTAACTATTTGGCAAAAATGATTGGTTCCTAATCCAAACAGCATAATGACTGTTCTAACACATATCTTAAAAATGCTACAAAGAAAGAAAATTATCACATATGTTTCAATATGAATGTAATTGTGTCACACTCGGTTTGTAGTAGCTTTCCTGTTTTATTTTGAGTTTTGGTATGTTTACACTGTTATTTTTATTTCCCGTGTGTTCGTCTTCCCTTATTAGTTTTACTGTATTTAATTAGTCTGATTTAATAACTTATAATTATTTACTTTCCAGTGTGTATATATGCTCCTCGTTTGGATTATTGTTTGAGTTCTGCCTGTCTTTTCTATTAAAGATTTGGACTTTTGGACTATTAGTGGACCTCGTAGGTTTTTATTCTGTTCAATTGGTAATTGACTGGGTTTAATTTAGTGGCCTGGAAAACAGGCCGGAGGGGTCTGGTCATTTTAACCCCCTAAGACCCGAAATCTTCCACGGCATGCATTTTTAATTTCTCTTTGATATTTGGGCCGATTGGAACCCGATGAATGTAAAAAGAAAGAATTACCAGGTTTTGTTTTTTTTTACCTAATTTTTGTTTCTGAGAAAAATGAGAGCCACATATGAGGACATTAATTTGAAATTTTGATAGAACAGTTGCAGTATAATGTCCTCATAACTGTATATCAGGCACTTGTTGATCAAGATTTAGTATTTTGGTCTAAATAACCCAAAATGTGATGTCCACATGTGTGGACGCCAGGCTGGAGTAAAGTGTTAGAGCTATTTATACCTATGTAAACTTTTATACACTGGTTTTTACCTGTCTTGTTTCAGAAAGGTTTAAAAGGGTAATGTCCACAGTTTATTTGTTTATTTATTTGTTTGAATTCAACATATTTTATTAAAGTAATTGAGCTTGAACACAGAAAAAACTGAATCAAATAATCATAAAATCAAATCACTTGCACTATACTGAAGTCTAATCTACTCTGAGCTAATGCCGGTTTCCAACACTAATGATCGGGTGAAGGAGAGAGATGAGGGTGTGCACGGCCACTGGTGCTCTTATCCCTGTTCTTTGTGATACAATCCAACAGGAAAGCAGTCAAACCCTTGGACATTAGCCAAGTTAACGTTCACAAATATATACACACAGAGGAACTCTGAGCCCCAATGTCAGCATTAGCACAAACATGCCACTTCATACCAAATCTCAGTGTGAGGTCAGGTGTTAGTCTCATTCCATTATTCTGGCTATATTTTCTTACTCATTACTATTAAACTTATACTTAAGACTAACTATTAACAAAATCACACCCCAATAACTCTGTTATTACACTTTGTATTTAATCATAAAAAGGCTGGATGTTGAAACCTTTTACTTCTATTTTGTATGAGCCAGGATTCTCAACAGCTGATACTCTATGTCCAAAAAGTGACAGGTATCGTTTTATGGAGCAAAAAACTTAAGAGCGCATATTTTATAAATAATACCAACAATTACAAATGCAGACCTTTAATAGTAATAAGTAATCCTTTATTTATAATGCATAGCAATATAAAAATAGTAACATATGAAAATATTACAATGGGCACAGATGAATTTGTATCAAAAACAGCAACCAAGCCAAAGTAATGAATAACACACATAAATAACAACTGCTTGAGAGACCAAACAATTTCTTTTCATCTGTTCCTTGGCAGAAAGTTAAGACAGCTATTCAGCTTTAGGTTTCAATAAACAGAAGTAATGGATGCAGTCCCTTTGAAATGTCACACAAAAGTCTACTTGTGCATATACTTAGCTTTAACTCTTCTCTTTTTTGTTTTGTATTCCAAAAGGTTTTCATTTTCTCCAGAGGATGTCTCTCTTTCAGTGGTTATCGACTGTTCACATTCATTTTCACAGACTGTTGGAATGTCGATGCTGGCCGAACATTTCTTGCTAGAATACAATGGCCTAATTTTGCGTGCATTATCTGTCATCTTTATTTCGTACTGGCATATACTTTTGCCTACTTGTTTTGTTTTTAAGACATTTGTATGCAGTTCATCTATCATTGCAGTAATACCCTCTGGAATGAATGCCCACTGTTTAACTGTGTCTAAAACAGCATTTAGTTTTCCAACTGCATCTTCTGTGCATTTTTTGTCTGTGCTTTCAACTACAGGAGTGTCATTCAAAGTTGATAGAGGACTTTTCAGAGAGTTTTTCATTTGTTTAAAATGGCTACAAGCCACCTTCAGGCAAGCACATGTGTTATAGTGAGAGAACGTACAACAAGTGCACTGAAGTGTTTCAGCCGATGCAAAAAAACACAGATTTCCAAACAAACTTGGCATTTTTATCACTTTCAAGTCCTCACAGTGTACAAAGTAATGCCTTTCTTTCACTGCAATTCTTGCCAAGGTCTGTTTCCATGTTTGGATAGATGTCATTGTCAGCCTCTGCTAATTTTGCAAGTAACACTAGATGCTTGCAAAGAAGTCCTCGTAAGCCATATGTACAGTTGCAGTAGGACTCAACAGGGCAGACATCATACACCATGTCTTCTCTTGACTCAGATGGGACTTGATATGCATTAACTCCATGGCTGTTCTTGACTGTAATTTTAAGAGCCCAACCACTTTCCATCAGTCTTGAAGCAGAGTCTGAAACTTGAGACAAGGTGTCAGCAAACCTGTTTTTCATGCGGCCCACATCTTGCAGGGTTTTTATGACTGAGAAGTAGTCGTCGGCCTTCCCTAGGAGCACTTCAATCAGATCATCCAGACGCCTATTCTTGTAGCCAGATAAAAACTGGTATTTCAGGCGGTGGAAAAATCTGAAAAACAGTTATTTGAAATGATTAGTAACTGTAATTGAAGGAATTTAAAGTTTTAATCAAGACTGTATTATTTTTTAAAAAATTGGAATACCTATTGCACACGTCTTTTATAAAGGAATGCTCTGTGCCGGTTTAGCTGATTTAGGCAAATCCACCTACTCTGTTTTTTGTTGTGATAACATAAAAAACGCTGCTAGAATTTAAAGGATTTGCCTAAAACCTGTTCTGGCAATGACATGACGAACCTACTCAGTTTAGCCTCTTGGATTAAAGCATAATATCTTTTTTTCAGCAATACAATTGAATGAGGTCAAAATAATAAATCATACCTTTCAATCACATTGTTTGTTTCAGAACGAGCGTGACTGAAGCGACGGCCGTAGTCACACCACATGTGGCCAATGCCTTCCCAGTGCTTCTGAAAATACTGGCACACCAAAGGGTATTGCTTAAATGTCTGGCAGAACTCTGCTGATGTGGCTTTAAAGTCGTCCTCCTAAGAGAATTGGATGCAACAGAATATATTTCAATCCATTTAACAGACCTATTGAAATCTTTAATATTATGTATTGAAGCCCTTTTCCTTTTATTGAATAACATTAAGAATTTTAAGTTATTAATAATATGTCGTGTTTTTGTATTAAGAAGCAATTATTTCTTCCCTTACAATGGCTAAGAAGGAACACTAAACCTATAAGCATATTTGGTTTCAGCATCTGTCTGTGAAAGAATCCCACTCACAAGTTCTACTGCACAGTGGGTGACACAATGATGTTCTGCACAGCTTAAGTACTTGTTTTGATAAGCAAGATAAGAAGCCAGTTTTAGAAATTGTTTCAAAAATCTATTTTGTATCTCTCTGTAACTTTTTTTAGCAACTGAAAGTTATTATGCTCTTAGTGTAATCAAGAAATCAAAATGTGAAATAGACAAATTACACTTACAGATGTGCAAGCTTTCAGCTTACAAAAGAAAGAAATGATTTCATTTCTCTTTTGGGTGTTAGAAAGCCCATGGACCCCGGACTCTGATTTTGAAAGCCATTGATTAACAGCCTGTGAATGTAAGAGAAAAAAAAAGTTAATCTGGAGAGAGAGACAGAGGAGCAGCTGTACAAAAAGCATAAAAGAAAGCTGACGTCCAAAAATAACTTTGTCACTCACTGGACAAGAGGACCTGTGCATTACAGAAATCAACCAGGCAAACATATTTTTAAATGTCAAAAAGAGCTTTGGGAAGCAGCCACCAGAAGATGAGTGCACTGTGGTCTTAAATGGATGGACATAGTCACTCAACATTTTATCCCTTTATATTCATTAACCTGAGTAGGTGAATATCACAATGAGGCAAATCATAACAACAGGACCCTGTTGTAAAAATGTGTTTCAGGTGCATCTTAGACAACGTGAAAAGAAAACAATGTGGTTTACCTGCAAGACATGGTACCAGCATAGAAGGATAGCTGACTCTGGAAAAACCTTCTGCAAAGCATTTATTTCCGCAAAGTCTTTGTCAACCATAAATGCTCTACAGAAAAAAAGAAAACACTAAATGAGATTAAACAGTATGAAAATGTTTTTGCTATCTCAAAGCACCACTTCAATGCCAAATTAAACATTTCAACTCACAAGTAGATATATAAAATACTGCATACAGCCTATAGGAATAACTTTAACTGGAAAGGAAAGTTTTTTGCAGCCCATGCTGCAGCTATAGCATTAGATTCTGGCATGTTATAACTTTTTTGAAAAGGAATTATTTCAAAATTAATAGCTGTCAATGTATTATTTACCTCGGGGAAGTTGGGAAATGCTCACAAACTATTCCAAGAACAGTTTCCAGGGTTTTCTGACTTTCGTTGCTGACAATAGCATAGGCCACAGGGACTCCATGCCCATGATCATCTCTTACAACAAGTGTGAATAAGGGAAATGAATACTGGTTAACGCAGTGCGTGGTGTCAACAAATACTAACTGTTTTGCATAGTTCTCCATGTTTGATTTCATTACAGGTGTCTGCAAAACAATCATTAGTTCTTGGTCAGATGTTCTCTTCTATCAACCATACACATGTTCTTGATGTTTTCCATTAAGTAAGGTATGTACACATTGACTGTCTCCACAGTTAAAGTGCTTCTTCCTCATCATGCAGGTTCTAACACTGTCAATGTCACGTGGTGACACAAAATGCTCTCTGTTGTGAAGATCTCTGTGTCCATGTTCTTTGGCCCATTTATGACATTCGGTTAGTATGATGGCTGGCTTAGTTCCAAGGGAAAGCAGTTCCTCAATCTTCCTCCTCAAATCACTGGAAATATTGTTGAAATGTGCGTCTTTTGGGTCCGAAGGATCATGCCCATCATGCTTATCATATGTACGCTGCACGATGACTGTGTGGTCTTTCCAACATTTGAGTACTTTAAATGAAACATAGGCCTTACAGCCCACTGCTCTGTAGCTGTTTCGACTTTTTCCCCCAGCTCTGATGCAGTTGAATTTGTAATAGTCTCTTTTCCTGTCTTTACCTGAGGCAACATTTAAACATTTATAATGTCCATGAAGGGTTAATGAGTTCAATTTTTCTAACACAACACTGAATGGGTCCTCCTGGCATTGTGACACATACACACAAAGTTGTGTCTTTTCCAGTTCTTTTTTTTTCGTCATTCAGAACACTTCTTCTAATTATGTCGTCCATTTCTGGTGGAAAAATAGCGAAGGTTTAATTAGTCAATATTCATTAATTCATTTTAACTTGTTTTGGGGTTTTTTGCAATGTAAATATTAAATATAATATTAAAAAAAATATATATATATAAAATAATATAAAACAAACAGGGGCTAAAAGAAGCTAAACTTTCATATGGTATGTCCCAGGGACAACATTTACGCGATGTCCCAGGGACAACATTTACGCGATGTCCCAGGGACAACATTTACGCGATGTCCCAGGGACAACATTTACGCGATGTCCCAGGGACAAATTTGTAAATTTCTGGATTACTGTTAATCTCCATAGAATCAAGAACTCATGTCCAGTTTCACAGCTATGGACCAGTTAATTATGTTTCCAGGTGATAGTTTGATTCATAGATTCAGCACACAACCATAAGTCTAGGCCTTTTAGTCCAGATTCTCTTCACTTATGTTTGTAAAATGATCAGGGAAGCTACTGCAATTTTGCCTGACCCAACCCCCGGGCCACGAAACACCCAAAAAGTTGGGAACGCTGGTCTAGAGAACACTGGTTAGCTAATGCTGTCGTCAAGTAGCCTATCGCTAGCAAACAAACAGCAAGCCAAGTGAGGAACATATGTATAATGCTTACCGTTTATTAAAGGAAAGTATCCTAAATTGACTTCAAATTCAGCGGACAGGCGAATTGACTTCAAATTCGGCGGACAGGCGGCGGTTTTTCGCTTCTTCACTTGTATTTCGAAATAATCGAAGGCGGGTATTTCGAAGTCGCAAAGGAATGACGTCACAAGAAGGTGATTGGTCACTTGCAATGTTGAACCTGGAACAACATTAATTATGATGATGTGGGAACAATGCTGACACGAGGAAATCAGATCGTCCATTTCTGTAAACAAGGTCTAACATGTTGTCATCTCTTGTTGCAAGGTCAATGTTTTGATGAAATTCGGGTAGAACTGATTTAAGTGCAAACTTATTAAAATTCCCAGTGACGATGAAGAAGCTGTCAGGGTGGACTGTTTGCACATCACTGATAATCTTGTAGTGTTCACTGAGTGCTCCACTAGCTTTATCATTAATGCTAGCACTAGGTGGGATGTAAACAGCAATGATGATCACCACAGTGAACACTCTTGGGCATCTGACTGCCAAGACCTCCACAAGTTCTGAACAATGCACTGAAACAATCACTGCATTTCTACACCAGCTGTTTTTGATGTCAGTAAACAGTCCGCCACCGCGTGTCTTACCAAAGAATAAGGGGTCTCTGTCGGCACGGTAGCTGGCTAGCTCATCTAGCTGAATAGGGCAGTCTGCGAGTCCGCGTGCCTCCGTGTAGCCATGTTTCAGTACAAATAAGAACACAGTGGTGTCCTATTTCTTTCCAGGAGTTTAGAAGTAGCCTTAAACAGTCCAGTTTATTTTCTATGGAGCACACATTGGAGAGCAGAAGAGATGGAAGCGCTGGTTGTCTACGGTTAGCTTTTATCCTAGCATGGATCCCGGCTTGCTTACTGCGCTTTCACATCCTTGCACACGGTTTTTGACAGACTTCCGGGCAGATGCTGAGACACGATGGGGCCATAAACCGTCTGTTCAAAGCTCACAAAATGCCGCAGCAGCACAGTTTTTCCAGTGTGTCTCCATCTAGTTGAGTTTGCTAGCGTTTTCTTAACTCTAAAAGTTGCTGGCAGTTATAGACGTGTTTGCCTGTAGTTCCAACACACATTACAACTTTACATTAAACCAGAATTTAAATAGAACTTTATAAAAATAAATAATAGCACCATAGTTTGGACCTGTTGTAGCCGCTGAGACCTAGCGCACCGCCATGTTTTTGTTGTGTTGATTTTGTCATGATGTGCGGGAACACAAACATGCTAGCACACTACTCCGTGGCATCAGGTGGGTTTTTTCCAGTGATGGGAATAACGGCATTACAAGTAACGGCGTAACTTTTTTCAGTAACCAGTAATCTAATTACTATTTCTATTGTTACAACGCCGTTACTGTTACTAACAAGAAAAGGCAGTGCGGTCGCGTGTCCGCGGACGGCAATCACGATCACTTTTTGGCACAACACCTGGAGCTCAGGGGGGCAAAACAATCGCATGAGTGCTGCTGTTTGACTGAGGAAGTAGTCGTGGTAAGCCAATCACATGACCACTTCAAGATGACAAAGCAGCAAGGTGACATATACCAGTTTTTAAATTGTGTTGATAGGCCTCGTAAAACCAGAGTCATGATAAACAATATATACGCGGTTTTTCCTCAATAGTTTCATCACGTTTACTGTCAAAGGACAGCGCTAGCAAGTACTCTCTGCTTATGAGCAAAAACAAAAAACAGCCCGTTCGTGTTGGTGGAAAAATGTACCATGTCGACCAATCAAAAACTGATATGGCAACATGACATTTGGTTGTTTAGGAAGAGGGGGAAGTTTTTAGGAGAGAGAGCGAGAGAGACAGCAGAAAAAGAGAGAGCGAGTTTTGAGATGTGAGAGATTTGTGACGTTTAGCGTGTTTGGAGTGTGTAGTTAGTGTGTAGTGTTGTGTATAGTTTTGTGTGTCAGAACAATGAGGCGACTGCTGTCTCCAGGTAGAAAAAGGAGTGATACACCTGCTGCTGTCAGACCTGCAGGTATCAGGCTGTGATGTTCTCCTTTATAGTGGACAGAAATTATTTTTTTGGAGTGGCACAAATAATTTGTGTGGCATCTTATTGAATGCAGAACACCTGATTGTTATATAAATGGTTTGAAATGGTTATTAAAAAAAAGGGTAAAAGGTAAATGGCTGCAAATAACTTTGTTGTTTGCAAAACTTGTGCATATGATTTTAAAATTGACCATTTATATTTGCATTTAAAGTTATGAAATAAGATTCAGTAAACTTGTTTGTGGTTGTTACAGTAAAAAAATATAACTTTCTACTCGGATTTTGTCACGGTCCGGGGCAGCGGCCGTGTGGAGAGTGGAAGGAGGACTCAAAGCGCAGCACTTATTCAGATGTGAGGGTGATTTATTGTTAATAACAAACACAAAGTGGAGATGGCAAACAGAACTAAGGACGAAACTAAACTGGGATAACTACACAGAGGAGTGGCAAACCTGAACATGAAGGGAGAACAGCAGGGAGAACACGCAGAGGATTACACCAGGTAGGAACACAGACGACGCGACGAGGAGCAGAGGAAATCACACGGTATAAATACACAAAGAGACACTGGGAAATCACACACAGATGGGGGAAACAGCTGGACCTGATTAACCTGACGAGACAGGGGAACACTAACACCAGGGACCAACAGAGGGAGCACAAACCCAGAACCCAGTGTCTAAAATCCCAAACACAAACCATCCCAAAACAGCCATGAATAATAAAGTAATAACAATAAGTACATAAACATAAAGTCACTGAGTCATGGTCGCAGGACCATGACAGTACCCCCCCCCTCAAGGGCTGGCCCCCGACAGCCACAGAAACACACCACCAGATCCGGGCGGGCGGCAGGGGGCCCAGGACGGAGGGACCGGACCACGACCACGGACGGAGGCCCCAGAGTCCCAAAACAAAGATGAACACAAAACCCACAGGGGAGCAGAGTCCAAAGCACAGTTCAGGAGGCCGTCCACGAAGAAGGCAGCGGCGGCGCGTAAAGAGTTCAGGAGGCCGGCCGTGCGGAAGGCAACGGCGGCGCGTAAAGAGTTCAGGAGGCCGGCCGTGCGGAAGGCAGCGGCGGCCAGTCAGGCGATGGTGGTCCGGGGGCCGGCCGTGCGGAAGGCAACGGCGGCCAGTCAGGCGACGGCGCTCGGCCAGTAGCCTAGCCAGCGGTCCAGAAAACGGCCGTTTAGCTCCAGACCCAAACGAGGCTGGGCCAGGCGAGGCTGAGGGCACGGAAGCCGGGACCGCAGCAGGCGGAGATGATGATGCAGACACGAAGGCCGGACCAGGCGAAGATGAAACCGGGCCAGGCGAAGATGAAACCGGGCCAGGCGATGAAGAAGCTGCAGCTGAAGCTGGGCCAGGCGAAGCTGACGCTGCAGCTGAAGCTGGGCCAGGCGAGGATGAAGCTGGACCAGAATCAGGCGAGGATGAAGCTGGACCAGAATCAGGCGAGGATGAAGCTGGACCAGAATCAGGCGAGGATTAAGCCGGGCCAGGCGTGGATGAAACCGGGCCAGGCGTGGATGAAGCTGGACCAGAATCAGGCGAGGCTGAAGCAAAGGATGAAGCCGGACCAGGCGTGGATGAAGCCGGGCCAGGCGTGGATGAAGCCGGGCCAGGCGTGGATGAAGCTGTAGCTGAAGCTGGGCCAGGTGAGGATGAAGCTGGACCAGAATCAGGCGAGGCTGAAGTGTCAGGCTGAGGCGTGGCAGTAGCAGGTGGTAGCGCTGCAGGTGATGGTACTGCAGGAGGCGGCGCTGCAGCCACAGGTGGAGAAGCAGCCACAGGTGGCCGGACGGGATCCTCGGGCCCCCCAGCCGACGTGGCAGCAGGTGTGGCATGAGGCTGGACGGGCTCCTCGGGCCCCCCAGCTAGTGAAGCAGGAGGCTGGACGGGCTCCTCGGGCCCCCCAGCAGGCGAAACAGGAGGCTGGACAGGCTCCTCGGGCCCCCCAGCGAAAACAGCCGCAGAACCAGTGGGCACCGCAGCCCCCGGCACACACGAAACAAGACCAGTAGGCACGCGGGCCTCCGGCACATGTGAAACAAAACCAGTAGGCACGTGGGCCTCTGGCACACATAAGGAGGGCTGCAGCTGCGCAGAGCACTGACCCTGCTCAGGCAGTGACAGCCCGGTGCAGTTCACAGCTGGCATCTTGGCCACCAGGGGTCCAGAGTAAGCTGAGGGCAGCAACCCCGCCTCTGGGGAAGCCCCGGAGTGAGTAACAGTCACTAATGTTGCCAGCTGTTGAGGAACAGGTCCGTAATGTAACAGTTCACCTCCCTGCCTAGAAACAGCGGTGGAAAAACAGTGTGAAAACTGTGATTCAGCTATTACCGGAACCGTGGGTTGTAGCGATGCTAGCGGTGATGGTGGTGGCTGAGTGGCTAACTGGAGCGGCGGCAGAACAGGCAATTGCGCCCCCAGGGAGGCTAACGGCTGAGCTACTGACTGGGGAGCTTGTGGCCGAGCACTGAACTGAGCCGGAGAATGGCGATAAAGTCCTGGCTCAGAAGGGGTGGCAGAGACACAGTCTGTTAGTCTTGCAGAGGGTCTGTACACGCCCACTTGCGAAGGGTCCGTTACCACGAAGGTGGGTAAGCGATCCGAACAGTCTCCCATCCCGCTCTGAATAGCCCCAGAAAACAAAGTCCCGGAAACTGGGGAAGCCAGAACATGTCGCTCGCTCACCGCCTCGGGCTGCTCGAAAGTAAAAGCAGACGGGGGGTGAAGTCCGAGGTCCAAAAGGAGGAACTCCCGCTCCCACGAACAAAGCGAGCCCAGAAGCCATGGGAGACCGGTCACCAGACGCTGTAGCCGCCTCTCTATAGCGCGCTGGGACGTGCCACCCGGGCTTTCCAGCCACAGGTCGATCAGCTCCTGTGTGGCATCGGTTAGATTTTCCCGTAGCTCCCTGGACGGGTTAAGCGCTGCTGGGTCCATGTTGTGGTCGCGTCGTACTGTCACGGTCCGGGGCAGCGGCCGTGTGGAGAGTGGAAGGAGGACTCAAAGCGCAGCACTTATTCAGATGTGAGGGTGATTTATTGTTAATAACAAACACAAAGTGGAGATGGCAAACAGAACTAAGGACGAAACTAAACTGGGATAAACTACACAGAGGAGTGGCAAACCTGAACATGAAGGGAGAACAGCAGGGAGAACACGCAGAGGATTACACCAGGTAGGAACACAGACGACGCAACGAGGAGCAGAGGAAATCACACGGTATAAATACACAAAGAGACACTGGGAAATCACACACAGATGGGGGAAACAGCTGGACCTGATTAACCTGACGAGACAGGGGAACACTAACACCAGGGACCAACAGAGGGAGCACAAACCCAGAACCCAGTGTCTAAAATCCCAAACACAAACCATCCCAAAACAGCCATGAATAATAAAGTAATAACAATAAGTACATAAACATAAAGTCACTGAGTCATGGTCGCAGGACCATGACAGATTTTATGTTTTTTGTCTGATTTTAGATCAATTGTGTTAATACAGTCTGTCAAAATGAAAACATAACTGTAAATTCAGACACGTGAAGTTGTGCTGAAAAGAATGATACCAACCAAGGCAAAGTAAATAGTTTTTAAAGGTAAAATGTAGAGGTAAAATCAAAAGTTGTGAAAAAATGGACAATTATACCCTGGACCCCAGAGGGTTAGACTTTTTTTTTTTTTTTTTTTTAAGTTACGCAATAGTTACTTTTCAACTAATTAATTACTTTTAGAATATTGTAACTCAGTTACTAATCAGTTACTTTTTTGAAGTAGTAACTAGTAACTATAATTAATTACTTTTTTAAAGTAACTTGCCCAACATTGGTTCTTGCATAATTACTGGGCTTGAAACCTTAGACGACCTAGAGAACAGAGCCCATTTAACATTTCGTATAACTTCTTGTGAACTGGTATAGGTGTGTGTTGACATTAACTGCGTCAAGAAACTAAATTTAGTTACATTTTTTCACACATAAAAATTTAGTGTACATATTTACATTTTTACTGTCTTGACTTACGGTTAAAAGTCAGGTATCGAAAAAGGGCAGCCAGCAGGTACATGATGAACATAGCCAGGAAAGAAACATTGGCGACATTCTGCATCTTCTTGCGGGAACGGCTGTTCAGCAGAGAGTTGAAGACATGTTTTATTTAGACAGCAGACAAAAATGACTGTAAAAAATTCAAAAGTGTGTTTTTTTTGTCAGAGAAATTTAAATAAATGGCAGCGTATACTCACTCTTTGAGCTTGTTGTAAATGGGCAGGATATCAGGGTGGCACACAAAGGCAATAATAGGGACAGCATAAACATTCTAGGGAGATCAAAAAAAAAAAAAAAATCATAACTGACATCCAAACACTAGAAATGATTCCCTTACGGTTTATTTCAGTTCTACAGATGTTCTAAGTTTTGAAGGCTTTTACCTGTGAATTGATGACAAAGTATTTTGGCCTGCAGGTGTCCTCGTCAGAAGTATTGTCGCTGTGTGAGCTGTTCAACGAATGAGTCGAGTTGTCATTGTGAATATCAGGGAGAGGGCATGGGATCTGGAACTTTTTGATGATCACCTTGAAGGAGCGGAGAGCAAATTTCCCATTTTAGCTCCTTATTGTGAAGGTGCAAAGGTTTATTTACAGCATGATCAGAAACAAAGACTTGACCGTTGTTGTGCTGTCCTGTTCCACTATTAAATTAATTCATTTGACTACATTTTTAGAAAAAAAAAAAAGGAATCCTGCTCTTTTGTGTAGCAGGAAGAGATTTCACTGGAAGACTGAAATATGTTCTGACTCAAACTCAACTGGCAAACCAAGAACAGGCATTTGCCAAAGATTTGCGTAAAGGATGATATGGTAGCATGAGGAATGAGGAAAGGTGTGTCACTCACCACAATCAGAAAAAAGACCATGCATAGCAGTGGCAGACCACTTGTGTAACCAAGGCAACCTGAAAGAGGAAAAACACAATTAATAGCGATGCCCCCCTGTATCACGTCACTCTAAGCTATTAAAGTTTTAAAGGTTTTGAAATCTTGCATGTGTGCTAGTGTGTGTAAAGGGAATTTCTTTTCTTTTATGTATTGTTTATATGTTTTCGGAATATCACGGCCACCAGACTGGCCTTAGTCCATGGGCCCCTGGCGGGCACAGCCCAAAAGAGGGACACTGGACCAGCTCTGTATCCTCTCAAAATACTTGAGGTTTGCCCAACCAGTCTACATGTGTTTTGTGGACATATGGGGTGTATGGGGTGTTTGGCCCATTGCTCTGGGCCATTCAATCCTTATACAACCGTTGCAAGAGTGGTCCGCATAGCCAGCAATAAGTCGGACTCGTTACTTGTGGGTGATGGGCTCTGCCAAGGCTGCTCTTTGTCACTGATTCTGTTCGTAATTTTTATGGACAGAATTTCTAGGCATAGCCAAGTTGCGGAAGGCTTTACTTGGGTGGGCTCAGAATCTCATCTCTGCTTTTTGTGGATGATGTGGTTTTGTTGGCTTTGTCCGGTGATGGCCTCCAGCTCGCACTGGAATGGTTTGCAGCCAAGTGTGAAGAAGTGCGAATGAGAATCAGCACCTCCAAATCTGAGGCCATGGTCGTGGCTGTGGTGTGCCCACTCCAGATTAGGGACGAGTACCAGGAGAAGGAAGCAGGAGATCGAAAGTGGATTGGTGCTCTGGCTGCAATGATGCAGACGGTGTACCAGTCTGTCATGTTGAGGAGAGAGCTGAGTGTACAAGCAAAATTCTCAATTTACCGGTCAATTTATGTCCCTACCCTCACCCTATGGTCACGAAAGAACAAGATCGCAACTTTCCTTACCTAAGTCCCTGCGCAGTGTCAGGGGCAGGATAATGCAAAGACTAACCAGCAACACCAGGTAGTCACCATGATGTACCATTGTCTGAAATACAGGACAGAGCATGTCAGTGTTAGTTGACAGAGATCACCAATGAATCATCATGTAGGTAAAGATTTCTGTAGCTGTGTTAAAGGGGCAACACACCATGTTAGGTTGTTTTGCAGTGTTATACTGTGAAATCTACTATGAATTAGTTAGAGTTAGAATGTTCTGTTAGTCTTATCATCTTTCTCAGGTGTATCTTGCATATGAAGTAGCTTTGATCTCATCATAAACTGATGAACCAGGACTACAAGTAAACTAATTAGTTCTGTGACACAGAAAACCGCACACTGAATCCACTTTCTCATCAGACTCCTCTCAGATCCTCTACAGCTTTTAGTCCTGTTTAACACCGGCTACATCAACTGTAAAATTGAGAGCATTTTGTTTGTCACTAACCAAAACAACTACCATTTTCATCTCATAAGGCCCCCCTGGCGCCAGCTGGATGCTCAAGGCAAAAGCTGACGGGAATAACAAAATATTCTCCTTAGATAACAAGACTGTGTTGTGACTTTCTTCCTCCTCATTCAAGGTTACCTGCGTCGACTGAAGATTGTTGACTTTTGCCCAGCCGGGTGAAGGGACACTTTTTGGTGAAGGGACACTTTCTCTCGGCTGAACACGGAACACACACGCACACATATGCATGTACACTGACACAGACCTACACTCACCCCACAACCCCACTCCAAAGCTTATGCTTCGAAGCTTATGCCTTCTATGTTGTGAGATGTGATGATTCATGTGCTGAGGTGTTTTTTTCTGTTCTCAAACTGATCTCCCTGTGTGGCTCAGTCTGGGGGGAGTTCTTTTTTCTTGTCTTTCCTCATGTTGTGCATTTTCCATTGTTTCGACTGGGGTCGCTGCTCATGTGGTCAAGCAGCCAGGGCTACCTAGCCTGACCTGTCTCCCCAATATGATGTTTGTGTATTGTATGTGTGATTGGCATAGTATCATCTATCTTAACTGCCCATTGGGGATAAATAAAGTGTCTCTGACTCTGACTGATTCCCTAAAAGGGCCCTCTGAAAGAGCCACTCAGAGAGATGGAACACCCTCCGTCCTTTAAAAACAGCCAGACAGTCCTCCTACACATCCCGCCTGTGCTCCAAGCAGAGCGACAAATGCCTATTTCACCTTCCCTCAGCACTTGAAAAACAACTGGCAGCCATTTTGCTTAACATGTCCACCTCAAGTGCTTCTCTCAGGTGTTCCTGGTCTCTTTCATTCCTTCTAGGAATTTTTGTTTTTCACCAACACCTTAGTCTTAGTGCAACCAGGAAACATTCCTTTTAGGGCGAGTAAACTATGCCGTATTGACATTTTGTTTACATCTTTGGCTGCACAACAAATGGTCTGGTGCTCTGATCTGAACCACTACCAAAATCAAATCAGATGTTCCTTGGACAGAGGCCAACCTGACTGATTTGTCCTCGGATATCTTGGAAATAAGTGTACAACCTCCAGGTCCATCAAATTAGATTTGGTAATAGTATTTATTTAAGTAATATGCCAGTATCAGCAGTGTTTCTTGTGGTAGGTGAAATAAAACAGTGAAACATGAACAAGAAAGAAATTGTGTGGAAGTTGCTAAAATATTTAAGTTACTCACTTGACATTGGCTCCTGTGAATGCTTTTATAACGGTGGGTAGTTCGTATGATGTAGAGGTAGCTCGACATAACTGTTGAGGGGGAAAAAAAGCAAAACAACAACAACAACAGCAGTTAGCACATTTTCCTGTAAAACTGAGGGAGAGAAAAGAAAAGGAGGAAACTGCCATAAAAATAGCGATCTCTAATATTTGGCAAGGGGCCCAGATGTTCCAAAGAAAAGAATCACGACATGTTGTAAAATGACTCAAGGTTTTACTGGAAGCTGCTTCCAAAAAACACAAGCTGCTTTCCATCAACCAAGGTTTCCCCCTGTGCCTCCCCCCTCCATGCGCTCATTGCAGACACAGAGGAGCAGTGATTTGGCTTTCTGAGTGAGCACATGTTGGATCTATTACAGTCATGTAACATTCATTTTTCTTACCTCCAATATACCTCATGATGATGAAGAGGGAGGCTGTGAATTTTCCCAGTCTCCCAAAGACTTTGTAACACAACTGCTCGTAATCCAGTACACCTAAATACACAAAGAATTGTGGATTAAAAAAAATACACTAACAAGCATTTGGGGATGTTTGCCTGTTAAACTTATCTAATTCATTGGCTAT
Source organism: Rhamphochromis longiceps (assembly GCF_057381845.1). Lineage (NCBI taxonomy): Eukaryota > Metazoa > Chordata > Actinopteri > Cichliformes > Cichlidae > Rhamphochromis > Rhamphochromis longiceps. The sequence continues at coordinate 6,363,570 of NC_140573.1, forward strand.
CTTCAGCAACAAGTGCACAGAATACAACGAGAAGATGGTGAAAAACTTAAGGAGAATCCTGTAAATGGAAAAGGGAGTGCTCTGAGTCCCCGTGTTTTAACCCAGCGGGCATGATTATGGATGCCGTGCAGGTGCGTCCGCCCTCCCTGCACGGCACCGCAGACCACGCCCCACCACACTCTCTCCAAACAATATTGACCGAACCAGCAGCAAATGAAGATCCAAACTAAGCTTCACATAAACATCGTCAAGGACTCCCTCTGATTTTTGCTGTTTTGCTTCCACCACAATAAAATCACTTCACTCTCTCTCTCTCTCTCTTTCTCGGTGTACTTCAAGAACAGTTTCCCGTCTATCTCTGAAATCTGTTTTCTGCATTATTCACTTGCTTGTTACGCACAACACTACAGTTATTTACAGCGCTGTCGGCCGATGTTTTTTTTCCCTTTTACTTACTTCCGAAAAGAAAACCTAATTTCTGCCGTTCAATAGGCTTCTGAACAAATTTAAACTTTTTAAAATTATACAAAATGCAAAACGCTTAGCGTGTCTCTAATAAAACCGCTGTAACTTCAGAGGTAATGTTCATAAGTTGATTAATGATTTTCTTTCGTTTTTGATCTACTGCAGAATATTTTTATAAAATCCAGGCCAGGAAAATCACCTTCATGTTTTTCTGTGTTTTATCTTCAGCTACTTTGACACAAAGGCATCTGCTGTGATGCTCACACCTTTGATAAAGTCTTGCAAGTGTCAGCTTCCTTTTTATAGATACAAAAATATGTAAATATACTGATCTGAATTATAATATTTCTGACTGTCTGAGGCAAAATTTCCCAGATTCAAATCAAATTGAATCGAATCGTGGATCAAATTGATTCAGGAACTTGTGAATCGGAATCGAATCGATTCTAGAAATCAGTGACGATACCCAGCCCTAGTGCTAGTCTCTTGTCTCATTTTCTTAAAGAAAAAGGGGAGATTGTTAAGATGTATGTAATCTACCTACTGGCTATGCACAGGCGGGAAAGGGGGGGCGGAAGTTTTATGTGGGGACTTTCCACTTGTTGTAAAAAGGAAGGCGACCATTAAAGGTGGAATTCTAATGTCAATTGTCTGATTATTGGACCATCAATAGTACCAGCCAGCACTTCAGTATATAAACACAAAACAAGGAGCAAATAGCCAGCTTTGTCAGTTATGTAGGAGCCATTAGGCATATGTAATCCCCAGCTTCCTGCAGATGCAGGGATCAGATTGGTCAGCTGGAGCGCCGCTTCATTCACGATCTCCTGCGAGTGTACATTATCTCTCCATTTACGTAACTCATGCCTGGCGCAGCAGGATTACCTCAATTTAGCTGCTTTCCCCCTTGTGTCTCTGAAGGGACACCATTTGGGTGACTCCCAGAGATCTCAAGTACTGCGAGTAGACTCTCAAAAATATATATATAAATATTTTTTGACCCAATAATCTGATTTCTCTACAGTTGGTTCCTGACAAGCTGATTGTGATCAATTCCAGCAGATGCTGCCAGTGTGAGTAAGAAACAGAGGGCTAAAAAGCACCTGGCTGATGCAAGATGGCTTCAGTCTTTCTACACAAGTGAGCAGACTGACGATAATGTGCTGAATACCTAGCAGGGGGCACTCTCACTCACAATGAGATGCATTTTTAAAAAAAATATCAGGCAAACAAGACTGCTGGTACTTCAGCTGAGCAAAATTTGAACAATTGTAAACTTTTAACCCTGGCTCTCAGCATAGAGCTGGTATGCCCAACGGTGATTTTTTGTTTTTATGGGCTGATGTCTTTTTGTTTGTTTGTCTGTTTGTTTTTTGTAATGGTATAAACATTTAAAGGCGTGGATTGGCTAATTGGTCATGATCGACTCTAGGCTGGACCAATTACAGCCGATGAGGTTGAACTTTAAAGTTCTGTATTGAGGTGAAAAGGAACGCAATTTGTCCCATACTTCAGCTAGAATGAAAAAAAAGACGCAAAGCTGGAGTTTTTCTGCGTCTTTATGCTGCACAGCTGCCTCTTCTTCTCTCATTTTCTCCCCCTCCTTCTCCTGTTGCTATTTCAATCATGAAATTGATCAATGATCAGCTGATCGGCTTTTCTCTCTTGTTTGTTTATCGTCCCCTTTGCGCCAGAAAGAGGAAACAGGTGGAGGTCGCGCTAAACAACAGCAGCATGTTTAAGCTTGATCAGCTGTTGTTAGAATTTATTTAATATTACTTTCTAGTATCAGCTGATGTTTGCTGGAGCCACAGCTGTAAAAGCTGCTGGTCATGATGTCGGTTTGGATATGTGGTGAGAGGGAAACATGAAGATGAAACCAGGAGATGTCCTTACTGAATCATCAGAGCTGAACAGGTGATGGAGGAACAGGTTTACCTTTTAGGTGACATGAATGAGTTGAAGGGAAGTTATGACCTGTTTCTGAGAAATAACACCAGGATCCTTTTTTAACGTAGCTGGCGGCTGATAACTGTGCAGGGGCGAGTCTAGCAAAGTTTTGCCAGGGGGCCAGGTAGGGCATTAACAGGGAAAGGGGGGCACAAAGAAATACTTTTCTTTCTTATTTTCATTTTAAATGTCTAGCTTTTAATAAATAATTATCTGAATCTTACAACCAAAGTGGTCATCTGATGTAAAATGTATAGAAATTCATTATTGCATATAGTAAATATCCATCCATCCATCCATCCATCCATCCATCCATCCATCCATCCATTTTCTTCCGCTTATCCGGGGCCGGGTCGTGGGGGCAGCAGCCCAAGCAGAGAGGCCCAGACCTCCCTCTCCCCAGCCACCTCCTCCAGCTTATCCGGGGGAACACCAAGGCTTTCCCAGGCCAGCCGAGAGATATAATCTCTCCAGCGTGTCCTGGGTCTGCCCCGGGGCCTCCTCCCGGTGGGACATGCCCGGAACACCTCACCCAGGAGGCGCCCAGGAGGCATCCTTGTCAGATGTCCGAACCACCTCAACTGACTCCTTTCGATGTGGAGCATCTGAGCCCCTCCCGAATGGCCGAGCTTCTCACCCTATCTCTAAAGGAGAGGCCAGCCACCTTTCAGAGGAAACCCATTTCCGCCGCTTGTATTCGCAATCTTGTTCTTTGGGTCACTACCCACAGCTCGTGACCATAGGTGAGGGTAGGGGCATAGATCGACCGGTAAATTGAGAGCTTTGCTTTTACACTCAGCTCTCTCTTCACCACAACAGACCGGTACAGCGTCTGCATCACTGCAGCCGCTGCACCAATCCGTCTGTCGATCTCCCGCTCCCTTCTTCCATCACTCGTGAACAAGACCCCGAGATATTTAAACTCCTCCAATTGGAGGAGTTTAAATATTTGTATGTGTATGTATGTGGTTTAGAGACATCCAGGTGCCACAGGTAAGGGAAGTGATGGGTCACTACTCAGGAATCTGAGACCACGTGACCATGCTTTAGCTACGGCGGAGTCAGATGAGGAAGAAGAGAGAGGAGGGGTGACACCGGCAGTGTTTATTTTGACAGATGTTTTTAATTTTTTTAGCTGCTCTTTTCCCTCATGAAGCTTTTCCTTTTCTCACACTGTTGTTGTAAATAAAAATGTATTTTCATTGATAAAAAAGTTTACATTGACCTGCTGCACCATCTCATGGTACAAAATGGTATTACAGCAAAATATGGCCTGGGTCTATCTAAGCTGAACTTGGTCTCTCTCTTTAGCACAGTGCATAGGAGTTTTGGACATAAAAAAAACTAAACATAGTAGTTCTTCCACATCCCCCCCCCCCCCCCCCCAAAAACAAACAAACAAACAAACAAAAAACAGTCCAACAGAGGACAAGAAAGAGTGCACACAGCTCAAGTTACCATTTGTCTTTGATTTATTTGGACAGTAATTACAGGATATACATAGTGTTTCATTGAAACAACAGTGTAACACTGATGGGCAAAGCCCTCTTTGCTCCTGAGGTCAAGAGTTGGTTGACGTACTCTCAAGCGGAGATGTGCAGAAACAACATTTTGCTGTGTTTGTGTTCAGGGGCCAAAAAGGAAAAGAAGACTGATACCGCTCAACAACGGGGCTTTCACACAGTTCCTAAACGAGAATTTCAGTCAGTCTTAACGGAGAAGAACCGCTGAAGCTCCGATGCACTGAAACAAATTTGGTATTAACCACCTTGGGATTTGTTTTGTTTTACAGCTCCAATACAACATTGTACAAAAAAAAAAAAGCATATTTACAGGTGAACTCAATAGATATATATATATATATACACACATATACATGTACACGTACAATATTATATAAATATAGTAAAATATTTTAAATTACATTGATTTCACGGTCTTCCATAAATAGATGACAACATTTCGGTGACGTGTGAATGTTGGAAGCACAGTGTGCCATCTACGACGGGCTCTCCACTCGGTGGGAAGGAATCCGCGTCGAGCTCTCTTGTTCGTTATTGTTTGGTTGAAGGTGTTCAAGAGTGCAACCTGTTTTTAGTTGTTTCTTAGGTTGTTTTTTTTTTGCAAGTTTAACAGGTATCTTATAACCACGGCATGTGGTCAAAATTCAAAGTATTCTCCCATAAAGAAAAAATTTCAAGTTTCCCACAACCCCTGAGTGGGGGAAGTGGAACCGGGAGGCTCGCAGGCCTTCTCAAAGCAGTAGTGTCGTCGCTGCGCAGACCTTCAGCAGGTTATAAAGACTAAATACAGTTTCAGGAGAGACCTCACGCAAGAACCTCTGCAGCGCCCAGTGCTGGGTTTGAAAGGGCAGGTTCTGTTGAGTGACGCACAGTTTTACAAGGAAAGCTGACACTGTTAACAAGGTTGCAGAGGCTTGGTACAAATACTGAAATAGGCTGTGTTAGGCCTTGCCTGTGAAAACTGACAAGTGTGCTGATTTTAAGTGCTTTTCACTATATAATTATGCTTTACAAACACAGTTTTGGCAAAGTTAAAAAAAAGAAAAACTGTTGTAAAGAACGTAACTAAGTCTGTTCCCACTTGTCAGGATTTGGAAAATTCACAAGGTTTTTCTTTTGTTTTGTCAGCAGGATCTATTGTTGCTGAGCTCAGAGGACAGTTGCAGCGTACCTGAGCATAAGCTCTATTTTGAACTCTATGACTATTTCTTCTGTGGCGTGAGGCACGTTAAAAGAATTTTGTTTTCAGCTGTACCTTTAGTAACTATTCAAAAATAAAAGCAAAACAAAGCCCCATACCTCAAACTATCAAAACACGAAGAATAAAAATGAGCAAAAATGACAATGAAAAAAGTTGCAATAAAAACAGAAACAAACAAAAAAAGTAAAACGCTGACGTTGTGGTCTATCACAGCATACTGTACAAAGTTCAGATACATTCTCTTGGAATGGCATGGTCCGTCGCTCAGCGAGTCAATGCTGAACATGAAGCGAGTTCTTGTGTTTTTCTTGGTTTACAATAGGTTTGATGTTGGTTACAAGGATGTCGAAGAGCCAGCAGCAAACAGCAGGAGAGCTGGAGGTTTAGTGTCCGCTGTCGCTTGTGGCGTTCTTGATCCAGTCCAGGATGATGAGGGTCATGCTGCCAAGCATGACCACGATACCGAGAACGAGGAAGACTAATGCCTAGAGAGCAAAATAAGATCACAGTTAGCTAATGTGTTCATTCACACCAAGTTAAATGAAACCTTTCACAGTTCAACAAATGTGTAATTTGTTGTCTTCGGTTCAGTATAAAGCTAATTATCTTACTTTAGCTTAGCAATGCAGAAGATAAAGCCCATTTGTTGCACTATTTGTGTTATCCTTTAGTTAAAAATATGAGAATTAAAGAAAAAGAAAAAAACAATCAAACATAAGAATTGTGGTTTTGAACAGAGTTAATTCAAGTGTTTGCTTAATATGAAGTTAAACTAAAGGGCTAATTACTGCAGCTACAACCATGTCGAATTCTTGGCAAGGAAACAAATAAGTGTAAAGTTCCAAAACTGTTCATTTCATCGAACTCCATCTTACCCCGATCTTTTGCCTAGACTTCATGGACTCTTTCTTGACCAGTCTGATGTAGAAAGCTGAAGGCAGGATGAAGATGAGCATGGCAGCAGCAGAAGCTCCTGACAGAGTAAAGACATTTGACATTTTAGTCACAATCCTTTCTTTTACTGTTGCTAAGATGTTATTACAGTATCTTGTATGCAGACACATACCTATAAAGCCAAAGATGTCCCTGATGGTGGGAACGAAAATAACCAGGGCATTTGTGCCAGCCAGCAAGAACACAGTGATGGCAGTGTGGCGAACCCAGCTGAATTCCTTAGAAGGGCACAGGAGGTGGTTGACAGTGGTACGAATCTGCACAATGAGAAAGACACAGGGAGGTTATTCCACATGACCGATTATTTGTAGTAATTCATATTTTAGAATCTCTGTGACATTTTTTTTCAAACTTACAGGGAAGAGGACAACAGGGACAGTAAGGGTGACGGCGGTCAGCACGGCCAGACGGACAATCAACAGGAGCACATCAAACTTGTACACTTTGGTGTAGGTATGCAGCAGCTCATCTCCCACGTGCTCTATAGACAAAGACAACAGATGTCCTCCACTTAAGTCAGGGTTAAAGTCATCTACTCATCTAGAGGACTGTACATGGATAACTAATGGTTAGAACCTGATACCATTTTATAAATTAAATTTTAGAAAAAATTTAAATTTGCATTGTTAGTCAAAGATTTTTATTATGAAGTTCTATAAACGCAAAGTAAGTAAAACCTTATATATTATATCACCCATATTTATATGTGTATATGTGCCATTAGGATTAATAGCATAAAAATTTGCTTCATGACAAGCTAAATTTCTTTCATATCTTTGCAATCAGTGTAAAGGTGGGAGTAGCTGCTAATTAGCTTATCTTAGTATAGTAATTTGGCTACACGCTATTTATATTTTTAAGAATCTGTACTACATAAATAGTAAAATAATAATGAGAAGAATGCTAGCGCTTCAGAGACGTCTCTGGATCGAGCTAAGCTAACCAGCTAATGAAAAAAGCAAACATGTTTTGACTCTGTTTTTTGGGGTCTAGTTTTTACATTTTCCTTTGCCTTAAGCTGTGTGCTTATTCAGATTTTTTAAATTTTCCGCATTTAAATTTAAGCTAAGCTAACTGAAACAATGGTTTGCTAAGCCTTGTGGTTTTACAAAGGTTTGCAGGTTGACATTAGCATGCACAGCAACAAAAAACATTTTGTTTCATTTTTAACACCCTGTTATGATATTTTAATGTAAAATAAGTGTTTTACTAGAACTAAAAAAGCATTTTTTTGTTAGATGTATATTTAAGCAAGAGTTTTACGGCCACAAACCACCTAAATTCTTTGGCGACTTCTATGTTGTTTTAGGAGTATTTAAGTAGGTAAAACAAATATAATTTCGCAATGTCGACTCATCCCGACTACAAACTGGTGGGGGGGGGGCACGCCACACTGTCACAGTTTTCACTATCACTCTCTTGTATAACTGCTGGTAAGTTCCAGGAACATTTCTTGGTGGTCTATCAGTTGTTTTTGTCATGACGCACGGGAACACAAACATGCTAGCACACTGCTCAGTGGCATCAGGTGGGTTTTTTCACAGTCTTGCATAACTACTGTTCCTGAAAGTTTCTCGCTTAACCTTAGATGACAGAGCCCATTTAACATTTTGTATAACTTCTTGTGAACTGGTATAGGTGTGTGTTGACATTAACTGCGTCAAGAAACTAAATTTAGTTACATTTTTTCCCCACGTAAAAAATTTGTGTACATATTTACATTTTTACTTTCTTGACTTACGGTTAAAAGTCAGGTATCCAAAAAGGGCAGCCAGCAGGTACATGATGAACATAGCCAGGAAAGAAACATTGGCGACATTCTGCATCTTCTTGCGGGAACGGCTGTTCAGCAGAGAGTTGAAGACATGTTTTATTTAGACAGCAGACAAAAATGACTGTAAAAAAGTTGTAAATTGTGTTTTATATGTCAGGGAAATTTAAAAAGACGGCAGTGTATACTCACTCTTTGAGCTCGTCGTACATGGGCAGGATGGCGGGGTGGCACACAAAGGCGAAGGTAATAATAGGGACAGCATAAACAGTCTAGGGAGGTAAATAAAATTCATTAAACTAACGTCTAAAAAGTAGAAATGATTTCATTATGGTTTATTTCAATTCTACAGATGTTCTAAGTCTTTACCTGTGAGTTGACAATAAAGTATTTTGGCTTGCAGGTGTCCTCGTCAGAAGTATTGTCGCTGTGTGAGCTGTGTGAGATGTTCAACGAATGAGTCAAGTTGTCATCGTGAATATCAGGGAGAGGGCATGGGATCTGGAACTTTTTGATGATCACCTTGAAGGAGCAGAGAGCAAATTTCCCATTTTAGCTCCTTATTGTAAAGAAGCAAAGGTTCATTAAAACCACATTTACGGCATGATCAGAAACAAAGACTTGACTGTTGTTGTGCTGTCCTGTTCCACTATTAAATGAATTCATTTGACTACATTTTTTAAAACAAAGGAATCCCGCTCTGTTGTGTAGGAGGAAGGGATTTCACTGGAAGACTGAAACTCAATTGGCAAAACAAGAACAGGCCAAAGGATGTGTGTAAAGGATATGCGGTGATACGCTAACATGAGGAATGAGGAAAGGTGTGTCATACTCACCACAATCAGAAAAAAGACCATGCACAGCAGTGACAGACCACTTGTGTAACCAAGGTAACCTGAAAGAGTGAAAAACACAATCATTAGCGATGCCCTCCTGTATCACGTCACGCTACGCTATTAAGATTTTAAAGCTTTTGAAATCTTGCACGTGTGCAAGTGCGTCACTGACTTTGAACCCAACCCTGTTCAGAAATGCATCTGACTCGCAGCACCCACCCACAAAACACACACACACACACACTTTCCTTACCTAAGTTCTTTAGCAGCGACAGGGGCAGGATAATGCCAACACTAACCAGCAACACCAGGTAGTCACCGTTGACGTACCATTGACTGAAATACAAGACAGAGCATGTCAGTGTTAGCTAATGGAGATCACCAATGAATAGGTAAAGATTTCTGTAGCTGTGTTAAAGGGGCAACACAGGTTGTTTTGCAGTGTTCTACTGTGAAATCTACTGTCAATGAGTTTGAATTGTTTGTTAGTTTTATCATCTTTCTTGTGTATATCTTGCATATTAAGAAGCTTTGATCTTATTACAAACTGATGAACCAGGACCACAAGTAATTTAATTAGCTACGTGATGCCGAAAGCAGCACGCTGAATCTACTTTCCTGTGAAATCCTCTGCAGCTTTTAGGGCTGATCAAACCTCTCAGCCTCTGCACACTAGCTGACAAGAACTGGCCTCCGCAAGCATGACTGCATAGCTTACAAAAATAGATGTAACAAAGCGGCACAGAGGAGAGCGAACTACATCAATTTTTTAAACTCGAAGCCGGGTGGCGGTGAGATCATCCCGCGCTCCATCTCTGTGCGGCACCAGCTGCATTTTCTAAAAGGGCTCTTTGAAAGAGCCGCTCAGAAAGACAGAACACTGTCCGTCCATTTAAAAACAGCCAGACAGTCCTCCTACACAGCTTGTGCTCCAAGCAGAGCGACAAAGCCGCTGCTTCACCTTCCCCGACACTCAGCACTTGAAAAACAACTGGCAGCCATTTTGCTTAACATGTCCACCTCGAGTGCTTCTTTCGGGCATTCCGGTTCTCTTTCATTCCTTCTAGGAATTTATTTTTTTCACCAACACCTCCCTTTTGTAGTCCTAGTGCAACCAGCAAACATTCCTATTGGGGCGAGTAAACCATGCTGTATTGACATTTAGTCTACATCTTTGGCTGCACGACAAATGGTCTGGTGGTCTGACCTGAACCACCACCAAAATCGAATCAGATGTTCCTTGGACAGAGGCCAGCTTGACTGATTTATCCTTGGATTTCTTGGAAATAAGTCTACAACCTCCAGGTTCATTATTTGATTTGTTAAAAATATTCATATAAGTAATGCGCCAGTTTCAGCAGTGTTTCCTGTGTTAGGTGAAATAAAGCAGTGAAACATGAAAAAGAAAGAAATGGCTAGTATTACTATAAAGCTTGAAAATTCAGAGCCACCAAGCAGAGCGTTTAGCTGCTAGTGGAGCCATCCAGCAGTGTTTGTATGACTTTCCCCTCTTCATGTAAACACAGCTTATGTTTGTTTACAAGAAAACACCACACGGTGCATTTAAAGAGGTCATGTCGGCCAGTTTGAGGCGCTGTGTCTGTTGGAGCGGTGCGCACAGACATGCAGTCATTTCTAACTTTTCCAGACCTGCGTTTGTGTGTGGAAGCTGCTAAAATATCAAAGTCACTCACTCGTCGTTGGCTCCTGTGAAAGCTTTTATAACAGTGGGCAGCTCGTATTTCACGATGTAGAGGTAGCTCGACATGGCTGTTGGGGAAAAAACAGAAAAACAACAACAACACCAGTTAGCACATTTTCCTGTAAAACTGAGGGAGAAAAAAGAAAAGGAGGAAACTCTGCCATAAAAATAATGATCTCTAATATTTGGCAAGGGGCCCAGATGCTTGTAAAATGACTCAAGGTTTTACTGGAAGCTACAAAAACAAACAAAACAAGCTGGTTTCCATCAACCAAGGTTTCCCCCCGTGCCTTCCCCCCTCCATGCTCTCATTGCAGACACAGAGGAGCAGTGTTTTAGCTTTCTGAGTGAGCACATGTTGGATCTATTACAGTTACGTAACATTCATTTTTCTTACCTCCAATGTTCTGCATGGTGATGGAGAGGGAGGCTGCGAATTTCCCCGGTGTCCCGAAGGCTTTGTAACCCAACTGCTCGTACACCAGTGCGCCTAAAGACACAAAGAATTGTGGATTTAGAACAAAAGTATTTTTAACAAAATACACACTTGGCATTTGGGGATGTTTGTCTGATAGACTTACCCCCTTCATTGGCCGTCTTCAGCAACAAGTGCACAGAATACAAGGAGAAGATGGCGACAGACGCAAGAAGAATCCTGTAAACAGACAAGGGAGAGCTTTAGCTGTATGTTTACCTGCGACCTTGATATAATTAGGAGATTTAAAAAAAAGAAAAGCAGAAAAATCAATGATGAAATGTTCTGATCAAGGCTGAAGTGCTGAACATGGGCCTTTGAAGGCCAGTTGAATGACAAATGTATTTTCCTGACTGGTGAACAAACACATTGACATTTGGCTGACGTGAAGGTCACATATTGCTGTGCAGGGTCTACTGATCATGTCTCACATCCCTTCTCTCTTGTGATGGCTCAGATCTTGTGTGTTTTGGGAGAATTTGCCGTTAGGATGATTTCTGCTCCAAGAGCAAAGTGTCAGTACCTTTAGTGTTTCCTTCGAGACCTGAGCGTGTGCAAGTTTGCAATCTGCCTTGTCAAAAACAAACCCAGAACTCTAAGTTCTTTGAGTCACAAGCAGCATCAGCAGGAATCCAAAGGACGAAAGGTTTCCCTGCCCCTGGGATGCTGCAGAGGCAGCACTGTACACTCGGCGTTATTAATAGTTCAGATGAAAGTAAATCTCTTGGCCTTCTGAGACTTGTCTTTGATAAACGCAATGTTCAGCTGTGTGTCCAGCTGCTTTAGCGGCTGCTCGTCTGTCTATGACGTCCTTATTCTGTCTCATCTTAGTTTGCAAAGGCTTGATCTGCTTTACTAGCACCAGACAGTACTTCAGCATATAAACACAGAGACATAAGGCGCAGGTAGCAAGGTTTGTCAGCTGGGTAGGAGCCATCAGGTGTTTGTAATCCCCAGCTTCCTGCAGATGCAGGGATCAGACTGGCCAGCTGCAGCTCCATTCATGATCTCCTGCAAGCGTACATTATCTCTCCATTTACGTAATTCGTGCGTGGAGCAGCAGGATTACCTCGACTTAGCTGCTTTTCCTGCCACTCCCTTTTGTTTCTGACTCCCAGAGATGTCGAATACTGCGAGTGGACTCAAAAAAATATTAGATTTTTTATTTGGACCCAATAATCTGATTTCTTTCAATTGGTTGCTGACAGACTGATTGTGAAAAGTTCCAGCAGATGCTGCCAGCGTGAGTGAGAAACGGAGGGCTAAAAAGAAAAAATTAAGAAATGCAGCACGCGGCTGATGCAAGGTGGCTTCAGTGTTTCCACACACACAAATAATGTGCTGAATAACCAGCAGGGGGCACTATCACTCACAATGAGATGCACTTTAAAAAAAATCTCAAGATTGCTGGTACTTCAGCTGAACAACATTTGAACAATTGTAAACTTTCAACCCTGACTCTCAGGGTCGAGCAGTTGCATAAAGGACAGATAAACACTCTGCTGGCGGCGAAAAGTCGTCGTGCAGAGATTCAATGATTCAATGAGATGCTATACATCACAAGCTGTCACACCAATGCAACAGACAAAGCCATACCTGCCCGTGCTCATCTGAGCCGAATGCGGATTATGAAATAAAAACACACCAGTTTTGAGTCATGCTTATTTGGTTTTCTTTACATCTTAACCTCTTGACTCTGGTGTTAGCTTAAGGAGTTTCTTTGTTTGTTTCCTTTTGCCTCTTTGCATTGGACAGACGTAAGTAATAGATGCTTACACAAACAGGGCGATGCCAGTGTTGGCCATGGCAAAGGACAGACCCAGGATGCCACTGCCCATGATGGCGTTGCCCAGGTTGAAGACGGACATGCCAAAGGAGGCACTACCCTGGTGCTGTGGAAAAGACGCAGGACGGTTAGGACAAGATGAGACATCACATCACTGGTTAAAGGAGAAAGATAAATGTGCTGGAGGAAAAAGAGAAGCTCTTACAGATTCAGTAGCATACTTCTTCTTGCCCGTGTGTTCAGGGAGGAAGTTTTGGCACTCTGCGTCAAAATCGGGGTATTGGCTTTAAAAGAAAAGAGAAGAATCAAGAGTTATTTTTGTGAAGTGTGGTTTATACCATGTGCAGTTTTCAGTTCTTAAGTATATATTTTTCACTATAGTGTGTGTAAAGTGAGCCTTACCCATCCAGTGGCACCTTCTTTGGGCATGGGTATTCACTGCTGTTTGAGCTGCTGCTGTCATCTTCTGGAACATTGTTGAAATCTCTCATCTCGGGCATTTTAAAGCTAAAAAAAATAAATAAAAAAAGTTGTTTTAACTGTTAATTAACTGTATTTCTTATATTTCTGTATACTGCGTCAGTTCCTCAGTCTTTTCCCCCCATTTCTAGCTGTGCGCGTTCACGCTGCCTTGAGAATAATCAATATTATAGTGGCTCCACCGCAGCGTTACTCAGGAATCTGAGACCACGTGACAATGCTTTAGCTACGGCGGAGTCAGATGAGGAAGAAGAGAGGAGGGAGGAGGGGTGACGCACCGGCAGTGGAAAAATACCAGACCGGCATCACCCCAACTCTTCCATAGATACTGAATGGCACACACACACATACAAAAGAAAAAAGCCGCAGTACACGCGGACAAATGTGACACTTTGCGCACATTTCCCCCTCAAAAATCGTCTTAAAATCTGGACTTTTCACTTTCCTTTTTCTTGAAACATCCCATTTTAGAAACTGCCAATGAAACAAAAACGAGGTGACAATCAGACATAGCTGTCTAAATCGGGCATATAGTAAAATAACCTTCTTGGATGACTTTTACGCACATGAAGATCCAAACAGAGCCACAATGGCATTAAATGGTCAGAGCCATTTAATGCCATTATTCCCATGACCCGACCGGCTCCACTGGAAACAATGACACGTGTTGTCCCTTTATGGGCATGGCTCTCCCATTTTGCGCAGCGGCCGTGGCTCAGGCGCAGGGTTATCTTTAGAGCCTTTTCAGATTACACACAAGAGACACTTTTCTATGTCTTTCATTTCGCACTGTGTGTGTTTTGTGATCTGTGTGGCAGTAAAAAGCCCGTGTCCTAATACATGCCCAGCACTGCAGCATCACTGTCAAGCGGACACTCCATTATTCATTTATTTGGATCAGGGCTGACCTAATAAGAGAAAACGCCTCGGGATTCTCAGACAATGACATGTTATGAGTCTTTAGTGAGAGATCTGCACATGTACTGTGTACTGTGACAGGAAATCATTCTGTTTCACACTGATTAGCTTTTAACACCCGATAACAGACGATTTTTAATTAAAGAAAAATACCTCGCATTAAAAATAAAAAGGTAAAGACATAAAATGCTGTAATAATGTGCAATCAGAAACTGTGCAGTGTGTTAAAACTTGTAAAGATTTGATTTTTTTAAATTTCAAATACTGTTCCGCCCACATCCGCCAATTTTCCCTCTGACGGTAAACGAGAATGTCGACATTCTTACCTTTTGAAGATGTCTTAGGATGCCTGAAGATCCTTTCAGTAAGAAGAAAAAAACGTCCAGACGATTTCTTTATAAAAATCAGCTGATCCTTGAGAAGACTATGGTTTTTTTTAATATATATATGTATATATATTTATAAAGACTGAAATTTTGAATGAATGAATGAATGGACCTACTAGTAGACCAGATCTGACTTTAAAAAGCATAAACAGAAACAGGCCAAGGAGCAAAAAGATAAATAAACCGAAGCAAAAACGCGAAAAGAATTTCGATGTATTGACTATTTGAATCAAAGTCCAAGAAATGCGGCGCGCTCGGAGAGAAAACCCAGTTCTGCTAGAAAAAAGGGGCGAGGGCTCTTCCTTTTATAGATGCCACATTGCATCAGCCCAAACCAGCAAAGAGGGAGGAAGAGGGTGGAGACCTTTTACGCACGGTGACGTGGTTTGTGTACAAACAGATTGACTTGGGGCGATCGTGGCTCAAGAGTTGGGAGTTCGCCTTGTAATCGGAAGGTTGCCGGTTCGAGCCCCGGCTTGGACAGCCTTGGTCGTTGTGTCCTTGGGCAAGACACTTCACCCGTTGCCTACTGGTGGTGGTCAGAGGGCCCGGTGGCGCCAGTGTCCGGCAGCCTCGCCTCTGTCAGTGCTCCCCAGGGTGGCTGTGGCTACATTGTAGCTTGCCATCACCAGTGTGTGAATGTGTGTGTGAATGGGTGGATGACAGGTTGTGTAAAGCGCTTTGGGGTCCTTAGGGACTAGAAAAGCGCTATACAAATACAGGACTTTCCCTCGCTGGAAAGTTACACCAGTGCTACATAACACACACAAATGTCTAAATCCGTGGATAACTAGGCTTTACTTAATTTTTTTATAGTAACATATATATCAGTTCAGAATTTTCCGTTTAAACGTTCTCATTACTTTTATTTTATTTTTACTCTCAAGTAGCTCTACGCTGGAACTCTCTCATGGCTTTTTTGTGCGATTAGGATTGCTCTGTTTTGAAAGCAGAACTTGGCCTCGCTGAACCCCACAGATACACTGTGAAGCTAGTTAAACGCTTTTTCTTTTTTTTTCTTTTCTTAAATTAAGGTAAAGTGAAGACTCAGAGTGCACTCTGAGGGCCAGAGTGTCAGTCTAGATCAGGATGTGCCGGAGCTTCAAAGCAGACCTCCCCGTCTGAAGGAGATTACGCACAAACGCCATCATGTGACGGTTATCCTGATCCTTATTCACGCTGCTGGCTCATCTTGTCAGGTCAGGTGTGTGTGTGTGTGTGTGTGTGTGTGTGTGTGTGTGTGTGTGTGTGTGTGGTGTATAATCTTCTACTGCTCGGGTTTTAAGTTTATTATTAATGCTGACTGAGAACAGTACAGTTTATGGTCTGGCTTTTGACTTACCTGTAGATAAAACGTTTCCTTCTGTTGCTACACTTTAGATAACAGTCCAAACAGAAGTCATATACAACACATGGAAGGCAGTACTTGCATTAGCACTGTGCTGTTCACTACCCTCTATTTAGATTATGCTCACAGTATTATCATTACTCTTACATGTGTTAGATTTTCAACTGTTTCTTCTGTCCTTCTCTTATTTGTTTAAACAATATAAGCAATAAACCCATAATCACACATGTGGTTACTGAGTGACAGACAGGTGCAGTTCATCTTTAGTTGAATGGAAGTGAATTGGATTTAAAATTTCTTTTAGTCAATACACTCAATTAACGTCCCACTGACCTTTTTTGTGTTTTGTGCATTGTTTGGCTTTCCCCCCACCATCTCAATGGATTTGTTTTTACTCACTTTGGTTTTTTCATTTTCACCCACTGGCCAATAAGCAGAAACCATGCTTATTGGTAAAGTTGGTGAGTTGGAATGACATCCCCGTCTTGCCAATGCCATAAGCCCTTAAATACGGCCCAAGGACAACTTGTGCCTAAATATGGCATTCCAGAGGCTGTGAAGCAGCAACATTAACTGACGCCTAGAAGATGAGAACTGATTGTACTGATGCAACTGTACCGCCAAACGTTGAGTAGCCGACCACATGCACGCCATATTCCAACCGTTCAATGGTCAACAGCCAGCTCAATGACACCCTTCAATACATAACATACTAGAATATGCTAGTGAGGTTCAGAACCACACCTGGTGGGGTGTGGGCAACATATCCACTACTACAAGATCTACTACCTGCATCAGTGCTACACTCAGTAGTTCTTGTACTAGTACTACTTCTACCAGAGTACTGTTTCTATATATAAAACCACTAAATGTACTGATGCATGTGCAGAACTAGTTGTACTGTTAAAATTTATTAACGATTTTTGTCATTAATATGTGGTAAAAAGTAAAAAGTCCAAATAGAAGCATTGCAAGAAGTACACATACTAGTTGTAGTAGTGTTTGCAGCCCTTTACTTTTGCTACTTCCATCTAATAGACACTTTGTACAGGTTATACTACTTATAAAATGAGTTACTACTATCTAATAGTCAAATTGTAATATCGCTATCAACTTTATACTATTCAATATAATTTAATTCAGTTGTATTTATATAGCACCAAATTACCAGAACAGTTCACTTGAGGTGCTTTTTATTGTAAGGTTAGGGCCCTACAGTGATGGAGAAGAAACCCCAGCAACTAAGCATTTGGCAGGAAGAACTCTCTTCTCTTAACAGGAAGAAACCTCCAGGAGAACCAGACTCAGGGATAAGCACTTCCTACTATAACTACTTAACTTACAAAAAACATAGCATTATACCACTGCATGAACTGGACTTCCTACTGTTACTCTTAGCACCTTGTAGATTGTTTTTATTGGTAATATTACTTTTAAAACTGCTTATTACACCTTCTTGTACTGTCTCATTGCCACCCAGTTGCTTACTCATATGGCTAATACTATTCATTGAACCATGACTATCAGTAATACAACTGAAACTAGAAAAATTTGCATTTCCTGCGAAAATGCTGTGTGGATGCCTTAACGCTGAAGTTGCCAGCTGAAAAAACAGGATTCGAACCTGGCCCTCCTTGTCTCAAGGCAGTGACTCATCTCACTAAGCCACGCTCATTCTCGCAAAGAATAGGTGGACAGACTGACAATTCTGCTGAAATGAGCAGAAGCCAGAGGTGGGACCAAGTCATTGTTTTGCAAGTCTCAAGTAAGTCTCAAGTCTTTATCCTCAAGTCTCAAGTCAAGTCTCAAGTAATGTCAGGCAAGTCAGAGTCGAGTCTCAAGTCACTGGTGTAAAAGTCCGAGTCAAGTCACAAGTCTGAAACTTTGAATTTCAAGTCCTTTCGAGTCTTTAAAAAAAAACAAACGAAAAAATAATGTTGCAGTTATATGCTAAATGTAAATATTAGACCATGTAATTTTAAAATCTGTGTTTTTCTCAACACATGACAAAATAGTGAACGTAGAAAATATACACAAATTGTGAAATTGCACCTCTTTAAAATGCAGCTCAATTAAACCTAGCTCCAAGAATAATTTTCACCGACAGTTCTGAGATAAGCTGCATGTTATTCTTGGATGCGGTTGTAGGACCGGCTTTAAAATCGCATGACAAAAATATCATACACATTAAAAAAAAACTGTATCACCAACATAGCCTGGACAACATTTGCTAGTTAGATGAAGTCAGCTATCTCATCTTAGCATATTTATATGCATATTTATAATCATACGGTTCTTGGAGTGAGTGCACACACTCATGAAGTTTAGTAACTTCCGGTCACTGCAACAAGCCCAGGTACAGTTTACCGACAGATGGGTGCAGGACCTTGAAACGCACCGTGTCGAACGAAAGACCATCGTACGTATCATAAGTTTACCAGTCTCACAAATTGTCGTCATAAATACACATTCCTTAACCGTTTATTAATAGGACCTTTGAGCTCAACGGTAATTAATTAGTAGTGGAAATAATTTCTGGTACCCATCACAGAAATGTAGCAGTGACAACAATATTGTATGCTGTAATCGTACTGGGCAATTAGTGATACAAAAAACCTGTTTTATCCTGTGAATAAAAGTATATGTTTTTGTCAATGTACCATAATAACAGAGGCGAAACGCAATATTGTGTCAGGACAATTCACTATTTATGCACAATAAATAAAGGAGCATAGCGCGACAATTTCTGTTCAGTGCCAGACTTGCTTGTAACCTATATCACCAATTATGTTATGAAAATGACGTATTAACTACTAAAAAACACTGACCTTCGTGTAAATGCTTGGAGCAGACTAACCTGTGAGCTGGAGTGTTCTGGGACGTTATATTTGATCTTTGAATGGCTGCAATCCAGGCCATCCGTCGCCTCTTTGTTACTTCGGAAACATGGCTCGAACAATTTCTCTTCAACGACGTAATCCGATAACAACCGATCTCTTTACCCGTCGGCTTCCCGTGGCTGTCATGCGACCGGCTATTGCAGTTAATAATACAACGGCTTCTTGACATTTTTGTGTTTCTTTTTATCGCTGTATAACTGATTTTAATTGAAAGCCTGCGTGCGCTAGTACCGCTTGCCACGAGTTCCCAGAATCCTTTGCGGTTCTACCCGTGAATGACGTCACATTTTCAATCTCTATATAATATGCATGTTAAATTTTATATTTGGGGTAAAATATCAAGTCTTTTCAAGTAAACCGGTTCAAGTCCAATTCAAGTCCCAAGTCATTGGTGTAAAAGTCCAAGTCAAGTCACAAGTCTTAGAACATTTTTTCAAGTCAAGTCTAAAGTCATAAAATTAATGACTCGAGTCTGACTCGAGTCCAAGTCATGTGACTCGAGTCCACACCTCTGGCAGAAGCTGCTGAGAATTGTGCTGATAAGAGGTGAAAAGGCTGAAAACTTTGCAGAAAAGAGGTGAATCAGCAGAATTTCTGCTGAAAAGAGGTAAAGAAGCAGAAAGTTGCGCTGAAAAGAGATGAATCAGCAGAATTTCTGCTCAAAAGAGTTTTTTTTCTGAAAAAAGCTGAGATTTGTGCAGATAAGAGGTGAAAAGGCTGAAAATTTTGCAGAAGAGGTGAATAAGCAGAATTTGGGCTGAAAAGAGGTGAAAATTCTGAAAATTCTGCTGAAAAGAGTTGAATGAGCAGAATTTCTGCAGAAAAGATGGAAAGAAGCAGAAAGTTGCGCTGGAAAGAGGTGAATGAGCAGAATTTCTGCTGAAAAGAGTTTTTTTTTTCTGAAAACAGCAGAAAAAACTGAAAATTTTGCTGCAAAGGGGTGAAAAAGCTGAAATTTGTGTTGAAAAGAGTTAAAAAAGTTTAACTGTTAACTGAAAGAAATGTTGCCATAAGCAGGATTTGAACCCGCACCTCCCAGTCTGAGAACGGCTGCTCATCTCACTGAGCTAAAACACAGCTCAACCGGGCAAGGAAAACTAGTGACCAGACTGATAATGTGGAAGAAATGGGCAAAAAATATTGCATAAAAAATTCAATATCTCAAAAAGTATAGAAGTTATGAGCACCAAAAGTCATAGCAGAAACAGCAGAAGTTTAAACTGAGAAAATCGGCTGAAAACTGAGGGAGTAGTTAACGTCCAAAAAACGTACGGAAGCAACTTGTATTATTGGATTAAGATTAAGATTGGATTGCAACTACCAGCTGTGCAACATCTAACAATTTTTAGAAAAGGTATTGCCTGGATTTGTATTACTACTTATAATACTACAGTGACTACTGTGGATATTATTAAACACAGTGTGCTGAGTGTGACTTCTGTTGGGAGTTGTCTGTGGTTATTTGTCCTCCCTTTAAAGTGGAATTAGAGGTCAACTTCTGGTTTTTATGGTTAAACATCTTCAGTGGAATTTAGTGATTCATGAAGCTGATCTGAATTGCAAAAAAGGAACAAGTTGTCTGTAATACCCGTTCACAACAAGCAAAAAGCAAGTCCAGTGCGCAGTCAATGTCTCAGCTGGAGGGGAAACGTTAGGAGCAGCACGTAAAGAGATCTTTCTTCTCCTACACATTATGCAACATTATTATCTCTTTACACCCTGAGCTGCTCTCCAATATGTTCATGGCCTCACATTTACTTTGGCTTTGTGATCTTGTGACACAAGTTCGAATTACACTGGTTGCTGTCTTATTTAATGAATCATTTCAATGTAAGCAGCTGTCTCCTGGAAGTTTTCAGTCTTTTGAATATGTGGCTTTACAGCTGAAGGCCCCATCCAAAGTTGTGTTTCTTAATGTTTACAGGCCTCCCAAATACTGCACAGACTTTTTTAATGACCTCAGTGAACTGCTGTCTGTGATCTGTGTTGATTTTGACTGTGTAATTATTGCTGGGGATTTTAACATTCATGTGGACAACCCTCAGGACAAAGGGACTAAAGACCTGAGTAACACTCTGGGCAACTTTGGGCTGACTCAGCATGTAACAGAGGCCACACATAATAGAGGACACACTCTTGACCTACTGATCTCCAAAGGCCTGAGCATTTCAAAGGTTACTGTGTCTGATGTGGGCCTGTCTGATCATTACTGTGTTTTCTTTGAAAGTAAAATCTCAGCCCACACAAATATATCAACAACAGTGATCACAAAACGGTGTATAACTGAACACAGTAGTGCAATTTTTAACCAGGTCTTCCCATTAACACCTGACCTGCCCAGAGGGTCAGTCAATGAGCTCGTCAATAGCTTCAATGCTAACATGTTAAATGTAATGGACACTATTGCTCCCATTAAGGTGAAGGTTATCTCTGGAAGGAAAAAGTCTCCATGGAGAAACTCCACACTGGTGAAAAATGAAAAAAGAGAGTGTAGGAAAGCTGAGCGCAGATGGAGAAAAACAAACCTCCAGGTTCATTATGACATTTATAAAGAGAAACTTCACAATTATAATTTACAACTGAGGAATGCAAGGAGGTCCTACTTCTCTGACATCATCACTAAAAACAGCCATAATGCTCGGGTCTTATTTTCTACAGTTGACAGGCTAACAAACCCTCCTGTGTCAGTGGCAGCTGAACTTCATTCGACCATGGCCTGCAATGACTTTGCCAAATTCTTCACTGAAAAAATCCAAAAAATTAGACAAGCAATTGGTACATCAACAGCAGATCCAGGATATGTACTGTGTCCACCAAAAAACTGTTTAAACACCATGAAACAGTTTCAACCTATTAACAGCAAAGACCTGGAGGACATCTTAGGTCAACTGAACTCCTCCTCCTGCTGTTTAGATGTCCTGCCAACAAGTTTTTTCAAAAAGGTCTCAAAGACTTTAGAGTCAGACCTGTTACAGATCGTCAACTTTTCTTTATTATCAGGTGTGTTTCCAGAATCACTAAAAACTGCTGTAATCAAACCTATACTGAAAAAGGACAATCTTGACAAGACACAAATGAACAACTACAGGCCGATCTCAAATCTCCCGTTTTTAAGTAAGATCATTGAAAAAGCAGTTTCCCAACAGCTCAGTTACTTCTTAAAACAGAATAATTGCTACGATGCCTTCCAGTCAGGTTTTAGACAGAACCACAGCACTGAAACCGCTCTGACCAAAGTGTTTAATGACATATGTCTGAATACAGACAGTGGAAAAATGTCAGTCCTAGTTTTACTGGATCTCAGTGCAGCATTTGATACAGTTGACCACAACATATTACTCAAACGACTGGAGAACTGGACAGGTCTTTCAGGAACTGTACTAAACTGGTTCAAAACATACATAGAAAACAGGAAATACTTTGTATCAATAGGTAACTTCACATCTGAGCAGACAAGTATCACATGTGGAGTTCCCCAAGGTTCCATCTTGGGACCCCTTCTGTTTAACATCTACATGCTCCCACTGGCACAGATTATAAACAACAACAAAATAAACTATCACAGCTATGCAGATGACACACAAATATATATCACAATGTCACCAGGAGACCGAGGCCCTGTACAGGCTCTTGGTAAATGCATTGAGGAAATCAATGACTGGTTGTGCCACAATTTTCTCCAGCTAAACAAAAACAAAACTGAGGTAATAGTCTTTGGCGCCAAAGAAAAACGATTACAGGTCACCAGAGAACTTCAATCTATACATCTAAAAACCACAAACCAGGCGAGAAATTTGGGTGTAGTGATGGATGCAGACCTAAACTTAGAAAAACACATTAAGACAATAACAAAGTCAGCTTACTATCACCTCAAGAATATATCAAGGATAAAAGATCTGATGTCTCAACAGGACCTGGAAAAACTAGTCCATGCATTCATCTTTAGTAGGCTTGATTACTGTAACAGCATCTTTACAGGTCTACCTAAAAAATCAGTCAGACAACTACAGCTCATTCAGAACTCTGCTGCTCGAGTCCTCACTAAGACCAAAAAAGTGGACCACATCAGTCCAGCTCTGAGGTCCTTACACTGGCTGCCTGTCCGTCAGAGGATAGACTTTAAAGTTCTGATGCTGGCCTATAAAGCTCTGAATGGTTTAGGACCAAAATACATCAATGACCTCCTGACCCAGTATGAACCATCCAGATCCCTCAGGTCATCTGGATCCGGTCTTTTATCAGTTCCCAGAGTCAGAACCAGACACGGAGAAGCTGCATTCAGCTTTTATGCTCCTTATATCTGGAACAAACTCCCAGAAAGCCTCAGATCAGCTGAAACACTCAGTTTATTTAAATCCAGGTTGAAGACTCACCTGTTCTCAGCTGCATTTGAATAAAGCACCAAATCCACACTTTAAGCTTAAATTTCAAAACTTACATTTAACTACTGATTTTATCTGTTTTGATTTTATATACTGTTGTTTGTTTGTTTGTTTGTTTGTTAATTAGTTAGTTAGTTTATTTGCTTGTTTTATTCAATTTTAAATCATGCTTTTTATTTGTTCTTGTTTCTAATGTCTCTGTAAAGCACTTTGAATCACCTTGTTGTTGAATTGTGCTATACAAATAAACTTGCCTTGCCTTGCCTTGCCTTGCCTTACACACATTCCACTTCTCTTAAGAGTGAACCGATTTACAGCCTGATGAGGGACACTGGGTTGGAATAAAAACAGCCCGTGAAAGCTGCAGCGAATTTGATTATCTAAAGCCACATTTTCAGTAAAAAAGGGCACAAAGCAGGAAAGCGACAGCTTAGTTTATTCTGGAAGTGGGCATATACAAACATCCATGTATTCAGCTATTATTGACTGAAGTTGGTTCCCCAGTCAGGTGTCATATTAGCCAAAACAGAGTCAGTCCCCCCAGACTTTATAAAAGACGGAACCAGCTACTGTGATGTCACACACTGGTCTGTGAAATTTTGAAGATTGGTTTTCAGCATTGCTATCTTGGTGTTTGGTGTTACTGGTCCTCTGGCTAGTGGCTTATCAAGGTGTCAGCCACTGATTGTCATGGTCCTGAGTTGTTCAGCCAGTTTTTGAGTTTGAACGACTTTAGTCATTCCTTCGAATTTCTGAAATGTTTATGTTTTGTTTTTAGTATGGGAATGCCCCTTTCGAGTCCAGTCTGTCCTAGTCTCATCTCCATGTTTTGTTATATGTTCTGTCTGCCTGGTCATGTCCCCGTGTCTGTCTGATCTCTCAGTTCTCCATGGCTTTCTGCATCTTGTCTTGTCTAGTTAATATGTCTGTAGTCAGCTGTGTTCGAGTCACTCCACCGTGTTTGTAATGCTGGTTCTTTTTGCAGCATTTTTAATAAATTATCTAACTACGCATATCGCTCTTACTCTCAACAAGCAGCTGGTGCTGCGGTGGGCACCTCGCCCGAGCTAAAGCGCTCAAGGGTGGAGGATAGTCCTCCCCCAGCTGCTATCAGGGCAGGAGATGCTCACACCTATGCGGCCAAACTGCAAATGAATTGCGCTTGAGCGAAGCCGGCCGCTGCTCCCGCACTGACTGTAACGCAGTCAGTTCTTCTTTTACTGTTATGTTGTTTTGTGGATCACAAGGTTTAAAACTACTTATAAACACACAGACACAAAGTAACTCCACCAGAGTGCCTATTTCGGGTCACTTTTGCCGGTCCAAGGCCAGATAAAGGAGTAGGGTTGGAATTGTGACATTAACAAAACAATAATTGGTAAAAGAAATTTAATTTGTTGTTCTAAATAAATTCTAAATGCATTTAGGACATTTTTTACTCACTTTATGTCTCTTCCACGATGTGATTTTTTTCTCCTACAATGTAGGTTACTATTACATTAGCATGACCAATTATGCAAATTAGACAATGATGTCATTTAGCGACTTCTAGCGACTTTTAGGACAGCCAATAGCGATTTTCCTTACTGAGGAGTTGGCAACACTGTCTGTACAGTGCACAATACTGTTTATGGATGCAGCTTGTTTATCAGGCTTTTCTATATAAAGTGACTTCTGTCTAAAAATAAAATAAAATAAATAAAAAGAAAGAAACAACATGCCAATCAGAAACTAAAACCGATGGGTAACATCACAGTAGTTAATAATGCTAAAGCATTATGTTAGCATGATGGGTCTATTTAGCTGCTAGAAACCAAAGGTTAGCATGCTACTGTCATCAGCTTAGCCAGCTGCTAATCTAAAATTACTCAGTTTTTTGAATTACTCACATTCCAAGATAATACAAGCTGCAAACTTCCATTTTTCTCCAACGTATTCCACTTGTACCCAGTGGTAAGCAGGTAATGGTAAATTTTTGAATGCAACCACTACAAGTGGGCCGAGTGTGTATACAGTAAAAAACCAAAATAGAGAGATGCTAGCTAAAACAGCTGCTGCATCTCAATAATTTGTCTGACTCCATTCTATGACTTGTAGTTATCTATTACTTATCTGATAAAAAATATAAAAGATATAGATGATATTTAGGTGTGGTTGTAGGAAGGTTGGTAGTCTGATCCCTGGTTGGTCAAGTCTGCATGGCAAATATTGGGGGCGAGATACTAACTCCAGTTTGCTCTCTGATGCATCCATCGGAATACGAATGTGTTTAAATGTTAGATAGAAAGCACTTACATAGAAAAAGAATGAAAAGGTGCTTGTGTAAATGTGGTATGTTGTATAAAGACCTTTGAGTGCTCAGGTAGAGTAGAAGAGCGCTACATAAGAACCAGTCCATTTACCATAAAAACAATCAAATGTTTACAGTAATTTCCTTGTGAATGAAAGAGAAAGTGAACAAATATTCACACTCTTGGTGTAAAGACGAGACATTCATGAATGAAAGAACTTCTGTTGATGCTCTCACTCACTATTCTTCATAATCTCTTGTTCTCTCCCCCTCTCGCCCACACTCACACATTTGCATTCCTCTGCTCTCAGTCAAACAAGAATGAGACTGTGTGTGGCTCTCTGTGTGAGCCTTTGTTTGGGACTTTGGCTTGACCCTGCAGGTCTAAGACGGATCAGGAAATTGAAGTGGGACAGAGGTGCTTTACCCCATCCAAAGACACTGACAAAAAACAAAAGAAAACATGAAACAAGCATGTTATCATGTCAGAGACTGAATGACAGACTTGTTAGATTCCAGTGTGCAGTTATTCTCAAAGAAACCATAAATTGCAGGTTTGTCAAGCAGAATCTCCTGATTCACTTGTTTAACACTTTGTTTAGCTTGTTTTTTCTTTGACTTACTGAACTTAAAAAAAAACTTGGTCAGGTTTAGGAAGATTGTGGTTTGCATTAATTTTCTGGCCTTCATGCTGTTTGATAAATGATAAGCTGGGAGTGACCGTCATGTGTCTCTGATACAATAGAACACGTTGTACTAAATAAGCCACTTCACTACTATTCACAAAACAGAATTAAGTGACACCCCAGGGGAGAGAACTGACTGTACCAGATGTATGAACAACATTTATTAATTGACACGTTAGCCTTTATTTTTAAAGTGCACAGTAGAGTAGACAGGAAAGCAAAACTCAGGGCCCTGCTATGACCTTTTGGTATATGGGTACTTTGTAAGGCTGTTCTGGCTGACACACTTCTACAGAATTGCATGAAGATTTGGTGTGGTGCCTCTGGATTGGCAGATATCGTGGTTGAAGAACACCGGACCAGCTCTTTATCCTTTCACGGTATGTGGGAGTTAGCCCAACTAGTGTTTTCAACATTATCCCTCAGAATATCCTTTCGGCGTGCTTCTAAAAATGGGATAGCAGTGTCCAACATCCTCTGGGAATGAGCCTGACTTATTGCTGGCAATGCAGTCCAAGCCCTTGTAACGGTTGCACATGGACCGAAAAGCTCTGGCCCATTGATACGAGCTTGCAAGTCCTTGTGCAACTTTTGCAAGGGCTTGGACCACATTGCCAGCAATAAGTCAGACTCATTTCCAGTGGATGTTGGACACTGCTATCTATGGTGGAAGACTTCCACTCTAATGGCCTCAGAATGTCATCACTGCTTTTTGTGGATGATGTGGTTCTGTTTGCTTCATCAGGTGGTGGTCTCCAACTTACACTGGAGATTGTGGTGAACCTTTCTTGTGTCTATGACTCCACTCACCTCTGGTCTCACGATTTGGGTAGTGAAGTATGCAGTTGTATAGATCCAGGACATCTGTCGGCCGGCCTGGGAATGCCTCGATGCTTCCCTGGATAAGCCGGTGGAGGTGGCTATGGGGCGGGGAAATGTTCTTTTAAGCAGAAGAAAGTGAGTGGATGGTCATCTTCCACTCACTTTCACAATGAGTAATGATGTCATTACTCATTGTCATTACCCAATGATTAATGACATCTCCCATTTTCAATTACAATAATAAACAATTTCCTATAAAAATATTAAAGTAGAGCATAAGAGCTTTTAAAACTGAGGGACAGGGAACCTAAACAGGTATGATGGGGTCATCTCCGTGAAAATAGGTATTTTAAATAAACGTAAATAAATTTTTGGTGTAAAGCGGTAATACTGATGCTGCCACTATAACTGCTGACTTTGGCATGTGACAGCTCAATTAGATCCAGTTCTGAGAAGTTAAAGAAACAATGCTTTCACTGTAACAATGACTGGATCTGAGTGACTGCACAGAGACTGTACTGTAGCAAAAATGAGCTGTCTGTCTGCAAAGCCTGTAACAATGCAACTCAACAAACCAAAGTTGCATGGGCGTGTGTATGTGTATGTGCTCGGAGCGAATCATGAGGGATTTAGCGGCACACACACCTTTGCAGATAAAGGTGTAAAACACTGATAACTCAGAGTGTAAAAATGTTGATATTTCACTCACAAAAATAAATCTAATTAAATCACTTGTAAAATAAATCTCTTTAAACTGTCCAGAGTCATCTTAATTTTGATGTCCTCCCAGGAAACACAAGTTGTTTTTCACAAAGAACTGTGACCTTTCAGAAGCGCCAGTGTCACAGAGAAATGTGACCTGTGACACCAGTTCCTCATGGAAGGAGTTCAAATGGAAACAATGGTCATTTAGTCGGTAACAGAGAAAAAAAAAAAGATTACTTAACAGGAGAGATATGGTTGCGTAACACTGCTCACACAATAAGGGATTTCATTTTTTGAAGTATGAGTTTGGTGTTACTTTCGTCTTTGGACATAACAAGACCATACTCAGGATTAACTTAGCCAGCTGCTTCCAAGAGAAGGCAAGTTTCTACTTACACAAGCTAACTTAGCAAGAATGTGCAACTTTCCCAAACTATTAAACAGAGAAATGATGAATCCAGTAGTGCTTTTTGTCGGTATAGTTTGTTTAAATGCTAGGACTGCCGTTAGTAAGTACCAACAGATTCCAATTCAGTTCAGAAATCAGGATTTAAAAAAAAAAAAAGACACCTTAAAAATGGTTGAACAATGAATTGAAGTATTCGCTTGGCTCGTCTCTGTAAACATTTACCATCAGCAGGTTCTAAAAGAGAAACTGTGCTGGTACAACAGGAAAAATCTTTTTGTTTTCGCATCCAGCTGGTTTGACTGGTTCAGTAGTTCCTGGTTGTAGCCTAGGTGTAGTATTTCTGCTTTCCTACTCTAATAGTACGATTTGTTTTCTTAAAGTCAGCCACAAGTTCTAACTGTACTAAAATGCGTTGCCTTTTCTTTTGTCAGAGTAAAGTTCAAAAACATTAAAGCATTGTTCATTTCA
The DNA here is from genome assembly GCF_057381845.1 of Rhamphochromis longiceps. Classification (NCBI taxonomy): domain Eukaryota; kingdom Metazoa; phylum Chordata; class Actinopteri; order Cichliformes; family Cichlidae; genus Rhamphochromis; species Rhamphochromis longiceps. Next base: position 6,392,027 of record NC_140573.1, read on the forward strand.
CATAATGACAGGCCACAAGCACAGTTCCCACCCAGTAAGTACCCTATTTGCACATGTGCCACAAAGGTAAGCTGAGAGCAGGTGTGCTCCAGTTTCATCCCACGATTGAAGTTAAAGAGAGGCGGGCTGGTGACCTTCTCAACATGAATGTGTTATAGTTAAAGCTAGAATATTTAACCTTTATGACCTATTCTTGGTTTAGTAGAACTTTACATATACCTGCGTTTCACTGGAGTCACTGCACCTGATCACCCCTGAGCTAATCACCTCTCAGGCAGCTTTCCATTTTCTTATGCAAGTCCATTGCACACTGCCAAGTGAACAGCTCTCAGTACATTACATGTAGTCTCACCAGTCTCCCACTAAGCCCCCTTCCTGAGACCAGCCCGGATCACTAACACTATTGCTCCCCACCTGCTCCTCCATCCCTCAAGACAATACTTATTAACTTTTTATTTTCCCTCACATTAAACTGGGATTTTCTTGTTCTTCAACCTTACTCACCCCATCCCTACTGCGAGTGTTCTTGGAACGGTTAACCTCCAAGGAGGATCTTTATTACAATATAGACGGGCAGCCTTTTTTCTTATTTGTTATCTTTTCCAAGAAGGAGATCTGACAATCGGTCAAGTTTTATTAAGAAAATAAAGGTCACTGGGTTTTTCATCCTCGGGTTCTTGGTGCAAACAAAAGTTAATGCAGGGAATGGCGGGTTTCAAAAAAGCGAGGAGATACCAGGTTATTTCCACCAAGAGAGAAGGGTGCAGCATAAGCTGGGATGGAGACACTGCAGGAGTCAACCTGGAAAGAATTTAATGTTCCCATGGAGCCCCAACCATCTGTAGAATTTTGGCCTTTTTCAGTAGAGATTTTTAATAAAGTAAACTCCTCCTTTCATCCTAGATTGCTTGTTCTATAAGTGCTTTTACACATGCGCGCATGTGTGTGTGTGTGCATCTTTTTTTGGTCGATGTTAGATGCCTTTAGACGTTGATGACACAAAACAGGCCATTGGCCATCAGACTGAAAGACAAACAAATCACCGAAGAGGAAGTGAGTTATCTTTTGGAAACCTTGTCATGTCGCCTACACACACACGCACAAATACACGCACTTGAACAGAGGCATAGTTGATCCTGATCGGATGTGAGGTCTCTGACGGGATCAGGGTCCCTACGTAAACATTCCTTAGCTAAACACGACCTCCTAACACAGTGGGAAAACCTATAAAGTCCAACAACCATCGCGGGAGCCTCTTCACAGTTTGTACTGAGCTCTTGGACATTTGCTTTTAATGCTGCATTCAAGTTTAATTTTACTGACAGGTTCCCAAGCCAAACCAAGCCAGTCCAATCCCACTGTTGGCTTAAATATCGCAGAGTGTCACAAGGCATTTAGGGTTGTGCGTTACACATCGTATCTGCTTAAAAATGTGGTGAGGGGTTTTTAATATGCCAAATGTTTGACTCCTGCACAAGACACTAAAAACTGATATGATTTTATCAATAAAGTTCCTGCCAAATCCAAAGAAACAGCAAAATCTTGCCCACTGCCTTTAGCAAATTCTCACCACCATTTGGCTCTGGAAACCACATTAGGTAGGAAATAAAACTTGGCTCCTTTAAATGTCAAAGTATGTGATTACTCAGATGGATACCTGGAAATGTTCTCGGTATGATAGATGATTAATGAGGACAAGGAACTAATACACTGCTTAAACTGGCTTGAGCTAAAAAAAAAAACCTCAACTAAACAAACATTTAAATTGTTCAAATGGCCTAAGATAGCAGTAGTGATTGGTGGGAATCTACTGAGTGGTGATGCTGTTGTTGCTGCACTGCTGTTTACTTTCTGCACTTTTTTTCAGGGCAACAATGAATACACCGTGACAAGAAATCACAATCAGCTAATTTTGTAATTGAATCATTAGAAAAAGACATCAAAAATTAGTTTAAAGTCCAAAATCAGCACCAATTCCCTCCTTGCCTAGGCTGCCTAGCTGGTAGCCACACTGAACATCAAAGAAAGGCGCCAGTTTGATTCACAGAGATGAACTCAATCCAGCACTGTACATGGGTTATTAAATTCATCTTCACATTGCCCGCTTGTACCGGAGCATCTCTTGATTCTGGAGCATTACCTTGGTAATCCTCTTAGTGGTGGGAAAGTGGTTTAGCGGGTGCATTCTTTATGACAGGCGCACAAATGGGGGGATCACATTAGCCTTAGGGGCCCTGGAGGGGAGGGTCGGGCGCTCGTCTCCCTCACCAAAAAAACTTTCCACCCGAGATGGACCTCCGTCAGCCCTGTGAACCCGCTGACTCCCAGCTCGCCTCCGCTGCCCTGCTGTGGGATGTGTGTTTTATACAGTGACAGACAGGCAATGAAAGACACAGATAAACCGAGAAGTGTTTCAAAGGTCATGCCACAATTTAGCCATCAAACATGTTTTTACCTTACAGGTTTCATCCAGCTAAGATTTCGACACCAAAGAAGAATAACAATGACCACAGTGACTGCATTCATTTATTCCTACTGTTTTTCTTCCTTGTTCCAGAAGAAACAGGAAGATACTGTCTTCAGGTTTTTATGTTCACAGACTAACCACCACAGACTGAGGAAAAGGACAAAGCTCTTTCATCAGAAAGGTTAAGCCTGCACAGAAGCGCCTTATAATGCCTTACACTGGGTGACATATTGGGGAGGAGTCCCCTGGTCCAGTAAAAAAGTGGGGTTCTATAGAAGTCTATTGGAAAATAGCCTTTACCTCGCATACTGAGATCAAACTAAACCATTTCTTGATGACGATGAGCTCAAGTTTCAGTTTTAATTCTTATTGCATGCAACACAAAGCTCAATTGGGTCCACATTTGCATCCAAGGGCGATAAATCATGATTTACTCCAAAGCAGTGCTATATCTTTGACAAGTCACTACCCACCCACGGAGAGTGCTTCAACTTCTCAGTCAGATCCAAAGATGGTGACTTCATGGTCACTACACTTTTTTATATCTAATAACCTGTTGTGTTAAAAAGAGAAACTAACACAATGGTGCAGTGTCTGGGCTGGCTAGTTTAGGATGGGTCTAAAATTCGAGCTAGTTATCTCAGTTTCACCACTCACACAGCTCCAGCTGCGTGGCTTTGTAAGGCAGTATATGCAACTTTGTACTCTTATGCACGATAGAGTAGCTTTTAAAACATGAATCGAGTCTTAACGTTTCACACTGCCAGCGGGGAGAAAAAGAAATTGGGAAATACAGAGGTTATTCGGTTCGCAGCGCAGGGGAAAGTAAGGACTCTGCTGTGGCACAGGAATTAGCGGAGCTGCAGCAACCGGGAGGATTAGAATAATAGGGTACAGGAAAGCAAACACATATACATTACTGTGCAAAAGTATTGAGACACCTATTATTTAAATAAACATTTTGCTTCCAAGGAGGCAGGCTTTCTAGTAACTTTTTAAAAAAAAAGTGATATTAAACATTAGGCTCTGCAAGCATTCTGGAGGTCTTTCAAAGGTTTTCTTTCAAAGGTTTTCTTTGGTCACTGTCTGCTTTCTCACTTATTTTCAGTCCAGTCTTTGTACATGAAGATTTCAAAGCAATGTCTTTTTGTTTATTAAGCCTGACCTAACTGAAAGTCATGTCCTTAAGAAAAAGGAAAATTCCAGCAAAAACTTGACACAGTACCCGATAGATGTATCTGACTCTTCAGTTGATACATCTTCTAGTGGTTTCAGCAGAGGGGTGACCATCAGAAGCTATTCTTAGGGAAGGAAAATTACAAAATTACATAAAAACAGGACTAAAAATCAGTGGCAACAGGGCTATGGAGGAGATCAGGAGAGAAATACAACAGTGAAGGCTCTGTCATGGTTTGGTGCTGCCTTTCAGCCAGTGGTGTTGCAGAGTAGAGCCATCAGGTTTTGATCCACTCTACAATACCATCTGCAAAGTGTTTCTTTTGTTTCAGCATGACAGTGATCCTAAATACACTGCCAATGTATGTCAGGGATCGGCCTATCAGGTGGCTGAAACGCAACATTATTGAAGCATGATGGCATCATCCTGACTGAAAACAAACAAAAGGGAACCAACATCCAAACAAGAGCTTTGAATGTCCTTCCTAAAGACTACTTTAAGAAATGACAAGAAAGCATGCATGCAAGAGTTCAGGAGTTCAGGATGATTTTAAAGCTCATTATCATTACTGTTTTACCTTATTTACTGTATTTGAATGAATGCTTGCCCATATATCTATAAATTGCTCCTCCTTGGAAATTATGAAGAAACAAGGGGTGGGTCAAGAGTTTAGCAATGTTCTGTATTATTTGTCAGACATGAGGTACAATGACAGACTTGTGACTGTCACTGTCCATTTTTAGCCTGCAGCTGATATATTAGGGCAGAGTGTAAGGCACATCTCTGCCAGCAATGTTTCACAGGTACACTTATTACAGTACCTTTAAACAAAAAACAGTGTTTTATTATACAGTACTTGAGTACAATAATAGGGATAAAGCAAAAACCTCTGTCATGGTCCTGAGTCTGATGACTCAGTGTTCTGTGTTTCTTTATATTATTCTGTGTTCTTGTTTATTCTGTTATGTCTTTGGGTTCAGTTTGCCATTCGTTAGGGTTTGTTTTGTGCCTGCCTGCTCCCACTTCTCTGTGTTCCCTCTGTCTGTCTAAATAATCCACACACGCTTGCCCCAGTAACCCGTGACAGTACGAACCAGCCAGCATGGACCCTGCGGCATTCAATCCGTCCGATGAGCTCCAAGATGACATCATCTACAATGTGGAGATTCTACTTGGGCTGTGGCTGGAACACCCTCCGGAAGAGCCTCGCCGCACAGTTGAAGGCCGGCTACAACGGCTCTTTTCTGACCTTCCGTGGCTGTTTGGATCACTTCCCCCGACCATGCAGGCCTTTCTCCGGAACACTCCACACCTTCTCCAAGCTACAATTGCTTCGCTACCCGACCCACCGGAGGACGTTCTGTCCGGCCCGTCAGTCCAGCCTCCAGAAAGAAAGCGGCGCTCACGCCGCAGACGCTCCTTGACACAGTCAAAAGATAGCAGATAGCAATAAGAACTGCTTATCCCCTGCCCAGCAGCCTTCGGCCCAGCTAGCTGCCCAGCAGCCTTCGGCCTAGCTAGCTGTACACTCGCTCTCAGCTCAGTTTCCTGTGTCAGCTGCTCACTCGCCCTCAGCTCAGTCTCCAGTGTCAGCTGCTCACTCGTCCTCAGCTCAGTCTCCAGTGTCAGCTGCTCACTCGCCCTCAGCCCAGGCTCCAGTGTCCCCGCTATCCGTAGCCCAGACTCCAGTGTCCCCGCTACCCGTAGCCCAGGCTCCAGTGTCACCACTAGCTCTGTCACTCATTCTGTCACCAGTCTCACTCATTCGTTCTATGCAGGGAGAAAATCTAATTTCCACCCAGGGTGTTTCTCTGTTTTAGCTGCTATGGGCACAGTTATGCACTCCAGGGCCTCCCCAGAGGCTAGGTTTCAGTCCCCAGCTAATTCTGGATCCCTGAAGGTTAAGCAGCCCCCAGAGAACTACACCATGTCAGCGCTGTCTGGGCAGAGCCAGTGCTCAGCGCAGCGCCAGTTGCCTTCATGTCTGCCAGAGGACTCCATGCCTGCTGGCTTCGGGATAGCCTCCACTGGAGGGTCCGAGGGGGCCGTCCCGCCTTCGTTTCCTGTCTCCGCTGGAAGATCCAAGGGGTCCGGCCCTTTTTGGGCTGTATTAATGACCCTCTGAAGTGCCTTTTTGAGTGCCATGAAGATGTCAGCACACTTTCAATGGAGCAACGGTAGAAGACGATCAGCAGCTCCTTCTTCAGGTCCATTTTTCTGAGGATTCTCAGAAAACGGAGACCCTGTTGGGCCTCCCTTACAAACGCTGAGGTGTTTGAGCTCCAGTGGAGGTCTGTGTCTATGTGCACACCCAGGAACCTGAAACCTCGACACCCTTTCCATGAGCTCCCCATTGATGCTGATGGGCTGCAGCTCAGACTTCCTCCTTCTGAAGTCGACTACCAGCTCTTTTTGTCTTGGTGGTATTGAGGTCCAAGCTGTTGTCTGCACACCAATCTGACAGCCTCTGAGCCTCCGCTCTGTATGCCGTCTCATTCGCCCCGTGGTGGGGCTCATGTCTGGGGGCTAAGTTTGCAGATTATACCACGGTGGTAGTGGTGTAATCTGCAAACTTAATGACTGCGTTGTCTGGGTGGGTACTGGGTGGGTACTGACACAGTCATGTGTAGGCCTGCACAATAAATCGAAAATTTATTGTCATCGCGATATCAGCCTGTGCGATGGGCCCATCGCAAAAGACGCCATAAACTGCGATAATTGGGTACCCTAAAATGTTTACACACGTGCTTTAAAGAATTTACCAATCAAAGAAACCCCTTTACACATTTGACCAGTCGAATAGAGCCCTTCACGGCATTAACCAGTCAAATGGATTAGAGGCCCACCTCCTACGCAGGTGGGGAGTGAACAACGCTGCAGCAACGAGTCAGAGTTGTAAAGGCTGAGAGCGAGACGCATGACGAGAACGCTACTGACTATGAACTCGTGCCTAAAAAAAAAAATAGTACCTCGCTTATTTGGAGGTACTTTGGATTTGATAAAGACGACGTTCTCCAAACACAGGTGCTCTGCAAAACTTGCCAAACACTCGTGGCAACCACCAGAGGAAACACGACTAATCTCCACCATCATCTTCAATACAACCACAGAGAACTGTTTGAAGAGTTCCAGAAAGATAGGGCTAGCCAAGCAAAGGTTGCTAATGTTAAGACAAAGAGCACAGCAGTCCAACAGCCGTCTCTGTATCAGAGTTTTTCAAGTGGAACTCATGAGAAAACGTCGAAGCGCTACAAAGAAATAACAGAGGCCATTACACATTTTTGACAAAGACATGATGCCTATAAATACAGTTAGCAGAGAGGGCTTCACCAGTCTGATGTAAAGTGGACCGGAGATACCGCATCCCCTCACGAAACTACTTTTCCCATGTCGCCATTCCACAAATGTATGAAACATGCCGCATGACCGTCATGTCAGTGCCGCCTCTGTCAGTGCGCCCCAGGGCAGTTGTGGCTACAATGTAGCTTGCTATTGCCAGTGTGTGAATGTGTGTGTGAATGGGTGAATGACTGAATGTAGTGTAAAGCGCTTTGGGGTCCTTAGGGACTGAGTAAAGCGCTATACAAATGCAGGCCATGTTTGAACTGAGCCAAGCTGAAAACTACGCAAGCCCTACAGTAAAGTTTCCTCTTCAGCTTTGACTTAGATCATAACTACTTGGTGAGTGGTAAAATGATGAACAACTGCATTGAGATAATTTGCAGTATAATTTAAGTTATGTTTATTTAAAACTAATTATAGAGACTGGGAAGGATGTCTTTCAGAATTCAAGCCTTAGAATTTTTTTATTTTTTATGGGGGCAATGTTTCAAAGTTAAAGTGCACTTTGTTGCTACACTGCTAATACAGCAGCTTTCATTAAATACAACTGTTGCAGTAAAATGGAAATTATGTATTCGTGTTTTTTTTTTTTTTTTTTTGCTATTTATTTTATCGCAAGTCATATCGTTATTATAGTATTGATCAGTTATCGCACATCGCAGGTTTTCCTAATATCGTGCAGCCCTAGTCATGTGTGTAGTATTTTTGTGGTGATCTGACTGTTGAGATTTGGTGAAAGTGTTGTTTCCTTTTGTCAGAATTTGAGATAAAGTTTTCAAGAGTGCTAAAAAAGCTTGCTGAGAGCATCTTGTTTCCTGTGTGGTCTGTGTGGCTCAGCTCAATCCAACACAGGAAACTAAAGAAATGCCTTCACTGTGAACAGCTTCCTGTTTGAACTGAAGTTAACGGTACACAGTCAGTATGCTGATGCTGGGAAGAGGTGTCTTCTTAAAAATATCCCTATAATTAACTAGAAGTAGTGGGATTTTCATTCTGACAGTAAGTTGTGTTACTTAACTTCCACAGGCTTAGTGATGCAATTTCATACATTTATTCTGAGAAGCTGTTGCAGCATATTGCCAAAGTTTCACAATGAAGCTCAAGAGGGCTTTCAGTTTTAAATATTGACAGAGCAGTGGGACTGTGCTAACACAATACAGCAAACCAATCAAACAGAGAGAGTAAAAAGGAAAGACCTGCAAAGTAAGAATAAAGGTCTGCTGCAGTCTGCAGTTTAGGTAAAATAAAAAGGCCCCAGACACTATTTGATGAATCATCTATCTTACTTGGAAAAGCAGTCACTTTCTAAGAACAGGAAGTTATTTCAAAGGAGGCTCTTAACACAAGAATATAAAAAGAATTAGACATCAATCCTAGTCCCTCAGCCCCCCCTCACTTTTGCAATAAGTACCACATCCTTACTAAGAACATCTGCTATGATTAAATATTGCAGAAGAAACTTCTGGACAGTTGGTTTATATTAAAATATTAAAAAAATATATTTAAAGAAACCCTACCTAAAACAGCTAAGACCTAAGAATAGGCTATGAATATATATATATATATATATATATATATATATATATATATATATATAAAAAACACCCAGCACGCCCCTGCGGGCGGTTTATCCTTCAAGCTCGGGTCCTCTACCAGAGGCCTGGGAGCTTGAGGGTCCTGCGCAGTATCTTAGCTGTTCCCAGGACTGCGCTCTTCTGGACAGAGATCTCCGATGTTGTTCCCGGGATCTGCTGGAGCCACTCGCCTAGCTTGGGAGTCACCGCACCTAGTGCTCCGATTACCACGGGGACCACCGTTACCTTCACCCTCCACATCCTCTCGAGCTCTTCTCTGAGCCCTTGGTATTTCTCCAGCTTCTCGTGTTCCTTCTTCCTGATATTGCTGTCATTCGGAACCGCTACATCGATCACTACGGCCGTCTTCTTCTGTTTGTCTACCACCACTATGTCCGGTTGGTTAGCCACCACCATTTTGTCCGTCTGTATCTGGAAGTCCCACAGGATCTTAGCTCGGTCATTCTCCACCACCCTTGGGGGCATCTCCCATTTTGACCTCGGGACTTCCAGATTATACTCGGCACAGATGTTCCTGTACACTATGCCGGCCACTTGGTTATGGCGTTCCATGTATGCCTTGCCTGCTAGCATCTTGCACCCTGCTGTTATGTGCTGGATTGTCTCTGGGGCATCTTTACACAGCCTGCACCTGGGGTCTTGCCTGGTGTGATAGACCCCAGCCTCTATGGATCTTGTGCTCAGAGCTTGTTCTTGTGCTGCCATGATTAGTGCCTCTGTGCTGTCTTTCAGTCCAGCTTTGTCCAGCCACTGGTAGGATTTCTGGATATCAGCCACCTCCTCTATCTGCCGGTGGTACATACCGTGCAGGGGCCTGTCCTTCCATGATGGTTCCTCATCTCCCTCCTCTTTCTTGGGTTTCTGCTGCCTGAGGTATTCACTGAGCACTCGGTCAGTTGGGGCTTGGTTCTATACAAAGACTGGCATGAATGAATAAATACTACATACATACATACATAGCCCCAAGTGCGATAGGATATATATATATATATATATATATATATATATATATATATATATATATATATATATATATATATATATATATATATATATATATATAATTCAGTGCGACCATAAAACATTGAATAAAGTCTAGCACTCATGCCTGTCCAACATAGAAAGCTGAAACCAAGATACAGCTAGCATAATCTAGCAAAGAAAAAACAAGCAGGTATAACTGCCGGGCTGGTCTCCATTCAAATATAGCACAACTATAATTCACCAATTATACCTTTACAACTGACTTCTTTAATTAGTTGTACTAACCTTAACCAGTAAATGAAATGTTAAAAGGTAAAACTAGCATATTTTAGCTATGTGCAAGTCTTAGCTAGCAGCTCAACACCTTGTGTCGCTGCAAGTTTGCCAGTTGATTTTCTGTTCCTTTTTAAAATTAATTTGCTTTTTATGTAATTCATTTAGTTAGTATTTATTCATTCATGCCAGTCTTTGTATAGAACCAAGCCAGCCATTCCTTGTCAAGGTTAAGCTAACCCTCTTTTGGCTCTAACTTCATATGGTTAATGTATCTCTTTTTTATTTGCATTTTGGCGTCACTAAAGTTTAAGCAAACATGAATTGTGCTTTCATTTGAAGACATCATTAATGTTGCAACATAGAACAGCGCTATGCCACAAATACTACTTTGGCAAATGGTGTTTATGGCACAAGCAATATTGTTTTAGTCTTATTATATAAGCCATTTTTGAAAGTGACTAACTACAGGTCCTCACAGTTTGTTGGCCATGTGTGTTACTATGAGTGCAGCTATTTGGCAGAGTAGTGTGACAGTACAACTCGCCGACTGATTTCAAGTGTGCATGTTAACCTGCTCTTTTATCTCAAGGCCTGTTGTGTGGACTAGCTACAGATGTCCTGGTTTAACCAGACACTAGAATTATGTAATGTTTTCCCAAGCAAATATGAAAAGAAGCAGCACTTAGCTTTTAGCAGTGAATAGCCTGATGTCACAAGAGTTCAGGCATCATTTCTCTTGTTATCTGACCCTATTCCAGCCTGGTGTAATGTACATTAAACTTTTTGAATGTGACGAAAGCAAGGGTAACAGATCCTTTAAATGAACTGTTAATGTCCCTCACTGAATCAATATTAAGTGTTATTGCTTGCATAGTTTTTATGGATAGAATTGTTAAAATGAGTATGTGTTGTCTTCACTCAGCCTGCGTATCCATGACCCTTGTCAAATTGACCCAAGACTTCTTTTTTAATGAAGCCAAAACACACACACACCTCCCCACAAGTTAAAGGCCAGGACAATGACATGTGATGCAATACTGCACACAGTGTGATAGTAAACAGAGACAGCAACTTGTGTCTGTTGCTGTCTCTGTTTGCCATTTTGCCAATTTTGCATTTTTGTTTTGCAAAATTGGCAAAATTATTAAATTATTGCTTCTGTAAGTTCTCTCCTCTTTGTTCTCCGTGCTTCTTTTTTTCTTTTTTTTCATCCTCCAGTCAGTTACACCAGAGGCCTGCATGTCTATGAGCCTGGTTGTGTTTCACAGAAGCAGATGTTTTTTTTGTAGCTGTCAGATTTAATTTACTCATTTAACCCTTTGACATTTGAAGGATTTGATACATTTTTCTCATAAGTAGTTAGCTATTGCTAACTGTCATTTAGTAGAAAAAACTTGCACAATCCTGATATTAATGAGTACATTTGTATGTGCTATTATTTAGTATTAAAAAGCATAATTTTTTTACCGGTATTATTTTCAAAAACTGTGTGAAATATGGAAATATAGGATGAAATATATGCATAAGTAAAGCTAAATAAATAAAATAAAACAGAGTTCATATATGAACAGCACCTAAATTATATACAATATATAAATAATAAAATGTTGCTTTTTTCTGCAAAGTAATTATAAAGCTGCAAAACTTGTTACTGTGTTGCAACAAAGACAACCGAAGCATGGAGTAATTTAGTTTTGTGCCTCATGCTTGAGTTTACCTGTTGTGCTGTGATTTTCATATTATTACCTAATCATGTGACTTAGCAACAGCAATTCCTAAAGTGATCTTTACGCAAAATGTTATCAAATGCTCACGCGCTGTTCAACCATAACTGGTTTACCACGTGTCTGCCCTGCAGTGATGTTGCAATGGTCAAAAAAAAAGAGAAAAACCAAACTGCTCAAACACCTGCTGCAATCTCACAGGGACATTCATGTGTATGTGTAGTCTGCCCTGTCATCATAACACTACACACAATCAGTACAAAGCTCCTTGCAGCTTGGCTTGGTTGTGACTGGAAAATTTAGCTTTCAAGGTTTGTAAGTGAAGGAGTGGGGCAAAGTCTGGGCCCCGATGATCTGAGTCTCCACGGAGACTGAGAAAATAAAGCTGGGCTTCCAGGTGCAGAGAAGCTCTGCAATGTTTTGGTGTGGTTATGTAACGCATGGGAGTGCTGGCTTATCACTTCTAAATATTCAGCCCTCTGATTTGTGTGTCGGTTAATTTATCACATGTTTTGAAGTCAAAGGAGGAGACTTTTTACAAATATTTAATTTATTTGTAACATACACACTACAACATATAGTGTACTGCTTGTGTCCTGAACTGTGGACAGGCTGCAGACGTAGCCGCGCCATTTCAGGGCTGGTTTTTAGCATGGGGGGTTTAGGCAGGACCCTTACTGGATACCGGGTGTGAATTGAACTTGATTGATCCTCACAATTAGAGACACATGCAGCTTGCCATTAGAGACGGATTAAGTTGTGGTGGATAAATTTGACTGTTACAAATCTGTTATGAAGCCCAATTAAACAGAAAAGGTCTGAGAAACAATGACTTTTTAAGCATGTTGGCTAGTGCATTTAATTACTGGCTTTCTTCCAGCTCTTTTTTTGTATTATCCTTCAAATCACAAATGCTTCTCACCTGCATCAGGGTGGAGCTCAGGTGGTACTTTCTCACTGTCGTTTGTAGTTAGGTATTTCTCTAACTCTACAGTTAGAGGGATATGAAACCTATGCAAATGTGCCTGTGTGCAAGTCCTAAAGTCCAACAAAACCTTCTATGGAGAAATCTACCATTTCATTTTTCTTTAGGCCTATGGAAAATGAGTTAATCCTGAGGACAACCTGATTAAAGCACCATAGGCTTGAACTTGTTGGCCTTAAAAGCTCGGCTAGTAAGCCTACTTCCCTGTGTGAATTATGTTTTTATTTCTGTTCTTTATTTGCTCCAGAAATTTAACACTGCCTGGTTTGAAGCTGAAAGCCTAAAGCTAAGACTGTCATCCATGCCATAAGAATACATCAAAGCAACATGCAGTAGGGGAAATAATTATTTGACGCAGTGAACACATAAATGACTCAGAAAAGTGTTCAGATGAAACCAAAATCAACCCGCCATGTTTGGAGGACGAGAATTTCAAGTATGAGCCAATGAACAGTCGAGCACAGAAGTGGAAACATTATGCTTCGGTCAGATGACTTCACTGCACCGAGGGGCCATAAAATCTTGGACGCTGAAAAAGGGCTGTGGACGGACCTTGCAGCATGTCAGTGACCCAAAACTTACTCTAAGGCAGGGGTCCCAAATCCCAGCTCATGAGGGCTGGTGACCCTGCAGGTTTAAATGTGTACTTGATCCATCACAGCTGATTTAAATGGATAAATTACCATCTCAACATGTCTTGAAGTTCTCCAGAGGCCTGGTAATGAACTAATCATGTGATTCAGGTGTGTTAACCCAGGGTGAGATCTAAAACCTGCAGGGACACCGGCCCTCATGGACTGGGATTGGGGACCCCTGCTCTAAGGGAACAAAGGATTGGCTAAAAAGGTCATGGAGTGGTCCAGTCGGTCGAGAGACCTGAATCCTATAGAAAATCTGTGGAGGGAGCTTAGACTTTCTGCAAAGAGGGCCAAAGTCCCTCCTGAGACGTGTGCAAACCTGGTGACCGTGTGAACTACATGAAACATCTTACCAGTGTGGTTGCCAACAAGGGTTTCATAGTCATTCAAATTCATGTTTTGCATGAATTTGCATGAATACATTTATAACTTTTATCTAACGTGTTTTTTTTTTCTGGATTTTTGGTTGATATTCTGTTTATCTCCCTTAAAATGAAGTTGCCATACAATTAGAGATTGTTTATTTCCTTGTAAGTGAGCAAACGTACAAATTCAACATTAATTCCCAACTGTATCAATTTAATGGAATAAAATTGAAAATATGAGATGTATTTGCCTTAACAGTGGGTCAGTACTGTTATTAAGTTATTTATCACAATATTTTCCTGGTTGTAGAATTACTGTTTCTTTAATTCTCCATTATATTTAATATTATTATTATTTAACAGCTTGTCAGCTAGTGATTAGTAATGTAATGTCACCACCACCTGTTTTATGAGAACACACTCATAACTAGAATCCTGGTTGGACTTACCAACTATCGCTCAACCATTTAGCATTATTGCATCATCTGGGTTAATGAAACCAGACAATAGAAAAAAATAGCCTCGATATGCCAGACTTCCTTGTAGTACAGGCTTTGCTGCTGTTCTCATTAGCTCTCAGTGTACAGACAGATCCCAAAGCAGCGGCAGTCACATGCAGCTGCAGCAGTAAAGCCGTCGGCTCTGCGTCTTTTACTTTTTGCTTTAAAAAAAAAAAAGTAATCCTAAATCATACTGAAACTGAAATTTTCAAAGAACACATCATAAGTTTTGACTAAACTCCAGAATGTTTTCTATGATCTTGCTTGCTTACTTTTGACTCAAACTACCGAAAGTAATGTTTGAGCATTTGTTCAATTTACATACATTAACAATAACATGACAGTCAAATTTCATCTGCATTTGAATGTGTCACAAGCATTTGCATTTCACTGCTTGATAAAAATTGTATTTTATGAGAAGAGTAAGTCTGCATGAAGGGCACAGTTTGTTAAACTGCACTGTGCGCGCCCAGACTGACTTCCTGGTTAGAATGGTGCAAATACTCAGAGGATCATAGGTTTAAGCATTCCTTTTCATAAATAACGGCATTTACAGAACAAGTCAGATTCAAGACAGCGGCATTTTAATGAAAGATTTACTTTAAGCCAGATATTTTAACCCTGCTGAGTGAGATTTCATTTCATAAGTGACTGCTCAATATGGTCAGTACTTCCTGCAACGTGGAGAAGACACCTCATTCAGCTAATGTGGCATCTTTCACAACAAAAGTGATCACACATACTCACAAGAAGCAGTCAGAGTTTCAACGGTTTTATTTTCTTGACTTTTGGTTGATATTATGTTATTGTTTAGAGATTGTTTATTCCTTTGTAAGTGAACAAACTCATTCAACAGAAGTTCCCCACTGTATCAATTTAATGGAATAAAATTGAAAATATAGAATAGAATAGAATAGAATTCAACTTTATTGTCATTGCACATGCACAGGTGCATGCACCTTGCAACGAAATGCAGTTTGCATCCATCCAGAAGTATTTTAGCCATGATATAGATATATTACAATATATATTAGCAATAATATAGATATGTAAGTATATTACAGAAATGGGTCTATTATGGTATGTTATAATGTACATGGTATGAAGTATGTTATGAATATTCTATAAGTACGTACAGGCTGTAGTGAGTACAAGCTATGTACAGGATATAACTATGAAATAAAACACTATACAGAAATATGAGATATACAGTTATACAGAAATGTGAACTATGCAAGTTATAAACAGTTGTAGGGTTAAAAATTATCGTATGTACAGAATGATTATTTACACAGAACTATACAGTAGTGCAGTTAAGATAAGTGAGATATGTGGATAATTTCTACAGAGGCTATATAAAGTGCTAGTGGTTGTGAGTGGTGGTTCAGTCCATGTTATTATTGTGTTTGAGGGTACAGTTGTCCATTGTGTGTGTGTGTGTGTGTGTGTGTATGTTCAGTCCATGAGTTAACGTGGGTCAGATGTCAGGAGGCAGAGTTCAGGAGTCTGACAGCTGTGGGGAAGAAGCTGTTCCGGTACCTGGTGGTCTTAGTCCGGAGGCTCCTGTAGCGCCTCCCAGAGGGCAGGAGGGTGAAGAGTCCATGTGATGGGTGACTGGGGTCTTTGATGATTTTCCCAGCCCTTTTTAGACACCGCTTCCTGTAGATGTCCTTTATGGCAGGAAGTGGTGCTCCGGCGATGCGCTGGGCAGTTTTCACGACCCTCTGCAACGCCTTCCGGTCCGAGGCAGAGCAGTTCCCGTACCAGACTGTTATACAGTTGGTCAGGATGCTCTCGATGGTGCAACGATAGAAGTTCACCAGGATGTCTGAGGACAGGTGGTTCTTCCTCAGAGTCCTCAAAAAGAAGAGGCGCTGGTGAGCCTTCTTGACCAGCTTGGAGCAGTTGGTCGTCCAGATGAGATCCTCGGAGATGTGGACTCCCAGGAACTTGAAGCTGCTCACACGCTCCACAGCCGTCCCCTTAATGTGGATGGGTGGATGTGGGTCAGCATTTCTCCTGTAGTCCACGATGAGCTCCTTAGTCTTCTCGGTGTTAAGCAGCAGGTTGTTTGTGTCGCACCACTCAGCCAGACGATCCACCTCCTCCCTGTAGGCGGCCTCATCGTTGTCACTGATGAGGCCAATCACCGTGGTGTCATCTGCAAACTTAATGATGGTGTTGGAAGCATCAGCAGGTCTGCAGTCGTGGGTGAAGAGGGAGTAGAGGAAAGGGCTCATCACACAGCCTTGTGGTACCCCGGTGTTCATTGTGATTGTAGATGAACAGTGGTTATCCAGCCGGACATGTTGGGGGCGGTTGGTCAGGAAGTCCAGTAACCATTTGCAGATGAGGGAACTGATACCCAGGTCTGTCAGTTTCCTGATGAGTTGTGAGGGGTGGATTGTATTGAATGCTGAACTGAAGTCTATAAACAGCATTCTGGCGTATGTGTTGTTGTTGTCCAGGTGTGAGAGGACAGAGTGCAGTGCGATGGAGAGTGCATCCTCTGTGCTCCTGTTCTGGCGGTATGCGAATTGGTGGGGGTCCAGGGTGGGGAGGAGAGTCAGAGGTTGGTGGTCTGGCGTCATGTCTGTTTTGGGTGTGGTTGTGGGGTTCCCTCGCTCAAAACGTGCATAAAAGTTGTTGAGCTTGTTGAGGAAGGAGACATCAGAGGATGCGGGGGAGGGTTTGGTGGTCCTGTAGTCTGTAATGGTCTTGAGTCCTATGGTCTATGAGATGGATTCGCCGTAATAAAGGGTCAGTACTATTATGTCAGATCACAGGACACTTTAGCTTTTGTTCACACTGAACTTTAAACTTTAAATACTTTGCTACTTACCTATAGAAAGGAATGTGGTTGTCCATCTCCATATCTTTTGTACAGGTCTGTCTTGACAAAGAGATCTTAATCTCAGTGAGACTACCTGTTCTAAAAAGAAAGAGTGACAAAATATATTTTTACCTATAGTTATATTTTTTTTATGTACTATGTAAAAACCAGTGTAAAGTAACGCTTTAGATAGGCTCGTTATTCATTACTTCGTGTGGTGGCTATCGCGGAGCTTCCACAGATTTAGTAACATTAGCAAGTGGTGGAAGCCAGCAGGTGGATGAAGGAAAGGGGAGGCAGGAGGAGCAGAGACCCGAAGCGGCCGCCGGTCCGAGTGTCAAGTGAACTGAACTTCATATAAGAAGTTATGACCTGCAGTCTATTCGGGTCAGATATAAACCAAGTTTAGGTGGAGTTTATTTTCGTTATGCTGACTTTTTCGTACTGCGTACTAGCTAGCATGACGGACTTTCTATACAGCTGGGTGGGTGCTATGATGTTGCTGATGTTGAACTTTATCTTGTTCATAGAGTTCATTATTAGAGTTTCCAACCATCCCGTAAAAAATGGAATCGTTCGGTATTCAGAGAAAATATCACGCGTTTCGTATTGAGGTGAAAAGAAACGCAGTTTGTCCCGAACTTCAGCTACAATGAAAAAGACACAAAACTGGATTTATTCTGTCTTTGCTGCACAGCTGCCTCTTCTTCTCTCATCCTCTCATCCTCTCTCTCCCGTTGCTACTTCAGTAATGAAACTGATCAATGATCAGCTGATCGGCTTTTCTCTCTTCTGTTTGTTTATCGCCCACTTTGCGCCAGAAAGAAGAAACCAGCAGATGTCGCGCTAAACAACAGCAGCACGTTTAAGCTTGATCAGCTGTTGTTAGAATTTATTTAATATTACTTTCTAGTATCAGCTGATGTTGGCTGGAGCCACAGCTGTAAAGCTGCTGGTCATGATATCGGTTTGGATATGTGGTGAGAGGGAAACATGAAGATGAAACCAGGAGATGTCCTTACTGAATCATCAGAGCTGTGATGGAGAAACAGGTTTACCTTTTAGGTGACATGAATGAGTTGAAGGGAAGTTATGAACTGTTTCTGAGAGACAAATAACACCAGGATCCTTTTCTCAGTAGCTGACAGCTGGTAACTGTGCAGGGGCGGGTCTAGCAAAGTGTTGCCAGGGGACCAGGTATAGGGCATTAACAGGGAAAGGGGGACACAAAGAAATACTTTTCTTTCTTATTCTCATTTAAAATAATAGCTTTTAAAAAATAATCATCTGAGTCTTACAACAAACGATTGATAGATTCATACATATATACCATCAAGACAGTGTACATCACTGTCACAACAGCGTTTGTTTTCATTCAAAGGCTTTATGATTTTTCCTATAAGGGTGGGCCTGTCTCTAGTCAAAATGCCCAGGACGATTTTTTGTCCCAGTCCAGCCCTGTAAGCAGCTCATCAACAGTCTGGTAGTTAACCTACATCTTCCTATTCAGAAGGCAGAATTTCCGAGTTCTGAGTACAATCGAAAAGCACCACGACTGCAGTTTTTGTGTTGGATGTAAAAAGCGCACATGATGCTGTGACGTAGGCTAGAATCATGTCGACGATCAACGACGGTCCAGGCGTGGGATTTCTCTTGTGGAAATATGCAGACAATTTTTTCCTTTCTATTGGTAGGTGGCACAGTGCACTTGTGGCAAGTAAGCAAGCTAGAAGACTGGCAATCTCGCTGGGTATCCAGTTACGGAAGCAACACATTAACAAGAGAATTCTGAGTAAAACCAAAGTTACTTTCCCTAGTAACTAGTTACTTTGAAAGTAACGAGTAACTTGAAGTAACTGAGTTACTTTTGATAGAAGTAACTAGTAATGTAACTAAATTACTAATTTAAAGTAACTTACCCAACACTGGTAAAAACATATAGCTAACAACAAACCACAAAATGGAGACTTGCCAATTTATAATCTGCATGAAGGGTACTATATTTTTGGCAAGTGGTCTCCAAATACTTTTAAACAAGAAATATGCACAGATTCACCACACAAAAAATGATACACGGGCTAATAAAGTAAGACAGTGCTGGAATTATCAAGTATATGTATATATACTTGATATATATACTTGATATATATATATATATATATATATATATATATATATATATATATATATATATATATATATATATATATATATATTAGGGGTGCAACGATATTCGTATCGATATTGAACCGTTCGATACAGTGCTTTCGGTTCGGTACGCATATGTATCGAACAATACAACATTTGTAATTTATTTGATCAACTTTCCTTCTGACGATGCTGTCTGTGTTGAGCGCTCAGTGAATCTGCGTTCGACTACTCCGCCTAGGCTGCACTGTCTAGCGCAGATCCACTGAGCGCTCACAGACAGCACAGTCAGAAGGAAGAGCGCAGGGCAAGCTAGCCAGACAGAAGTTAAGCTCTCCTTGCAACATGGACCTCCCCCACCCTCATTCAGATCTGGCGTTTGGAATTATTTTGGTTTTCATGTGACGTATGACCCTGAAGGTAAGTGCGTCATGGACTAAAGTAAAACAGTATGTTGGATGTGCCACGCAATGCTCAATTACATGGGTGGGAGCTAGTGTGTTAGCGCAGTTAGCTCGTTAACGTGTTGGCCGTCTAGCCCCATGCACGGGGCTATCAGGGGTAGCTCGTTAACGGAGATTTGCCGTGTTGTGGCGTTAAGGTCATTTTAACGAGGTTAACCTGAAAGCACTAGTGGGAACACAACGAATATGACTGCACATTTACGCCGACATCATCGCTAGCCCGACGTCCTGGGGCTAGGACGCTAGCGATTTTTCCAGTCGGGCTACCAAAATCTATCTCTGCCCTGCCCGTCCGGCTATTGTAGGAAGGAAAAATATATGTCAATGCTTTTGCATTCTTTCAGAAATGTAGCTGGGTAATTATGTCATTGGCATCGGTGAGCCACTGCCAATATGTGACATATTGAAATCACGTTTGAATTTGCGCTTGTTTTTTTGCTTTCACTTTGCAATCGCGTGAACTGTGTATAGAGAGCGACAGCACTGATCTGTGAGTGATGATAATTTGTGCACCAATTCCTCTGACATCGTCTTATCAATCGTTAGCTTACTATGCAAACATGACAAGTGAAATCTCCCGCAGCAAGCTTAAACATGTGAGAGGTTGATCGCGCAGAGAATCGCTGAGCTTATGTGAGTGCCTGTGTAAAAGCAGCAGGATTTATATTTCAGTTCTGCTGAGCCAAATAAGACAGGTCAGGGTGAAGAAGTGACAGCCAAAGAAAAGCTTACCACAAAACGGAAAAGTTATGACAAATCAGACTATAAGGCAAAAAGAAAGTGCAGCTTTATGATTTCATGGACAAAAGAATTTCTGTGGCTGCGATATGATGAGCTAAATAACCAGGGCTGCACATAAGTGGTCCGCAGGTGCGCATTCGCTGTCAAAATAAAAAAACACGCACAAGGGTTAGGGTTAAATTTAAAAACTGTACTTTTGAGTTAAAATATATATTTATAATTTTAATAAATGACAAATTAAAAAGGCATGAACATTTTTTTTGTATCGAAAAAATATAGAACCGTGACACCAAAGTATCGAACCGAACCGAGTGGAAGAATCCGCGAGTTTCTCTGTGAGTTTCCCATTACGTCGTTGCGCACTTGGTGCTTGTTTGGAAGGTTAGGGTTTTTTTTCGCTGTAAAAAGAAGTTTTCTTCCCACGCACGATGGACGCTAATGTTTTTGTCACTTTTTATGGAATCAAACTCAAAGTAAGGTCAGTACTTCCACGCTTTAAATGCTGCACGCTCATACTCTCTCCCACAATTGATATATGATCCATTGTTGATCTGCACACAGCTGTTGTCACTAACGTCTCACTCGCTTACGTCACTGTAGTGAGACATTCTCGCAAAAAATCACGGTTTTAGTAACGCAGTAACGCAGTGTTCCTACGGGAAAGTAACGGTAATCTAATTACCATTTTTGCAATAGTAATCCCTTACTTTACTCGTTACTCGAAAAAAGTAATCAGATTACAGTAACGCGTTACAAGTAACGCGTTACTGCCCATCTCTGGTCCAGACCAAGTTGAAAAACAGTAAAGTATGTTTTCTTTAAAAAAAGGCCATTGTTTTTTTTTATTCTTGTGAAATATGCATGTCAAAAGCTTTATATGTTTGTATGTGATGTTCTAGCTCTTAATCCAATGTTGACATGATGGTCTAATGTTGTGGTTTTGATTGTAATTAGTGATTGATTTTACTTTTCACATGTTTTACAACAAAATTAAAATGTGTTCTTTTATTCCTTTCCATGGTATCCTGAGTGATGCATCCTCGTCCAGTTTATTAGTTAAGTTTGAAGCAGGCTTTTAGAAGAAGCTCAGCTTTTTTGAGCCACCATACTCACCTTGACAAAGCAAACTTCCCTCAAAATTCTGACAAATTATAAGGACTCAGGTATGAATGGTGTGAATCCACCTGGGATTTATTTAATTTAAAACAACAAAGCACTGAACCTGATAGAGAATAGAACAAAAGGCAAGCAACATACAACAAGAAGAGGAATGCACATGTTCCAATACATTGTTGCAGCCATTTACCATTTTGCTATATAAATAAAGAAATGAGTTACTCAACAAAAAGTACTGGCTCAGTACTTCTTCTTTTTGCACATTACTGCAAACAGGGGTTTAACTGCATCAGAAATGCGACCTTTTGTGTGAAATTAGGGAACGTGTAGCTCTGTCCAAAACTCAAATTCCATTTCCCAATATTAAAAAAATACTGACCTAGCATCTGAGCCATCTGGGAATAAATATAATAAAAACATTCACAGGCTAATGTTAAGAACTAAGAAGCATGCAAGCTCCAATTTTTAATCTAAGTAGTCACAATGACATAAGCATTGTTAGTTAAAAGATGTAGTAGCTTGTGATCAATTATATAAGCACACACCTTAGCACATGCACTTTGCAGGTGATGAGGCATGATGACATAGCAAAAATCCACCTTAGGTAAAATGCACAGCAGACTAATATAGGGTGGGCCATTTATATGGATACATATAAATGTAGAATAAAGGCAGTTTGTGGGATTCGTAGTTTTTGAGAGTCTTCAACTAGTAAAAACTAAAGTTATAAGGAGATGTCTGTATGTTGTGTTGCATAGACACCAAAAACAGGCAACTGAATTTAGCATGCTAACTGGCTAATTAGCTGCAAAAGTCTCTCATGTTGCTGGTGAGTTCATCATCAGACATCAAAATGACAAATTTGACTGGCAAATAAACGCTAGCACAAAGATTTCACTTTGACATGTTTCAGTCCCAGTACTCACTTATCCTTTCCCTCTATCACAGCCGTTATCACGTGAAAATTGTGCCAAGTCATGCTGTGCAGTACGTGGGTTTAATTGCCTGAAGGAAATACAGCACCTTACCAGGAACATCCAAAATCACATGGAGCTTGAGAATAAAATAAACAGCTCCATGCAGCTGAACAAACACAACTCCAGAACACTGTATGATTGTCTGTGTATGATTTATCCCCCCCTCTTCCTCTTCATGAGGTGCCATCAGAGGGTCAGTCCCATTGTGTATTTACATTGTGAATTCCATACTGACCCTGTCTAAGCCTCTTGAACCTGCTTATCTTGAACCAGCTTATTTCCTTCTGGCTGTGACATGAAAATAACACAACTACGCCTTTTTTTACATGACAACTTCAAAAAGATTGTTTTCACATCAAAAGGGTTTAATATTACATTCATATATGCCTGCAAGAGCTTCATGAGTCCGTAGTAATACGCTTGGCAGCTGAAGCTTTACTGGACCACTGGCCACGGGTTAAAACATTAATGAAACACTGCTGCCTTCTGTGTGCCGATAGCACAGACAAGTGTTGACACTGACTCAGGCTCAGATGCTATTTCCTCGTGTGTGCTTGCTGTAACTTTGCCCAAAATGAATGAATGTTGCCACATTATAAGAAGAAAGCACCTGTCTCTTTGTGAACCAGAGTGATGAGCTAAACCGTACCTATGATTATCAGTATTATCATCTGTTTAAACGTGACCTTTTGTGTGAAATTAGGGAACGTGTAGCTCTGTCCAAAACTCAAATTCCATTTCCCAATATTAAAAAATACTGACCTATTTCATCTGGGAATTAATATAATAAAAACATTCACAGGCTAATGTTAAGAACCATGTCATTTCCTAAAATAGTTTTGGAGTTGGAGAAATACTAAACAAACCTGACCTTTGAACTGTACGATGTGTTCATAGAGAGATGATTACCAGCACAGCAAACTTTGTCATTGTTTGGCTGTTAATGTGAAATGCAAAGTTTGTATCAAACACAGTGAGTCACAAATATTTTTACAGTCAGGAATATCTATTATATCCACAGGAAATACTTACAGGATTGATATAATTCACAACATTAGGATAACAGCCAGCGTTTGAAGTCTGTTTTATGATGTGGCCATTAAGATAAACTCATATAGATGAAGAGTAATCAGTGTAGGTTGTTTGGATAGTTCAGCTTTGAATCATCATCATCACAAGGCTGTGTTGCAACCACTACATGCTGATCATGGATACTTTATTTGTTTGTCATTTCTATTTAATAGAGTTATGAAATGCTGCATTACTAGTAAATTTAGCAATGGTTGATTTCATATTTCGCATAGAGTTCAACAAAACATAGGCTGTAAGAAGACGGTAAAAATAAAAGAAATTGACGAATTAAAACATAAAGCTTGGCTGTAAGTTTGTATCAATTTTCACAGAAAAGAATATTGCTATAGAGATTTCCATCTAGACCAGGGGTGTCCAACATAAGGCCCAGGGGGCCTTAATCAGCCAGGAAAAGACTCCCATACTGGATGTTGCTAGAGTATGTGAAAGAAGCATATGTTTTAGACTTTAAACTGTACTTTCATACATTTTACACCTCGCTGATGGCCAATTAAATCTATTTTAACTTCAATTTCATTTCAATCTGTCCAATTACAGGAAATCACAACAGCAGTTGCCTCAAGGCGCTTTATATTGTACAGTAGATACAGAGAAAAACCCAACAATCATATGACACCGTATGAGCAAGCACCTTGGCGACAGTGGGAAGGAAAAACTCCCTTTTAACAGGAAGAAACCTCCGGCAGAACCAGGCTCAGGGAGGGGCGGGGCCATCTGCTGCGACCGGTTGGGGTGAGAGAAGGAAAACAGGATAAAGACATGCTGTGGAAGAGAGACAGAGGTTAATAACAGATATGATTCAATGCAGAGAGGTCTATTAACACATGTTGAGTAAGAAAGGTGACTGGAAAGTCACAGCTCTTCAAAGGAGAAGATTATTTCACAGTAGCATTTACTCACCTTGTGCTTTCTACCTTCAGCCATCCGGTCAACTTCCCCTTAGATCCTCTGACTATACTCACCTGCATCCAGACGTTGGTCTGTACTCGGCAGCTCACATCGGCTTAACTCACCTGCCTGCCCTCCTGTCACAGTACTCTTAGAATCACCCTCACCTGGAAACCATGCTGCCTCACCTGGACCACTTGGCCCTCCCTTGCCATTTCTCCACCTGCCTGTTATGATTCCTATCCACCAGGACTTCACAGACTGAGCCACTAAATCTTGTCTCCTCTCATTCTAGTGTTCAGAGCCTCCTGTTTGCTTTACCTGATCCAAGACCTTGTACCTACTCCCCTCGTCACCGCTCCCAAGTGCTTTTCTTTTTTTTTTCTTTTTTTTTTCAAGTAGCAGATCATTTAATTTTCTTAAATACTTAATTTAATTGACCTATTTTAGGATCACAAGACCTGTCTGAAGATATTATTATCAAAGTGTTAATAAGCATATATAAGTATATATAAGGAGTATGAGCAATATATTGATATGGTAATAATATAATTTATTTGTATCAAACTTTAAACAATAGTTCACCCTCATTACTATTAAATTATTAAGTTGAGTGTGTGTGCTGAGCTCACTGTTTATACAGGAGGTATTCTTTATCAGTTTGAGTCATGAATATTTGGCAGTGGTACACTTTCCTAGATTTATAGCATTATCTTCTTTCTTTTTTTTTTTTTCTTTTTTTTTTGCCTGTCCCGTTTGACTCTTTTGCCAGTTATAATTGCAGACAGCAAGAACTTCAACAAAAAGGATATACTTACTTTTTTTGCCAAAAAAGGCTGATGCTGATGGACTACAGCAGCAGAGAAGACCAACACTGGACAACAGAAGTTTAGAAAAATGTTGTCTGATAAGTCACGATTTTGCTGCAACATTCAGAATTTCACATAAACAACCTGAAATAATGGATCCCTCATGCCTTGTATTGGCAGTCCAGGCTGCTGGTGGTGGTGTAATGGTGTAGAGTAGAGCTTTCAAACAAAAGGACTGGGAAAGACTCCAATCCGGTGCACCGGATTGCTTTGGACCAAGTGAAAGAGAGCATATGTTTTGGACTTTTGAACTGTATTTTCAGAGGTTTTGTAGCTTTTCCTGCTTTTCCTGCTTTCCACCTTCCCCATGAACATTCATACTATGATAAAGTCATTAACTAATAAATAAACAATTACATGACAGAAAGCTCCTGTTTTGACCATCTAATGTAGAAATTTTAGTTTTTCACAGTGAAAAAAGCAAACAACTGAAGCTTATGAGTAAGTTCAAAGGAAGATCTGTATTCACTTTTCTGCCTGCTTTCCTGGGTGTTAGGCTGCTTTCTGTTCTTTACATAACTACCACTTTCCCACGCTATCAGTTTCAATACTGACATCATTATTCCAGTCCAATCATCTTCTCGTCCACCTTTGAGCCAATCAGCCTTTGCTTTGCATGATTTAAATCTGTGTGCTCCATCATTCTCCCTTTCAGACTCTCATTCGCGCAGCCCACCTCCTCCTCATCTCCACCTCACGCACCTCAGTCAGGGCTCCATCCATCGGTCTCCAGCTTTACCGCCACCAGCATCTAGACTCGGGGGAGTCCTATCATGGCTGGGATTCTGTTCTGCCCTGAGGGGTCACTGGAGTCTAATGGGAAAATGTGTTAATTTCTATATCTTGATAAATCATGTTTAATTCTTCCAAGTCATCAGTTCTTCTCAATTCTTCCAGATGAAGTTACTGAACTTAAAATATCTTTACGATGAAATGCCTAGCATAGGTACTTTCTCTGGTCCAGCCCACTTGAGATCAACGTAGGCTGCATGAGTGATGTCACATCCCTGGTGTAAAGAAGATTGTTCTGTTTCAAGAAATGACTGTTGTTTAGGTGTTTTTTTTAATTTATAATTTTAAATAAAACTGAATTAAACTGAACACTTCATGTATATAATATGCCAGTTAAACATTATCGATCTTAATGACAGACATTGAGTGACAAACATGGAGTGGATGGCACTGTGCTCCGTGTGAACACACTGAGGAACAGAATGTACCCAGAACTGAACTGAACCAACATATTGACTGAGGTTGATTCGCACAGACATATGAAACTGCAGAAATCGAGCTCAGTTGTTTGCACACGTAGCAAACATTCATTTTCTTAGAAAGGGTGTGATGTACTCTCACTGTCCTGGCTGTTAGTAAAGCAGATTTATTTTCCATCACAGCAGGTGAAGAGCACAGAGCTAATGAAACACATGAGTGAAGGCCGTCGGCTGGACTGGTTCCCAGGCCGCTGAGTCTGTAGCAATATTTTACCTCATTGTGTGTTTAGGTTAAGTACACACTTTATTCAGTTTTCATAGTTTGATTTTCAGAAATGTCTAACTGTGCTTGTAAGCAATTTCTATCTCTTTCGTTTCTCAGGAATAAAGACTTTCATTTCTTTTCAGACATGCGGGGCTAGCATAACCTCCCAGGCAGATTTAACACACCTAGGTTTTGCTCCACCACGCCTACACGGTCCCCAAGAGGTCACGATCAATACCCCCCCTTTTTGCATGCGTAGTGTACTGCATGTCTGTGGTTGGAGGTGGTTATTTCTCACACCTAAATGTAGTTTATGTCACAGGGTTGCCATCTTTGCCACTGTAGGCGTGTCATGCAGCACCTTACAGTCAGACACATAAAATCATCCATCTCTGATCTCAGAGACCGAGCCCTGCTCTCCTGAGCACATCCTTTAAGTGATTAAAAAGAGATAGTGTTTGTGTGTGTGTGGTTTTCCATGTTGTTGTGGCTATGGAAAATGTGTGTATCCTGTGTGTGTTGTGCTGATGCTGCTTTCAGATGAGTCATCAGCATATGGTGAGGACCCCGAGCTTAATTACGTCCTCTAATTCTAGTTTTAATTCATTTAAGGTCATTTAGTAAAGTCGATCAGTGGTGATGACACTGACATTTCCCTGATGCACTCAATCAATGAGAGCGGGGCCTTTTTCTGACTCTGCTCAGCTGTTCTAAAATTGAATTGTATTTCATAAAAGTCTGTTAACCACATCTAGACAGATGCTTGTTCAGAGTGGGTACTGGCATCCACTCTGAGGCCACCGAGAGCATCCTTGGTCACACACACACACACACACACACACACACACACACACACACACACACACACACACACACACACACACACACACACACACACACACATATGTATATATTAGGGGTGCAACGATACACAAAATTCACGGTTCGGTTCGATACTTTGGTGTCACGGTTCGATATTTTTTCGATACAAAAAAAATGTTCATGCCTTTTTAATTTGTCATTTATTAAAATTATAAATATATATTTTAACTCAAAAGTACAGTTTTTAAATTTAACCCTAACCCTTGTGCGCGTTTTTTATTTTGACAGCGAATGCGCACCTGCGGACCACTTATGTGCAGCCCTGGTTATTTAGCTTGTCATATTGCAGCCACAGAAATTATTTTGTCCATGAAACCATAAAGCTGCACTTTCTTTTTGCCTTATAGTCTGATTTGTCATAACTTCTCCGTTTTGTGGTAAGCTTTTCTTTGGCTGTCACTTCTTCACCCTGACCTGTCTTATTTGGCTCAGCAGAACTGAAATATAAATCCTGCTGCTTTTACACACGCACTCATATAAGCTCAGCGATTCTCTGCACGATCAACCTCTCACATGTTTAAGCTTGCTGCGGGAGATTTCACTTGTCATGTTTGCATAGTAAGCTAACGATTAATAAGACAATGTCAGAGGAATTGGTGCACAAATTATCATCACTCACAGATCAGTGCTGTCGCTCTCTATACACAGTTCGCAAGATTGCAAAGTGAAAGCAAAAAAATCAAATCAAATCAAATCACTTTTATTGTCACATCACATGTGCAGGTACATTGGTACAGCACATGTGAGTGAAATTCTTGTGTGCGAGCTTCACAAGCAACAGAGTTGTGCAAAATACAATAATGTAAACAAGCAAAATACAAGAATGGCTACATCTGAAACTAATAAATATATGTACAATATATAATAGTATATGCATTTCTGGATGTGTATACTAAATATTTTTCTACGTGTGTGTGTGTGTACACATATTTTACAAATTAAATAGAGTAAACAATAAATAAAATATATAAAATAAAATATACAGAGTGAGACATGTGCAAAACAGTGGCGTTACTGTACAGTATGGAGTGCATAATGTTAAAGTTCCAGTAGTGAAGCTGAGGTGTCTATGAAGTGTTCAGCAGTCTGATGGCCTGATGGAAAAAGCTGTCTCTCAGTCTGCTGGTTGGGGACCGGATGCTGCAGAACCTCCTTCCTGATGGAAGCAGTCTGAACAGTTTATGGCTGGGGTGACTGGAGTCCTTGATGATCCTCCCCGCTTTCCTCAGGCACCGCTTCCTGTAGATGTCTTGGAGGGAGGGAAGCTCACCTCCAATTATCCGTTCAGAGCACCGCACTACTCGCTGGAGAGCTTTGCAGTTGTAGGCGGTGCTGTTGCCATACCAGGTGGTGATGCATCCAGTGAGGATGCTCTCAATGGCACAGTGATAGAAGGTCCTGAGGATGCGGGGGCTCATGCCGAATCTTTTCAGTCTCCTGAGAAAGAAGAGGCGCTGCTGCACCTTCTTCACTGTTTTGTTTGTGTGTACTGACCATGTAAGATCCTCAGCCAGATGTACACCAAGGAACCGGAAGCTGCTCACTCTCTCCACAGCAGCGCTGTTGATGGTGATGGGGGTGTGTACTTCTCTGCACCTCCGGAAGTCCACTATCAACTCCTTTGTCTTTGCGACGTTGAGGGTGAGATGGTTGTCTTGACACCAGTGGGTCAGGGCGCTGACCTCCTCCAAGGAGTTAAGCTCTCCTTGCGACATGGCAAATTGAACCTCCCCCACCCTCATTCAGATCTGGCGTTTGGAACTATTTTGGTTTTCATGTGAAGTATGACCCTGAAGGTAAACGTGTCATGGACAAAAGTAAAACAGTATGTCGGATGTGCCACGCAGTGCTCAATTACATTGGTGGGAACTAGTGCGTTAGCGCAGTTAGCTCGTTAACGTGTGGAAGCCGTCCAGCCCCACGCACGGGGCGATCCGCGGTAGCTCGTTAACGGAGATTTGCCGTGTTGTGGCGTTAACGTCATTTCAGATTAACGCTGACAGCACTAGTGGGAACAAAATGAATATGACTGCACATTTACGCCGACATCATCCTAATGCAAAGACAAGTGGAAGCAGACAAAAACAACAAGCACACATGCTACAAACTTTACCCGAGTCATTTAGACAGCTGTTAGCACAGGATTCTCCTTATGGGGACCTGATATGTTTCATATGCTGCTGAGAATATAGCCCAGAAGAAGCGTATAGTATAGCTTTTATTTTGGAAAGAGACATTCCTCTGTAATAAACTCTCTTTTCCAAAGATGAGTGATTTCTCGATCAGATAGATTTATTTTTTTTTATTACTTTGTTGTTTCAGCAACATTAAATTTAAAAACTGCACTTTTGAGTTAAAATATATATTTATAATTTTAATAAATGACAAATTAAAAAGGCATGAACATTTTTTTTTTGTATCGAAAAAATATCAAACCGTGACACCAAAGTATCAAACCGAACCAAACCGTGAATTTTGTGTATCGTTGCACCCCTAATATATATATATATATATATATATATATATATATATATAAAACAAACACCCAGCACGCCCATGCGGGCGGTTTTTTTATCCTTCAAGCTCGGGTCCTCTACCAGAGGCCTGGGAGCTTGAGGGTCCTGCGCAGTATCTTAGCTGTTCCCAGGACTGCGCTCTTCTGGACAGAGATCTCCGATGTTGTTCCCGGGATCTGCTGGAGCCACTCGCCTAGCTTGGGAGTCACCGCACCTAGTGCTCCGATTACCACGGGGACCACCGTTACCTTCACCCTCCACATCCTCTCGAGCTCTTCTCTGAGCCCTTGGTATTTCTCCAGCTTCTCGTGTTCCTTCTTCCTGATATTGCTGTCATTCGGAACCGCTACATCGATCACTACGGCCGTCTTCTTCTGTTTGTCTACCACCACTATGTCCGGTTGGTTAGCCACCACCATTTTGTCCGTCTGTATCTGGAAGTCCCACAGGATCTTAGCTCGGTCATTCTCCACCACCCTTGGGGGCATCTCCCATTTTGACCTCGGGACTTCCAGGTTATACTCGGCACAGATGTTCCTGTACACTATGCCGGCCACTTGGTTATGGCGTTCCATGTATGCCTTGCCTGCTAGCATCTTGCACCCTGCT
The DNA here is from genome assembly GCF_057381845.1 of Rhamphochromis longiceps. Classification (NCBI taxonomy): domain Eukaryota; kingdom Metazoa; phylum Chordata; class Actinopteri; order Cichliformes; family Cichlidae; genus Rhamphochromis; species Rhamphochromis longiceps. The sequence continues at coordinate 6,422,691 of NC_140573.1, forward strand.
GTTATGTGCTGGATTGTCTCTGGGGCATCTTTACACAGCCTGCACCTGGGGTCTTGCCTGGTGTGATAGACCCCAGCCTCTATGGATCTTGTGCTCAGAGCTTGTTCTTGTGCTGCCATGATTAGTGCCTCTGTGCTGTCTTTCAGTCCAGCTTTGTCCAGCCACTGGTAGGATTTCTGGATATCAGCCACCTCCTCTATCTGCCGGTGGTACATACCGTGCAGGGGCCTGTCCTTCCATGATGGTTCCTCGTCTCCCTCCTCTTTCTTGGGTTTCTGCTGCCTGAGGTATTCACTGAGCACTCGGTCAGTTGGGGCCATCTTCCCAATGTATTCTTGGATGTTCGTTGTCTCATCCTGGACTGTGGTGCTGACACTCACCAGTCCCCGGCCCCCTTCCTTCCGCTTAGCGTACAGCCTCAGGGTGCTGGACTTGGGGTGAAACCCTCCATGCATGGTAAGGAGCTTTCTTGTCTTTATGTCAGTGGCTTCTATCTCCTCCTTTGGCCAGCCTATTACCCCAGCAGGGTACCTGATCACGGGCAGGGCGTACGTGTTGATGGCCCGGATCTTGTTCTTACCATTCAGCTGACTCCTCAGGACTTGCCTGACTCTCTGCAGGTACTTGGTGGTTGCAGCTTTTCTAGCGGCCTCTTCATGGTTCCCATTCGCCTGCGGGATCCCCAGGTACTTGTAACTGTCCTCTATGTCTGCAATGTTGCCTTCTGGTAGTTCAATCCCCTCAGTTCTGACTACCTTCCCTCTCTTTGATACCATCCGACTACACTTCTCCAGTCCGAACGACATTCCAATGTCATTGCTGTATAGCCTGGTAGTGTGGATCAGTGAATCGATGTCTCGTTCACTCTTGGCATACAGCTTGATGTCATCCATGTACAGGAGGTGGCTGACAACTGCTCCGTTCCGTAGTCGGTATCCGTAGCCAGTCTTGTTAATGATCTCACTGAGGGGGTTCAGGCCTATGCAGAACAGCAGTGGGGACAGAGCATCTCCCTGGTAGATCCCGCACTTGATGGTGACTTGTGCTATGGGCTTGGAGTTGGCCTCTAGTGTTGTACGCCACATCCCCATTGAGTTCCTGATGAAGGTTCTTAGGGTCCCATTGATCTTGTACAATTCTAGGCATTCCAGTATCCAGCTGTGGGGCATTGAGTCATAGGCCTTCTTGTAATCAATCCAGGCAGTGCACAGGTTGGTCAGTCTGGTCTTGCAGTCTCGGCTGATTGTTCTGTCTACCAGTAGCTGGTGTTTTGCACCTCTGGTATTCTTGCCAATTCCTTTCTGTGTCCCGCTCATGTATTGACCCATGTGCCTGTTCATCTTAGCCGATATGATGCCTGACAGGAGCTTCCATGTAGTACTGAGGCAGGTTATTGGTCGGTAGTTGGAGGGGACCGGTCCCTTCTTGGGGTCCTTGGGGATCAGGACCGTCCGGCCTTCAGTTAGCCATTCCGGGTGTCTCTCGTTAACTAGCAGCTGGTTCATTTGTGCTGCCAGACGCTCGTGGAGTGCAGTCAGCTTCTTCAGCCAGTAGGCGTGAACCATGTCAGGCCCTGGTGCTGTCCAACTCTTCATACTGGAGACCCTTTCTTGGATATCTGCCACTGTGATGGTTACTGGACCCTGTTCAGGGAGGTCGCTGTGGTCTGCCCTCAGATCCTCTAGCCACTGAGCATTGCCGTTATGGGTTGCATCCTTCTCCCATATGCTCTTCCAGTATTGCTCCGTCTCCAGCCTTGGTGGTGCTGTTCTCTTATTGTTCCCTTGCCACTGAGAGTACACCTTTGCTGGTTCTGTGGAGAACAGCTGGTTTATTCTCCTGCCTTCTATCTCTCTGGTGTACCTCCTCAAGCGGCTGGCCAAGGCTGTGAGTCTTTGCTTGGCAGTTTCCAAGGCCTCAGGTATGGATAGCTTGCTGTATTTCTTAGGCACCTTATTTGTCGCACGTTTCTGCAACTCCGTTAGTTGGCTAACCTCCCTCCGTGCTACTTTGATCTTGCCCTCTAGCCTCCTTCTCCATGGAGGGTACTGCCCCTTGTGGCTGTTCAACTTGTAGCCAAGCATCTCACTGATCACTGCTGCCGTATTGTAGATCAGCTTGTTAGTGTCGGTAATCGTGGTTGTAGGTATTGCCCGTAGTGCTGCATTAACATCATCTAGCAGACCTTCTGAGGGTACTTCACGTAATCTTGGTAACCTGCTACGGGGGATCCAGGTTTCAAGCTTGGCCATGATCCTATTTTTCAAGTCAGTTCCTCTCGCACTCAACGATCCTTCTCCTATCGCACTTGGGGCTATGTACCCAATCTCGGGTGGGGGTGATGATATCTCCCCCCTGACCTGGCGTCCTGACTCCTCCTTGCCATAGCATTTGTGTTGTACCTCGTCAATCTCTAGCTGTGAGAGCAGTCCCTTCTTTCGAATGTTGGAACACTGAGCTACTAGTTGTTTCGCCGTCATTGTGGATGTTGGGTATCGAAGAATCCATAGGTCCCTCATCCTATTCATGTAGCCCCTTCCGCCGGGGTTACTTGCCCTGTTTTCGTCCCTTGCCCACCGATGCCTTCTTGTTCCAGTAGCCCACTATTCGTCAGGGTGCCCTGGTTCCTCAACACCTGACGCGGACCTTGTTGATCCGGGCGACGTCCGAGCCGGCATGCCTTCATATTTATCTGTCTCGCTCATGTCTGCGGTAGGCTTGCTTAGCATAGGGGGTCTAGCCTTAGGACCCTTACTGGATACAGACGCCCCCAGGCAGGAATCGAACTTGCGATCCTCCGTTCCAAAGGCGTGTAGTTTAACCACTACGCTATCCAGATATATATATATATATAGAGGGCAGGGATAGCTCAGTATGTAAAGTGGTCGCCCCATGATCGGAAGGTCGGCGGTTCGAATCCACTTAACGGCTACCCTGAGGTACCCCTGAGCAAGGTACCGTCCCTACACACTGCTCCCCGGGCGCCTGCTTCACTGAGTGAATGGGTCAAATGCAGAGAAAAACAAGTAATTTCCCCATGGGGATCAATAAAGTATCCATTATTATTATTATTATTATAAATGGCCTGCATTTGTATAGCGCTTTTCTAGTCATTAAGGACCCCAAAGCGCTTTACACTACATTCAGTCATTCACCCATTCACACGGACATTCACACACTGGCGATACCAAGCTACATTGTAGCCACAGCTACAGACAGAGGCGAGGCTGCCGGACACAGGCGCCATATCTATATCTATCTATATCTATATATATCTATATAGATATAGATATATGCTTATTGTTGCCATTTTCTCATTGAGTTATTTACTTGTGGTACTCAATATTAATTTAAGTGACCTCTGAATTAAATCTCTGCTTTTACTAATTACCAGCTGTAATAGAACAGATGTTTGTACTGCATGTCTGTCTAGCTATGGAAAGATTTTTATCAAGACATTAACATCAAAGCTATGTAAGCTGCAGTCATGAAACTTGACACTGAAATGAGAACTCTTTATAAGGTCAGTGTGTTCCGAGAACTCATACAACTGCAACACGTCTCCACACGTCTTTGAGCTCCTGTTAAAGTTTCTCACTTACACTTGGACAGTCTCTTTTTAGGGTAGTTTCATTTTAATGAAGTAAGATAGTATATCAACCAAATGTCAAGCATTAACACATTAAATACGTTATGAACTGATTTGCATGTTGTTGAGTGAAAGAAATATTTGATCCCAAAGCAAAACATGACTTGGAAAAACCCTTGTTGGTAAGCATTTCTTGTAGTTGGTCACAAGGTTTGCACAGATCTCAGGACAGAATTTGCATTGTTTAGGCTTGGGCCAATTGTTTAAGAATAGTGAAGCAGTAGCACTTTTGCATGAGATGCCCATCCCTAGTATGAAGCAAATGTTATGTATATCTGGACATACAGAGATAGAAACTATAACTTAAATGGTTATATAATTCTCATTTTTATATGGAAATTCTGAAAGGTATTTCACATATAATGTTACACCTACAAATAAACCATGTTATGAGTCTCCAGTTACCCTATACCAGGGTTTCCTGGCTCAACAGGCTTCTGGTTGGTGGCTAGACTTCTGATTCTCATAGTGAAAGCAATAAGTCCATGTGATCTTATTTGACAGAGCTTAATGCATTTTCCTGTGTATATATATATATTTTCAACAAATTAAACCATAAAGAAATTTGAAACTAATTTTTCCAAAGCAAAGGATCCATTAGTACTTGGTGGAGAGTCCTTTTTTGGCTTATAGTTGGTCTCCAGGTTTGCGCACATCTCAAAAAGGAATTTTGAGAAAGGCCAAATCTCTAAATCCTTTAGGTTTCCTAGCTCTCGTCTTCAGACTGGCTAGGCCACATCATTGCCGTAATGTGCTCCTTAAATAACCACTCCTTTATTGCCTAAGCAGTATGTTTTGGGTCATTGTTATGCTGAAAGACCCATCTACGACTCATCTACAGTGTTCTGGCTGAGGGAAGGAAGTTCTCGTCCAAGATTTTATTGCATATAGGCCTGTCCATTGGCCCCTCAATGCAGTGGATGCCAAAGCGCTTAATTTTAGTTTGATCTGACTACAGCACTTTTCTGAATGAATTATATGTTCACTGGCAAAATTAAGATGGGCCTGTATCTTGTATTTTCCCAGTTTAGTTGGTCCGCTGTTTACCGGCAACCTGCTAATAAAGCGGTTATTTTGAGTTCTACTTTGCCTCACTGAAACCTGCATTTTGGGTCCTTCTCTCCTTGCCTGCTGGTACGCGAACATGACAGAATGATGCGACCATTTCGTGGACCCAGCGGTTTCATCCCGGGAGCATGACCTCTCCCGCATCCACCGCCTGATCGAGTGGGTTTCCCACACTAAGGACACTAAGACTATGGCAGTTGGGATTAATGCAATCGAAGCGATCCTGGAGGGGAATCCTCATTTGCGCACACTAAAGGGATTTATGGGCTTCATGGACCAGCTGCATGAAGCCCAGGAGGTGCTACAGGCTCGGGAGCTTGCAGCCTTTGCCCGCGCCCAGTATTCTTCGCCGAAGCCATCGCATCGGCAGCGGCCGCAACATAAGGAGCTCTCCGCGGAGTCGCCCGCCGCACAGCAGCAATTGCCACGGGGGAGAGGGGTTTCCGCACCGCGGCCACAGAGCTCCACTACTTGCCGCTCAGGGCTTAATTCACCTGCCTCCTGCTTGGCGGCGATGTGGTCGCAGGACGAGGACGTCTTTTCTCCATCGTCACCAGTTTCTCCTGTCGCCTCAGCCCCTGCCGCCAGGAGGAAGCAGCGCCACCGCCGTCATTCCTCACTACAACCGGAGCCCAATCACTCGTCAGAACAGCAGGCAATGGTGAGTGATGTTGACTGTACCCCTATTGCTTCACCTGCGAATAGTAATGGGAACTGTTTTCTTCTCACGGCTAAGAGTAGTGAGGTGAAGGCGGTTTGTTCCATGGACATTCATCCCGGCCCTGTAGAAAGAAAAGACTCCCTGACTAATTATGTTGATGCTTTTTCCGCTGAAGTATCAGAATGTATGGGCAAAACTCTGATTGTGCACCCTCTGTTGGAGCCAACTAAGAATTTTTCTGTCGATACAGAGTTAACCCCGGACAGTTTGAATTCAGTTTTGACATGTACTGCTGAATCTATGAATGACGCTGTGGGTTCGCTATCCAAGAATGGGGAGGGAGACTTAACGGGCTGTTTCTGCCCTGTTCTCTTAGAGCAGAGAAGCCTAAGCAGAACTGTTTCTTCTGAACTCGTTCAGCTAGTTAAAACCGAGCCCTAGAGGCTCAGGGGAGCCTATACCACCCCCTGCATCACGCTCACTACAAACACCTCTTCAACTGTTAGCTCATTCAGCAGCCCAGCTAGCTGTTCAGCTGCCCTCAGCTCAGTCAGCTGCCCAGTTAGCTCCTCCATTACCTATAGCTCAATCATCTGCTCCTTCACTAGTTTCGTTCTCACCACAACTGTCACTTCAGCCTTTTTCAACCCAGTCTCCTGCTGAGCAGCCATCTTTTCTCACTCGTGTTAAGCAGAAAAACATTCCCAACAGGACTGTTTTCGTTCCTCAAAAGCTGGCCCGATTAGAGACATTTACTACCTCCAGGGCCTCCCCAGAGTCCGAGTTTCAACCCGCAGTCGACTCTGGACCCCTGAAGGCTAAGGAGTCAGCCGAGGACTGCACCCAACTGTTGCCTCCTGAGCCAAACCTATGTGTTGCTCAGCCCCAGTCAGCATCAACGCTGCCAGAGGCCCGTGCGCCTGCTGGTCCTGTTCTGTCCCTGCCAGAGGTCCCCGCACCTGCTGGTTCTGTTCTGTCCCTGCCAGAGGTCTCCGCACCTGCTGGTTCCGTTCTGTCCCTGCCAGAGGTCCCCGCACCTGCTGGTTCTGTTCTGTCCCTGCCAGAGGTCCCCGCACCTGCTGGTCCTGCTCTGTCTCTGCCAGAGGTCCCCGCACCTGCTGGTTCTGTTCTGTCTATGCCAGGGGTCTCCGCACCTGCTGGTTCTGTCCTGTGTGTGCCAGGGGCTCCGGTGCCCACTGGTTCTGAGACTGTTTTCGCTGGGGGGCCAGAGGAGCCCGTCCAGCTTCCTGCCTCGTCAGCTGGAGGGCCCGAGGAGCCCGTACAGCCCCAAGACTCGTCAGCTGGAGGTTCAGGAGAACCTAGCCAGCTTCCTGCCGCGTCAGCTGGAGGGCCCGAGGAGCCCGTCCAGCCCCAAGACTCGTCAGCTGGAGGTTCAGGAGAACCTAGCCAGTTTCCTGCCTCGTCAGCTGGAGGGCCCGAGGAGCCCGTCCAGCCGCCAGCTGCAGCCTCATCATCCTCGCCAGCTGCAGCTTCATCCATGCCACCTGCAGCAGCCTCCTCATCTGCCTCAGCGCCGCCTGCAGCAGCAGCAGCAGCTTCATCCACGCCGCCGGCAGCAGCAGCGGCTTCTTCCACGCCGCCGCCTGCAGCGCCACCGTCTCCGGCTTCCACGCCGCCGCCTGCAGCGCCACCGTCTCCGGCTTCCACGCCACCGCCTGCAGCGCCACCGTCTCCGGCTTCCATGCCACCGCCTGCAGCGCCTCCGGCTCCGGCTTCCTCGCCGTCGCCTGCTGCAGCCTCGTCATCCTCGCCAGCTGCAGCCTCCCAGTCTTCATCCTCACCAGCTGCAGCCTCTGAGTCTTCATCCTCGCCTGGTCCAGCTCCGGCTTCACCCTCGCCTGGTCCAGCTCCAGCATCGAAGTCGCCTGGTCCAGCTCCAGCATCGGCGTCGCCTTGTCCAGCTCCAGCATCGGCGTCACCTGGTCCAGCTTCAGCATCATTGGCGTCGCCTGGTCCGGCCTCCTCATCAGCTTCAGCATCATCGGCGTCGCCTGGTCCGGCCTCCTCATCAGTTTCGGCGTCGCCTGGTCCGGCCTCCTCATCCGCTTCGGCTTCGCCTGGTCCGGCCTCCGCTTCAGCTTCGCCCGCTTCGCCTGGTCTGGCCTCCGCTTCAGCTTCGCCTGGTCCGGCCTCCGCATCCGCTTCTGCCTCGTCTGGTCCGGCCTCCACCTCGCCTGGTGCTGCGGGGGCCACGCAGCCTTCAGGTCTACAACTGCCGGCTCAACATCGTCGGCCATCTGCCAGGCCGCTTGTTGGGCATCTTCGCCACTGTGGACGACCTCCTGAACGCCGCCACTGCCTTCCGCGTGGCCGGCCTCTGGACTTGCATTGCCGCTGCCGCCGTGCGCATGGTTGGCCCCAGAACTGTTTCCACGCCGCCACTGCCGTCCGCGCGGTCGGCCCCCGGAACTGAACTGTTTTGGCCTCCTGCACTGTCGGCCTCCGGGTCAGCCCCCTGAACTGTTGGTTGGATTTGTTTTTCTTGACCACCTGGGTTTTTGGTTTGTTTTTGGACTCTGTTTACCGGCAACCTGCTAATAAAGCGGTTATTTTGAGTTCTACTTCGCCTCACTGAAACCTGCATTTTGGGTCCTTTTCTCCTTGACTGCCGGTACGCGAACATGACACAAATATTCATTTTACTCAATGACATGGAAGTTAGATTATACCTTTTATATGTTTATGTTTTTTCTGGTCTTTTGGTTGATATTCCTTCATAAAACTGTCAAAAAAAGAGACTGTTCATTTCTTTGTAAGTGAGCAAACCCAGTGGGAGATCAAAAACGTGTGGAGACATGTTACAGTTTAAAATGAGTTTTCTGAACACACTGACCGTAATATATGAGTAATTAGAATGACTCATCAGTCAGACACACCCAGGGGCATGTCCAGAAAGGTGGCATCGGCTCCCCCTGAAATAGGATCAGTGTATCATTATAGGGCTGCATATAAACCTGAAAATCATGGCATATGTTTTGTACACTATTTTTAATTTGATTTCATGCTGTGCAGTGTATGTAAATGAATACTGTAGCTTCCATATACTGCATATTTGTGTAGCATAGTATAAGGTGTCCTTGGTTATGATAGGAGATAGTATTATTACTGTTTCTTTAGTTTAAATGTTAGCAGTTTTATTACAAGGAGCTTTCATACACAGGATGAGGAGTCTCCAGACTTCTAGACCTGGATTTGGCCTCTGCAAGGATTATACTACAGACACAAATGTCCAGAATTAGTTTCTGGGTTCACCCTTATGGCATGTTGGGGGGGTCAAATATCTGGAAGAATCTTAATGTAAACAGAGCCAAATGGAAGCTCCCAAATGAAATGCTTCTCACATTCGTTGTGGAGGTATTGGTAAATGTTTGCAAATAACTTTTAGCCATAGACCCAGGTGGGCTAAGACTTAGTATTGTGTTCCCCCAGGAGAATCTGAAGGATGTGGCTAGAAAGAAAACTACTGTGACAACTTTGCCACATGACTCAGATGAGCTGTTGTGGGGATTTTATGCCTCCACATTGGCAACAGCTATAGCCAGGAGGCATTATGTTCTCAGTTGTCTGTCCTTTTGTTCAGTTGTTAACAAAATATCTCAGGAACATCCTGAGGGAATTTCCTCAAATTTGTCACAAACTTTCACATGAACCGATTGATTTAATGAACTGATTATCTTTTGGTTCTCAATTGGCAATGTGAACTCACAAAATAGATTGTGAAGACGATGATCATGCATTTTGAAGTATCATGCATTTTGAATTATATAATTGCATAGTAATTCAATCATAAAACATTCCAATAGTTTATGCAGCTTCTTTAAAAAAAACAAAAAAACAAACCCTTTTCCTTATACTGGAAATACACTACTCCTGCCAAGAGTGTGACAGTATTGCGCATGGAACAAAAACACTAGTGGTGTGGTGTGTGGAGTGGTGAGATTAGATGCTAATGCAAAAGAAATGTTTAAAGCTGTCAAAAAGTTATGATGGCCCAGTACAAATTCTATCAAATACAGCTAGCATGTCACAAATCTGGAGTGGTTTGGGGTTTATTGTTGCAAATAAGGAACAGTAGTTTTGCATGAGGTGCCCATCCCTGGTATGAAGCAAGTATTATGTAAATCTGGACACACATAGATGTAAATTGTAACTTAATTGGTTATAATTCTAGTTTTTATACTGAAATTGTAAAGCTGTTACACATTTGTAGTTTTACACCTACAAAGCACTGAGAAAATTAGCTTCTAGCTTGACATAGCTAATCACCTACTAGATGACTCATTTAGCAGCTACTTCTACAAAATATTTGGACACAAAACAGAAGCCAAGTAGCATATTTCACATGTAACACATTTGCGATCGGGTCTAGTACACTTGTAAGAGTTTGCTTACACACCCAACATACCAGATAAATCACTTTGTGGTTTATAAGCTGCATTAGGAGAATTTGATGATCAGAACTGGAATTCTTATTAGATCATGGTGGGAGCTTTTAATTATGGCCAGGTACTTTCTCAGGTCAAAAAATCTGGGTAATGTGACTTCAGTTCTCAGCAGTTTAGTGGTGCTGTGCTGAGCCTCTTTCCCACACAGATAGTAGGTTATTAACGGTGAGTGTATTCCAGGAATTTACAGAACGGTACAGCTAATCCTCATAAAATTAAGATAGTGGGTGGTATGGGAGGGGGGCAGGAAGCAAAGAGGGTTTTGGAAAGGGGGGACTATTAGTTCCAAAGGTAAAGAGTTAAGAGGAGGAAGAGAGAAGAATATAGTTAAGAAGAAACGTCTTGGTGGAGAATGGTGAATCAGAAAAGAGGAAAAAAGAAGAGAAGAGAACAGCAACAGGAATCACAAGAAGCAGGTCTGTTTTGATTATTTACATTGGAGTGGCACACCTTGATCCAGTTTTATTTGCTCCCTTTTTCAATTACACTTCCATCTAAATACATTTAAAGCTTTACATTCTTCAGAAACAACAAATAGCAACATCAAGCTACGGCTTACTGACTGGTTACACAGTTCTAAACATTATAAATTAAGTTATTCATAAAAAGCTCCATTAACAATGGATTTGGGTGTGTAGAGTGAGTCATATTTGCTGTATATCCTGTGTTTACTTAACATATCTAATGTGGAAGATAAATGTGCTATTCAGTTTATTACTCATGCATCCTATCCTTTCCCTTTGCCACTGCAGCAAGCTGGACTTCTGGGAAATGGGAGCATTTGAAAGACATTCTTACTATTTTTGTGGATGCTAATCTATGAATGCACACGGTTCATTATTTATGTATGAAGAGAACAAAAATGTTTTAACAGGTATATGAGGCAAAGGAGCAGCACAATGAGGTGAAGGGAGGTTTCTACAGATTGTCAATCAGAGGTCAAAGCTCACACGTGTGGCATAACCAGATTTACAACTTCCATGTGGTGGAATCTGCATTGTCTTGTAAAGATGCCGTGCTCACACATAAAATCTCAGTTGGACAACACAATTTTTCATAGAGGCATTTTTAATGGCATTGATGAAAAACTGAAGCATGGGCCACCAATCATTAAGAACTCATTAACAGGCTTTAATAAGCCTGTTAATGAGTTCTTAATGATTGTTAAAATAATGGTGTAAAAATACTATGGTAAGTACAATACAGTTATTTGCTTTGAGCATAGAAATGTCAGAAAATAACTTTATGTCTTTTGCAAAGTGAAATAATTTTTATTTTAAGAATAATCTTTGTTTCAGTGAAAGTCAAAATGACACTTAAGTTACAGGAAGTTTTAGCATCAAGTAGAAAATAGAAAGAAAAGCAGCAACAAGAGTATTCATACAGAAACATATGGCACTGGTCAGCACTTTTGCCTCACAGCAATAAGATTCCTGGTTTAAATATTAGCTGGGGGCTTTTCTGTGTGGAGACTGCTGTGCCTCTGTGGGTTTCCTTTGTCCACAATTCAGCCGCATGCATGTTAGGATAATTAGAGATTCTAAACTGGACACAGTGTGTGATAGATGGTAAAGTGCTTGTACTCTAAAAGCCTTTGAGTGCTATATTAAATTAGGATTATTGATTTGTTGATGTGTATAGCCATTTTAATGCTCCAGCTGGAGATGAGTTTAATTATAAACTGTTGAGTAGTTTTTTTTTTTTTTAAAGTAGTTTTATATTCATTGGCACAGGAAAATATGCAGTATCAGTGGATTTTTTTTAAAACTCTGCAAAACCTTTTAAAATGAATTGCACATCATTAGAAGTGTACAAGCATCAGTACATTCAGTCACTCCAAACCATTATGAAGTATTGTTGGTCACTGTACTACTCAAGCTCAACAGTGTTGTGGCAGATATATGAAATTTATGCATTTTTATTACTGTATTTGCAAAATGCAGGAGAAAAACTCTTTGGAGAAAGAAAAAAATGGAAAGATTATAACATTCCTCATTTTGACTCTTGGGACATTACAAGCAGGTGTTACATGTCAGCAGCAGATGCTAGGTATCCAGGAAATTGAAGATTTATTTCTATAGGCCCAATACCATCTAATTGTTATGACAGAAATATGGTTCTGGTCACTACCTTCTCAGACACAAACTAGAACCCCCCCACCCCCACCCCAGCATGTTATATAAAATCTGGAGCGACATAAGGGATTTTTCCCATATCCACATTTACAAACATTTTATAATATACTGCATTTCTATTATTACCACTTGTTCGTTTGCTTTGGATTTCTTTAAAGAACTATGATTTTAAAAGTTAAAAAATGATAAAAACATGGTTTTTATTTCACATTTTTATTGTTCATCATAATGAAACAGCATCACCGATACAAAAAAAAGGAAAAAAAAATCCCCTTTGTTTAGGTAAAATTACAAATCTGAATGTTCAATCTGATCCATAGGAACACTGTGAACAGCAGAAACATTAAGCCAGTGCTTCTACACGGCTGAGGCTCCATAGAAAAATAAGGCAGGTGGTTTTTCTACACCTTCTTTCGAAACACATTCTGGGGACTTGTCTGTTTTACAAATCCATGAGAAGACTTGTCATTTAGACCAGCACGGCATTGTACAGCTTGGCTCGATCACACAAAAAAGGAAAAGAGATATGATACGAGTCTATCCGAAAGTGAGAAGAAAAGTTCAGCCAGACTGAATACCTGAGATACTAAAGTAGGTTGAAAGAGCTTTCTGATAAAAAACTGCTGTCTCTTCTTTTTATTGGATGAGCTGCTTGAAAAGACAAAACTCATCCTGAGGAACTGAGAAAAACTCTTACATTAGTAACAGACCCAGAGGAGAGAGTGAGGCAGATTTTCAAACACCTATTATTGAATATTGATAGTGAGTACTGCACGGGTCAAGTGACCCTTTAGTCGAGAAGCTTGGTGACTTTATCAGGCTGTAAAAATATTCAAGTAATGCCTTGCAAATAAAACCTGACCAAAAACTGGGCTTTTTAAAGATGTCTATGACACCAATGCGTCACAAGCCACTGACATACATCCAGCAATGGTGTATGATTGTCCTGGTAAAGCTTTGAGCTGGTGAACGTGGAAGATTCTTATGCATAAAGATATACGCTTACAGTACATGTTAGTTTAAGTGATGGCTACACTGCATTGCACAGTGCAATAGCAAAAGAACCACTTGGTCTTGTAACAGATGACTAACGTGTCTTGTAAGAAACTTCCTGTAGTGTGGTCATAAAATACTTGTCTCGTCCTAATTTTGTTGAGTGTTAAATTACATGTTTAATATCAACACGGCTTAATCGTGGCTTTAAAATTCAACCCAGTGACGGTCAGCTAGTGACATAAACCCAGTTGCCTTATTTCTGAGACTCCTGGGAAAACCGTGTTGGGAAGTAGGCTGTTGAGTTAATGCATTGTGACGACAGGTTAATGTTAAAATATGAAAACAGATATATAGCGAACAACTTTTCTACAAATATACAAGCTTCAAATATAGGACCAAAAAAACCCAGAACAAACTACTGTCTGACAGCAAGAGAAAAAAAAGGTCTAATACATACTTAGAAACTAAAACAAACACGGATTGCAGAAGAAGTCAAGTAGAATTCATCCATCAACCCGCTCACAAGCAATGAGTGTCAGTGTACCATAAAATAAAGATTATTTACAGAGCATATACAATTGTTCAAAAAGACCATGTTTGTAGGCCAAAAACATGCACATTATATACTATTTCATTTGAAATATCTATTTGTTTTTATGTACGTAGATCCACAAAGGATCTATAAATGCTGTCCACTTTGGCTGCGTGTGACTCGCAATGGCACGGGAGAAGCGGTGAAACGGAACAAGTCTGAGGTTGTGATGCCGCCATTCACTGTTACATTTAAGGCACCTGTTTCAAAAGCCAATTACAATACCAAGAATTCAGAAGGCACAATAAAATAATGAATACGATTACCGGTTGTATATTATTCTTTTAAATTAAAAAAAACATCAAGAATTATATATATATAAAAAAATATATTGCTAGGGGATATCCAAATGTTTAGCTTTAGATGTTGAGGTAAAACATCTGGAGTTGCAACTTGGGATCTTGGTAGACACCCTTCACAACATACTTAAAAATGGCTGACACCTTTAGCATGGTCATCTAGGTATTGAAGCATTCTTTGTTAGTTATTATTTACCGCACCCTTACTTCTAAAAATTACTGCTCTTTGATATTTTGTGTGTGAAGGGAACATTTTCACTTAATTGTCAAGACTTACACGTGAAGATTGATAACAATCTCGTTTATATGCCAAGTAAAAACAAAGGAACCTGGAGACTTGTTAGCCCTCGCTAGCATATTGACTGACTAGCTAGCATGGTTTGGCGTAAAGTTAAAATTTGCCTACCACAGCCTCTAAAGCTTAATAACTGAAATATTATATTTCCTTAAATTAATTTCTATATATCCGTAAATGTTTAAGCATTGCATCACACTTTAATGGAGCGTTTCAATCCCTACAGGCCTGACAGTAAAAGGTTAACTTCCTACTTAACGTGCCTACATGAGATTGTTATCAATCTTCGCATCTAACTCATAAACTTTTACAAAGTGTCAAACAATTACTTCAAACTAAATAGCATATAATTATGCAAAAAAACAAAAACAAAGGACGTACATTCGAATAAAGTTCTTCTTGAGCATAATATGGCACGAGTTAAAATAATTGTAATATTTAGGTCAACCTATTCATATGTATCTTTTTTAGCTGATCTTTTTTAAAAATTGTCTAAAATGCATACTTATTTTTTCCCCATATAATTACTTATTTAAAAAAAAACCAATTCAATGTTTATCTCATGAGTTCTACTGTATGTGCCTTAATAATGATTCCAGCAGGTATATGTATACTGCTAGTTGGAAATGATCATCCAGCTGAATGGGAAACAGCCTTAAGAGGCCAAGTAAGATATTATATACAACAACCATTTTGTCAGTAGATACACTTAATTATGTACATTCGTATCTTGCATATTTAGATCCATCTGTGAACAGTAATACTGAAAGCACCCACTTAATCTTGTGTGCACAGCCGAAATGAAAAAAGACCAGCAAGGAAGATCCTTGTCTTTTTGGAGCTGAAAATATCTAGCATAACTCTACTAAAGAAAATTGTTTGTGCGTGCCAACTTTGGCAAAGCTTCTGGTTGTTAATACGTAACACAGCAGCAAATCGATGTTGAATTTCCCAAATAAAAAATGGAATTAAATTGCTCATCAACCGTCATTTTGAGAAGAGATGAATGCTTAATCGACCGCAGGAATTTTAGGAAATAGT
The DNA here is from genome assembly GCF_057381845.1 of Rhamphochromis longiceps. Taxonomy (NCBI): domain Eukaryota; kingdom Metazoa; phylum Chordata; class Actinopteri; order Cichliformes; family Cichlidae; genus Rhamphochromis; species Rhamphochromis longiceps. Next base: position 6,437,893 of record NC_140573.1, read on the forward strand.
AGTAATAATTATAGTAATGGCTTCTTACACAGCTACTACTGAACACAATGCTAGATATGCTCCTTTTTCCATGGATGATGGCACACTCCAAAAGACTCCTTAAAGTTCACAGAGGACTGATGGACCTACATGATCGTTCCAGCCCTTCCAGCTTCAAGTACAGGCTGCAGAGTATCTGTTCATTGTTGTTTCTTCTTAGCTGGAAAAGAATGATCATCAAGATGATGGTGACGATCTAAAGCTGTCTCGGTGGCATGTTGGCATTTTAAACCAGAGACCGGTACCCCTTGTTGTGATTCTTTCATTTGTGTCGTTTCACATCCAAAAAAAGAAAAAAGAAAAAAAAATACAAACTAAGCTAAAAGGATCCCCTCCAGTGGGACTTTCTGGGAGGATACTGAAGATGTCTTAACCCAGTGCTGCACTCATGTCTATAGCCTGAGGTTCTATAACGATTTGATGAAATGAAGGAAACCAGTGGGTACGGAAAACAAGTGATTTGCTGTGGGGCAGTCAAGGAAGTGGCTGCACTTCTAAATGGGAAACTGAAGACGGTAGAAAAGTGTTTTAATGGTGTCCCCCAGAGCCTGGGGGGTTGTGGATCCAGTCAAGAACGATAAGCGTCAAGCTGCCAATCATGAAGATGACTCCCACGACCAGGAAGATGGCTGCCTGAAGAGAGAGAGAGAGAGAGACAGAACAAGAAGGGATTCAGCTTGATGAGATACACAGAAGAAAGAAGGGGTCTGTGGAAATTTCTGGCAGATCACATTCATCTGGCCCTCAGTGGATACATGGAGAAAGCCAATACAGTGAGACAGCAGCAGAAAGCATTGTGTGTGACTGCGAGTGTGTTTCTGTACACTTACCCCAATCTTCTGTGGGGAGCGCAACGGCAGCGACTTTACCAGGCGCAGGTAAAAGGCAGCGGGTAGGATGAAGATGAGCATTGTTGCTGCAGAGGCGCCTGCAATTAAACCGAGAGGAAAACTGAATCTGCCATCAGGTGACAACAACTGAAACAAACAGCCAGACCAATCACTATGAGGAATTCTTTAAGTGACACGTTGAGTGACAGCTGTGTTTTTTAGACTTTTTAATAATTAAGGTGCATAACATAAGCTTTTAAAATACCTTTAATAAAGCATCAAGCCTCATATATTATAGGCATGCCATTAAGTATTGATTTGAGGTGCTGGTACTCAGTTACAAAGTAGTACTCTTTGGTTTGATTTAGGGATTAGTTTTGCAGAGCTGATTTTTCTTTTTTCTTTTTTTTAAACTTTGCTCGAAGTGATCGTCTTTGCTCCAACAGAACATGTGCACAGGCATCTGCTGGCAACTCTTTATTAAAAAGGGGGTGAGTAGGAAAGTGTTCTTCCTGACAATCTTAAACCTGAGAATCCTCACCAGGTAAGGATTTAACCTGACATTTTAAGCTTCTCTGTACTTCCAGCGGCTTTATCCAATTAAACAATCCCTCATCTGAAGGTGCCAATCAGGCGTGAACCGGCAAACCTCACTGACTCACTCTGGGTTCATGTGTCTTTTTGAAAGGGCAGAAATGTTGCTCTCTGTTCACACTCAGTGTCAGGACTCACCGATGAAGCCAAAGATGTCCCGGATGGTGGGGACACAGATGACCAGGACGTTGTTAAAGGCCAGGATGAAGGCGGCAATCAGCAAGTGGCGAGTCCAGCTGAACTCTCGCCCGCTGAACAGTAACGTGGTGATGGACGAACGGATCTAGGAGAAACAGTGACATAGTGGTGATGAATGTGGTGAAACAGTGTTTTCAGCTTTCTTGTAAATAGAGAAATAAACGTTTGTTTGATAAAAACAATTTATTCCAACACTAAAGTCAGTTGCTCTCTTCTTGTCTCAGTCAAAGAACCGAATCATTAACAAATATGCACGGCTGCCAGCCTGCGACTGAAGCCGATTCCTCACATTTGGCCAGTGATTGAAGTGTGTCAAGAGTTATGAACTTGTGTGTGTGTGTGAGTCAGAGAAAACCAGGAGATCCTTGAGCTACAGGCAACCTGTTAAAGCCTGAACTGGGTGAAAGGTCGCAGGTATCAGGTAAAACCTGAGGCCCCTTTAGCCCGTAAGCCTCTGGGAGAGAGGTCACAAAGAGCCCTGCTTACAGCGCCCATTCAAAACTGTTTGGGATTATCTCCCGCAGCGCAATGGAACTATGGGATTGCATCAGCCAGTGCAGAGAGGAGGGCGGGCTCAGCCCCGGGGGGGGGGGGGGGGGGGGGGAAGAGGAGGAGGAGGAGGCGTGTCTTTACGCCTTTTCTCTTTTTTTGTTGCTGCCAGCATGTGCTTTCTTCTCTGTGACAAACTAGTGGCTCACAGCACAGATAAAATGAACGATTCAAACCCAAGTTTCTCTCTTAGCCGTTTTAAAACAGCCCCTCCTCACTGCCCCAACCCATACCTTCACTTTACTCCCACCAGCGTAATTAGGACTGCTTGGAAAACTAGAGCCTGGACGCAGCATTTCACTCCAAAGCTTCAAGTTATTCAGCATCTGACTGTCATCTGGCACTATGACTCTTGGGAGTGCACCCTTTGATATCTGCGCACTCCTAACCTATCAGTATGGCCAGGCTTCGGTCAGTCCAAAACAAACCACAGATGAAGATCTAAGGTAATAAATAGGCAAGCATATGTGACTTTTTCTGAGCAAAGTTAAATGTGTGACTGACAAAACCAAGTGTGAACTGAAACTACAAGCAGCACAGTAAGGAAAGCCCCTTCTCGGATATACATATATACATATATATATATATATATGTAAAAAAAAAGTGTTGCCTCGCTGTAGAACCACTGAAGCTTTACAAACCATGACTTCTTCTCTAGGCAAAAGGCTTTAATGCAGCCAAGCAAACCTAAGAAGAATATTTGTGAACCGTGCTCTCTAGCGGTGACACCGATCCTGATGGACAACAACTGCACTGTGTGAGGCACAGACTGCCCTGCCTTCCCAGAGGTTTACATACAGAACACGCTTTGTACTTCAGCAAGAACAACATTCGGGTGTTGAGGTTGTGTAATTTCTGTCTGGGTGGTGTTTGTCCCCTCCAGCATGACACCAGTGTCATCCTTTTAACCTAAATTCAATAGAAGACCCCTCAGGCTTGTTTGCCCTCGGCTCTTTTGGAAGCGTTTCAGCACATCTGGACTGAAATAACACAACTGTTTACAGAAGCACACTTAGGAGGAGCACACTTATTAAAAAGTAAGACATTCACACGCCTGGATTAATCACCAGAAATGACCACTCATGACACATTAAATATATTTAGCTTGAGTGGCTATCTGCAAATATTCACAGTCACATGTACATTACTAAAGCAGGAGCAGAGGAAGTAAAGAGAAACCAGCTGTAGCATACAAGACTTTACATACATGTATTTAAGCCAGAGCTACAAAAGGAACATTTTTATGTTGATGATAGTAAGTTATTACTGGCTGTAAGTGTTAATCAGCTCTCTTACAGCCGTCTTTTGTGGTTTCCATCTCCTGCTGGAGCCTGAGAACTGGAGCACGTCTGACTCCACATAAAACCCTTTCATTATATCCTGAATCCTGGCAAAGCCTTATGTGATGTGGCCTCTGTAAGCATCTATCCTTCACGTGACTGCACCGCCCTCTGCATGCACACACAAACACACACACACACACACACACACACACACACACACACACACACACACACACACACACACACACACACACACACACACACACACACACACACACACACACTTTCAGGCTTGAACGTTTATCTGGACATTTATCTCCCACACATACAGTCTTGTCTCGTCTCTTATAGTCCTCTACAGGAGTCAAAGACAGCTGCAGATAAAGCTAAAGTTATTTTATTTTCCTACAAAATGAAGGTCAGGAGCATTCAAGACAAGATTCTCAAATGCCACACGGAAACTTGGCATAAGCGTTGCTGTGACTGAGCAGTTCTTTTGATCCGACGCCGTGCACGGATCTAGATCTAGCCAGTCTTCCGGCAGTGTTATGGCAACGGTGATTGTAGGAATAGTTATGGTCAGTTAATTAAAACCTCCCCAACTTTGTGTATTTTAATCAGAACGCTGTTAATCAACTTTCCCAGTCACTTCATTCACACTGTCACCAGTTAAAAGTACACCCAAGACTGACTAATGTTATGTGTCATGTCTTTACATGCAGGCATATTCAATCTAAAATCAGTTTGCAAAGCAGGATAACTAAAAGAAATCTCCTTGTAACAGCTTCAACGCTGATAAAACAGCCACGTGCACATTAGTTTTTTAACTCCAAGCCAAGGCTGCATAGCTGCCTTTTTCCTAATTCATCACAGCATCCCGTTTCAGTCTCGTGTTTCTCTGCTGCTATCAGTTTTCTATGTCCTCTGTCAAACTCTCTCTATTTCTCTTGAAGGACTCAGCTGGATATGTTTCACACAGTGACTAGACATGGATCATAAATACCCAGGATTACGTTTTTTGATATGATTTGAACATAATTTCACATATGGCCGCAATATTCAATTCAATGCAATGTATTTTATATAGTGCCAGATTTCAACAATAGTTGCCTCAGGCACTTTATATTGTAAGGTGAAGACCCTACAATAATACAATACGATAACACAATAATGCTAACAAAGTAAGTCCATTACACTGTCTTCCTCATTGACAGAGTGGGTACAGATGCATATTTCTTATCAACAAAACTACACAATTGGAGGACTGTGCGGTCCTGGCAGAGGTTTGTGTCTGTTTCTCTTCTCTAGCTCGTCTCACTGGCTCCACCTCTCTATCGCCCGGAAGGCAGCAGTTAGAGTCGGGGTTTTTCCACTGTCCACTCCGAGTCTGTAAACTTCCACTGCAGAGACTGAGGGGGCTGAAGGGATTCCCCTCTAACATAACAAAACACAACAAAGGAACTGAGGCGGAAGTGGCACTGTGCGGGCATAAGCTCCATCCATGCGTCTAAAATATAACAAAATGTGTAGGCTGTATGTAAGAGAGCACCGATGTACAGAAATGTGTCTGTATAAATGTGTGTGCGTGTGTGTGAGTGCGGTGTCGCAGTGTGTTTCCATAACATGCCATCACTTGCTGCATCATTCTCCATCAGCACTTTCCTCTGATTGAATGCTCCTGCCCCCTGGTGGCAGTCTGCTGTAACTTCAGGTATTTCCGAGAAGAATTCATGCCCCAGCTGCTCTTCTCTATATTAAACCCAGTTTAGATGTGTGTGTGTGTGTGTGTGTGTGTGTGTGCGTGAGTGCCTGGAAGCCAAAACGGGTCAGGAAACTTCCTCTGTCTAGCAGCCATTCTTGTTCTCCTCAAGTCAGATAAAGGTCAAGCTAAAATTAGTCCTTGACCATGTATGGACAGGCAAGTAAGAGGGGAAGCGTACGTGTGAATGAATGTGGCTTGTGAAGTTGTGGTGACTGGAAATCACACACATGCAGACTTTTGACTTCATGCTGAGAGAAAGAGCAACATAAACGGGTGTAAAAAAGAGTCGGGCCTCACTGCTGAAATCTTACAGTGTGTATGCCTTAATGTGATAAAAAAGTTTTGTTTTTTTAAAGAGCCTTCGTCTGTGCATTTGAGCTTTGAGGTGACGGCACAAGATGGAGCTCCAAACTGAACAGTGTGTTCTTTTTTACCAACGCCGGGAAAAAGCAGCTGTGTCCAGAAAATGACAAAAAAAAACCCCCAAAACATTCTGAATGACTGCAGTGAATACAAAACACAGTCTGTAAGCAGACTGACAGAGAGTGGCAGCAATGTTCAACATTTACAGGCGTGGTGTTTGTGCTCGTGTGCTCTGACGTAAATCAAATTAAACTGCTGCCTAAACGAGGCTCCAAATGATGAAGGCGAGTGATGAAAGAGGTTAGAAATAAGCTCTAGGCATGATATTTTACCATAAAGGCAACTTTTTCGGCTTCCAGAAGACAAGACAGAGACAGACTGTGTGTTTATGCAGGTTGTACTTACAGGGAAAAGCACGATGGGGACAGTAAGAGTGACAGCAGTGAGGACAGCCAAACGCACCAGCAGCAGCATCGTGTCAAACTTGTACACTTTAGTGAAAGTGTGCAGCAATTCTGCCTCCACGTTGTCTGTGATGCAGAGGGATAAAAGAGCAGTCCGTGAGAAATACTGAGACTGAAGAAATGGAAAAATAGGAATTCTAGCAAGACAAAAGAACGGAATGGCAGAACAAAACAAACAAAAACCAATCGTTTTTTTCTGTTGGTTAAACTGTTGCTTATACCATAAAAGGTGAGGTAGCCAAAAAGTGCCGACAGCATGTACATGATGAGCATCGCCAGGATGGACAGGTTAGAGACATTCTGCATTTTCTTCCGGCTCCGACTGTAGATGGCAAACACACAGACTTTTAGAGAGGTGACTTCACGATCGAAATATAAGGATTGGACAAAAGGGTGAACACAAAAGGAAGTGTCGAAAACAAACCACTTCCTGCAGAAGTAACACCATTATCACGCCACTTCTGCAGGAGGTGGTCTGTTAAAATTAGGTAGTGACCGACAGAACAAGATTGTAGACACAAGTGGCAGAAATGACTTTTCTCCAAAGGACTTGCCTCCCCCTTAGCGATTGGGTGCCAGTTGAGGTTGTTCGGGAAAGTGACGAGTACGCCTCCCGGACACCTCATATGTGAGGAGTTCCAGGCATTTCCTATTGGAAGGAGGCCCCTATTTCTCTCTAGTGTGTCCTCGGGAGATTATATCTCTTGACTGGCCTCAGAATGCCCTGGTGTTTCCTCGAATAAGGTGGAGGCGGTAGCTGGGAGCTAGCTCACAACTAGCACTTCCCAAATGACAGTATTACTGAAAAATGCTAATTAGAAATCCATGTTAAAGTCCCTGACAGCAGTGCACGAGGAGGTATCTGAAACCAGATGAATGTAAACAATACCAGCTCTGGCAGAGGTCCACTACTAGGAGGCATCCACTAATCCACATTAGGAGTACCCCACATAGACACCACAATTTTTGCCATGTCAGAATTACTAATCAACTTTTTTTTTTTGCTTTGAACACATCAAGAATATCGAGAACTAACTGTTTCTTCGCTTCCTCTCTCTTGGAAGACGTCATTGCAACGGGTCAGCATATGATGATTTAAATGTATGTATAAGATGTTTGATGGTTTTTCAGGATGTGATGATGTAAATGTAAGTAACATACTTACTCTTTAAGCTCGCTATAGATAGGCAGCACCTCAGGATGGCAGACGAAAGCAAAGGCCAGGATGGGAACAGTGTACGCAGTCTAAGGAAGGATGAAAAAAGTACGGAAACGAGCCATTAACATGATGTAATATATATGAGAAGTATTCTTCTACTGGGTAAAGTAGCTGTAAAACAGAAATGCCTGCTGATATAGCCTCAGGAGAAAAGAGAGGAGGGAGAGCACTAAAAAACCTTTTCCTCAGCATTTAAGACTTCTGATGCACTGGACAGTTGAACACAGCAGTGCTGCACTGCTGTCTGCTCAGGTCATAAAAACTGGTATGCATAAAAAGACACGGAATATGTTTCCTTTCTTTGTCTCCAATCAAAGCATGACATGCAGACAATACAATGACCTTTACTTCTACCAGCTGCTACTTTTGAACGGTCTCATTTTTCTACTTAAATTATGTGAAAGGTATCATCGTGAAATTTTATTTGTAAGAGCTGTTATTACACAAAGTTTGGATTTGGATTAACTCGCTTTTATGAAGTATAATGCCACATTTAAAATGTGTACCCTGATTTATGATTATATTTGCCCACAGATTAAACAAAACATTTGTCACTCAAAGGCCGAAAACACAGCACCAAAGATGTCAAACATGTCTTGGCTTGGCATACTGGTGTCTTGTCTATTCCACCCCTACAGCCCCATGATACATTGTGTACATGTTTTCAAGACTTTACCCCAGCAACAAGATTATCTTCAACTTTACTAAAGTCTTGGAGTGTCTAATTAATTGGGAACTGATCAATGGTGAATATTTGCACATGTACAATGACAAACCCAACAGTTCTCCATTTCAGAAGCTAAAACCTCTTAAAATAACAAATAAGCAATGGACTGTGAAGGCAATCAAAGGTTCTGCACCAGTACAACGAACTAACCTGTGAGTTGAAGACAAAGTATTTCGGCGTGCACATCTCCTCAACGTCTGAGTGAGGTTCAGAGTGTATTCCCGTGGAGTGCTGGGTATCGTGGCTGCCAATGATTGCTGGGGAAATGTCAGCGTGGGAGAAATCCATCTGTATAGACTTGTTTTGCAAGGCGTAGAGCCCTGGCATGTCCGAGCCATTTATGCTGAGATTGGATGAGTGGCCATGGAGGAAAGGCAGAGGGCAGGGTAGCTGGGTTTTTTTGTATATTATCTGAAAAAGATTGACATGAAGTCTGACTGTGCTCTTCAAAGTAGAATTGTCACATATTGTATGCTAACGTACTAGCTAACAGTTTTTATTACGACATCCAAAAGATACGGAGCAACATTAGCATCTCAGCAACTTAGTGATTTCAAACTCCTTTTAGCTCTTTTCTAGTTTCCTTCAACTCCATAGAAAAATAAACTGGCAACTTAGTTGCTAAATAATTGACTGAGTTCTCCAGTTAGCAGCTAAAATTATCTGTTTTTTGATGCTGCGGAGGTAGCACATGCTGGGTTTATCAAGACTGTTCACTGAAGCAGGCTCCTTTACCAAAGAAGGTGCACGTGAGGAGTGACAGTGAATCAAGAGTTTAATATTGTTAAAAAATGTCATCTTTGTAATTTGCATTTAGTGTAATTTTGTCATACTACCTAGCAAGAAAATGCCAAAAGATACCATTATAGCGTCAACCATACTGAAGGGTTAAAACAAATAATTTAAGGACGGTTGTTTTACTGCTTAGTTGAGGTGTGAGGCTGTATCTTAGGTTTTAGTTGCACCTTCTTCAAGAATAAGAAGTTGCAACTAAAATTTATTAAAACGTGGTAACAAAAAAATTATTTGACCCTTTTCCCTACCACTTTTGTTCTTTTAGGCAACAAGTTGAGTGTTGACCTGGGAAAGTAAATATGAAAAGAAAGAAAAATCTACTTCCTCCGTTAGTAGTCCTGACACTGGCAAATCGGAAATCTGAGTAACTGGCAACAGGCCGTAACACAGAAACTATTAGCTGAAAGATGCTAACATACCCCAAGTGACAAACACCTACGTACAGATGGTTTATGTTCATACTGATCTCTTGACATACAATTCTTAATCACATTATTATTAGCACATATTACGATTGCTCACACTCAACTTACCACACCTAGGAAGAAAACCATGCAAGAGAGGGAAAAACCACTGGTGTAGCCCAGGTAGCCTAAAAAAGAAACAAGAAAACAAAAAGTGAGTTCCTTTCTTACTCTGAACCTAGATAGCTGTTTTTAATGCATTTTGATGCCTTTTCTATTATATGTGTCACTCTTGCTTGTCAGCCCTATTAAAGAAACGCACCAACCAAGTGTGATCTGAGCAGAAACAAATTTAAATAGTGACAGATGCAAAAAACCCCACCATCATCATCATCAACAAATTCAGTTCTAACATAAAGAATTTATCCCGTCTGCTGCTTTATACAGCTGTCTGTATGTTTTACAGACAGCTGCAAGAACATGGAGGCACTGAGGAATTTGGCGAGACATAGCAGGAAGCGAACTTTAGAAACTTTAGTGAAACTGGAAGTCAGTCTGTGGTGGGAGCAAGTGGATAAAGTTTACAAAACATGTGAAGGAGAAAATATGACGGTTTTCACTTGTGTTCCTACCCAGATTTTTGAGGAGGGATAAAGGCAGAATGATTCCGACGGACACAAACAGCACCAGGTAATTTCCATTTAGGTACCATTCACTGCAAACACAACACAAGGTTAGACCACAAGAGATGGCACACGAACATTAGTTTGCTTCATCTTTAGAGGAGCCCATTCTCACCCAGAGTTTTCTTCTAAGTGCAGGAATGCGCGGATCACTTCTGGCAACTCATACTTCACTATAAAGAGGTAGCTGGACATCGCTGCAAGAGGACAACAAGGGCAACTTCAGGTTTCATGCAAACTACAAATACTTCTTTAGAGGTGCACATTACAGATATTATTGTAGCTCCAGTAATGCAATTAAAAACACATATGTTTCATTGAAATACACTGATTTAGGGCCTACCTCCAATGTTCTGCATGATTATTGATCCAAATGCAGCCATTTTTCCGGGCCAGCCAAATGCCCTCTCTCCAAGCTTCTCATAGATGAGGGATCCTGCCAGAACAGAGAGAGTGACTAAGGATACCAGCCTTAACTAGACAATCAGGTGTATGTTACACAGTCTCTTTTGCAATTCTTACTTAGCCCCTTCTTTGTAAAAAAAAAAAGTTATCTTTGCAATAACTACTTCATTCTCATTTCTTCAAATGCCTTTAGGTAAGGGTGTGGAGATTTCCAACGAAAGTTGGCATAACAGCAATTACTTTTTTGTGCTGTTACAATCACTTGTCCGAGCATTTTCTCATGCGTCATACTCCTCCCTGTGACCTACAGTAACCTCCCAATTAAATACTGTATATAAAATGTTATCATCTGTGGAAACATACACTTGTAATCCCTTAATCAGCAGTCATAACATTTAACGTCGTAACATTTAAAAATGTTTAAAGGTCTGAAGAGCAAATACCAACCTCCTTCCTTAGCAGTCACAAGGAGCAGGTGTACAGAGTATAAGGAGAGAATGGCTATAGCGATGAGGAGGACTCTGCGCAGCGAGAGAGAGAGAGAGGTGTAGAAGTATGAAAAACTGGTACTGTGTAACTGAGTATCTACCCCTTGCTGTTAAAAAAAACGTAATGACATTTGAAGCTGCTCTGGCTCATGTTTGTGTTCGGTGGGGGGGGATTCTGTCCTTTCAAAATGACTTTGGCATGGTTGTAGCATGACTAATGTCTGTGTCACGTAAATGCTACAAATACATCCATTGCTGCATTCTTCAACTGTGTGTCAGCAGTGAGATTATGACGGAAGAGGGACAAAGTTGTACAGCTTCCTGTAGTTATTTCACACCCCCAGCTAGTTCTCATTTTTAGGCTCTGGACTGCAGCCATGTGCGTGGACAGTGGATGACAGAGGGAGTTGCGGTGGGTACACTGGGGGCATTTAGGGGGTGTTGGATAATGGAAGTCATCCACAGTCCAATAATGCATATGCATGGGACCAGATTGGTGAGGGAACTGACCACTGAAGCTCAGATGTCCCCGTGGGGAACAGGTGCCCCCTAATCCGAGTGGTACGTGACCACAGTCTATATCTAAAAGAGTCATAAAAATCATTTTTACTTTGTCAGTGCAACAATTAATAATCAGACACTCTGATTTCCAAACAAATTAGTGACATTCCCTTCAGCCTTAGCTGTACCATAATTATCACACTATTATACCATACAAAAGATTCCAAAATGCTGAATTGTCATGGTTGTTGTGGTAACACGCGATTGTCACCTTTTCTAACAAAAAGTGAAAAGAACTTTCTGCCATCATTTGGTATAAGTTAGTTAGTACACACACTAAACACTCCACCTAGTGACGCAGCAGAAAATCTTTGTCTTTCCTGCCCAACCCATAATTCTGTCATCTTAAACTCCACTACAATAAATTCTAAGAAGACATGAATTAATCTGTGGAGAACAATGCAATGCTAACCGGTGTTTATTTTAGGTCTCTTTTCAGGACTGTAAGGAGGGGTGACACTGACAGGGAGCTCTAACAAGCTTCAGCTTATAATTGCATTAGTTATTATTAATCCATGTATTTTGTGCTGTCTCCCTCCCCTCGATCTAAACTGGTCGTGGCACATGGTTGCCCCTCTCTGAGACTGGTTCTGCCGAAGGTTTCTTTCTGTTAAAAGGGAGTTTTTACTTTCCACTGTTGCCAGGGTCTTGCACATAGGAGGTGGTCTGATTGTTGGGGGTTTCTCTGCTTTATTTTAGGGTCTTTACCTTACAATATAAAGTGCATTGAGGTTATTGTTGTTGTCATTTTGTAATTTGATAAGTAAGTTGAACTGAAATTTAATAATCTTTCAAAGTATATCCTGTGGAGCAATCATTGTTTTTGGCATTTATAACCAAATTAACACCTAATCTCTATCAAACATGTAACACAATGCACTATATATCCGGTAGTCCAAACATACTTACGTAAAGAGAATGATGCCAGTGTTTGCCATGGCAAAGGACAGGCCCAGGATGCCGCTGCCCATAATGGCGTTGCTCAAGTTGAAGACGGACATGCCGAATGAGGCGTGGCCAGGATGCTGCCCAAAGTCAAAAGAAAAGACAAGAGCTTTTTAAGGTAAAACTACCTTCAATTGAGTGATGAACTATTGATATTTACTACATGAATCATTAATGTTAGCATCATATGCGCCCTGTTTTAGAAAAAGAAAGAGCTAAACATTTGGCATAGTAAGCCACCTACAGACAGATAGAAGCTTTAGGAGACAAGCTGCAGTTCTTCTGCACTATTCTTATGGTTTTGACCTCACTCTCCTACAGCATCTCATAACTGCTAACAACTTAGAGACTGTGGTCTGCCATGTGGTCTAATTTAAAATAATGAGCAGTGAACTGAACACATGAAAAATTGATGTAGAACAGTAAGTGCGTCTGTGTGTATAATTAATACTTTTCATTTACTTGAATTATGAAGACAGGATGATGAATTGTTGACATGTGCATATGCATTATATGGTGAGTAAAACCAAATATAAAAATAATATAACAGATTATATTGGGAGTCAAAAGGAGATACATAGTTGATGTGACTAAATCCTTACATATTCTTCTTCATATGTCTTCTTCTTTGGTATACCGTTTGACAGAAACCTGTGGCTCTCTCCATCGTCATTATCATCCCCATTAAATTGGCTGTCAACATTGAGAAAGATACACGTTAGGACAAACACAGTGAGAGGTTCACTTCAAATGTGTATCAACTTTCAGTGCTATATTTTATGATGTAACCGCCTGTCATCAAATGCAGTCTTTGTGCGTAAGTGCAAGCGTGAGTGCAAGCAATAAGATGCTCAACTGTTTATATGGTTATACCGATCTACACTGCTCTCAACCCAGAGACTTCCTCTGAAGTAGAACCAAGTTCAAATGAGTGATGAAATATGTAGATTTTCTTTTGCAAATTATTAGTGTTAGCATTCAGTGTACCTTGACTTGACAATGTGCAGGAAACAAAAAGACATTGGTGCCACTTATAAAAGATTTGTTAGACACAAGAAAAACAATCTACCAACACATAGTCCTCCATCCAGGACTATGGTCATCCATAAACTGACTGTGAAAAAGATATACATTAGCACATGCAGTCTCTGTATCAACTTTATGTGCTACAATTTACTGTTAACTACCTAAATCTGTAGCCGTAGTCTTTACGTTTAAGTGCGAGTATAAATGCAAGCAACAGAAAAGAAGCTGGACTGGTTATGCTGGTTATCTGACGACATTTGTGTGTGTCAGGGTTTTAAATGTAAACGTAAAAATTGTAACTGCACCTCTTTACACCTATGCCTTTCTTCATTTGTTCTTAAAAACGCATCAACTCTAACAACTCAGTTTTTTTTTAAAAAACTAGCTACCCGCTGTGGCAAGGGAGCAGCAGAAAGTAGCTAGCTGGACTGAAACACCTTCCCAATTCAATAACCACCAGTGTGCCTCACCCTGATAAACACATTATTTACATGCAATTAATCTGCCGCCTTAAAGCCAAAAGATAGACATGCCAAATGAGGAGTAACTTCGCAAGTGCAAGCACAAGTGCAGGGAGCAGAAAAGGTACTGGACTATCTATGTTGGTTATTTGTCATGAATCTGAACCTTCTGTAAAAGATTTGTCAGACACAAGGAAAAATCCACCCTCCCATAGTCCTGTGCTAGTTTTATAAAGTTCTTATTATCACCTTTGTCCTTCTCCGTCTTCATTATCATCCATAAATTGACTGTGAGGATTGAGAAAGATATATATTAGCACATGCAAACACAGCTAATGGTTAATGTCACATATGAATCAACTTTCTGCCCCACAATTTGCTTTTAACCACTTGCCATCAGCTGTAGTCTTTATGTTAAAATGCAAGTGTCAGTGGAAGCAACAGAAAAGAAGTTGGACACCAACCTATGCCCAGAAAGAAAAGAATGGACAAGAATCTGTAATAATCTGTATAAACCAACCTAAAATGAGTAATAAAATATGTTTATATTTATTCTATGACTCATTAGTGTTTGCCAAGTCTGCTAGTCTTAGTGGATGCTATGTGCAAGCAAACCAAAGCCTGGTACTGCTGGTGGTGAAAGATTCACCAGTAGAAGGAAAAACTATTTATTATCATACTTTTTCCTCCTTCGTATCTCATTTGGAAGGAACATATCATCCATGTTATATTCACTGGCAGAATAGAGAAAGCAACAGAATGTTTGTATGTATTATTGTAGGGTCTTCTATAAAATTGAATTGAATTGAAAGTTATACGTTGGGACATGCAAATGTAGCTAATGGTTCAGTTCAAATATACGTCAACTGTGGCACATCTTTTTTGTAACCAGCTGCCAATAGCTGTTGTAGTGTTTATGTTTAACTGCAAGTCTTAAGTGCAAGCAAAAGAAAATAAAGTAGAGTCTATAGCTTTTGTCAAGCGGTTGTCCTCAAACACACCAACCTTCACCAGACAAAGACTTTTATTTATTTCATTAGTGTTAGCTTTAAGTTTACACTGTCAATGTGCAGCAAACCAAAGGCTTTGGTGCTGTTGGTGAAAGATTTGTCAGAGAGATTGAAAATCCAGCTTCCCATAGACATGTGTTAGTAATATAGAGTATTTATTATCATACTTCTGCCTCTTTGGTATCCCATTTGTCAGGAACACATTGCTTTCTCCATCGTCATTATCATCCACATTATACTGACTGATAGGATTGAAAAAGATATGCATTAGGACACAAACACAGTGGTTCAGTTCAAATGTATATCAACTTTCTGTGCTATGTTTAGCTTTTCTTTTTTTTTAGCAAACTGCTAACAGATGTAATCTTTATGTCTATATGCAAGTGCCAGTACAAGCAACAGAAAAGAAGCTGAACTGGTTATGCCACTTGTCTGAGGTCATTTGTGTGTCCACGTCTCAACTATATATGGAAGCTATGTGTAAAAAGATTCACTGTGCTGCTTCAGACTAAAACATATGCAATTTATTCTTAGAAACAGATCAAACATCCCAAGCAGGTGTCCTGAAGTGATGCAAACACAGAGAGTCATTCATTGAAAACATTACCGTGTTACGATTTATGATTTAATCACCTTTCTGTGCAACGAGCAGAGAAGAAGCTGTCTACGCTGATTATTTGACACCAATTTACAACTTCTGTCATTTATTCTGACGCACCAATGCACACCAATTTATACCCAATCATGGTAAAGCAGGAGTTCAAAGATCCGCTTGTGATTAGATTGCCATAACCAGAGGCTTGCCCACAAAAATCCAGCCTTCTCTAGTCTACTGATATTAAGAAAGACATCACAGTCACTGACCTGCTCATGGTGGCCTTCTCACAGTCGGTGGGCTCTGTGAGTTGTTCATCAAGGCTGTCGTCGTCAGCCACTGTGGAGACTTTCCTCAGTTCCATGCGTTCCACAATTCCCGGCATAGTGGTACAGAGAGGAGGACCAGAGGCAGAGAAATGTACCTTTCTAGGATTTTCAGGGTTTAGACTTCACTGGCACAGGATACAAGAACCTTGTCAATCACCTCAGCTATATCTTGTTACCGTTGAGAAAAGTCCTGAAACAATAAAGGAAAAACAAGACAAAGTTTCAGTAACAGAATTGGCTTTTTGTCTGTTTATATGTTGCTTTCCTTTTTTTGCTGGTCTTAAACTGTTCCAAGAACTGGAATAACTGATTACAGGGGCTGTCAGTGGTTTTATTATCTGCCCTTATCAGGTTTTTGGCCATGATGAGGAAGGCACACAGAAAGCCTTTTTGGCAGAAAGCCCTGAAGGCAAACTTCAACTTAAACATGGTTAACCATGATGTTTAACCTTTAACTATCCAAGTACTTTATGGCAGAAAGGGTTTCTTGTAGAAAGCCCCGGGGGAAGACCACTCCCACAAGAATAAAAAAATCCTTTAAGGTAAAAATGGAGCCCTCTACTCTGGAAACCATTTCCTGGAACTGAGGGGCTTCCTAAGAGATTATATGTGCCTTGGCACTTGTTACGCAGCTTCACCTGTACCAGGAAGGG
Source organism: Rhamphochromis longiceps (assembly GCF_057381845.1). Lineage (NCBI taxonomy): Eukaryota > Metazoa > Chordata > Actinopteri > Cichliformes > Cichlidae > Rhamphochromis > Rhamphochromis longiceps. The sequence continues at coordinate 6,454,276 of NC_140573.1, forward strand.
TGACTTTGTGTTAATTTTATTGCCTTTTACATTTCACACAGGCTCAATTAGTTGTGTTAATGACTAAAGTTATTTGTATCTCTTGTCTCTTTAGGAAGATATCACAACCAAGTGCTGACGTACATAATGACTGCTGAGCGGAGTCGAGTCAGCTCCAGTGACGTGAAACTAGGTCATGGATATAGCATGTCCGTGGGGTCGTCGGACCACCATCAGCTGTGCCCTTGATAATGCATGAGCTGGTTTACACAACTTAACCCTTAACATCAAAGAAAAGAAATGACACTCCACTTAGGGGCACCGCCTTCAATTTCTGTAGTGTTTAAGTTATGTAAGAAGGAGCTCAACACACTGAAAGAAGACAACGTGATTATAAACGAAAATAGCAGCAACGTGATTTACAGTGCTGTTTCCCCCCTCACACAAAGAGCTCTTTGACTGAGTTGGAAGAAAAGAGCCTAAGGGCGACTCACTAATGAAAAACTAATGCAACGTGTACAGGACCAGCCAGAGCCGTGACACCGATGAACCCATGAGAAAGGACACTTCTGACATCCTCTTTTGTTTCACGGCACTCGCAGCAGTAATGATGTGGTGTAATGCATTGAGAAGAACAAATATGTTAATGTAAAGTTAAAGGAACAGCTCGGCAAACCACATTTACCTATTCACACAGCTCTTTCTTCTGCCATGAACTTAACATACACTAATGCAGACCTTCCCAAAGTATGGGGCCCGCCCCCTAGGGGGGGCGCAGAGCCATGGCAGGGGGGGCACGGGATGAAAAGGGGGGAAAAAAACAAAACGCTTGGACACTGCTAGCACAGGCGCCTACAGAAACGCAAAGCAGGAGATGAAGCATCGCTGAATGTGTTTCCAAACCAACTTCATTCTAAGCCAAAGACTAGAAAATATGGTGAAGCATATCTTCCCTTTGGCTTCACCTGCACAAGTGCCGAGGTAGGTCTCCCCTGCAGAATTGGTTTTCCCTTTGTTGGGAGCAGCACTGGGCTGTTTAAATCACGGACAAACAGTATCCCACATTCGTGATTTTTAGTTCACAAACACTTCCTGTAATGACTAACTAGATATGGACAGGTCTTTATTCTACCTTGATTACCTTTATGCATAATGATAGCTTTGCTTCTTTGCACTGAATCAAACAGTGTTTCTCTCTGTTTAAAAAGGTCTTATGTTTTAAACCAATCATTGGGTTTTTCATGCAAATTTCTGATAATGCCACAATACGACAACAACTGTAACATCAACGATGAACAAAAACCTTCCCACAACCACCTGGTGATGATCAAGTGGAGCAGTAAAAACATAGTTGAGCTACCATCCATCCGCAAGTGGTCAGTCTTAAGGACAGCTGATAGAAATACAAAGACCTGCAACTTAAGCAACAGCTTTTAAAGAGGGAAGCGGTTGAGCCACTTCAAAGTGTAAACAAGCGTTTGCAGTCAAAACTTGAGCTCTTTTAGATACACTACCAGGGGTGTTCAATGTCCTGGCCGATGCAGTTGAGACCTTCTTTCACAAAAACTTATTGTTACTGACAGGTTGTTGTACTTTCTGTGAAGTAAAGCCATAATAGTTTTGAGCCAACAGAGATTAGGTGGCTGTGTCATCGTTAAAAGCCACATCACACACGCCGCTACACCTAATCTCTCAAAGTCCTTGTCTGCCGTGCTGTTAGAGGGAAATGGAGACTGGGGTTCGCTCTCTGCAGCCAAGAGGATTAACCTGTCAAGCTGGGTTAAAATGATGTGTTGATACAACCATTACTTATAGAAACCCACATTAAGTACTTCCCACCATCGGTAAAATTAATCTTTATAGGTTGCTGGAATTTGTTCATTTCTTTTCCAAACCCGACCCATCTATCTCACTCCTGAGGCCAAAACATTTTTAAAGACTCCAGAGACAACACACAGTTCATACAATATGCATTTAAAGATTTTGACTTGGTTCTTTCAACATGTTTCAAGGCAAATCACACAGCAGCAGTCATTTTAAGTTTCTTCTCATATATAGAATGTCTGCTATAGTGATATAGACTGTATGCAGTCATGTTAAGATAAGATATTGGTCTTATCTAAAGTGTTTGGCAAAAAAGGAAAAGAAGCCAGGCTTAAAAAAATACAGTAATTTGTAAATTTAGAATGAGAGCCCTTTACCTATTTAGTCTGAAACCATTCGCCTTCAGTGTACACACAAGCTGTTGCATCAGCCACGGTCTACAAGTCTTGGCACGAGCAAACACACCCCTTTATAGCTAAGTGAGTGAAGTCAATGCTTTAAACTGCTACGTGTTACACAGAAAATTCCTTGAAAGCAAACATTACACGTGTTTCTGTTTTACCCCCCACTCAACATTTGCACAACAGAGGTCCTACCTGCTGTGCATGGCATGGCTCACTTTTTCAAGAAAAAAAATCCCCCTAAACAAACAAGCTCACTTACTGAAAGGTTTCTTAAAGCGGTTCTAGGAAGGTTCCTTGTTTGTCCTCCCTTTTTGAATGAATAGATTTGAAGAAAAACAGACAGAAGAGAGACGAGTGGATGGGTGAGGTGCTCTGGCCCTTTTGTGACTCAGGTAAGACAGGAAGCTTTTAAAAGAGAGGAAGGAGGGCCTCTGTCAGCCAATCAGGATGCGCAGTTTGCTCAGACTCCTCCTTTTTTGATCAGTCATAAGCGGGGTCGTAACCTTGATAGCTCACTCCCAATCTCCACCAACACCACCCACTTGGTATGCATACATGTATATACACATCTGACTCAACAAATATAATCGAGGAGAGCACACGGAGAATAAACTATATACACTCACTGAAGGACGGATAGAGCTACACTGTAACGTGGCCAGTTTGATCATCGGCATCGGACTGAAGATACCAGCGTGCACCAACTCCTAAATACCCTCAGCAGCTTCAAGACACGACCACATGAGAGGACACATGACCACTTATAAATGGACCTAAATCATACAGATCAAACACAGGTGGTCTGTATGATTTAGGTTACAGAAAACTGCTGTCTGGACTGGTCTCTGACACACACACACACACACACACACACACACACACACACACACACACACACACACACACACACACACACACACACACACACACACAAAATTGCTTGCACATGCAGCAGGCACACAGATGCCCAGACACAGACATACTGTAGGCGACTGTCAGTGTTTTCAGTAGTAGGCCGTGCCACAGGCTGACCAATCAGATGGCTCACTGTCTGGATGTCGGCGTGCCCAAGGTCATGTTTGTGTCAGAGATGGGTTTTTTTTTACTTTGTAATGCAGTTCAAATAGAAGAAAACACACACATGTACAAATCACTTAAGGTAAAAAGACACTATTTTCTTCCTCAGAACATCGGGCACTGAGCTTGTAAATGCTGAACATGAAAAGATATGTTTTAAATATAGACTCCAAATGCTGAACTGCTACAAAGTCTTCGTTTATACCAGGGGTGCTCAATACGTCGATCGCGATCGACCAGTCGATCGCAAAGGTAGTATTGGTAGATCGCATGGCATTAAAAAAATAGATGCCAGCCTATCATCCATCCCGTCACTTGATTGATACAGGGAAGCCAGTCAGATGACAGCAGATTTTTTCTGACGCTTAGGTCGCTGCGCATGCGCAAACAGCGGCGCGAAGTGTAGTAAAACTGACAAGCTAGTCAGCGAGTTAACTCCAATTTTTAGCTCTCGGTTTTTTCTCTTAAACCTGGCCGTCAGCAGCTACTGTCCGGACTATGCATCCCTGGCTGATTCAATTCAGTGCAAGTCATCAGAGTAAACTCAGGTAATGACAAAAAATTTACATAGTTAATTGTGTTGTGAAATATTGGATATTGCGGTTATGCATGTATATACATTGTAGATATAAAGAATCCTCAATATATTTATAAATAAGTATATGTTTTGGATTTTTGTAGTGGGTAGATCATTTTGACTTGGTCATTTTATAAGTAGCTCACATGCGGAAAAAGTGTGAGCACCCCTGGTTTATACGATACTTTACTGTGTTTTAATGTTTAAATAAAATCAGAAAATTTACTTGAGCCCACACGAGCCATTATTAGTCCGCATACTTGGCTGCAAATAAGGACTAGCTGCTGTCCAGTTTGTAGTGAAACTGTGAAAAGTATAACCTAAAATGGGAAACGGGGACAGTTTGCTTTTGAAATATGTCACCTGCAGCTCTGCACAACTTTATCTCTTATCGTCTCAACTTTTTACCATCTCTGTTGCACTTTTTCACGTTTCACTACCACTCGTCTAGTAGTTAGCAAGGCGAGCACAACCTGACAAATCTTGAGCAATGTGTGTGTGAGATCATGTGAGAAACTTCAAAATGTACCAGAGCAAGAAAGCAGTAATAATAATTTCACTTTAAATGCAAGTAAAATCAAATTCATCCCAAAAGTTTGACACAAAGAAGAAAAATGATGAAGCAGAAAAATGCACAGGAGAGACAATTTCTGTGAAAGCTAAACTGTGTGTGTGTGTGTGTGTGTGTGGGGGGGGGGGGTGTCTTCACACACATGCTCGGCTAATCACCTGTGACTAAGCATCAACCCCGAGATTCGGGGGTTGGGAAAGAAACTTCTGAGCCGAGCTGAAAAGCAACTACCAACCAAAGTGTCTGAGGTCAGAGTTTGAGGTCACATGATTAGCACTGCAAACAAAACAAAGACTTGAAGTATCCGTCGGAGGCAAAGACACGTGCTGGCTTCAGCCAATCCATTCAATGATCTGTATCTGCCTCAGTTCCAGCCTACAACTAAAAAAACATAAACCCAAAGGACCAGTCCACCAACTTTGCTCATTTAAAATGAAGGTTTTTAGTAAGAAATATGTGGCTGAAAATATTGCAAAGTTGCTACAAGCATCTACAAATACAGATATTTATCCTTTTTTGAATCTTCCGATTCTTCTTTCTTTTAGGTGTTTTTTTGAGTAATAATAATAAGTTTCAATCCTGGAATTGAAACTTCACTTATTTACTGATAGGTTTGTACAGAACAGGGTGTAAGAGTTCATGTTCTCAGTTCTCTTCTCACTGGGTTCAGTAAAGGTTGATCATTGCTCACGCTGATATCTCTACCCACATTTTGAGCCATTAGCATGTCCCCAGTCAATGTTTTGGGAACACTTTGTCATTTAACTGGCAGAGCCCACCTACTGCTGGTGTTTGCCACCACACTCTGGCTATTCTTAAAGTTTGCTAAAGTGATTGCCTAAATAAGAGCTGAGGTAATCATGTGGTTCTTCCAGATTAGAGAGTACACGTTGTTACTCTCCCGCTTTAACTGCATGTCTGTAGCGGGAGAATAACAAAGTATGTTGAAATCAGGTGGCTGACAAGAGGCCACGAGGGACGTTTCCATCATGGATCGAGGGTTTATTAACCTCCCATTTTGACCAAAACATCGTTGGCACCATCAACTTTAACTTCTCTGTATATCTTTATTGTTAGTGAAGCCCAAACCTCTCAACTCGATGTGACTGGGTGCAAATACCAAACAACTTGCAAGTAAATCATTAGTTGTCCTCTGTCAGCACGTGTTTCTAAGTAAGTGCTATGTACATCATATGATACTTAGCAATTATATTTGTGGAGATCCCTTCACGATAATCTCAAAAATATTCAATAACACATACATTAAAAATATAAGCTTAATTCAAATGACTAAAGTTACTTTCAACATTTTTTTGTAAACATTCTAAAAGTTAGTGCAAAGTTGTTCTGGCGTGCTTACGTCAAAAAGAAGTCACACACGTCACAGTAGCTGCAAATTGCAACCACATTCCTCCACCTGAAACCACAAATTCAATTTAATGAGGCAGTTTGGATGTACAACGGTAGCTGTTAAGGAGAAGTTGAACCAGCTGGTTCATACCTGACACCAGTAGCCTGCCAGCCTCTCTTGGGCTTTAAACAATTAAAATGAACAAAAAGTTATCAGTCAGCAGAAATGGCCGCTAGTTGTTTGCAGGTCAACAGAATGAGTCACTAAGAATCAAACTGTTCTTCTTATGATGCACTTTGCTTTAAAAATTGTGCTACAACCGGCCACAAAACTTCCTGTTAAGAAGCAATTGGGTACCCTGCCACTAGGTGAAGGTAAAGCAATATTCTGGGTAACAGATTAAATAACAAACTGTATGGTGTCATAGAGAGGCGTGAGGCAGGGTACACCCTGGACAGATCGCCAGTCTGTCACAGGGCCACAGGGTGGTAGACATAGTTTATAGAAATCGACATAAATATGGGCCTCATTGTATGTTTACATGCAGCAAACTCTATTTACCTGCATGCATGCATCAATGCTCAACTACTACACTCAGTCAGACACTGACCACCTCCATTGAGTGCATAATAAAAAATTAGAATGCAAGATTTTGCTCAATCAAATAAACATCCATGTAGGAAAGGAGATTTTCATACCTTAATTTTCATTAAGTTATCGTTTAATTATGGTTTACCTGCACATCAGCAACATGCACCAGACAAAAATGCATAAAATGCTGAAACAAAGGTGACTTTGAAAGCTGGATTAGATCACGTAGCCTAAAATACATGCATACAGTTATCTGACAACCTTTTGATATGGTTCCTAAGTACAGTTAACTTGACTTACTAAGTTACCCTGTGAAATGATGTAATACTAATACTAACACTGGACTAATATGGCACACTTTGGAGATGTCAAAAATGAGTATACTCAATATTTGTTAAATTAGATGTTACTGTTATAAAATCAGTATCATATGACACTTTTATAAGGTGTTACTATTCATAAATGCTAGAAACTAGCCATTTTAACCTATTGGTCGGAGGTTGCTAAGTAACACGATGACACCCGATGAACAAACGCCACATTCCAACCAGAAATATCACCAAGACCTAGAAGAACAGTGTTACTACCTCGGACAATCCCTGCTTTCTAAAACTCGTGAAACTTTTAAAGCACAAAACAGTTTTGCTAACCTTAGGTTTGCTTACACTTTCCAGTCATTTCACAATTGCCAAAACATGAAACCCTATGATAGATGGATGAACAATAAAGTGTTATCTCTAAAGTCTTATCTGTGAAGAGCCATACAGCCAAGACTGGAATCCCCAACGAGAGATCTTGCTATGATTGCAACTCGTTTTGTAAACAGTCTGAATATGTACTGATAACAGATAAGGACAGCTGAAGCTCACGGAGCTAAAAGTTCTTTTTCATGAGCGCAAAAAATACCAAACTGTCCATTAAACCAGTGAAGTCCATCTGCCTCTGCTGCCTAAGAACAGTGACAGAAATCAAAGCGTTCTGAATCTGCAAAGAATTATGATAGCCTAACCATAGCTACTGGTGAGGCGTGTCATCTGTGGATGGCTTAACATTCACTTGTGTCCCTGCAGCAAGAACTATAACCACATATGAGAGAGTGTGACAGAGGCACGCATGCTCCTTCAGATCATCCAGTTTGTCATTGTTTGCATTTGGGACGAATCATCATGTGTGACATGTGGACGACAACTCCCTCCTCCCTTCTGTAAATTTCCCTTGCTGTTGCGCTGGAATCGAATATCACGTTTTCACATGTTGAGAGCATATGAACAGACTATCCTGGAAGGCTGCGTTCATGCTATTCATATCTAGTTTGAAACTGCTACCATATGGAAGGGTTAGGAATCTATTTCTTGATTTTGATGTTCCATAGAGAAGTTTGATTTTTAATGTTCTGCTTCTGTAGGGTAAAGTAAGCACAGAGGACTGAGTGTTCCCAGAAAAGGTGTGGTGGCTGGTAACTATTTTTTCAACCTCAGTCCTGAGGTATTCCCTCTAGTCTGGAACAAATAATCACATACAACGACTCTCCTGAATAAGGGCAACTTTATACTACATCCAAAGTGCTAGGTTAGCTGGTTAGATAATTCCTCTCAACTGTTTTCCAACATTTTCTGTTCATTTCCCGTTATCGTTTCACAGCGACGGGCTAGATGTGTGAAGGTAAAGAAGAAGACGGGGTTTGAACGCACCTCTGTCATTTCATGCGATCACTGTGACGTATGTGGCCACTGAAAACAACTGCAAACACTTTTTGACGTAGCCAAACCGCACATGGTGTGACCTATTTCTAACATAATATGGAACGGCCCTTATTGCCTGTGACATTTAAGATACCAGTTTGCGTCCACTGTTAGGCGACAGCAGTGTCGGAAGTGAAGGAATGAATCGTTTCATTTATTCAAAAGAAACTGTTACATAAAGATGGAGATTTCTATGACGAATATCAAACAAGTAACACACAAAAAACAACCAAAAAAAAAGCCCATATTGACAAAAAACTTTGACCTTAGACCTAAAGTAAACACCATATTGACCTTTTGGAATAAACCTGGTGTGTCCAAACCTGTTTGTGAACCCTGGAGACTTTCTCTCTCTGTCCATCTTATCAGTTAATATTGATTTGCCAGCTCATGTCTGCTAATAGTGACGACAGCATTTTGTTTTGTAACAATGTGTAATTCTTCACAAGCTCAAGGTTTCACCCTTGACTCTAGCTGGAGGTGTGGATGATGACTTCAGAAGGGGCTAATGGGCCAGAGAAGGGTTTTTGTTTCCTGTTACGTCAAAGGCTCAGTTCTCGGTGTCTTCAGTTTCAGTTTGATTAAAATTAAGCTAAAAGACTAAAACCAGTTCCATCTGTGGTCTTTTCCACCATGAAAAATAACCCGTGGGTGTAATTTGAGAGCTTGGAGCCAGTAACTTTTGTTAGGTCACCTGTATAAAGACGTCACTACCTGATGCACAGAGGAGACAGACTGTTCTCTCAGTAGGAGAACACATTTACAAAATAACCTGCTTCTTTTCATGTTTCTCTAGTTGGCACCATTTTGAACTCTGGATATCTTCATCACGCCATAGTAAGAACTTTCCACATAACAGTCTGCATTTTAAGTTCACTTTAACACAGAACTACTCTGGCTGCTTATGTAAAGCTGACACCTTTGTCCCTAGTAGCTTTATAAAGTGTAATTGAAGCATACAATATTGAATTAGGAGAAACAGAAAAAGAGTCTTTACACTACACAAGCATGAATTCAGGTCACTTTAATTACATTAACTGGGTCTAAGGAAGGAATTGTAGAAGAAAAATGGAGAATATTTTAGTAACCATCAACCCGGTGTTCTCTGATTATTCAGAGGTGCTATGTGGGATATTTAGAGCTACAATCATATCAAGTGCTCTGCACTAATCTCTTGCTAAGGCACTGACTCATAGTTCTGATTCCTGGCAGACAGATAAAAGAAGAAAATATTTAAATATATTACCTCTCTCATGCACAGTGTTGCCTACATGAAACTCGTGTTTACCTTTGCAGGGACTTGCTAACATTAGGTAAACTCAGAGTTACTCTGGGTAAATTATAAATGCTACATTTTTAGGAAAGGCAGAAGTATCTTGGGAAGTCTGTATATTGTCCTTTCTTCAGAGGTTTTAGATGAGAATATTCTAAAACTCTCAAGTCTGCAGGACAAATATGAAGGCAGAGTAAGCATGGGGAGACAGATAGCCTAGCTAAGCCCCCAGTCACACAGGCCTATAGCCAGGTTGTTAACTGCAAGGAAACCACTGATCATGAGGGGAAAATGTACATTCCCCAACAAGTTGCGAGTGGTTGAGAGCAGTCAATGTGATATCACTTGCCCCATTCACACAGGCCTTGAGAGCTGGCAGTCACCTGTCCTGCTGTGTATTCTGCGAATGCTTAGCAAGTGGTTGCACTGTCACTACCATGAAATTGCGTTGCAAAGACGTGTGCAACTATGGATAACAATTAAGGAGGTTTTTGAAGCAGTACTCTTTTTATGACCTGTTTCACCTGGTGAAAGCTAGCAAACTCCAGCAATCACTTGTCAAACGGTCGGGAAATACATGGGTCGACAGGTCTCCAGGGCTATGTGACTGACACCTGATATGCTTGCTAGCTGAAAAAAATAGTTTACGAGTTTCTATCACTCCCTCTCTTTGCCTTCTTTTCCTTTTGTGGTTTTCTCCTTGACATTTACCCCAGGTGTACCACAATCAGTCAACTGAGGAATGCCCCCTAAAACTACAAAAAAACAAAACAAAAAAACCTAATCAGGAATCACACCTTATTCCCTCCACAGGAGTTTTTAAAGTGCTCAAGCAGTTGTGTTGGCAAACATCCCACAGTGCTTAGAGGACACTGAACCCCTGCAGCTGACCCCTGACCACCCTGTTGGCGAGAAAAAGAAAAGGGGTAAATTCCTTCCAAGGTTCTGCTAAGTTTTACATTAGAAAAAAGCTGGATTACTGCATACAGGCAGGTGGTTACCTCAGTGAACAGCCCAGGTTTGTGAATTATGCAATCATTCAGTTCACACATTATACAGTGTATTTACCTTTTCACATTCGCATTGAATGTGCCGACAGCATTCTGGAAAACTGCCAGTTGCTTCTGTGCTTTGTGGCACTGGCTCAATGCATCTTTGTATGATATCCATTCCTTTGAAACTGACACGGCATCTGGCTTGTGGATCATTTGCTCATACTCCAAGTTAGATCAGCCAGTGCAGGCAATATTTCAGCTCCCAGCTGCGCAGCAGGATCTGACCTACATGTGTCATTCAGGTATCCATGGGGTCAGTGAGGAGTAAGGCTTCACGAGCTCCAAGCTCTAACATGTGCAGGAATTTCCTTCCCACCTTTATCTTGGAAAAGCAGTTAAAATAACTGTAATGGCTGCTTTCACAGAGACCTTTACAGTCAGCTGGTGTAAGACTGAAAGGCACTGCACGGATATTAAACATGGAGGTTAGTTTAACCAGCGTGCAGCTGGTGAAATAGTTGGAAACTGCTCAGTTGGTACGTGATCCACAAAACCTTTTCCAAGCTGGAAACACGCTTATGTTATGCTTCTACAATCCTTTGACTCTGACCATACTCTTTAAAAAAAGTTACAGTTTAGGAAGTTGTCAAACTTCATTAAAGTGCACTTCTGCTCAAGAGCTGGAATGACCCACTGCCATTGAGGCAATGGGTCATTTCAAATTTCTTATAAACTTAGGTTACACATTTACTCTGTAGTAATTATTAAAGCTGCAGCAAGGTAATAACTTCTCTTCAATAACTGATAGCCATTATGTCTCCACACAGTCTTTACGACACGAGTGTGTACCACTGCCACCACCACATTCCTCAAAGAAAACACGCCCACATCTAGAAACTTAAATATCCATGTAGGTGGAGTCATACTCAGACCTCTATTATGCAAGTAGGTTGAAAAGAAAAATCTAGGCCTTGGTTTGAAAGTGTACGGTCACTGAGTAGCAACTGGGTATTTTTAGCTTCCAGAATGGCAGTGACAGAACCTTAAGTCACCACTTGAATACGCCCAAGCCTGCAGATTCTCCAGGCTCAATCTAAGTCTTTGTTTTCAGTCCTGTGCTGTCACCTGGCTGTCTGCCACTAAGACCAGTGTTCTCCAATTTCAAACCAAAAGACGCTCAAGAGAGTAAAGTGGAAAGTGAAAAGCATCCCATTATAAAAACCTCACTCTTTACAATCTGTAATCTATTATGATGCCCACAGTCAAAAAAAATGATCTTCCAGGTGGTAACTGAGGGGCACACCATGACAGACAAAGAAAAAGAAAAAAAAACAAAAAGCGTGGACATGAAATCTCGTCAAAATAAACTGAGATTAACCATATAAGCATCTCCATCAAAGCATGGGGACAGTATGAGCTTGTGATTGCAGTCGTAACATATCTATTAGTCCTCAGAGGGCTTCCTCAAGCCACGCTCCGCGTGCCTCGCTCCGCTGTTACATAAACCACGATCCTTTCTTTCTTTAAGCATCTTCTCCAGCTGCTCACCGCTTCAAAAATCATTACTGGAATTGTATTATATACAGAGAGACTTTATGAGTCACAGAAACTATGGAAAGTGAAAAAAAGCAGGGAAATGTTAAATAAAAAGCGAGATGAAAATTGGAAACGTTATTAGCCGCCTTTGTGTAGCTTTTTTCCTGCGGTTTCAGTGAACGCGGAAAAGCATGCAAAACACACACAAGCTCCACGCAAAATCCACGTTTGCTGCATGCGATCAACTGGTGGCTCGAGAAACCCTTTTGTTAAGACAATAAATGCTCACACCAAAAAAAAAAAAAAAAAAGAAAGAAAAAAGCGCAATTTTCTCTTATAAATAAAGACACGTTTGGCGCTGTTTATTGACTTCAGGCACCACCCTGCAGGAAGCCTCCGCACACAGACGCTCCTTATCTAAAGACACGCTTTACTGTAGAAAGAAACCCGATAAAAACAAACAAAAAACAAACAAACGAATAAGCATGCATGCAAACCCAAATAAACCCGCGCACAAGTGAGCTCTCTGTCATTATTATTATTTATGATTTGACTTACATGTTCTAATTTTAGTCATTAAACCTCACCACACTGCTTACCAGGCGGGGGGAAGCCCTCCGAGTCAAACTGCCCGCTTCCAGAGTATCAGAAAGGGAGGGTAATGATTAGGCAGCTAATCACAAGAAGGATGGAAAAAAAAAAAACTTAAAGTAAAGAGCAGATGTTAATGGAAATGTCGGGGTCTTACCTACTGTGTAAGAGCGGCGCAGGAGGAAGCGGACTACTGGAAACGAGCGCTTCAGACCCTTCCCATTTAACAAGCAAGGACACTGAATGGAAATTTCCATCTGCCATGTGATGATAGCAACTCTTTAAGCGTCGTGTTACACCCACCGCTGCTGGGGGCTCCTTCTTCTCCCAATTACCTCATTTGATTTGAGGATACACTTAAACAGCCCAGAGCTCAGAAAGTGACGGTCTGAGTGGAGTCGCTCAGTCAGTCTTTTACCAGTTTTTCCACCTGAAACAGGCGTTGTAGTCTTAGCCATTTATAATGAGTGTCCAATTTTATGTTTGGGCAGTGTTTAGGATAAATACAGGTTTAATGACAGGGAGTCGTTGTTTACATTCTGGCTGACCACATTGTTGGAGAAAAACAGCTTCACGCTGCCAGTTCAGTGCAATTCACTGCTTTTAAAGCGAGCAGGACCTGGAACGGACTTATCATTTGGGCGTTCCTGTGGTGGTGGCCAAGTTTGAGGAAGCTGCAGTTTACTGTCGCCTTTATTTGCCATGCATTTATTATCCATTGTATTATTTTACTGCCTTGCATTAACTACTTTCCCCCCAAAAGGAATAAATATTACACAAATACACATTAAATCTTAGTGTCGTGAGTTTTAACAGCAGGCATAGAAATCTAAGCCTTTGTGGGATGGATTCAGCAAGGTGTTGGAAATATTGCTGGCAGATTTTGGTGTGACAGCATTACAGAGTTGCTGCAGATCTATCAGTTACACGTTCATGGTGCGACTCTCCCGTGTAACATCCCAAAAGTGCTCTATTAAATTGGGATCTGGTGACTGTGACACTGGTTAGTGCACGTTAGAACAGTGGTCCCCAACCTTTTTTGCGCCACGGACCGGTTTATGCCCGACAATATTTTCACGGACCGGCCTTTAAGGTGTCGCTGATAAATACAACAAAATAAAACTAGTACCGGTACCGAAAAAAAGAAGATTTATTCATAACACACGTGAAAAGACCCAGGAAAACCGAGTTAACGATAAAAACGATAACAAAATGACGCTGAAAACCGATAAAAACCCTGAAAACCATACATTTCTCACCTGAGCGTCAACTCTCGCGGCCCGGTACCAAACGACTCACGGACCGGTACCGGTCCGAGGCCCGGGGTTGGGGACCGCTGCGTTAGAACAAAACTTCAGTTGGCAAAGTGTGCCAACAAAGTATCTCCCACACGTTACACATTACAGCAGCAGGAGACAGATCCATGCTTTCATGTTGTTTATGGCAAACTCTGAATGTCACAGCAGAAATTAAGACTCAGCCCATCAGGCAGCGTTTTTTCCGGTCTTTTATTGTCCAACTGCCGCTCACTGCCGCTCACCGCCACCAGAGATGGGCAGTAATCTGCTGTAATCTGATTACTTTTTTCAGGTAACGAGTAAAGTAAGGGATTACTATTGCAAAAACGGTAATTAGATTACCGTTACTTTCCCGTAGGAACGCTGCGTTACTGCGTTACTAAAACGTGATTTTTTTGCGAGAATGTCTCATAACAGTGACGTAAGCGAGTGCGACGTTCCTGACAACAGCTGTGTGCAGATCAACAATGGATTATATGGGTGCGGGAGAGAGTATGAGCGTGCAGCATTCAAAGCGTGGAAGTACTGACCTTACTTTGAGTTAGATTCCATAAAAAGTGACAAAAACATTAGTGTCCGTTGTGCGTGGGATGAAAACTTCTTTTTAAAGCGAAACCCCCCCCCCACCCCTAAACTTCCAAGCAAGCACCGAGTGCGCTATGACGTAATGGGAAACTCACAGAGAAACTCTCGGCACACCTGCACCAGGGTAAACCTCCGCCTACGCCACTCCTGCTTTACAGGTGAAAATAGAGCAACAGGACCGCTAGTCTTTGACTTTATTTATTTTCTGCTGTGTTTTACTTGCATCTATTTGAAAGAGTGAGTGTAAACACACACACACACACACACACAAAAATATTTTATGTGCTGGAATGTGCAGAAAATAAGTTTAACAAATTTCTTCCAGTCAGAGAATGTTGCATATAATTAAATTTTTGCTTGATGCATAAAGTTAAAAGGTTAAAACTAATAAAACAAGTTTTAAAAAGAGACTTTTCCATTTGATTACATTTTGTATGATGGATTATGTAGAAAAAGTAGAATTGGGCTGAAAGATCTATTGCTTTATCACCTATTCAGGTTGTAAATCGTGTTTTTAAAAAGTAACTAAGTAACTAAGTAATTAATTACTTTTGAAAATAAGTAATCAGTAAGTAACGGGATTACTTTTTAAGGGAAGTAATCGGTAATTAGTTACCGATTACTTTTTTCAAGTAACTTGACCAACACTGACCGCCACTCATTTCTGTTTTTCAGACCATTCTCTAGAAAAACCACAGATGGTTGTGTGGAAAACTCCCAGCAGATCAGCAGTTTTTGAAAGACTCAGATCAGCCTATCTGGCATAAACAATCATGGCACATTCAAAGTCACTTAAATCACCTTTCTTCCCCATTTTGGTGCTCAGTTTGAGCACCTTTTCTTCCATGAAAATAAAATAGGAACCACTTGTCAAAGAATTTCTTGATGCGACAGGTCTGTTGCTGAAAACCTTCTTTGCTATCTTTTCCTCATCACTGGGCCAAACACTGTTTGACCGATTTAAAGGAGATATTACTGGATAAGCCTATTGAGACTGGGTGTCTTCACAATATGGTGTGTTTGTATGTAATACATCGAACTTAATGCAAACATTTTAAAACAATATGAAATGGACTCAACAGTTTTTCTTACATTTTGTAGACTTTCAATATTTCTTCCAGTGTTTGCGGTACTCTCTGTCTGTCTTTCATTACAAACAATTATCTGCCAGATAACTTAGCTATATATGTACAATATCTCTCTCTCTATCTCTCTCTCTCACTCTCTCTCTCTCTCTATATATATATATATAGCAGAACAGGGTGGGGATACCAATCTCGACCATGATGTCCATCTGGCTAGGCCCCCCATGCTACCTAAACCATACAGGATGCCATGCTGGCTCGAACATCTCCTAGATTAACAAGTACCACATCAGGTGTTACGGAATCAGGGCACATTGATGAGAAGTGGGCTACTGGAACAAGAACGTAGACAAGGGATGGGAATAGGGAGCTGTTGGAATGCTACTACACAAGTAATCCCAGCAGAAGGGGTTAGAATAGAATAGAATAGAATTCAACTTTATTGTCATTGCACATGCACAGGTACAGGGCAACGAAATGCAGTTTGCATCCATCCAGAAGTGCTTTAGTGATATAGATATATTACAATATATATTAGCAATAATATAGATATGTGAGTATATTACAGAAATGGGTCTATTATGGTATGTTATAATGTACACGGTATGAAGTATGTTGTGAATATTCTATAACTATAAGTATGTACAGGCTGTAGTGAGTACAAGCTATGTACAGGATATGAACAGGATATAAATATGAAAAACTATACAGAATATGAAATAAATAACTTTACAGAATCTGGGATATACAGCTATACAGAAATGGGAACTATGCAAGTTGTAAACAGTTGTAGGATTAAAGATTATCGAATGTACAGAATGATTATTTACACAGAGCTATACAGTAGTGCAGTTAAGATAAGTGAGGGTGTAGATAGTTTCTACAGAGGCTATATAAAGTGCTAGTGGTTGTGAGTGGTGGTTCAGTCCATGTTATTATTGTGTTTGAGGGTACAGTTGTCCATTGTGGGTGTGTGTATGTTCAGTCCATGAGTTTAACGTGGGTCAGATGTCAGGAGGCAGAGTTCAGGAGTCTGACAGCTGTGGGGAAGAAGCTGTTCCGGTACCTGGTGGTCTTAGTCCGGAGGCTCCTGTAGCGCCTCCCAGAGGGCAGGAGGGTGAAGAGTCCATGTGATGGGTGACTGGGGTCTTTGATGATTTTCCCAGCCCTTTTCAGACACCGGTTCCTGTAGATGTCTTTTATGGCAGGAAGTGGTGCTCCGGCGATGCACTGGGCAGTTTTCACGACCCTCTGCAACGCCTTCCGGTCCGAGGCAGAGCAGTTCCCGTACCAGACTGTTATACAGTTGGTCAGGATGCTCTCGATGGTGCAGCGATAGAAGTTCACCAGGATGTCTGAGGACAGGTGGTTCTTCCTCAGAGTCCTCAAGAAGAAGAGGCGCTGGTGAGCCTTCTTGACCAGCTTGGAGCAGTTGGTCGTCCAGGTGAGATCCTCGGAGATGTGGACTCCCAGGAACTTGAAGCTGCTCACACGCTCCACAGCCGTCCCCTTAATGTGGATGGGTGGATGTGGGTCAGCATTCCTCCTGTAGTCCACGATGAGCTCCTTGGTCTTCTCGGTGTTAAGCAGCAGGTTGTTTGTGTCGCACCACTCAGCCAGACGATCCACCTCCTCCCTGTAGGCGGCCTCATCGTTGTCACTGATGAGGCCAATCACCGTGGTGTCATCTGCAAACTTAATGATGGTGTTGGAACCATCAGCAGGTCTGCAGTCGTGGGTGAAGAGGGAGTAGAGGAAAGGGCTCATCACACAGCCTTGTGGTACACCGGTGTTCATTGTGATTGTAGATGAGCAGCAGTTATCCAGCCGGACATGTTGGGGGCGGTTGGTCAGGAAGTCCAGTAACCATTTGCAGATGAGGGAACTGATACCCAGGTCTGTCAGTTTCCTGATGAGTTGTGAGGGGTGGATTGTATTGAATGCTGAACTGAAGTCTATAAACAGCATTCTGGCGTAGGTGTTGTTGTTGTCCAGGTGTGAGAGGACAGAGTGCAGTGCGATGGAGACTGCATCCTCTGTGCTCCTGTTCCGGCGGTATGCGAATTGGTGGGGGTCCAGGGTGGGGGGGGGAGACAGGATTTGAAGTGTGCTAGGACCAGTCGCTCTAAGCACTTAGCGATGATGGGGGTGAGTGCTACTGGGCGGTAATCATTGAGGCAAGATGGGTTGGAGTTTTTGGGTATCGGGACGATGGAGGTGGATTTGAAGCAGGCCGGTACCACAGCGTGGGCCAAGGACAGATTGAATATGTCTGTGAGCACTCCTGCAAGCTCCCCAGAACACGCTCTGAGAACACGCCCGGGGATGCCATCAGGGCCTGCAGCCTTGTGGACATTGATCCTGCTCAGCACCGCTCCTACATCGGTGGGGGAGAGAGTCATAGGTTGGTGGTCTGGCGTCATGTCTGCTTTGGTTGTGGTTGTGGGGTTCCCTCGCTCAAAACGAGCATAAAAGTTGTTGAGCTCGTTGAGGAAGGAGACATCAGAGGATGCGGGGGAGGGTTTGGTGGTCCTGTAGTCTGTGATGGTCTGGAGTCCTTGCCACATGCGTCGGGGGTTGGAGTTGGAGAAGTGTTCTTCTACCTTCTTTTTGTAATGGTGTTTGGCTTTTTTGATGCCCTTCTTTAGATTAGCCCTGGCTGTACTGTAGGCGTGTGCATCTCCTGACCTAAAGGCAGTGTTGCGGGCCTTCAGGAGGAGACGAACATCCCGGTTCATCCAAGGCTTCTGGTTGGGGTACATGGTGAACCGTTTCTGGGTGGTGACACTGTCTGTGGTTTTGGAGATGTAATCCAGTACAGATGAGGCGTACTGGTCCAGGTCTGTGTGGGTGAACATATTCCAGTCTGTGTTTTTAAATCTGTCCTGGAGCACTGTGTCTGTCCCCTCTGGCCACACTTTAATTGTCCTCACAGCAGGTTTCACACGTTGGATGAGTGGTGAATACCGAGGTGTCCTCACGAGATGGTCCGATTGTCCAATGTGGGGGAGGGGTGTGGCTTTGTAGGCTCCAGCCAGGTTACATGAACCTATAGCTTGTTCGACACCCAAACTAGGCGAGTGGCTCCAGCAGATACTAGGAATGACATTTGAGCTCTCCGTCCAGAAGCGCACAGTCCTAAGAAGTGTAAAGATACTGTGCAGCACCCTCAACCTCCCGGGCTTATGGTAGAGGACCCGAGCATGAAGGAAGACTGCTTACAGTGGTGAGTGGGGATTTTTATATAGATAGGCCATTTTCTTCATTTAACTGACTTTCATCAGCTGTCACTTCAAGTTTGTTGCTGTGCACCTTTGTGCATGTTTTGGTTTTACATTTGAAAGCTCATTATCGTCAAACATCACCGAAACGACACACTGAACACGTCTGTTTATGAAAACATTCCAAGTGTGCTTTGTTGACCTGCTGTTCTCTGCTACATCCTTGCTCCGTATTTACAGGATGGAAAGAGGAAGCTGATGTTGGTTCGACTTTATCCGCCTTCAGGTTTCACCTCTCAGCAGGCATTCATGTGGCAACAAGCAGGCAACAAGTGATAGTTTTCTTTATTATATGCGCAGTACAGCTGATAACAGTGGGCAGAACAATATTTTGGAATAGCATGGGTGATTGATTGCATTAAAAAATAAGCTTCTTATTATTCTTATTCTTATTATGCCTTCTTATTATTAGCCAACGTGCCCACTGAGGTCAGAAATAGTTGTGTGTGGTGTTACAGGCCAGCTCGACATGCTTTTCCCCCTTTTTGGTGCTACGTGTCATGTGTTGTCTCATGTTTTGAATAACAGCACAGAAATGCTATAAATCATCTCATGAGAGTCGGCTCATTTCAGCTGACAGCGATTATGAATACTTGAACCACACTGGCAGTAATTAGACGGAGCATCTGTCAGCAGGAAGTAAGTCCCCTGAAGAAGTCTCTAATACCTCAACGAGTTAACCATCCAAAAGTTGGCATCTTCGTCCGCTTCTACATCACTTTGGCTTTTTCTGTCAGGTAACAAGTTCATGTGAACTATTGTCACACGATAGCTGGTCCATGGAGCAGCTATATCTGAGACCAGAGGATTTGCAGGCAGATATTATAAACTGCACATCCCAACAGTGCAACACGTGTATGAACATGAAGCCAGATGACCTACTTTTTCCGAGTTCCTTTTCAGGCACAGAACATTGCTGGGTTCTCCACGCTGTTAAAGTGCAGGTAAAACACATGCAGATAACTTTTAGTGTCACTATTCGCACAGAGGACACACACGCAGATCGCTGATCACAGATTCATAACGTTTAATGAAAAAAGCCAAGATGGTTTTACAAAAGCAATAGAAGTTAACCATGGAGCTTCTTAAAAGCTGGGTGTTCAACTTAGGTGAGAATTTTACGACAAAGAAACAGGTGATACTCCTGGGATGTCTCAGAAACGTGAATAAGCCACTCAGGTAGGCTTCTTGTTAGAAAATCAGACAAGTTTCTGCAGTCACCTGAATGTTTTATTCAGGTAAGTAACTCGTCACTGAATCAGAAGTGTCTTTCCTTTCTGTCCTCTATCGATGATACATGGTTGACTCCTAGTCTGGGATGATAGTGGGTCAGGCAGGTATGTAGATGTGTATGCTATTCCAAGAGTAGGAGGAGAGAAGCAGGTAAGTGAAAGCACAAGTTAACAGCAGGTAAGTAGAACATAAATCTGAAATGCAAGCGGCCTGCACTTCACAGCCACATGAAGTAGGTTAACAATCTGGCGAAACGTGGAGATGAAAGCTGGGTTTAAATATTGCCAGTGACTACAGATGGAAAACAGGTGCGCCTGGGCCAATTCCTGGAAGACACACGCTCATGCTCACTGAGAGGAGAGCCAAGGAGAGAGCAAACGAGGAAGAAGTCAGATCTTAATGAAACTGCATAAATATTGCCTACCTACCTACCTTAATACTGCATTCACCATGTGCATTTCTGGACGTTTGGTGTTCGAATGCTATGTTTGTTGTAGTTTGTGCATGTTGGTTATGCTATGCATCTTTATGGTCACTGCAAAACTGCCATCTTTGCAGTGCAGATGAGTGGCCGCTAACTTACTGATATTAGCTAATAAAAGCACAAGGTAGGAACATAACACAGCAGAGCAGATGTCAACAACATCGGGATAAGAGGTAGGAGTTTGGGTGAGCATCATCATCATCATATCATCTACAACTCATCATCAATGCTTCAACACTTAGTACAGTGTAATAGTAATATTTTATACCCTCAGACACTTAAAGCAGATAGCTGCTCCTCCATAAACCTGGCTGTGCCATAGGTTTCTTCCTGTTAAAAGGGTATTTTTCCTTCCCACTGTCACCAAGAGATTGTTCATAGAGGATCATTTAATTGTTGGTGTTTTCTCTGTATAATTGTAGGGTCTTGAATGTACAGTATAAAGGACCTTGAGGCGAATGTTGAATTGAAGTAAAGTTTTGGTACCATATATTTAAAGCGTTTTATTGTAAATGTAATGTATATTACATAAATATATTTGCAATGTTGACCATCATTAGGTGATAACAGTTCAAGTAAGACTGTTGAACTCAAAGTATGTGCCACATTTTCAGTGATCAAACAAGCACTGCAGGCCAGGCAGAACCCACCTGTATGAAACTCAGAGACTATACACTTACTCACGCATAGCGCAGGGATTTGATAGATTATGTTTATGCTCCTCATGCTTTCGTTCAAACACACCTACAACACTGATGAACTAAGCCAAGTTACCATTATGGGATTTTAGAAGCTCTGCGTGTGCCAGACTGTTGCACTTTTATGTTTATGAAACAATGCTGCTGCCAAAATGTGGAAAAAACGGCCTGATGCACCACGTTCAGGCTTTGTCCAGGGCAGCATCTGTTAATATTTGCTTTTCAAAAAAATATTAGTCTCCCTTTAAACTAGTTTGAGCAGAGGACACCTGCAGTTGTAATCGTATTAATGTGACGTGTGCTGTGCTGACAGTGACACATAAATGTTACTACAGTTTTACTGTGCCAGATCAACCTTGTAAGATTGTAGTCGCTAATTTTATAGAAGAGCGACAAGTGTGCACATTCGGACATGAAGCTGACCTGATCAAATGCTCTCAGATTAATGGAAAGGAGTGCATGTCTGGGACTTGACCTAAAAATGGATTTCAATAGCAGAGCTGCAACTATTTGAGAGCCTTTGAGCTGCGGGTTACATTCTGTATCTAAAAACAAAACCGGCACACATGAGCGATGTTCTAATTGCAACATGCCGTTTATAAATAGATATGGTGCAAAAGTTGACACCTTGACACGAATACATTTAATTAAAAACTTTTATGTTTAATGTACAGGATCATAAAGGTTGAATGAGATTTATTCAGTTTTATAGATGACTGCTTCCTGTAATAATGTGGCTAATTGTAGACCCAGAGAGCAGACTCAAAGAACAGCTGGGAAGTTTAAGATTTATTTTATTGACAACGACTGAATGAAGAAGTAGTGGATAGATGGTCGGGAGGTTCTGCAGTTCATTAGTGAGCACTGCCTTTAAATAGGGAGCTAAAAGCAGTCCAGTAGTGGGACACTGTTGACAGAGGTGAAAACTGTGTCAGCCTTACTTGTTTTCTAGGTGAATGGAGTCATGGAGGAGGTTTGTATTTCCAAAGAGCCAAAGTTTCCACAACAGCTCAGACAGGTAACTGGGAGGAAACAAACAGATTGTCATCACCATCATGGCGCCCATTGAGCCACCTTCATTACCTGTTATTTGTAACAAACCTGCAAAGAACTGGTGAATCCACCAGCCAGATATACCCAGCACTCGATCGCAAATGTGAAGCAGGTGTATGAAGGAGGGAACTATAGGGAAATGCTGCCCAGAGGCGGACCCAGTGAGAGAAGCCAGCGCAGCAATTCCACCTGAGACTGATAGCAAACAGTTTAGAGAAACAAAGAAAATTGGGCTTCAAAGCCATCCAGCCACTCTCATCATAACACTCTCATCATAACACTCTCATCATAACACTCCCATCATGTGCTTCTTTTGTTTTCAGAAGAGAAACAGAACCTAAAAGTGCCTTCTATGTTTAGATGATGTTACCACGAGGAAAATTAGTCCTTTATAAATAGCAGTCAATGGATCTAAAGAACTAACATTTTCAAGGCCAATTTTTATTTTAGCTTTTGAAATTACAAAATGAATTACATAGAATCTTAGAAGTGAACTGTAATGACCTTTGTTCTTTCCTACCTGAAAAGGAATGAATGCTGATGGTTAGTTAACTGTTTACAGCAGATTGTGACAGGATCTTCTCCTTTGAAAAATGCTAGGCTTTGTGGTTCATTCATACTTTCATTCAAATAATAACTCTTAAAATATAAAATATTCCTTCCAAACGTCTTCATAGAACATTGAGGCCCAATCACACAAGCCTAAAGACTGGCTGGGACTTCCTGCTAATCACTGCTGACAAGGGGAAAATGTCTATTCCCTGATGTCAACTACCTAGCTTCTGAATTTACTGGTGATTTAAATGGGAGAATAAAATCAAAATCTAAAAAGCAGGAAACAAAACACAATTAAAACTAAACACTTTATAATGGACGATGTTGAACAATTGCAGTACAGATACTGCATGTATTTAAGAGCAAGGTGAAACAATTAATCACATTACTACTAAAATTCTGTTATATGTTGCTGAAATGTGCTGCTCTTTGTGACTTGTATAACGTTGAAAACACACATAATGTCAGTTTGCAGTGTGGCAAACACCATATAAGCAATCTCACAGGTATCGACATGCCTGTGTTGAACATAGTATAACCAAAAACTCATTGTGACAGATTTGGTTGCTAGAAGATTGCTACAGTTGCCCATACTTTCAATGGAAAACGGCAATTTATAGCATAGCATATCACTAGGTTTGTTTGACTTATGCCTCTTATGCCTCTGCTGTCTGGTGTGGCAGTTTCTTTTCCATGTAGAAAAGCCAACTACTTATTAGCAAATGACAGATGAACAGTTAGCTGTAATGTTAGCTGAGGAAAAAACCCCAAACCAAAATATTTCCTTATGTTAGCTAAGAAGGAAGAGATTTTGCTCTGGGGTAAGCAGAACAAAAGTCTTGCTAAAGTGGATAAGTAACATAAACATAATGATAAATATCGCTCTTTATTGTTGAGCATGTAAAGAAGAATGTGCTAATGCTGAGCAGAAAGATAATAATTAGCAAAAATGATAATAAACTTTCTAGCACTTAAGTTTTAATTGAAGGTAAAACATAATATTATACTCACAACTTTCAGAAAAAGAAAAGAGGGTGAAAATACTAAAACATGATTCTCAGAATTGTGATTTTTGCTTAAATATTAAACAAAAAAAATGAGCTAAAAATATTTGTGCTGTAGAGCTACATGCTGCTATGCTACTTTGATGTTTGCCTGCTAATAAGAGGCTGGTGTAACCACGGCTGGTACATAATAACAATAATTGGTACATTTACTTTGGACATATCAACAAACCTTGTGACTAAAATCTACAGCAATCAATTTTAGTGGTTACAGAAGGAAGAATAAAACTGATTATTAATATTTTATTAATAGTGATCACTGTGGTGGGATACACATGCACAATTCAAGTGACAAAGTAACAACAATTAAATATAGATTAAAAAATGTTACAAATTAAGACAAATGTCACATTTTTTATCATGCTGCAATTAAAGGGCTGGCTGCTTTTAAGTATATATTAATAAGCTATTTAAAAGCAGTGTGACCTTTCCTTTGATTTGATGTTACACATGTGTATCCCGTTTATCGGTTATCGTGATTGGCCCAACAACGGTGTAAGAGTTCTATTTGCTCAAAGCCATCCCACCCTCTCTGTTCAAATACTGCTGAACTTCATAACTTGGACTTGGATCGTAATATTAGCAAACAGAACTTAGATAAACTTTAGACTGGAACATACCTGTTGCTGCATGATAATACTCCCACTCAGCAAACCAGTCAAACGAACGCTTGCGTTATGTAACTGACAAACTGAGAAAGACATTGCCCAAATGCATTTGCCAACTTTCTGAACTTTTGCTGGAGTGATCGCTGGGACAGGTTGAGTTTACTGCACGTGAGCTGGGACAGATAAAAACTTTAGATTTGGAATTTGGAACTTTTAGGCCCTGCAGGCCCTTGTTCAATGTCAGACCCTGTTTTCTGAATAATAACCACATCTGTGTTTTGACACGGCTGAACAATGTTTACAAAAATCAAAGGGGAGGGCAAACGCGTAGGACCCCAGAGTGTTTTTGTTAAATCTAACATCTGTCTTCCCGATTTAGCATAAAAGAAGTGTTTGAAGACGAGAAGCGAGACCCTGACAAAGACCCTTCACCTCTTACAAATAGATGTTTATCCAGATGGGTGTTTTCTGACCATAAGAGCCAAAGCACATAATTGATTTACAGAGGATAAAACTTTATTTATGACTCACTTGTGGTAAGAAAGTCGCACAAAAAAATCATAAATAATAGTAATCAGATTCCTGGTTAATTCACATTTAATTAATTGAACGTCAGTGTAGGCTGCTCAGATGTACTGCACACGTGAGACCAAATAAAGTTGTGCAATAGTACTAGGAAACAAAATCAGATCTGCTGGCATGAAATCCACACCCCCTGTAAAACTGCATATGTATATGTCAAGCTTTATCTGACAGAAGATAAATTCCTTGATTATGCAGTGTGTCCATATGGTAAATTTGTTTCATACAGTTTTGTTGAATATTTTGATATAATAGGCTGTTTTAAATTTTTATTTTAGCACTTGTCAGATTTGATCCTAAAATGCTTCAAAACATGCAAATTATGTGTATATAATTTGTCCAATGTTCCTTTTAGATATATAATATTATGTGTAGAATAATACACATCTTCATTCAATGCAAAAATAAAATGCTATCAGCTATTTAAGGCTGAGCTCACATAGGTTGATATCAGTTTGCATTAGTGAAAACAGTGCAGTTAAAGTAGGAAATATATTCTGCTGTGTGTGAAGAACACAGACCCTGCACATGAGTTGTGGTTAAAGATTTAATTCACCTAGAGTTAACTACATTTAACCAATTTAATGTTGTTTTCTATTCAGGAATCAAGTGCTGCTAAATAAATGTGAATGCCTAATTGCAAAGCATTTTAGAAAGGGTTTATAAATGCGCATTACAGATGTTGTACTTTGCATTTGCAATATCAGTTCAGTTACACTTACACCACTTAAGATTAGAAAAGGCAGTGTCATAACTAAATTAGTTTTTACATATTATTAGTTATAGTAATGCATATTCTTACACTATTATTATCATGCACTTGCTACATTTACCTAATTCTAAACATTACTTGAGTTGTTAATTAACAATATAATGTTTAACTCTAATTATGTAATTACAAATTTCTTTCATAGGTTTATGTCCTTTGTCAAAGCTCAATACATATTCTGCATCAGATCCACGTTGTAATTTACGTTATAGCCTGAACCCCATTTTAACCCCACGCCACAACCTTCTACATAACTTGATGTGCACCTCTTGAGAAATGTAACTACAAATCACGTCGACACATACCCCATGGTGTGGAAAGGTTACAGTGTCGGGCTATAAGGAATTTCTGGTTTAAAAATAAATTTCTGATAGAAATCTCAATCACGCTTAAGTGCCAAGTATGCATCTTCTATGTAAACTGGAGGAGACTATGGCAATCTGACCAAAGGAATCACGAAGTTTAGTTAAATTCACAATTTGCAAAGCAGTTGGTGAATACACATTATTCCTGACTGACCAGTGGTTGCCAAGAGGGTCAGATTTCAGTCTCTAGGCTTGGTGACTGAGTAGTAGTAACTTAAAGACATAGAAATTGCTCCAAGTTCAAAGTTTGTTTTCATTAGCAGATGCCTTGAGCCGTCAATTCATCAAAATCTTTTACACTTGCCACTTTATACTGTTCAATCTGCACCACTCATTATCATGAAAAACAAAGTCTTCAGGCTTGCTATGGGTTAGATTAGTTAAAACTTCCCTTCTGGTCTTACTAAAGCAGAAGCCAGCCCTGCTAGTGTCAAAATAAAATTTCAAAAACAATGCTTCCCTTTTCTGCACAAGCATGCATGTGCTGCACCACATCACTTCGATGCATTGTTATCAATACCAATCACCCCACTTCCCTTGGTGTGGAGAACTGTCATTGGCCTAAAACCAAAGACAGGAAACTAGCAAGTTTCTTCTTAACTCAAACTCAGTCTTGAGTTAAAATGTTTAACAAGGTATAGATCACACTTCCTATCTTACTCTGTTCTTATGGCATGTTTTTATCTTAACTAGTCAGGAATTTATCAACCTATGATGAACCAAAAGACTTGGAATTACTGGAAAAAGCATCAGGTTGTTTTAGTCTAAAAGACGCTTAGTCTAATAATTTGTGAATTTTTAATCTATCTTGAAAGTCTGAAACTCTTCAAACGTTCTGTTCTCATCAAGCAGTTGACATTCCCCCCTAAAATCCTTTGAGCCCTCCTGTGTGCCCCTCATGCCAGGGCACCGATACAATACTGCAAGGCCATGGCATAATTTCCCAATTCTTCCGCCTCTCTGCCCCATCTATTAATTTCTGAGGCTTGTTACATAAGATATTATGCAATGTCTGATGTCTATTTTTCAGGGCTCCGCTCACTAACAGGTCCGGGGGCACATTTTTGATGGCTGAAGATGCTGTTTATATTCAAAAGCTCACCCCCTGCTCCCCTTCCTGATGTGGATGTTTGGCTCTGATGAACCCAAACAGGCCATAAACAGTCGGCTGTGTCGGAGAGCCCACCGGTCACGATCCACACGTGTGTGGAGAAAACAGGGGACGTATGCAGTTTGTCAGTTACAGCGCAGCATGGGCTATCCTGTGGGTAGACTTATTTTTGTTTGGAAACTCGACAGACAAAAGAATGATTCATGAGCAATCTGGTGTGACATATTTGTAATCTGGATTAACAGTGTCTGTTTTGTCTGTTAAGATAAAGGAAAGTGAAATAATTAATTAGTAATAACTTCTTGATGACACAAAGTGGGAGTATAATGGATAGATCAGCTACTTGCTGTCTATAGGCTGACAAATACAGGGGATTTTTCAGGACTTTAACACTAATACAGAGTCAATGAGACTGAAACTATGACTCTAAAACTGAAACAATGAGCTCAAAGACAATAAAGGTTTAAAGGAGAGTACATTTTTTTGTTTTTCCTCAATGACAGCATCGTCCACATGTCTCTAGTCACTCATCTTTTCCTTTGACAACATAAAAATATTCACAAGAGCAGGTTTAAAACTGTCATATGTTCACATATTTCGCCCTGTGGTTCTGGGGTTATTTTAAGGAAATGAACTTTAGCCTCCTTTCCTAGTTGGTAATACTGTGATAATGTGATACTTGTTTTATTTTTTCCCTCTCCTTTAGAGGTTGGTGCAGCTGGGAGAAAGCCTGAAAAGTAATTAGTGGACCCTGACAGGCAGAACACCTTATCCTGGCTATATACGCTGTACTCAAGGTTACCACAACTACTGATTGTAAATACTCGTCAGATTTAAAACAGAATATTTCTGATCTGGCACTGATTTGTAGTATCGAATAGCTCTCCGTTTATTTTAATTACTGCATTTAAAAATGGTTATGTGCAATAATGCAAATGTTCACTATTTGTAATATAATAAATACAAGGAATCAACAGGGGCAACGGGGACACCAAAATAGACATCAGCTATCTTTGTCCTCATGTGACTTACAGAAACAGCTTCTAGCTACCTTCACTGTTCACATGAGCAAATATGATTGGTCCCTTAGTCTTTTGCCTTCCCCGAACCAGTGGGAAGCCAATATATATATTGCTCAAAGATCCTTCAGCAGAAAGGATATTTACTAGTAGAAGTGGATTTGTCCTTCTCATTCCATTTAAATGTCAGCTCTTATTATGACAGTTCAATCAGTAACACTGTGAATATGGAAAGAACAAACCTTTGTGGGAGTTACCATTCAAGAGTGCTAAGGGTATAGATGGGTTTAGTCACATATAACATTTCCTGTCCTTTAATAAACACCAGCCAGTGACCACGAACCAGGAAGGTAAAACAGCCACTTGTTTAAAAACTTGTATTTACTTATACACAAGCAACTTTAGTATAAATTTTAGGTTTAGTCTTTCTGATATAATTCTTTATCAGATTTATTATTTATTTATTATGACCTGTTCCATCCAGCCAATTTAGCAAGCAGAGTCATAGTCTGAATGCTTTGTTGAGCTAAACACATTGGAGATTAAGTTCAGTGATAGTTGGGTCCATAATTTCTTCGACAAAGACACAATTTTCTATACTTCTGCCTTTGTACACCACCACAGTGGATTTTACATCATAGAATCGAAAAGTCCAGACTTTGCTTCAGGGTGTATTAAATATAAGGCCCAAAGAAAGAGTGTAACAGATATTGTTACAGGGAAATCGTTAATGGTGAAATACAAGGACAACGAGTGGTGCAGACTCTTTTTGTCACGGTCCTGGGTCTCCTGACCCAGCGTTTTTAGTTCTTTGTGATGTTTGTATTATTGTACTTGTGTGAGTTATTCTATGGTTTCTAGTTTCGATCCCTTGCCCTTCATGTTTCTCTATGTCCCCTCTGTTCTGTGTAAGTCTGTGTCTGCATGTTTGAGTTCCCCTCTGTGTCTTTCGGTTCTTAGAGTCCTCTGCCTTATGGTTTATGTCTCTGTGTTTCTTAGTTGCTGTCTCCACTGTGTCAAGTTCGTGTCTCTGTGTGATCCTTCCTGTTTTACTTTGAAGGTCCATGTCTTATGTGAATGTGTCCTGCTTTGCTTGTCTCGTCAGTCCTGATTTCTCCCAGCTGTGCCCTCCTCCTGTGTCTCATTCCCCTTGTTACTCCCCAGTGTATTTAAACCCTGTGTTTCTCTGAGTCAGTGTCGTCCCTCATGCTGTGTGTGAGTCTCCCCGTGTCTTCTGTATGTGTTATAATTAGCTTTTCCCAGTTTAGTTTTGTATTGCTTGTTTTCTATTTTCCAGCAATAAAGCTGTGCTTTTGAGTTCAAGTTCTGTCCCCGTGAGTTTGCGTTTGGGTCCAATCCCTGCCTGCCACACAGCGTTTCATGACACTTTTATGGTTACTTTTATGATAAAACCCCGTTGGCTGTTTGAAAACTCAAAATGGTGGCTATTTAAGACATATGTTGAGAAAGGAAAGAAAAATGCTTTTTTCAGTTAAAGTAAACTAGATTTGCCTTTTTGAAACCATATCATACATATTTGTCCACAAGTCTAAAATTAGTCAGAACATTTTTTCTTCCTTTTCTTTCTTTCAGGATGTCTCAGAGTGCTGGTTTGAAGTTTCCCTCTAGTGTTGGTTCCCGCATCCCCCTGAATTCCTCTTGTACAGTTCTCGGCATTCCAGGATTCATGTGTGAGGCAAAGACCTTCTTGTAGTCAATCCAGGCGGTGCACATGTTCGTCAGTCTGGTCTTACGGTCTCAAGCGACTGCTCTGTCTACTTCTAGCTGGTGTTTAGTCCCTCTGGTGTTTATGCCAATGCTTGTGACTCTGTCTGGATGTCTGCCACTGTGATAGTTACTGGATTACTTTTTAGGGAGGTTTCTGTGCTCTGCTCTTAGATGCACTATCCACAGCACTGTTGATAGGCGTTGCGTCCCTTTCCCATATGCTCTTCCGGCATTTCTGTCTAAAGCCTCGGTGGGGCTGTTCCCGCTGAAAGCGCACCTTGGGTGGTTCAGAGCAGAAAATCTGGTTTATTCTCCTGGCTTCTGTCTCTGGTATACCTCTTTAGGCAGCTAGCCAAGGCTGTTAGTCATTGCTTGGCAGTTTCTAAGGCCTCAGCTTGTTGTATTTCTAAAGAACCTCTTTCTTTACCACACCTTTCTGCGGTTCTGATAGTTAGTGAATTTCTCTTCGTCTAGCATGTGTGCCAAGGTTTAATTTAACCAAGCACTTTTTTCTATACCTTTTAGTGCAATCTACAGTATTTGTGATCTAGTCTGGCCTCTAGTCTCCTTCTCCAGGGAGGGTCCTGCTCCTTGCAGGCGTTTATATTGTAGCCAAGCATCTCAAGGATCACTGTTGCTGTGGTGTATATCAGCTGGTTGGTTTCAATGATGGTCGCAGTAGAGATTGTCTGTAATACTGCATTCACTTCTTCTAGGAGACTTTCAGAGGGTACTTCACAAAGTCTTGGTAGTTGGCCATGGCTTTGGCCCTCTTCCATTTATGTTTTCTTGCTCCTGTAGCCCACTTATCATCAGAGTGTCCTGGTTCACCTGACACCTGACGCGGACCTTGTTAATGAATTGCACAGTGAAGTGTTCAGGGCTATACTCAAAACTGCAAAACCATCTGACATTGCTTCACAGTGCACATGGATAATGACCCAAAACATACTGCAAAAGCATCCTATGAGTTTCTTAAGGTAAAGAAACAAGATATTCTTCAATGGCCAAGGCAGTCACCAGATCTCAAACCAATAGAGCACACTTTCCAGTTATTAAATAGAAAACTAAATGGAGAGGGAGACCCACAAACATGCAGTAAGGTGGCTGCAATAAAGGCTTTCCAGATCATCTCAAGAGAAGAAACATTTAGTGATGTCCCTGGGCTTCTAGACTTCAGGCAACAAACTTCAAAGGATTTTAATTAGTGCTGTCAGCGTTAATCTCATTAGAATGACGTTAACGCCACAACCGCATTAACGCAACAATTCTCTGTTAGCGAGTTAACACAGATCGCCCGGTGCGTGCGGCTGCACGGCGTCAACGCGTTAGCTCGTTAATGCGTTAGTGCTGTGCAGCCCCATGCACGGGGTGAACTCGCTAACGGAGATTTGCCGTGTAATGCGGTTATGGTGTTGACGCCATTTTAACGAGATTAACGCTGACAGCACTAATTTTAATCTAAATTATAAAAATATTAGCAGCAATCCTCAAATGACAATTATTGCATATAAAAATGTCCTAAATAGTAAATACAGTACTTTAGTTAAACCCCTTGACTTAAAGTTGAAAGTCAGCCGTTCAGTCATATATTGATTGTATGAAATCCACTGTGGTGGTGTAGACAGGCAAAACAACAAAAACTGTGCAATTATCAGAGAAGTTATGGGTGTAACTGTCAGCAGGGACTGTACAACAGGGTTTAAGGTCAGATGAGGAAAACATGAACTTAGTGAAATAATCAAAACTGTTCTTGGCAGAAAGCTGTGTAGATCCTTTACTTAATAACCTGTACTTAAGAAAAAAGGCTTTAATTTCTCAAAACACCTGGATCGAGAACACAATATTCCAGTGTCCTTCCCCGACTTGTTTTTTCTGCTGTGTCACCACTCATAATGAGAAGTCGCCCCTCGTGAGAGTGTCTGCACAAACAGGGATTTGTGCGATGGAACGTCATGCGCCAGTTGTTTTTCTCAAATTGAGTTGTGCTAATTCTATACACAGAGCAGCGGCTCAGGAGGATGATGCTCCCATACAGATGATGATTAGGCGTGTGGGTGGCAGGCCAAAGACCTGTACTTTTCCATCAGACAGTCGAACAACTTGCAAAGGCCTCTTGAATTTTCTAAGCAGCCATGTCTTATCAAGAGGAATGAGTTTTTCCCCTCGTTTTCCTCTCCTTGAGTTTTTAACCTGGATGGTCAGGAGGGGTTAGGAGGGGATTCAAAGAAGTCCCTGAGCGACACTGTTATTGTTTCCGGAGCTACGGATGGCATGCTTCTTAGCGACTCTGCTGAGTGTGAAGCCAGTGCTTTGTTTAAATGCCTGCCACCTGCAAAATGGGGCCCGCCCCCTTCCTGTCAACATGATATTTTTAGAAATGAACATTTGGCTTAATAAACTGACCACAAGTGGGGGCAAACCATTTTACTTTGCAGAGGGGAATAAAAAAACGTGTCTCTGAAAACAGCATTTTTCATGATTTGCAATGATCAAATTCTAAAATTGCATCAACGAAAAGCTGGAATAATAAACACAAACCATTGTAGCTTTTCGTTTCTCTCAAGGGCACAATCAGTTTACATGTTTTCTATCTAGAATGCCAACTCTCACCTTCAGTGCCCTATACCGCTCCCCATTGAATGCTGGGAAGTCTCTCAGAGTGTGTGTATAGTGTATAGTGGGGAGTTGTCTTCCCATGCAGCAACCGTAGCATGACGTATGATTTGCACATTGTTTTTTTTCCCCCCCACGTAGTTTTAAGGGTGAGCACACATGTGTCAACACAGCGATAAAAGAAAACGATGCCTCACAGGAAACGCCACACACAAGCACACACAAATCTTGACAAACAGGCATAGACGTACAGCTACGCATTCACAAAATGATAGTGTGTATGTTAAGCAACAGTGGCAAGGCAGAATGTATCTGATGTGATTACAGATTATGACCAGAACAGGTTATTCTATATATTCATGGAGTTTGCTTCCTGGTTAGCTGCTAAAACACTTGCATGTCTAATAAAGCCTGTTTCTGCTAGGTTAACCGTTTTATGCTGTACAGAAATTTGAAGAACTAAAGCTAACTAAATGTAGTAAACGTATCCTTTACCAAAAAAAAGCAGATAGTGGTATAAGTAGAAATGGAAAATTAACATAGGCTTCATTTAGCCAATCGTTACATAATCCCCTCACTTTTAAACTGTGGGGTTGGTCCCACTTGTGGAGCTTGAAGACCTTTGTATTGCTTAATGACTCTGGAAGAAGAATACATGCTATTATGTCATCTTGGTAATTATTTGCCATGATTTTTTTTCACATAAGCACACGGCCAAGAGCTCAATTCCCCTGCACTGGCCTCTTTTCTATGGCCCTCTGTATGGTTTCAGATTGATTTTCACTTAACTGTTTGCTTACAAATCATTCGATGGGCTAGCTCCAACCTCCCAACAAGGTTACTCATGTCCACTGACCAGTTGGGTCTGGTTATCCCAAGATCCAGCCTGAACCACAGGGGGGAATGTGACTTATCTCTGCGAGCTGAGAGGGCCTCAACACTGCCTGCTCTTAAATTCTGTCTAAATAACATGTTTTTGCGGTAATGTTATGTTTATATGACTAGAAACATTATTTCTATAAATTCTTATCTTTTTAATTTTTCATTTATTTGATGTTTGAACACTTTGATTGTATAACATAGTTTGCTTTATAAATACGTTTGAGTTTATCTCTATTTCTCAACATATCTTTTGTGGTCCTTGGTCTAGTTTTTGTATAGCCTTTTTCTGCTCAAGCACTTAAAGCACTTAATACAGCCTGCCTCATTCACCAATTCATAGAAGCATATGCTTAAGTACTTTCTATCTAACATTCACACTCTGCTGTTAGTCCCACCACAGTCTGTCTAAAAAAGTTAATGTCAAATAATTAAAATCTAGTCCACTAGAATACTAGGAATTGTTTTACACAGACATAAAGACATTTATCTTGCATTAAAACAGTGGTTCTCAACTTTTTTTGCTAGGCCCCCCTTTGTTTTACCCCGGAGTTCGTCTCACAACATCAAAGGTATGTGCCTTTTTTCACCTCACGCCGTGCACCACGTTATTGTTTACATGAAATGAATTTCTACAATGGCGGATAGAGACAAAATACTGTTACTGTTAATCTTACTATCTTCAGATTTTACACGATTACATATACACACGCAATTACTGTACCTCCATTTAGAAAGGCAGAGGCATCACGGTGTAATTATTTTATGTGTAGTTGTTTTTTCTCCTGTGTAATAATATTCAACATTGCTATTGTAGGGAGGCCCCTGCACTGGTTGGGTTACACTATCAATACATTTTTCAAAAAATGTCTCTCTGTGCAAAATGCGTTCAAAATTATTAACAACCGTGGGGTACTGTTTGTCTGTGATTTGGACAGGGGGAACAAATTGTGGCAGGATCAGCCTGATATTATTTATATTTGACAAAGAATAATGTCCTGATTTAGAAAACAGGACCATTCAAAGATCTTATGAAATCAGAATTATATTTACACACCAGCCAGTGGATGTGATGTTAATCACACTCATATGATGTTGTTCCCTGAATCAGAAAATCACATACCAGTAGCTAAACTCTTTTACTTGGCAAGTTAACTGTAACAAAGCTAACTAGCTATTGTACAGAGTGACTGTAGTCACAAATTTAAAAACAGAGGTTTCACAGGGACCCATGTACGGAAGAGGATTAGGGCCACTGGAAAAAAAATCTGAGAAAAAAGTCAGAATTCTGAGACTTTTCTTCCCAGTGGCCCTAATCCTCTTCCGTACCCATGTGATTTAGAATGAGGCAGTGCAAGATCTCTGACTAAAATGCCAACAGTACTGATAAACCTGATAGAAATGTCCCTTTTGACATGTGTTACCACTGACACTGTTATCTGCTCAACTGAGAGGGACTGCTTGTTTGTCATTTGATGAACATAAGTTATGAAAGCTTGGGCAGTCAGCTCACAGGTATGTAAAGCAGATAAAGGTAGTTATGTTTAGCTAGTTGCTAACGTGATTTATAATTAAATTTTTCCTTACTACTTCACATTTCAAGTCTTCACTACTACTAGTCTTTTCCCACTACTAACTAGTCTCATAATTTTGTAAATTAAGGGTTTGTGTACCTTGCAACTTAAAAGTCAACATCTGTGTGTGGATGACATAGTTGGGCTCTCAGCCAAAACCAACCCTTCCAATTTCCCAGCTCCACCCTCTCAACAAGACCAGGACAACCAAAATGGAAGACTCTCAGAAAGTAAGTCCAAAAGCTAATAGGTGTCAACATAGTTAGGCTATAATTTGTGTATATATATATATATCTTAAAGCGAAAATGAGTCACTATACATGTGTTGCTTAGTAGGCAGTAGAGAGAGGTACCTCATATATCCACCGGAGCGTGCTGTTTCTCCATAATAATAACACCACATGAGTTGCTCAATGTAGTTAAGCAGATAGTGCCTTTAAAAAGAAAAACTTTACATTATTTAAAGCATTTGCAGAATCACTGAAAATGTTAAATCCTTCTCCATAAAGGCAAAATGCCTTGTCAACACATTTAAGAAAGCTGTTTCCAGCTGGTAGAGTCTTTCATCTGACAGACAAAAGAATTGTTTTAAATGGGACAAAGATCCTGTGATGAAATGTGATTTTCTTTAAGCTTTGATTGGCGGTGGATTGGAGGATCTGTTGGAGGATCAGAGCTGAGACTGTTAATCTCCGAGTAATATTTTACACAATAAAAAAACAGCAATAGCTGAAGCACATAGCTTCCCTCACAAAGAACTAAATCTGCCAAACACATAAACTAGTGCAGCAGCAGCAGCAGGAGCCATGAAGATCATTTTATCCAGAGAAATGAGCAGAACTAATGGAGGGAGAAA
Organism: Rhamphochromis longiceps; assembly: GCF_057381845.1. Classification (NCBI taxonomy): domain Eukaryota; kingdom Metazoa; phylum Chordata; class Actinopteri; order Cichliformes; family Cichlidae; genus Rhamphochromis; species Rhamphochromis longiceps. Next base: position 6,490,230 of record NC_140573.1, read on the forward strand.
TCATTTTTAGTTCTTCTCATCATGTGTTTGTGAAATGCTTTTGGTACACTTCATTAGCTTTAATGATAACAAGAACATTTGGTTATTTTTGCAATAATCTGGTGATGTGGATATTTTGTATTGGATCAGTAAATCACTCTTTAAAAGGCACAGGACAGCCTGTGCTTCTCTGTTTGCTTATATGCTTCTGTACTTCGTATGTTATGTGTTATCCTAAATCGGAAAGTTCAGGGCCTCTAACACCTCTGAGATTTCTTCAACAGTAATTTAACACTAGAGTGAAGATGGATTTAAAAACTTGTTTTTGCTCTTTTTTTTTAATCATTGTTTATGAGCCATTCGTGTCTTATGTCCCCGTTTTCTGCTGGCGGGTGAGGCTTGCCTTAATGGCTTTAAAGGCACAAAACTATCTTGATGACTTTGGGAAAAAGATCATAGTTTGAGTCTAGTGCAACATTTTAAAACCTTCATTTTACAGAACCCTTCTCATCAGAAAGCACTGAAGGCAAACTTCTCCTGCAGCTTTTATGTGCAAAATAAATTTAACTAATGAGTTAAGTAAGCCGAGGGGCTTTAAAAAAATGTTCACATAAATGTGGAAATGTTTATCATTTCTTTCTATATGTCGAGATTGCCTTCAAACCAGAAGGTGAACACCTATCTGAAGATTCAGAGGACTGACTATGGAAGAGAAGAAAGCAGGTAACAACAGATCAGTTTAAAAAACACACACACAGGAGAGAATACGTGGCCCACACTTCTGCAAGTGGGTCACATTTTTCAGAGCAGTTTATTCAGCAGGAAGACAATGACCCCAACAAGCCGAAAGGTCTGAGGCCAGTCAAGTTAGTCACTGGGCTGTGATGTAGCACGGTTTTGTCAAGGTGTCCTTTGGCATCGGTGCACTGATGCATCAGCCGCTGCTACACTGGCCACCTCGGCATAACAGTCCCGTTTTAGAAACCTCGTCGCAGTTTTGTCAGCCAGGCGACTGCGGTTCAAAGACAGAGAACCCCTGCAGCTGACGGAAAAAACATTTCCAAAGACAACTCTAAACACAGCAGGTCATATACTCGCAAATATTTGATGCTTTGGATGTTTTTTCGTTTATCTGTTATTCACAGCTGGTTGCCTTTGAGTTGCTGGGCATTAAAGTGACTCTTTGTAGAAAAAAGTATACAACTATTTTTGAGTTTTATAACAAAGAGCATTTTTTTGGTATAGAAGAACTGCTGAACGCTACATCTTAAATGCAAGTTAAAAAAGAATGTTATTACATGCTGTGGCAACCCCGAGTGAATAAGGGAGCATCTCTGTATTGAAAAGCCGAACATGCTTTTGGCAAACAGCAATGAAATTGGAAATGAATGTTTTGGACTTTGCTTTCACCCTGCTGTCCAATTTCTCCAAGTACAGCTCAGCCACAGACTGTGTGTTTCTCCAACATTTAGAGTAATGATCTTGCTGCAGAATGAACCACAGACCAACCAGCCTCTCTTCCTTTGTAAGCATTGACTCTGTACAGAAGAAGGGGTTTGAAAGAAACCAACACATTCATTATTCCCCACTATAGCAGGCTGGTTTTTCCAGCCTTTCAATATTTGGAGTTTTTTTTTTTTTTTTTTACTTTTCCCATATTTCATTAAATAACTTTAACTTAACTTTAAGGTAAACTGTGATCTTCTAAAACGTTTTACAGGTGCACAGAAAATTAATGAAGTGCCAAAGCTTAAAAACAGTCTCTGTTTTTTTGGGTGTCTTTTAAATTCCTATAATAGCACAAATATCAAATTTCAACCCATGATATAGGTCACACAGTAAATAATAATGTGAGAGGGAGTTTTTGGTTTTAGGATCATGTGACAAATCATTCTTGATTGACCTGAAAAGGGTCAAAGGTCACATGAGAAGAAGCCAAAAGCCGTGTCCAAATTCATAGGCTGCATCCTCCTGAGGACCCGGCCTTCATGGTCTACATGGGCCGGGCCCACCGAAGGCCGGGTCCTCAGGAGGATGCAGCCTATGGGTCGGCCAGAAGTGAGTGGCTGTGGAGTGGCCTTCAGCCTTCAGATTTGCGTCACCAGCTGTCTCGGTGGTGTTTAATAAACTCAGCCGTCTGCTCCTTGCTATGTAAAATATATCAGGACACTGGTGTAAATTCTCTATTATCTCACACTTCTGTTTAATCAGTTTTCCGTTTGAAGTTTGTTCAGCTGTAATCTCAGCCAAACCGATTTACTCAGGAACAAACCAAACATTGCAAAAAGCCAAATAATAACATTTTTAAGTAATCTAAGTGACTTATATATCATGTATAACCTGAGTAGCGAAAGACTGTGAGGGGTTTGAAAACGATGTGCTGGGAGTTTGCTGTTCTTGCTGGCTCTAGTGAACCTTGACCACCCGGTCAGCTATCGAGCTGGTGGGTAACAGACGTCTCCGAAAACGTTGGAGCACTTTTGCAAATATGTGATATCTTGATAAACCGAGCAGATATTTGAAGTTTACACAGCTACATTCTCCTCTGAAAATATGTTAAAGGCTTATTAGTAATACTACTTAGAGTAATATTAAAACTATTAACTATTAAAACTAGATAGCTACCGCGATTGTTGGAAACTGGAATTGACTGGGCTGCGCTATGAATTCTGGGATATGGTGGGCCACGAAGGATGCACCTGACCCATCCTTCAAATCTGGGGAAAAGAAGAGTCTAAGAATGTGGACAGCCTTCAATGCGTCACTGTGACGTAATCGACCTACAAATGCAGCCCCAGGAGGATGCAGCCTATGATTTTGGACACCCCCAAATAACGCCACTGCGTTGTTGTTGTTGTCTGTCAATTCGGTTTTGTTATAATTCTACCACGAAATGACTAAATCCCATTTAAAATGTTCCTTACCACTACAGTGAAATGATTACTATTTAGTATAAATGCTATTGGTATTACTAATACTAATAGTATTCACTGTGAGAATGTGGGCTTGGACACTCACTACAAAGCACTTTTAATGTCATGAGGGTCCTGCAAGGTGCTACATGCATTATTTAACCCACACACTACCTCACACACACTCAGAAAGAGGAGGTGGTGGTAGGCAGCTTTTGAACAGGGGAGAAATGTGTAACACCAGTGTTTTAAGTGCAAAACAGGAGAGTTTGGTGTATGAACATAGACATAACACTATAGTCACCACAGCTGAGAGCAGTAAAGTGAGTGGAAGCATGAAAACTGTCTGCATCAAGAGATAATACAGCTGAATTTGAGAAAAACACGTACATGGGGAAGGAAACAGTAGCTGCGGATGAGCCGAAACAGTAAGCTGAAAAACACTAAAAGAATGTCCACATCTGTTCTTTTGTGTGAGCTTCCTCTTTGACTTTGAATGTAATTGTTACCAAGAAAATATTGACTGGTACAGCTTTAACCCTCTGAGATCTAATGGGGAAATTATGGTTCAGCAGTATTAGTGTGTTGGCAGGCTGTTGGCTGCCCATCTACCTGCCGAGAGTGTCGGTTTACAGATGGGGGCAGTTGGTTCAAGACCCCTCTCTGGTTCTCTCAACAGGCTCTCTTTTGTCAAACACCTTGGCAAACAGACAACAGTAGCAATAAATTAACCGACCGTGTTATCATCGGTGATTGTTTTGTCTTTTTAAAAAAATTAAATTGCTTGTTCTAGAGTTGCCTGTTTAGCTCATTGTGTTGAACAGGCAATCCATATGCTGCATGACTATTGCAGAGGACATGGTTTAAATCTATCCCCAAATCTATGTCTTCCCTCTGGTCTTCTGGTCTTTCTTCCAGTTTACTTGTTTTCTTTTCATTGTGCTATGAAAAATACTGTCGGAAAAACTCAAAGATATGCTTAAAGACATAATGTATAAAGTTTTCACCACTAGATCTCAGTCGACTGAATTCTGCTGCTTCTTTTAGTCAGCCAAGATTAGATCAGACCAAAAATATTACATTTAGATTGTACCCCATAATGATGTGTTTCTACTACTGTTTATGTAAAAAAGAACACTTTTGTTACCACTTTATTATTAGAATATAATAATAATAGCAACATGGTAAAAACAGATATGTGCCAATTCAATATTCTGTACCCAGCTAGCAAGCTGAGGTGTTGTGGACATCCTGAACTTGTTTTTGCCACTGTTAGCTACTGGTAGCCTGAGTTAGCACGTGTTGAAAAACTTTATTTGAAGTGCATATAACATTGTTGGACTCAGACATGCAGTAAACTCTGATAACATGTGCGACTACAATCAAACTGCTTATCAGAGAGAAAAGTGAAAGGAGGGAAAGTTTGATTTTTAGGACACTCAAGCCTAACATTAGCTGGCTTTGTGTTGACCAGCTAATGTTGTTGTTCTTGCTGTTAGCTGACTCTTGTGCACTGAGTTGTACAGAGAGGGATTGCATGTTTAATCTGATCTAATCTAATCTGAGAGTAAGTTATTGCATGTTTATGCATACTTTATTTATATTTCGTGTCTTCAGGTGAACAGGAAGAGGATGACATTTTATTCAGATACCAGTCACATCTCTTTCCTTTGTGTTTCCCTTTCCCTTCTCAGATAATAAAACAAAGGTATGATGCTTCACGTCTTGAGTCGGAAGGTGCCGACATGAATTAAAATTGCGTCCACAGCACATGAACGCTTGCAGCGTCTCTGCCTTTGAACTACTACGCATTTGTCGGGTCTCTAGCTACATACACAAAATGTGATTAAATTCAAATCAAATTCAAATTTTATTTGTCACACACACAACCATACACAGTATGACATGGGGGTGAAATGCTTGTACCTGTACAATGCCCGACCATTAAATGACAGAAGAAAAGTTTTACAATATTTACAATTTACAGTTTACTACAAAATTTACAAATTAACTTAGGAATTTACAGTAATGAATGTGCAAATAGCAGAAGAGATTATAAAGATTATAAAGATGATAAATTATAGGAATTATAGGATTATAGGAAATGTGTGGTGGTGCGTGTGGTGATGTGTGTGAGAGTCCAGTCTTATAGTGACGTGTGTGGGAGAGTCCAGCCCTACACCTGGTTCAGGGCCCGAATAGCCTGGGGGAAGAAGCTCCTCCTCATTCTCTCTGTTTTGGCCTTAAGGGAGCGGAAGCGCTTCCCAGACCTCAACAGTGAGAAGAGTCCATTCTCTGCATTGCGGCCACTGATTGGTCCGTCCAGCGAGCGACCTCCCTCCTGATTGGTGGTTGCTGCTTTAGCCTTTGTTTGTAAGCAGGCATGAGGAAGATGGCGGCATGGTCCGATTTTCCAAATGCCGGCAGGGGCTGAGCCTTGTAACAGTTCTTGAACGGGGTGTAGCAGTGGTCTAATGTTCTAGTGCCCCGGGTGGGGCAGTTGATGTGCTGGTGAAGGTTGTGAAATGTCCGTTTGAGATTCACTCTGTTAAAATCTCCCATAACAATGAGTGCGGCATCTTGGTAAAGTGTTTGTTGATGTGTGAAAGCCTCATAGCTCACATAAGGCAGTGAATTCCCGAGGGAGATAGAAAGGGCGACATTTAACGATCAAAATCTCCAGATTGGGCGAGCAAGAGCGTGTGAGTGGGGAGATGTTTGTGCTGTCGCACCATCTGTTGTTCACCATCAGACACACTCCACCACCTCTTTTCTTCCCCGACTCCATTGTCCTGTCCATGTGGTAAACCGAAAAGAACCCCGTCGGCTGCACGGCGTGGTCTGGTATTGCTGGGTTCAGCCAAGTCTCGGTGAAGCAGAGGAGGTTGCAAAATGTCTCTCTGGAACTTGATTCTGGCTCTGAGGTCATCAAGCTTGTTCTTGATGGATTGAACATTGGCTAGCAGGATACTGGGCATGGGTGCGCGGTATGCGCGAGCCCGTAGCCTGTTCCTGATGCCGGCTCTTTTACCTCGAGGCTGTCGCTTAGGGTCGCGTCCTTTGTTCTCTCTCAGGATCTCCTTTGGCCAGGTTGGGTCCGGAGTTAAACATGGTGAAATGTTCGTGTTTAGGTGGAAGAGTGATGTCCATCCTGTGTTCATGATGGTGAAGAAGTGAGACACATCAAAAACATTCACATTTTTTTCCACAAAGTCGGTTTTGGCTGTTTGCAACATATGTGGTTAGGGTCAGAATATGATGACTGAGTGCTCACAGGGTTAGGACATAAATGCATTATAAATATCTTCCAGGCTTAATTTTTTTTTAACATTGGTAGTTCTTTTATTTTCATCATATTGTTTTCATTGTACTCTACTGCATTGAAAATATTCCATTTGGTTGAGTGGATTATAGTTTAATAATAATGGAGTTTCCAGCATTTACTTGGGAAACTAATACAAAAGAACACCCAAATTACCTCTAATAGTTGAAAACAAAAGGCAACTGACTATGCATCGGATGTTTAGTTCACATTCGATTAGTTTCAGCCGGTATTTGTGCAAAGCCAGTATACCTACAGTACAAAACAATATTAATAGAGAATCAAATGACACTCAGTGAGTTAGTTTACATAACTGAAAAACTCCTAGGAAAGGCTAATTATGGTAGGAAAATTACTTCTGATATTTAAAACCCCCCCAAAAGTTAGTCTGTGGGGAGTGACTCCCTTTTGGAGCCATTTTCGAACAACTCCTGTGTTTACCCTTTCGTCATTGGTTTTGTTTTGCAGCTCCAGGGGTTGCCCCTTGGGTCTAACCTAGTGATGTCAGACATGACATCATAAATGAAAGTGCAAGCTATCCAAAACCCAAAGCAATCTTTTGCATCAGGCTGTAAATATGTTTTTTTTTTTTTTTTTTAAATGTGTTGTTAGTTGTCACTTTCAACCCAGGAGTCTGTGCAACATGTGGGTCCATCTGCTGTGGTGACCCTTTGGGGAATTAGAGAGCAGCTGAAAATACCTAATCTTTGGGGATTGACTCTTTTATGGAGCCAGCCTTGAGGAACTGCAGTTTTTAACTCCTTTGTCATTGGTTTTATTTTTCATCTCCAGAGGTGCCCCTTGGGTCTAAACCTAGTAATGTCGGACATGATGGGGAGGGGGGATGCCTCTAAAATAATAGTCTAACATGGAGACTCATAACAAAAGAACAAACAACGTTTAAACCTGCAACATAGATACAACAGATACTGGGCAAGGTTACATTAGCAATGGTTAATTAGAGTCAGTGGTACTAGGGTCTGAGCAGAGTGACACTTTTCCCCAACCTTGCTGTAGCTTACATGACATGGAAGCTCTTTATGTTGTGTTTTTGTGCATTTTTTGACCTTGCATAAGCTAAAGTGCATTCAGAGGAGGAGGAATATGAGGGGTCAGCTTGACCTTCGTGGATTAAAATGTAAAAAAAACATGTTGATCTAAAGCTTCTGCAGGTACCGTCAACACACAGACATCTCATGGAAATGGGCTTAAGAGCAGTGTGCCCTCCACAAAATCACTGCTTCCAAATGTAGTTATATTTAGCATCAGTTTTTTAGTATGACAATGCTGATGCCTTTTTCCCCCACTGAGACTAACCAGATGGTTCCTTTTTAGTTTTCCAGAAACAAATCAATGGCAGTTTCATTTGTAATGTGTTGCATTTATCCCACAAATCCCACTGAATTAGCTCACACAGCATGTAATATGCTGCATAAAATTTAGCTTTGGTTACTCTGCGTTTAAAGCTCAGAATCTTTTCTTGGCTTTTGTAAAGCTTATCCTACATATGTAGATTATCAAGTCAGTCTGCCGCATTACAATTCCTCCCTATCTCACTGTGGGCTAAATACTCATCCCTTCAACGAAAGGGATGAGCTCGCATCAGTCTCTCAGCACTGAATCACATTCCCTCCTCTGTCTACCTACCTCCTCCACTGAAAACATCCTTTCTCTCTCCAACGCTCTCAGTGTTCTGGGCTCAAGCACTTTATCACTGTAAGCTTGCAAAAACATGTTCAAGCATTTCGACTTGCACTCGTATGGAATTTCAATCTTGTTGCTGGACATTCTGGGCAGCTCTGCCTTCATGTTGCCATAATGGAAAGTCATAGATACCTAAAGTGAGAATAAGAAGCTTTTATCATAATAAATAGCACGTGTGCTAACAGAATTCTATTAAATACAACAATCTTGAGAAACGATTCATGCTTACCGTAGACATCCAGGTTGTTGAGCCTTTCATTCTGAATTCCTTTGAATCTCCTCACTGTATACATGAATCGAAACACACTACAGTGGGGCAAAAAAGTATTTAGTCAGCCACCGATTGTGCAAGTTCCCCCACTTAAAATGATGACAGAGGTCAGTAATTTGCACCAGAGGTACACTTCAACTGTGAGAGACAGAATGTGAAAGAAAAATCCATGAATCTACATGGTAGGATTTGTAAAGAATTTATTCATAAATCAGGGTGGAAAATAAGTATTTGGTCACCTCAAAAAAGGAAAATCTCTGGCTCTCACAGACCTGTAACGTCTTCTGTAAGAAGCTTTTCTGTCCCCCACTCGTTACCTGTATGAATGGCACCTGTTTGAACTCATCATCTGTATAAAAGACACCTGTCCACAGCCTCAAACAGGCAGACTCCAAACTCCGCCATGGCCAAGACCAAAGAGCTTTCGAAGGACACCAGGAAAAGTATTGTAGACCTGCACCAGACTGGGAAGAGTGAATCTACAATAGGCAAGCAGCTTGGTGTGAAGAAATCAACTGTGGGAGCAATCATCAGAAAATGGAAGACATACAAGACCACTGATAATCTCCCTCGATCTGGGGCTCCACGCAAGATCTCATCCCGTGGGGTCAAAATGATCATGAGAACGGTGAGCAAAGATCCCAGAACCACACGGGGGGACCTGGTGAATGACCTGCAGAGAGCTGGGACCAAAGTAACAAAGGTCGCCATCAGTAACACACTACAACGGCAGGGAATCAAATCCCGCAGTGCCAGACGTGTTCCGCTGCTGAAGCCAGTGCATGTCCAGGCCCGTCTGAAGTTTGCCAGAGAGCACATGGATGATACAGCAGAGGATTGGGAGAATGTCATGTGGTCAGATGAAACCAAAGTAGAACTTTTTGGTATAAACTCAACTCGTCGTGTTTGGAGGAAGAAGAATACTGAGTTGCATCCCAAGAACACCATACCTACTGTGAAGCATGGGGGTGGAAACATCATGCTATGGGGCTGTTTTTCTGCCAAGGGGACAGGACGACTGATCCGTGTTAAGGACAGAATGAATGGGGCCATGTATCGTGAGATTTTGAGCCAAAACCTCCTTCCATCAGTGAGAACTTTGAAGATGAAACGAGGCTGGGTCTTCCAACATGACAATGATCCAAAACACACCGCCCGGGCAACAAAGGAGTGGCTCCGTAAGAAGCATTTGAAAGTCCTGGAGTGGCCTAGCCAGTCTCCAGACCTCAACCCCATAGAAAATCTGTGGCGGGAGTTGAAAGTCCGTGTTGCTCGGCGACAGCCCCAAAACATCACTGCTCTCAAGAAGATCTGCATGGAGGAATGGGCCAAAATACCAGCTACTGTGTGTGCAAACCTGGTAAAGACCTATAGTAAACGTTTGACCTCTGTTATTGCCAACAAAGGTTATGTTACAAAGTATTGAGTTGTATTTTTGTTATTGACCAAATACTTATTTTCCACCCTAATTTACAAATAAATTCTTTACAAATCCTACCATGTGGATTCATGGATTTTTTTTTCACATTCTGTCTCTCACAGTTGAAGTGTACCTCTGGTGCAAATTACTGACCTCTGTCATCATTTTAGGTGGGGGAACTTGCACAATCGGTGGCTGACTAAATACTTTTTTGCCCCACTGTATATAAGGCAGAAACGGACTGTGTACAATTCTAATGACCTTGAAAGTCAGTATTTGGTATGACCACCTTTATGCAAGGCCAGATGGATCTTTCTGGTCCTCTCTCAGATCTTTTCTTTTTTGTTACAAACATGGCTATCAAAATCTTTTAAAGATGCCCTGCACACCATCCTGAGCAATACCACATTTTGTGTTGTCTTTGGCTATTTTCATAGAAATGTGAACCGATTGTATTTTTGCAACAGGTTGCTGGTAACAAATAAAGATTAAAATGGGATCTTTGATAAAACTGGTTCATCACTTGAGTTAGGTGAATGAATGATTCATAGGTCTGTGTCAAGTGTTTTAACCAGTGTTGGGCAAGTTACTTTGAAAAAGTAATTACTAGTTACGTCTTCAAAAAAGTAACTGAGTTAATAACTGAGTTACAATATTCTAAAAGTAATTAATTACTTGAAAAGTAACTATTGCGTTACTTTAAAAAACATGTTTAACCCTCTGGGGTCCAGGGTATAATTGGCCATTTGTAACTACTTTTGATTTTCCCTCCACATTTTTCCTTTTAAAAACTATTTACTTTGCCTTGTTTGGTATCATTCTTTTCAGCACAACCTCACATGTCTGAATTTACAGTTATGTTTTCATTTTGATGTACTGTATTAACACAATTGATCAAAAATCAGACAAAAAACATAAAATCAGAGTAGTAAAGTTTTTTTTTTACTGTAACAACCACAGACATGTTTAATGAATCTTATTTCATAACTTTAAAAGCAAATATAAATGGTCAATTTTAAAATCCTATGCACAAGTTTTGCAAACAACAAAGTTATTTGTATCCATTTACCTTTTATTTACAGAACAATCAGCTGTTCTGCATTCAGTAAGATGCCAAACAAATTATTTGTGCCACTCCAAAACAATAATTTCTGTCCACTATAAAGGAGAACATCACAGCCTGATACCTGCAGGTCTGACAGCAGCAGGTGTATCACTCCTGTTTCTACCTGGAGACAGCAGTCGCCTCATTGTTCTGACACACAACACAAAACTATCCACAACACTACACACTAACTACACAAGACAACACATTAACTACATACTGCAAACACGCTAATCGTCACAAATCTCTCACATCTCAAAACTCTCTCTCTCTCCCTCTCTTGCCGTCACTCCTAAAACTTCCCCTGTTTTTTTTTGTTTTGTTTTTTTTTTGCTCATAAGCACAGAGTGCTTGCTGCGGTGTCCTTAGACAGTAAACGTGACGAGGAAAAAACGCCGCGAATATACTGTTATCTTGGCCGATCAACACAATTTATAAACTGGTATATATCACCTTGTTGCTTTGTCTTTAAGTGGTCATGTGATTGGCTTACCACGACTACTTTATTCTTCCTCAGTCAAACAGCAGCACTCATGCGATTGTTTTGCCCCCTTAGCGCCAGCTCTTGTGCTAGACCAGGGGTCAGCAACCTGCGGCTCCGGAGCCGCATGCAGCTCTTTAGTCCTCAAAGTGCATCTCCGCGTGGTTTGGGAAAATAAATTGTTTTTTTAAGTAATTAGCTGAAGTGTATTTTATTAATGTTAATTGTTTTTTAACTTGTAGTTCTAAATTGGAAGATTATTGTGATGTTGAAATATAAATATAAAATTATATTTTTTGATCGCTCAATATAAGCGTCGCACTTGCAGAAGCCGGTGTACCCGCCGAAACGCCGTGCATTTATCGAGACTTTCAACCCCAGGGCCCTATTTCAGGAAGCCGGTTTAGTGCAAACTCTGAGTAAGTAAACCCTGAGTTAACGAAAACTCTGGGTTTTCGGTTTCACAAAGCGAGTTTAGATTAATCCTGAGTGAGTCACTATGACGACACACTCCGTGAAGCTAACCTGCCCCCTAGCAGGTTTACTTCAACTAACCCTGACGTTCTCCGCCTCTTTGTCGGAAACCTGACTGTAGGAAGTGTCAGACATGGCATGCCCCTTCCTTGAAGAGCCAGTAGATGTTGAAGCCCAAATTCTCTGCAGAGAGAGTGATTAGAGCGCGTTTTATCATTTCCTGATGATTTCCTGTGTGAACGTTACCGTTGTTCAGCACAATCTATAATTCATTTGAATAACATCCTCAGGCCTAATATTGCTCATGTGACACATCGCGGACATTCTCTCAGTTCTGTACATATTATTTGTATTGCACTTCGGTTTTTTGCAAACGGGAGCTTTCTGTATAATATTGGTGACGCTGAGCACGTTTCCAAGGCTACCGTCTGTCGGGCAGTCAGGAATGTTACAGTTGCACTGAAACGTCTCCTGTACTCGTTTGTGGTGTTCCCCGGTCATAGACCCACAAGATTTATCAAAGAGGGATTCCACAAAATTGCAGGTATCAGGATGAACGAAACTTAATTCATGATGTGGTGATACTTGAACTACTACTTAAATTTTACATTTATTCTCACGGTTCCCAGGCGTGACTGGCTGTACAGATGGCACTCACATTCCAATCATTGCTCCTTCAGTAAATGAAGGAGACTATGTGAACAGGACGTCTTTCCACAGCATTAATGTGCAGGTACATAGTTCCCTGTAGCATTTCAAACTAACAAATTATTTCATTATAGTAATGGATGCTAATTTGTGTTCTCTGCACTGTGAAGATCATATGTGATGCTGCCAACATTATCACAAATGTGGAAGCCAACTGCTCAGCCTCTGTGAGTGGTGGTGGTGGAGGACCCCCACCTGTTTTCCAGGCCTCTGCTTTTTTCTGTTGACTATAACGGGTCACATTTGAGCATACAGAGTAAGCAAATATTTACTTGTAATGTGCTCAGATAATTTCAATAAGTGCTTACAGAGGGGAAATTAATGTAGCCTCTAACTGCAATTGATTTACATCGGACAAACAGACCGAGCACTATGGCTCATAATACAATTACACCTTACCTGTTTGGACTATATTTTTATATTTCATTTTTACTTGCTGCCAGGAACGTTTGGGGCCTGTTGGGTTGCACCTGCGCTCACATCACATCACGAAATAAAATGTATAAAATAAAAAATAAAATAAAATATAATAAAATAACGTGTTAAATGGGTGGAAATCCCTCGATCAATGTTTGAATTAACACTCACGCATTGACTCTGTCGGCTATGTTTTGCCATGCATGCTCACTTTCTTTTGCAGCTGAGGCTGTGTTACTTTTTTTCCGCAAAATTTGCATGTTATCGGCATATGCTGCCATCAGAATTTCGGCCTCAAGCGCTGTAAAATACATTGACCGCGCCTTCTTTCCCTCCGTCTCCATGGTGACTCGCTTAATCTGTGCTCCACTAATCAGGGCTTTATGTATCCTCGTGCGCGCGTTTAACTTGGGGTTAAAGCAACTCCGCGTTGACTGAACTACTTGTTATCAGCCTTTCTGAAACCGAATATTCCGAGTTGGACAGTTCGGGGTTACTCAACCCTGAGTATCGTTTTTCACTCTGAGTTTTCTAAACCGGCTTCCTGAAATAGGGCCCAGGTGCCCATAGGCCAATTATGGATCTTTGGATCCACATTATGTCAGCAGCTCCACCGTGAACTATACATCGCTCGCGCCTCACAGACGACAGCTTACAGTCCTGCATAAAGATGAAAGTCACTTCGTACAGCCCCGATTTCCAGACGCTGTGCGCAGAGGTTCAGGAGCAGAAGTCCCATTGTAAACATATCACGGCAGACCCGACGATGTTTGCATGAACACGCTTTTCAGCATCTCTTTATTGACCACTTTTCACACACAGTTGCTGACACATACAGTCGGTGTTAAAGCTCACAGCCCGACACATACCAGCACAGATAGCACAGACGTTAAGGCGGCGAGGCTTGAGTGCGGGTGCCGCTCAGGTGCGTCCGCCTCCCCTACAGCGGCGCTGCAGACCACGCCCCGCCACACACAGTAACCAGGTAAAATACATATTTAGGCTGAATTTTGCAAATATCTATTTTTTTTAGCAGCATAGTGCTTTTTTCAAATTATTTTTAAAAGCCAGGTCAAGGCTCCAAAAGCCCAAAGGCGATATAAGGGTGGCGGCTCAAAACAGTTTTTGTTTGCTACATGGATCATTTTAGTTCAGCTGGGTGTCTTTCCTTTTGTTATTTTTCTTTAAGAGTTCAAAATGTGTTAATTACATAAATAAAAAAGTAATTTTCTCTGTAGCACTTCATGGATCTAGGCAACACACCTTAGTTGTTCACACAAAGCTTAAAGGTAAAAAAACAATATATACAGTCTTATCTGCATTTTAGAGGTCAAAAAGTATTTGCGGCTCCCAGTGTTTTCTTTTGTGTGGAAATCCCGTCCAAATGGCTCTTTGGGTGTTAAAGGTTGCTGACCCCTAGTCTAGACAGTGATTGCGATTACCGTCCGCGGAAGTGCGTGCAGCTGCTTAAAGCTGTAGCGTCCAGATTACTTACGTAGTCAGCTACTTCGGTGCAACTGATACAAGATGCGGTAAGCTGAACACAGCTTCAACCGTCTGTTTGTTGAAAAATAGTAACGGGCCGCATTTTCTTGTTAGTAACTGTAACGGCGTTGTAGCAATAGGAATAGTAATTAGTTAAATTACTAGTTACTGAAAAAAGTAACGCTGTTACTTGTAACGCTGTTACTTGTAACACTGTTATTCCCATCACTGGTTTTAACAAACACAAAACATTAATCTGAAAATGGACAGATAAGACTAGATGAAAATGCAGCCAATGCCCAAAGGACCAAGCCTTGAGAGCTAGACCAGTGTAAAAACTATGAGAAAGTCTGACTCCATGGAAACAAAATGTCATGGTCACTGTGTCTACCCGGCTGGCTCAGTGAGGCTACATGCGTTTTTGTTTTGATTCTGCTCTCACTCTCTTTCTCTCCTGTCTCCTCCCTGCCTGGGTGGAGCTTCTCAGTGCCATTGTATTGACTCATGTTAGGGTAACCCTGGCAGCACATCAGCTTATATATTTTAGAGTCTAGTAACAAAGTCCACAAACAATAAACCTCAACAGAACTAGGAGCACCTGCTATACAAACAAACGCACTGGAAGTAGAAACTGCTTCATTCATTCGTTTGTCCCTGCTGCTCTGCTTCTGTGGAACTTAGAGTAGGAAACTCTCACATGGTACTCTAATGAGGCACAATGGTACCAAGGCTCCAGGTTCAAACCCCACAAATGTCATTAATTTTTGAATGTAGACTTTTAATGACAGAATCTTTATTACTTTTTACAGCATGTCCTGCTGTTTGATTCCAGAAAGAGAGTGGACACAAAGCAGGTCTGCAGGAGGTAGGAATCACCCGGATTTTTGAAAAGACAATTCCTTGGACAGAACTGTGAGGATGTGGCAGCTCGACCACAGAGTTAAAAGGACAACATTAATAAAAATCATGTTAATTAAATAGTGGAAACAATTTGCTAAATGGCCCCATTGTCTCGATGGTGTTCACATTAATGCTCTTGTTTCAGCTACGACCCACACATCCATTAAATTTCTCTGTCATTTCAATTATGAATAGTCAGGAAATTACTGCGTTCATATTGGGCTCAGAGGAAATTAAATGCCTCTGTGGTGTTGGACTATATTTGTGTGTCTTACTATTGGCTGTTTGAAGAAACTCAGAATGTGATTTTAATTAAATTAAATGATATAAATTCCTACTACCCCAGCCGTTTCTTAGTACTGCTGCTACTATTTAAACATGTCTATGAACGAACAAAAACAACTAATTTCATAGACAGAACAGGATAACACTTTGCCAGAAAATGAAACATTGGCTACAAGTCACAACCAAGTAATTATGAAAATATCAGACAAGAGCCAAGGGACAGGCAGTCGCTTTGAGCACCATGATTCTCAGGGCAGGGCACAGTCTACCACAAATGAGATGCTAATGAGCTTGAAGATAATTCCAGTCATCTGCATATCAACTGGAGATTGGAAACGAGTGGGTGGACGAATGTTTTTAATGGTTTGAACACTGCTGGGTGGTCAACATATGAAATGTACCTTAGAAACATGCCAATTAGGGATCTGGATGCCCAAATGTCTGAGTAGTTAACGAGAAAAACAAAAAAACAAAAACAAAAACCTCCCTTTGAGCTCTGAAAATCAAAATGCCTTGATGGTGATTGAGCTGATGATGGCCATTTGAAGCTGATAGACTAATAATAACTCAAATAACCACTCTTTCCTGCCAGACAAGGACATGAATGTGAGGCTAGTGATGATGTTGCCCTGGTGCACAACAACTCCTTTGCACCAATCAATCATGGTGTGGATGCCACACTCCATCTGAATATTGTTGCTAACCACGTGCACTACTTTATGTTTGACAAATTCTAATGGCTACTCCCACCAAGAAAAAGTCTCCCCAGTTGGTATGGAAACTGGCAGCATGACTGTGCAACAGCCAAATCTGCAGAAATGATGTGGTGCTGTCATGGCAGTGTGGAGCAGCGTCTAAAAGGGATTCTGCCAAAATCTTGTGGAATCCATAAACCAAGAACTGGGGCTATGTTCAGAGCAAAAGGAAACTCAACTCATTATTAGCATGGTGTTTCTAATAAGATGTTCAGTGAGCTGTACATGATATAAATGTGTAGATGCATTTATTTATAAAAAAATATAGCCCTGTATCTAGAAGAGGCAAAATCCGGTCATGCAAGATCATAACACCTTATCACAAAGTTTCATTGAAGTGACCATTTACCATCTCTATTCCAACCCAAGCCCCCAGTTCAACGACTGCCACTGGTATCTCACTTGAGAAATCATGAAACTGCTATAAAAGATCCTTACTTACTTTCTTACTGCATTTAACGCTGGATGACATCAAGTGTCTTGTAAAAAATAAAGCACAAAAGACAAAAAAGGGTTTAAAGAGGTTTTTCTATCTTTCCTAGCAGCCACAGAAAGCACTTGTACTGTAAGAGGATTTCTGAAAAGGCGATTTGTTGACTCACTAAAAGGTCATTGGTCATCCCTAAATCCTTCTGATGTAACACTACTTTTTATTTTTCACCCAAACTGCCTCTTTGTACTCATGACAAAGTAACAGTGAAACATATAAATCTCTCTTTCATTCATGGAACAGGGAGAACACTTCAACTCAATTGAGGCAGAATTTTGTTTCAGCTAACACTGTAGCTGAAGTGAGGTCCTGCTTGGACACTTAAGTTCACATTGTCTTCAACTGATTTTATCTTTAGCAAACATTTTTCATTTTTGTGAAACCTTAAAATTTCTTATTACACAATCAAAGAAAAATAATGATGCAAAAGCCCAGCCTATACTCTAGTGCAGACACAGACATATGGCACTACAGATGAGTATTTATTCCTGTAGTCGGCCATCTGGGGTGCATGTGTGGTTCATTCACTGCAGTATAAATTCTCTGCAGACAAGTCCGCATGGTCACAAAAACAGACACATATATCTTTCCATTTAAATTTATCATTACTCATACCCGAGTGGAACCTAGTGGAATATAACTAGAAAGTGCATTTTCTGAAGAAACTGCAGTGTGAATGCTTGAATCTGAATGTATGCACTGAAATGAATTAATTGATGAAATTAAGTTAAAAATGTTGAATGAGATAAAAAAAAAAACCCTGAATTTTTAACCTGAAAACAAAAGTGCTGAACTGCTAAAAGCTGACATTTACATAAAGGAAGAATTTGGAAAATAGCTGAACATGTTTATGACGGCAGCATGGTGGCAAGGTGGTTAGCACGGTTGCCGCACAGCAAGAAGAACCTGAGTTAAATTCCCACATCAGGCTGGGGTCTTTCTGTGTAGAGTTTGCATGTTCGCCCCGTGTTTGCGTGGGTTCCCTCTTGGTACTCTGGCTTTCTCCCACTGTCCAAAGACATGCAGCTTGTGGAAAAAGCTGAAAAAGGATAAGCGGAAGCAAATGGATGGATGGGTAAGAGAAACACCTGCATAATATACATTATTTAGACTGATGAAAAGCACAGATTTTATTTACATTTGGGTTAAAAAAATTAAAAACAGTTTAAAGATGACCCTCGAGTTGCACTGCATTAAAAATGGGGATGATTCTGTGTTGAAATGACTGCACGGACTCAACACACGCCTAAATCACTCTCTGTGATCACAGTTCACTGTGCCATCAACAAATACAGAAAAAAAGCTTCAAGTCATGCCAAGAAGACACCATAAGTGAACATGATCCAGAAACGCTTCAATCAGCAGACAAATCAAAAAGTTACATTCTTTTTGAAAAATAAGGACATCGCATCATCCAGACTAAAGAGGGATTATCTGACTTTTTGTTCAGCACTGAGTTCAAAAGCCTCTGATGGCAGTGGGGTATATTAGTGGCTTCTGTGCTGAAAGGTATATAAAGCTTCCCAGGTAAGTAGCCCTCCATTTCAGATGACGCCCTTTTCAGGGAAATTCTTGGATATTTTAACAAGACAATGCTGAACATAACATTTTCTTACAGTTGTAATTTTACAGTTACAGTTGTAATTTTGGCTGTTTGTGTGCAACCCACCTCTTTCCCCTGAACTGAAACATAGCTGTCTCTTCCAGACCATTACTTCAGGTCTGTGTGTTTAATCGTGTAATTTACATCCACATGGAAGGGAGGATAGATCGTGTCGTTGAAGCCATATGAAACGAAGAGTCCCATCAGGAAGAAGATGCCAGCAAATATGAATTTGCTATAGGTTGCTATAGAGAAATTAGAAATTAGAAAAAGATGAGTAAAAGTCACAACTAACAATTAAACGATGACATATTTTTCATTTAATCACAATAAAACTGAAAAAATAGAGAAAATTCATATGCAGACAGCACTAGGCTAACGTGTGTACCTGAACAAACTTTAACCTTCTTGGCAGACTGAAAATTTTACACATACCTATAAAAATGAAACAAACACGGACTGTGGAATGTGGGTCACAGTAGGCTCGGGGTTGAATTGGCAAACTTCCTTCTGATGTCTGTGACAGTGATCCGAGCTGGCGTGTGCTTCTTTGCAGAGCCCAAACTCTGTTCCTGTCTGAACCAATAAGGATCAGTTCCTCAGTGAATCTGTTTAGCTGCAGGTCAGCGTAACAAGGTGGAGACTGACCAAGTCCATTTTTTAAAAGGATGGACTGAGATGAAGTTGACAAGTGTCAAGGCTGCCAACCCAGTCACACCAGCTCTGGGTCAGTGTGTTTGGACCAGAACTCTAGTTCAGGTCCAAAATAGTTCTTCCCTTTGGGAAGTGTGTTTTGATATGGTGCTCAATCATGGCAACATATAGTTCCTGTAGTTTTCATAACTGAAATATTACAAAACCAAAACCAACCAACCAAAACATTTTCTCTGATTCCTCTAGTCATATCTGTGTGATGGTATTTTATATAAGTGATTGTCCATCTATCCATTCGCTTCAGCTTATCCTTTTTCAGGGTCGTTGGGGGGCTGGAGCCTATCCCAGCTGTCTTAGGGCGAGAGGCAGGTTATAAGTAATCAATATTAAAAAATATTTTTGTATAAATGGTGAGAGCCCTGACACTCGCTCTTGAACGATTATTAGGCTGATTTTGCATTTCAACAGCCACATTCTAAGTTTTATAAAACTTAGTATGTGGTAGTACTACACAATACCCTGGGTATCAGAGTGTAAACATGCAGCCAAGTCCATAAATAGTTGTACAATGACACTTTTCTTTTCGCTCTACATCCACAAAGGACATCACTACCAGAGCAAACAATTACAAAGTAACTGAAGTGCAGAATTCCAGGTTTAATTAAAGGATTTTAACATGTGTCTTATATTTGGATGCTTAAAAGTAAATGGACAATTGACTGACAAGGAGTTGCATGGATTATTTCATTACAAATTAAGCAGATTAAAGATTTGGAGTTGATTCCAAATGTTGAACTTGACTTTGGTAGCTGTTCATTTGAACTCTCAATCAATATATTGAGATATTGATCCAAGTGAAGGAGTCCATTATTAGGCTGAAAAATCATAATAAATCTCTTCAAGAGATAGCAAAAACATTCGAAATGGCCAATCAATAATCAGGTATCTTCTTAAAAAGAAGGAATGCACTGGGCAGCTCACCAACACCAAAAGGCCTGAATGAAAGAAAGAAAAAACAACTTCATAACATCTAACCAAGTCAGGAACATATGCAAAGATGTAGGTATATCACTGTCTATAATCAGGAGATGACTTCTTGAATGGAAACACTGAGACGTTATAACAAGGTGCAAACCACTGGTTACACCTAAGAACAAGAAGGCCAGATTAGACTTTGCCAGAAAACATATACAAGAGCCAAAAAAATCTTTGGACTGATAAAACCATAAATAACCAAAGAAAAGAAAAGTATGGAGAGTATGAAACACACCACCATCTGTTATGTTCCACCTGGTGGAGGCAGTGTTATGCCTTGGGCCTGTATTGCTGTCAGTGGAGCCACTTCACTGGTGTTTATTGATGACGTGACTGCTGATAGCGGGATGAATTGTGAGTCTGTGAAGGTTCTCAGTCATCCAGGTCATCGTAGTCAAAGGAGCTCGCAAAGAAAAGCGTCTGGACTTCTTTAAGTTACTTGAAGACGTTTCACCTCTCATCCGAGAAGCTTCTTCAGTTCTAAGGTCAAATGGTGGAGAGTCCCAGATATAAACCTAGTGGGAGTGACCCCCCACAGAGGGACAAAAGGACCCCCTGATGATCCTCTAATCGCCTGACCCAAGGTGTGAAACTGGGTGTGGGTCCCAATCAGCCACACCTTGGGTCAGGCGATTAGAGGATCATCAGGGGGTCCTTTTGTCCCTCTGTGGGGGGTCACTCCCACTAGGTTTATATCTGGGACTCTCCACCATTTGACCTTAGAACTGAAGAAGCTTCTCGGATGAGAGGTGAAACGTCTTCAAGTAACTTAAAGAAGTCCAGACGCTTTTCTTTGCGAGCTCCTTTGACGATGAATTGTGAGGTTTACATGGCTGTACTCTCTGCTCAAATTCAGGATTCGCAAATGGATAATGACCCAGAGCACAGTGCAAAAGCTGCACAGGAGTTTGTCAAGAAATTGGATACACTTCAGTGGACACGTTAATCACCTGATCTCAACACAATGGAGCATGCTTTTCAGCTATTATATACAAAACAGAAGATGGAGACAAGCAAACAGCAATTGAAGGCAGCTGCAGTAAAGGCCTGGCAGAGCATCCCTTGGGAGGAAACACAACATCTGGTGATTTGATGACTGCAAAATATTTTCATCTAAGTATTAAAAACAAGTCTTATATTTAAAATGATAGTAGTTCCTCCAATTAGTTTTGAGCCTCTGTAATGTTTTGGTAAAACTCCTTGAATTAAAGCTCAAAGTCTACACTTCAATCACATCTTCAGTGTTTCATTTAAAATCCACAGTGCTGATGTACACACTCACAAGTGTAAACATTAGGTCACTGTACCAGAGTTTATATTACCCCTATGTAGCAAGTAAGTCTGCCATGTGTCAAGAATGTGTTAAACAACTCGTTTCAGTAACTTTAACTTTAAACCCAAGTGACCTGTTGCCTGCAAAAGTTTAATGGATGAAAAACAGGGGACATTGATTGAGCCCAAGGAAGCCAATAGACACATGAATATGCCTGTAAATTTTATTGCTAAGTAATAATTTCAAATAAATTAACACTATTTTTCAGACAGCAATGTGGTAATACAACCACACTTTTAACCACACTTTTAACCACACTTTTAACCAGCAGCTTACAGGGAGTGCAGAATTATTAGGCAAATGAGTATTTTGTATGGAACTCCAAAGTGTTCAAAATTAAATAAATAAATAGGTCAAGATGAAATAAATAACTATGTGAATAAATAAGACACAGATATGTAATGTGAGAATGATATTGTGAAATAATGGAACACATTTTGAAAAAAATGCTCATTATTGTGAAATATATTGCATTCTGCTATATAAATTTACTTATTATTGTGAAATATTATTTCATGGTCATTATTTTTCACAATAACAGAGATTATTCCTGAGGCATTTTATTTATTTCCAGCCGTTTTTAGTCCAAAATGACCTTTTTTTCAAAGTCAGTCTTTATTTCAAAACCCCGTTTTTCCCGATGGTCTATTTATTTCATAATGCGACTTTTCAGCAGAATGACTTTGTCTGTCAATCAATGTAAGTGGGCTGGACCTTTGCACCTATTGGCTTATCGTTTACCATCGACTAGTTTTCCTGGATACCGGCTCCGCGGACGGCTACTGCAGCTAGCAACAACGTGCTAGGTCAAAAGTCACGGAGGATGGCGGACTGGTGTGAACTTCAGCCAGTTCTGCTCATTTAAGCAAATCAGATAGAGAGGGATCATTTACCTGTAGATACTGTTTTGAGTCGTTTAGATGTTTCTGAAATGCTTGGGATGATAATTGCTCTTCAAGATGTTCGCATCGATGACAGCATTGTCAAAGGTTTAAGATCAATTCAGCACCGTGTTCGTTTGGAATACGCCGAGGAAGAACAGTCTTCAAATGTTGGCTGTCCACGTCTAGAAATCCCGGTGCAGCACTCAGGACTTTAGTGCTGTCCGGGATAACCGTCGGGGTAATTGCCGATACATTTTCTGTGTCTCCGAGCACAATTAGGAGGAAAATGACGGAGGAAGGTCTAAGGTAAGTTTATGCTGTAATTGAGCACCTGTGTGATTCTGTACACAGCATTGTTTAGGTGTTGACCTTAATTATGACGTTTGACAATGAATTATTATCGCTTACTTTTTTTTGTTACTGTCTAAAGTGGGGCAGCTACGGCTAAAGCTATCGGCGCCATCTCGGCGTTGAGACACGTTTAGCAGTGTTAGCTGTTAGTGTGTTAACTCGGAGACTGGGGTCAGTGGAGCCTGTAGGAACCTTTTACACAGAGAGTAGACCCACCAGCTTTCCACAGTCTACTTACTTATCACATCTTGTTAGACAGCAGGGTCATTAGTGCTTTAAATAGTACATAGTTGAATGTTTCATTGCTGTTTGCAGTTGATTGTTCTCTGATAACGCATAACAAGGTTGATGTTAAATAGCGAGTTTATTGAAATGGTTTTGTCTATTTCAGCAGCATTATAGATATACTTTCTCTGGTGTCTTCGGTAAAGCTAAAACAAGAATACATTTACATCCTTGGTTCTTTCAGCATTAATTGGAAAACTTGAGATTTGCTGTGCGCCTCCCAAGCCATTCTCTTTTATCCCACCTGTCAGGTATAGATGGCAATACTTTAAACAAAGTTAAATTTGTTATACCTGAAGAGAACCAATCCTGACCTAGAATGGGTGAATGAATAATTAGTTGGTAGCCAATGCCTAAGCAACTCACATAGGCCCTGGCAGACTCAATAAGTCCATCTAGGAACAGCTGCAGGAAACACCTCTTCAGTTTAGATTTAAAACATGTGCATGCTCTTTCAGGTTGATGAGGATTATGGTGTGGACTGGACAGGACAACATAATCGCTGCCCATCAAATGAGATCACCATTCCTGAGATTCAGCTCCCAGATGCACTGAATGAACAAGACCCTGCTGTGCTACCAATACTTCAAAATCACTTGTAGAAAGACATTATTACATTTAATCAGTTTCTATGTCAGGAGGATTTTTTTTTTTTTAAATTTCTACAGCTTTGTAGCTAATACTGACTCAAAACAGCATAACCAATTTCATTTTCAACAAAACAGTGAGTGGCTATAAAACAGGATTTGTTTTATACAGCTGTCACTTTAATGATATTCATTTCTTGGTTGGATATACAGTACATGTCAACTCTGAGCAGATTTAATACAATGAACACAGTACAGTAGTGTAACATCTTAATTCAAATAATTTTTTCTAGAAATTTTTTTTGTATCAGTAGCGAGTATAAACAAAACATATTGTGTAATTTATAATGTACAGTGAACAACTGATTTTGATATCTGAACTCTTCATCAGTTTATATTAAAAAAGCCATAAATGCACACCTGTACTCTGTATTTTTCACTGTCAAGTGTATTAAAAAGAACTAGAACTCACTAGATTGTCCGTTTCTTTGAACACCGAGTACAGTAATGTGATGCAAGAAAGAAGAAATGGTCTAATTTTACCATGTGGTTATGGAATCAATCGTAAACCAGACCAAAACCTGAGTCAGTAGAGTTGAGACACACCTGAATATCCATTAGAAATGACTCATAGGTACAGTAGTGTGCAGGAAGACGTAGTACTTCAAAACCGGTGGAAGACTTTGGAAGACTGCTGTTGACCACTTCCACAGTCATTTCTCGGCAAGACTTCCCATCCTGTCCAAAACTTGATGAGGGCTTTTTGTTGTGCACAAGATGCTGCAACAGAAGATTGTTTTAAACTATAATGACATCCTATATTCATTATTTTGAATCTTTTATGGAGAAATACCATAAAGATGACCACTTACATACAGGGCACCAGACATTTTTGCCCCACTCAAATTGCTGTTGTAGCTTTTATAGATATTTTTATGTTAACAAAGCTAAAAGTAGTCTACATACAATTCTAGTGCAACTGATAATGCCACCACTCTTATGTATTGCATGGAGCAAATAACAAAACAAAATTATACTATAGCGTAGAGCTGGGCGATAGAACGATAACGATATGTATTGCGAAATAACTTTTTCTCAATAGAAAAATTAAACTATTGCGATAGACCTCACCGCTCTTGTCCTTTTTATAAAAATAAAAATAAAAATAAATATCGTGATATGAAAAAATCTCATATCGCCCAGCTCTACTATAGTGTACTTTGTTAATGACCCAAGATCACTGGACTGTATGTAATTTTCCAAAGTATAATCAGAGAAAACCAATGGCAAAATACCTATCGCAGCAGACTTACCATTTTCAATGAAGGACCGAAGGTAACCTGCCACTCTGCATTTATCCTCGAGAGCATTCCTCTTCTTCCTCATCTTCATCTTCTGTGGCAGGCCACAGTCATTTTATAGCTTTACTTCTCTTGTAGTCTTAAGAGCATCAGCAACATTAGGTGTATTTTTATTAAATGTAACCCAGCTGTTCAACTAACCCACGCATACAAAACAGTATATTGGTGTTTTGTGTCAACAATTAATGTTCATCCTTCATAAATTAACCAAATAGCTTTACTATTCAGATGTTAAAAGATGTGACCTGACCTTACCTCACAACAGGGAGCAGTCTCTGATTCCCTTGGTAAGAAAAGAGGAATGATGTCTGATCTTTCTGTCAGAAGCGGCCATACCATGGTTTCCTTAAGCCCTTTCCTCAGCTGCTTGACTTGACGACTTGTTTGTGTTATGACCTACAACGGTGAGACCAAACCAAAACTGAAGTTGGAGTCTGTAAAGTGACACACACTTTAAATGTTAAATATTTAAAGAACATCCACTGTACTAGTAAAAGCATTTTCAAATTATACCCACTTACAAAATCACTACGTTGAACTAAAATTGCTTTCTTTTCTTTCACATAGATTACTTGTCTTCCATATTAGCACAGAAGATAAGCCACTTTAAAACAGTCATGAATAACTATTACCTACAACAATGTAAATAGTAATACAGACATTAACCCAGAAGACAATTATTTTCTCTTACCTAATTTATAGAAATCTTTGCTATGATAAAAAACAGTATTAAAAAAAATCTGTGACTAAACTGATTAAAAAGCTCATTTTTGCCAGACAGACAGACTAACCAAGCAATAATAACATATCGTTACTTACCCTGAACAGCGTTTCGTGGAGTGGAGCTAGCTGTGATAGCGTTAGCATTTGCTAACGTTAACACTGTGCGGTTGTGATGAGAACTTGGACCAGGGACCACTTCATCTCCAGTACACTGCTGCAATACGCAGACTGAGGTGAAGACGTTCAATCTAAGCGGTTAGCAAGTTCTCTGAGTAACTCAGAAACGGACTTGTTTCCTGCAGCCATGCCCTTCACAAGAATTGATACACCTGTAACGTTATTCGCGCCCAGTGTTTTGCATTTGTCGGTGCCTTAAGTTTATTTTGAGCTGCATACTGCCGCCAGCTGCATAGGAGACGCATTGCACCATTAAACCTAAATCGACAATTCATGTGCTATTACTTACGTCTGAGTAAAGGAGCAACCAATCACACAACCGGCTCCGCCCTGTCTTTCTTGATTGACAGACAAAGTCATTCTGCTGAAAAGTCGCATTATGAAATAAATAGACCATCGGGAAAAACGGGATTTTGAAATAAAGACTGACTTTGAAAAAAGGTCATTTTGGAATATAAACGGCTGGAAATAAATAAAATGCCTCAGGAATAATCTCTGTTATTGTGAAAAATAATGACCATGAAATAATATTTCACAATAATAATAAAATTTATATAGCAGAATGTAATATGTTTCACAATAATGAGCATTGTTTTCAAAATGTGTTCCATTATTTCACAATATCATTCTCACATTACATATCTGTGTCTTATTTATTCACATAGTTATTTATTTCATCTTGACCTATTTATTTATTTAATTTTGAACACTTTGGAGTTCCATAATTTTGTCCACATCATCCTCTTCATGCATGTTGTCTTACTCCAAGCTGTATAGGCTCGAAAGCCTACTACCAATTAAGCATATTAGGTGGTGTGCATAATTATTAGGCAACTTCCTTTCCTTTGGCAAAATGGGTCAAAAGAAGGACTTGACAGGCTCAGAAAAGTCAAAAATAGTGAGATATCTTGCAGAGGGATGCAGCAGTCTCAAAATTGCAAAGCTTCTGAAGCGTGATCATCGAACAATCAAGCGTTTCATTCAAAATAGTCAACAGGGTCGCAAGAAGCGTGTGGAAAAACCAAGGCACAAAATAACTGCCCATGAACTGAGAAAAGTCAAGCGTGCAGCTGCCAAGATGCCACCTGCCACCAGTTTGGCCATATTTCAGAGCAGCAACATCACTGGAGTGCCCAAAAGCACAAGGTGTGCAATACTCAGAGACATGGCCAAGGTAAGAAAGGCTGAAAGACGACCACCACTGAACAAGATACACAAGCTGAAACGTCAAGACTGGGCCAAGAAATATCTCAAGACTGGTTTTTCTAAGGTTTTATGGACTGATGAAATGAGAGTGAGTCTTGATGGGCCAGATGGATGGGCCCGTGGCTGGATTGGTAAAGGGCAGAGAGCTCCAGTCCGACTCAGATGCCAGCAAGGTGGAGGTGGAGTACTGGTTTAGGCTGGTATCATCAAAGATGAGCTTGTGGGGCCTTTTCGGGTTGAGGATGGAGTCAAGCTCAACTCCCAGTCCTACTGCCAGTTTCTGGAAGACACCTTCTTCAAGCAGTGGTACAGGAAGAAGTCTGCATCCTTCAAGAAAAACATGATGTTCATGCAGGACAATGCTCCATCACACGCGTCCAAGTACTCCACAGCATGGCTGGCAAGAAAGGGTATAAAAGAAGAAAAACTAATGACATGGCCACCTTGTTCACCTGATCTGAACCCCATTGAGAACCTGTGGTCCATCATCAAATGTGAGATTTACAAGGAGGGAAAACAGTACACCTCTCTGAACAGTGTCTGGGAGGCTGTGGTTGCTGCTGCACGCAATGTTGATGGTGAACAGATCAAAACACTGACAGAATCCATGGATGGCAGGCTTTTGAGTGTCCTTGCAAAGAAAGGTGGCTATATTGGTCACTGATTTGTTTTTGTTTTGTTTTTGAATGTCAGAAATGTATATTTGTGAATATGGAGATGTTATATTGGTTTCACTGGTAAAAATAAATAATTGAAATGGGTATATATTTGCTTTTTGTTAAGTTGCCTAATAATTATGCACAGTAATAGTCACCTGCACACACAGATATCCCCCTAAAATAGCTAAAACTAAAAACAAACTAAAAACTACTTCCAAGAACATTCAGCTTTGATATTAATGAGTTTTTTGGGTTCATTGAGAACATGGTTGTTGTTCAATAATAAAATTATTCCTCAAAAATACAACTTGCCTAATAATTCTGCACTCCCTGTAATGCAGAGTCAGTTTGCTTTCAGTCTTCAATTGAATGGAGTCAAGTTGGAAATTATAGAATTATATGTTGGATGTTTTTTTGGTTGAACGGATTTATTGTAAGTTTGTTCGGCTAATTTTGTCTTGGGATGGTGGTGAAGGACACGAGCCCTCTTGTTGGTAGAGTAGTATTCCCAGAACATTTTAATATATTCATTATTTATTGATTTTCATTCGAAATGTCAATATTTGGTGTCCCTATATCAGTACATACACGTGATTCTGTGCCGTATAGATTTTTTTCCCCCACCCCAAAATGGCAGACCACAAATCTACGGATGACATACTTTTAGCTACATCCATCATTTATTTACAAAAGCCATGACAATAACAACAATATATCATCATGGTGTATTTTGGAAATGTGTTCTTCTTGAAGTAAACCACCCCTGTAACAGTTCATCAAGTGTTTTTTTTCTGCAACAATAGCAAAACAATGGGTTTTGTGTGTATTTTAGTCTAAGAAGAAATTTTTACAGATTCATATAGATTTTAAAGGTGAATGGCAGACATAGTTTCATCTGCACAACATTGTTAAACAACATTAAGATAAATTCACAAGTACGACTGGCATGTTTCAAAGACACTATGCCCCACGGTACAAGACAGATGCTAAAAGAATGGTCATGATGCATTGAAAATGCAAGCACAATACCCAACAGCCGCCACTGCCTCTAACAGCTCATCACATCAGGTGTGAATATTTCTCTCGGCCCAATATAAAAAACCCACCCACATTTCTATCTTTGTGATCTTTGCTGTAACAATTTCCTGCGGTAACACTGAAATTTCCATATGAACTCTTAATATTAAAAAAACAGACACCACTTACAGTCGAGACATAATTGAAATTCTGCCCACAAAAGGATTGCATTTTCTGCTTTAGACCAAACACCCAAACCCCACAGTGCATAACTACTTCACAAGAATCACTGTGCAGTACTCACATCAAATGGATTTTTTCATGATGTACTGAAAGAAGACAGTGAGAAAAAAAAACTTGGGTTCATGCTGTACAGAAATGTGCAAAAGGTTCTTTTTCTTGCTATGCCATGTGAGTGGGGTCTGTGAGGGGCTGTCCCACTGTCCTACTTCCATTTTTAAGAATGCCCTCGGAAGTGACATGACTCAAGTTAACTGCTGCAATTTTGGTGCAGCTAGTGTCAGAGTCTTCGGTCTGAGGCTCTAAGAAAACCACCTTCTTCCCATTTGACCGCTGCTGTGTTGTCTCCACATCTCTGGGGTCTGAACACAGGATGATGGCTCGTCCGCCGCAGCCTCTCGAGTCCCCGCCGCGGCCATCCCGACACCGACAGGGGGTGAGGTAGAGGTAGAGGAGCACCAATATGATGCTGACCACGCAAGAAGCCAGTGTGGTAAATGCAGTGTTGAAATTTTCTGCACTATTGCGATGCGCTGAACCGCTGGCGGAGGTAATGCTTAAATTTCCAACTACCACTGTGACCTCCAGAGAGTGACTGGGATTGTAGTTATGTCCGCGGGGTATGACACACCCATATGTTCCAGAATCTTCCGTCAGCGCTTCTCGAACTTCAAGGGTGCCATTGGGAAGAACTGCGAGGCGGGCACTTAGATCACTGTTTGAGGAATTCAGTACCGTTGTAGGGGTGACCCAAAACACCACAAGCCCCTCCTGAGCAGGCAAAGTCAACCCTGGGCATGGCACTCTTAACCACTGACCAGGCTCTACTTGGTAGATCTGTGTCTCAAGGGGCATAGCTGACATTTCATGCTCCTTACAATGAACTCCTGACTTTGCTCCTTTTTTACATGGGTAGTCACCTCTGAAATCCAGTAGAGGGGGATACTGTTTCCACATCCAATACTCCAGCAAGGCAAGCAACGCACAGTCACAGACTAAAGGGTTTTCCTGCAAATAAATTCCTCTTTGGCGAGTGAGGGACAGGAGGCTTTGGACAGGCACCTTAGTCAGTCTGTTATATGACAAGTCTAGAAATGTCAGATTTAGAGGTCCCTCGGGTTCTTCATAAATGACTAGGGGGAAGACTGACAGCCTGTTTGTAGAGAGGTAGAGCCTCTGTAGGTTGCAGAGGTCCTTGAAGGCGCCTGGATCGATTTGAATAATCTGGTTGTCAAACAGCAGCAACTCCTTCAGTTCTTTCAACCCACTGAAGATGGATGAGTTCAGCACTGTCAGCTGATTGGACGAGAGGTCCAGGTGGAGGAGATGTGGTGTCACATTGAAGGTGTTCACGTCAATGCTTCTTATGAAATTTTTGCCGAGAATCAGCGTAACGAGCCGTTGCAGCGGTTGGGAAATCCAGCCCACATGCAGGGCAGTGAGTCTGTTGTGGCTAAGGTCCAACCGTGTGGCATAACCTGGTAGATCAAAGGGCACCACAGACAGATTGCATCCGCTGCAGGAAATTATATCACTGGCACAAAGGCAGGAAGGTGGGCAAGCGGCCATAGAGGGAGGGAAGCCAAGACACAGCAGGAACAGCACTCCTGCAGCAGAGGGATTGCAGCAACCCCTGACATTGGTCTTGCCTAAAAGTTCCAAGGTAATGGAATGCATCCTGGTTTTTCCTCAGGATGGACCTCAGGTTACCGTCTCATTAGGTGTACACATGTCAGGTTTATATAATCCTCAGTCTACAGCTTGAAGAGACAAAACAAGAAAAGTGAAAGAGAAAGACAATGGAAATTAATGCATTATACTACCTGAGAATAAAAATACACATAGTAGATGACGATATCAGAATAAAAGTGTTTTCTATTTAAAGTTTTTTTTTAAAGGCACCGAGATGACAAGAGGAACACACAGTAAGACTGTTTAAGGAAATGGATAAAATAGGTAAAGGCATGACATGCATGCAACTCTAAAAATAATTTATAATCCACATTTGAATACAACAATGATTGCTGCTGGCATCACCCATACATGACAACTGGAAGTAAAGACTGGAACAAGTGTAACCTGATATGTGCACAGCAGTAACACTCCTCCCCTATTCCCCACCAATACAAATACAGTCTGCTTACTTCACTGCTCACAAGACCACATCTTTTGTAATAATGCATCTGTTTACAGGTTAGTATCACATTGTACACATAAAGAAAACAGATTAGCATATGTTTTTTTCCAATTGCTACTTTCTACTTGCCCCCTCAATTTTAACAAATGCATCAGTAAATCTATGTAGACCTTTTCATCCATTCAGAAAACAAGGTACCAGATAATATAAACACCAAGAATAAGTCAGAACTATTATTAATTATTATGTTAATCAAGAGTCATTGAATAATTCGGATACACAACTCTTCAAATCACCATAAGCAGCTGTTTTCCCTGATAAATTTCTCTCATAATGGTAATTTAAAGAAATGAGCAGTAACGCAAGAGCGGATTAATACCAGAGAGGCACGGGAGAAAAAAAAAATGAAGTCAATTCAGAAAGGAGACAGCCAAGCAATCACTAAACAACTGACAGAAATTAATGTGATAATCAACAAACATTTAAATAATTTCTTACGCTGCAGTGCCAATCATTCTGTGTTTACAGGCTCTTGTGCCACCTTTTGCAAACCTAATTTCAATTTGAAAACCCAGACATGTTTTAACTCAGAAATAAACAAGTGAACAAAATAATCCCGTTCACTTGTATTTTTGTATTTATTATTTGTTACAGAAATGTATTTAGCTACTTTGGATATACGTTTAAATGCATATCCATAATCAAGCCTTACAAATATGTATTCTAAATAAGATTTTCTTTTACTTAAACAAAAACCTGATTTTTAGTTACAAATCTTAAAGAATTACTGCAAAAACTATATTAAATGCACAGAAAACTTGAAAAAGATAGTTTAAAAATATAGAAACGTGACCGTGGGTCTACATTATTGCCATACTTATTCATCTACAATGCTCGCCTGAGTTAATCAGTTATTTGTCCTTCCTGCTCTTTCCCCCACACACGGCTCAGCAGAACAATATTAACCGGCTTTTTTGCGACTTTGAAGGAACCAAAACGCAGACGCACAGCATAAACCCAGCTCACCTTTACATCCACATCGCTGCCCGTTCAAATCGTCGTGCCGTTATCCAGACCCGCTCTTTTGGGGGGCGACCGGGTCATGTTTCACGAGTCTTTCAAAAGCAACTTGGAGCTTTTCGCAGCAAAGCGCATCGTTTTCAACCCTCTGAGCAATCCACGGAGAGGTGCCGGAGCAGAATTGTTCACCTGAAGCTCGGGTTACATGTCACCGTGGGAGGGGTCGTCCTGCGAGTAAACACGAAACACAAAACAGCAGCCAATACAGCGACGATGCGAGAGTGGATGATGCCAAGAGGAGGAGACAGGGCACCCTGCAAGGAGAAGGAGAGGGAGAAGGTGCGGCAGAGGCAGAGAGGACAGCATCAGCACCACACACTCTGCAAATCCACTGCTTTATAGCCTAATTTATCAGAAGGTGAGTGCAGCTCAATAAGTCAATCATAACAATAACAATAATAATAAAAGTAGACTAGTATTTTAGATTTTATTGTTTCAGTTAAAAGGCGATCAGACGATCATCAAAGTATTTCCAGGATTTTCCATTAATACTTCCCGTTATTTCCCGTTTTCCCGTTTATCCATTTGCAATAATATTTTAAACATGGCTCAAATTGCATGTGTATTGTGAAAAGTGACAAAATGTAGCTCAATATTTGGGTTTTACAGAATTTGGAAAGTAGTATTAGAAATGTAATAGGTAAGTTTTAAAGCCCTCTTCAGGACTATTTAGGGTTGGATCAGGTGACCCTGAACCCTCCCAGAGGTACGCTTCAATAGGACCAGGCTGCTAGGGGCTTCCTTTAACGGACTGATCACTTCTTTTTCACTCACCTCTTTATGTGTTTATACATTATTTTGCATTTTATCATTAGTTGTAATTAATCTCTGCCTTTCTTTCACAGCATGTCTTTTGTCCTGTCTTCTTCCCGTGAGCAGATGGCTCCATGAGTTTGGTTCTGCTGGAGGTTTCTTCGTGATAAAAGGGAGTTTTTCCTTTCTACTGTTGCCAACTACTTGCTCATAGGAGGCCATCTGATTGTTGGGGTTTGTCTGTATTATTGTAGGAGCTTTACCTTACAATACAATACATTACCTTGAGATGACTGTTGTTGTGATTTGTCACCATATAAATACTACTCCGAATAGCTCCCTGTTGGTTAACCTCATAAGTTTTTCCATTCCCAAATGATATGTTGAACCCATCACATGTCAATTGTTTCTGTGAGCTGTTAAATGCAAGCAAGTGCCAAAACCTAAGAGAAATAATAATAG
Organism: Rhamphochromis longiceps; assembly: GCF_057381845.1. Classification (NCBI taxonomy): domain Eukaryota; kingdom Metazoa; phylum Chordata; class Actinopteri; order Cichliformes; family Cichlidae; genus Rhamphochromis; species Rhamphochromis longiceps. The sequence goes on from NC_140573.1 coordinate 6,523,485, forward strand.
AAAAGCTGTGGACCTTCTGTACACCACCTGCCCAGCATTTAACAGCTGATACCCAGGTTAACAATGTAGGAGACATGGCACTCAAAGAATTCTGAGGGCTATGGGAGATTCCTGTAATAGCAGATATGGTGTCACCCTGCCCCTACTCCCAAAAAGTCATGTTGTTGGGCACATGTGCACAGAAGAGGTTCACAGGACTTTTCAGTGAGTTTTAACTGACTGGTGATAATCTATTTGTTATCACAGAAAATATGTCAATTTTAAAATAAATTGTTTACCATCTTCTGGGCTAAACTAAATCTGTTTACATAATTTTTAATTCAGCTGCATGTCCTAATGATCACTAAAATTAATATGAGTTGTTCTTCCCCATTCCCCCATAAAACAAATAAAAAAATAAAAGAACCCAAAAGAACCTACTTCAAGAAAGACTTATGGAAATTGTAGTTAAAGCAATGCTGATTCGATATGGGAAACAATCTCCTTTATCTGCACTTGCCCAGTGTTTTGTCAACTCGTCCATCCACCCTGACCTCCTCTCTTTAAAAGTGGCTCCCATTTTTTATCACAGCCAGTAGAAGGTAAAACTGGATAAGACATCCCTGTTGTGCTTTCAGCTTTGGCTGCTGCACATAAACAGTGATATTTGGTGATTTTTGTGAAATCAGTTGTTATAAAACTAGGGGTGGCACAGTTGCCTCACAGCAAGAATGCCTGGTTTCTAATCCACCAACCAGCTGGGACATTTGTGTGTGAAGTTTACATGTTCTCCCAGCAATTGAGTGGGTTTACTCCAGGTCCTCCAGCTTCCCTCCACATCCAAAGAAATGCATGTTAGGTTAATTAATGATTCTAAACTGGCTGTAGCTGTGAATGTGAGTGTGAATGGATTTATCGTTCAAGACTATTTTGAATTTTGACTTATGTAACACTATACACTGTGAGAAGTATAGCTATTGTTTATTCAGTAATCGTTAACCAATTAATCAGTGTGTTTACTGGCATATGTTTATGTCACAGTTATACCAAAGTAAACCAGGATGGTTAAGAATATTCACATTTATGACAAGTTTATTAGTGGTTTTACTAATAAATACTGAAATATCATAACAGATTAGCACTACATGACACTTTATGTTAGTTCTTATATAATGCATTACCTATTTTGCAAGTAATGTATTCCTCTCACAACAAACAGGGTGATCATGGTAGAAGTGATCTATACAATACCTGAGTATTGACGTGAGTTGTGTCCATGTTTGATTGTGTTTCTACTCTACCGCACACAGACCAGGAGAGCTTTTCTTGTTGCGTATGCTCTTTTGAGTTTGTCTTTTTACTGTCACAGGGTGTAAACGGACTCATGTGCAGACCAGAGATCCTTGCAAGGAAGACAGTGAATTTATTTACAAAAAGACAACACCAGGTGATAATATGTACATGTGCAAGTGGGGGGAAGGGAGGAGGTCCAGGGTTCCAGGGTCCGTGAGGGAAAAGGAGGGGGATTGAACAGACTCCAAACGTTTCCAAATTTCTCTCCTCTCTCCACCACAAGGTCGTACACGCCACACACTGGCTCGCAGGCGGGTCCAGGAAAGATCTGTACACAGAAACTCCAGTTAGAAACAGACTGACAGAAAGAAACTCACAGATTCTAATTTTCTGACTGCAGGGGGACTGACACTGATAGCTCAACGATCCAGCGACGAGTAGCACCGTGCTCAGGATTACGAAGATAGGCAGCAGGTGTGGAGATGGCAGGTGCGTGGGCCAGGGGCGGGAGCCCATAATGAGAACCGCCCCGGCAGGAGAGAGAGAGAGAGAAAGAGCAAAAACAACAAAAATACATGTTACCTAATACGGGATCAGCTGATGAGGCACAGGGACCATGACATTTATATAAACCATCCTGCAACTGAAGTTGGATAGTAAGCGGTAACTTGCTGTCCAACTTTTTATAACTTTTGACTACAGATAGAAATCATTTGAAAGTATAGTTCAGAGAGTAAATCAGGCCTTCCTTGCATTGTTTGCCCACAACAGAAAACTTCAGTTTGCCTAAGAAGCAAAAGTAAAATCAGTATCTTCTAATAACTTCAAAGAGTGTGTTTTAGACCCAAATTCTATGCTTCAGTGGTGCCCAACACTCATTCTTCATCAGTTACCTGCAGTGTTGGGTAAGTTACTTTAAATTAGTAACTTAGTTACATTACTAGTTACTTCTATCAAAAGTAACTCAGTTACTTCAAGATACCCGTTACTTTCAAAGTAACTAGTTACTAGGGAAAGTAACTTTGGTTTTACTCAGAATTCTCTTGTTAATGTGTTGCTTCCGTAACTGGATACCCAGCGAGATTGCCAGTCTTCTAGCTTGCTTACTTGCCACAAGTGCACTGTGCCACCTACCAATAGAAAGGAAAAAATTGTCTGCATATTTCCACAAGAGAAATCCCACTCCTGGACCGTCGTTGATCGTTGACATGATTCTAGCCTACGTCACAGCATCATGTGCGCTTTTTACATCCAACACAAAAACTGCAGTCGTGGTGCTTTCGATTGTACTCAGAACTCGGAAATTCTGCCTTCTGAATAGGAAGATGTAGGTAACACCAGACTGCAGACGAGCTGCTTACAGGGCTGGACTGGGACAAAAAATCAGCCCGGGCGTTTTGACTGACCGGCCCGCCATTATAGGAAAAATCCTAAAGCCTTTGAATAAAAACAAACGCTGTTGTGACAGTGATGTACACTGTCTTGATGGTATATATGTATCAATCTATCAATCGTTTGTTGTAAGATTCAGATAAATATTTATTAAAAGCTCGATATTTTAAATGAGAATAAGAAAGAAAAGTACTTCTTTGTGTCCCCCTTTCCCTGTCAATGCCCTACCTGGCCCCCCTGGCAACACTTTGCTAGACCCGCCCTTGCACAGCTGCCAGCTACGTAAAAAAAGGATCCTGGTGTTATTTCTCAGAAACAGTTCATAACTTCCTTTCAACTCATTCATGTCATCTAAAAGGTAAACCTGTTTCTCCATCACAGCTCTGATGATTCAGTAAGGACATCTCCTGGTTTCATCTTCATGTTTCCCTCTCACCAGATAACCAAACCATATCATGACCAGCAGCTTTTACAGCTGTGGCTCCAGCAAACGTCAGCTGATACCAGAAATTAATATTAAATAAATTCTAACAACAGCTGCTCAAGCTTAAACGTGCTGCTGTTGTTTAACACAACCACAGCTGGTTTCTTCTTTCTGGCGCAAAGTGGGCGATAAACAAACAGAAGAGAGAGAGAAAAGCCGATCAGCTGATCATTGATCAGTTTCATGATTGAAGTAGCAACAGGAGACGGAGGGGGAGAATGAGAGAAGAAGAGGCAGCTGCAGAGTAAAGAAACGGAATAACTCCAGCTTTGTCTGTTTTTCATTCTAGCTGAAGTTCGGGACAAACTGCGTTCCTTTTCACCTCAATACCAAACGCGTGATATTTTCTCTGAATACCGAACGATTCCATTTTTTACGGGATGGTTGGCAACTCTAATAATTAACCTTATGAACAAAATAAAGTTCACTAACATCATAGCACCCACCCAGCTGTATAGAAACCCCGTCATGCTAGCTAGTACGCGGTACGAAAAAGTCAGCACAACGAAAGTAAACTCCACCTAAACTTGGTTTATATCTGACCCAGATAGACTGCAGGTCATAAATTCTTACCTGAAGTTCAGTTCACCTGACACTCGGGTCTCTCCTCCTCCTGCCTCCCCTTTCCCTCATCCACCTGCTGGCCTCCACCACTTGCTAATGTTACTGAATCTGTGGAAGCTCCGCCACCACACGAAGTAACGAATAACGAGCCTATCTAAATCCCAGTAACAATTAACGCGTTCCTGATTTTGGTATAATAACTAGTTACCGTGCTCGTTACCACAATAATAACGTAGTTACTGTAACTAACGCCTTAGTCCCAACACTGGTCACCTATCATGGAAAGAAATGGAAATCTGCACCACAAAATGAATTCCTCAAATAACTCCTAGGTCACATTAACCCAAGAAATCTGAGATCTCTAACAGTGAGAGTGACTGATACCCTCAAATCTTTTAAGGCCCATGCCTGGTAAAGGTTCCCCTGCGTATACAGCAATTTGGAAACTTTGCTTTTGTTCTTGGAAGCTTAAGGATTATAACGCCTGCTGAGATTTCTGAGCTGGCCCCATGGCAGCAGAGCTGTCGTAGCATTATGCCGTTAATGGCAGCTTGCCAAGGACAATTTGGTTCATTAGCGATAACATCATTGTAATTAAACATCTGTGACCTTAAAGATGCCTGTGGCGTTTTCTCCAACGGAGCCTCTGCTTCATTGCTGCTCAGTCGCATTGCACAGCAAAAATGTGCGCCAGAGAAAGTGCACTGAGTTGTGGAAATATGTAAACAAGCAGCTGCAGCTCACAATAACTCCCCTAGGCTTCTTTTTTATTTTAAAAGAAGAGCAGCATTTTAGGATTTGCTTGTTGAGGCAGAATATTTCAGATGGCGTTAAGCTGAGCAAAGGGTTTACATAATCCCCTCTCTTTTAAAACTCCGTTTATCTGTAAAGTGTTGGAATAAAAAAATGAACGTATGAAAAAACCGTATGAATCCCCTGCCTTATTTATAAGTGAATAAATAATGCAGGGGATTCACATTTGGTCTGCTCCATTCTGATGGGGCTCAATCTTCTGAAATTTCTTTCTCTGCCTATGCAGTTTACCACAGCGTGTGTGTGTGTGTGTGTGTGTGTGTGTGTGTGTGTGTGTGTGTGTGTGTGTGTGTGTGTGTGCGTGTGTGTGTGTTTGTGGTTGTGTTGTGTGTGCTTTAGTTTGACACTAGCAGATGGAGTCTTTCATGCCACACAGAAATATTCTTTACTGTATCCGTTTGTCAAGGTTGTAAACTCTAAGCTTGAAGCTCTGACAGCTTTTGTGTTTTTTTCCCTCTTGAGTTCTTGTTCAGTTTCCTGAATGAAGATGTAGACGTCCAGCTCAATAACTGGCAACATGAAAGAGGAAAAGAAATCAATGGAAATCTCATTTCTGAAGATGAGTCAATTCGATTAGGTGAAAGAGAAGTGAGAGTGAGGGATCTTATAATCCCAACTTCAGTCTAATCACAATGCACTGGTAATTATGAGCTTTCCACCCAGGACTCAGTGGGAGATAAATCACTGTATGTTTCCATGGTGCCGATCATCAAAGGGGATGGCTTCTGGGGATTTTGCCAAAGTGTACATCTTTGCTCTGCGATCACTTACGTAGGTTGTTGATATGCATGGGACGGATGGTCCAACAGTTTTCCAATTACTTATTCATGTCCAGATAACTTGCTGTTAAAGATGCACAGGATATGAAGCATATTCATCATAAATCTCTTTTGGTTTTTTGTCTAATCAGAAACAGGTGGTTTGTAGCTTTAACCATTCGATCCGTTTATTAAACAGTATTAAAGCGGGCCAGGAACTGCATCCTACTCCTTTTCGAACATGTAGATTGTGTGTGGTTTTTTTCTGTTTACAACAAATTTTGTTTGTTTTTACTTATATATAAATGTTTGAAATCAATCAAACACTCAGCCAATGCCTGCAGGTGTTTAATCTCGCCTGGCTGTTAAATATTTGTCATTGGATCCATTTTGCATCCTTGATGTAAATTAGCCTCTGATTACACGGTTAGAACCAACACCAGCTGGGTTCTGACTGCTGGCTGAAGCCAAGCTTTGAAGAGTACTGGTCTAGATGGGTTTTAGTTTAGCTAGAGTTCAACAGGCCATCTGTCCACTCAGGGCTCTAACCACTTATTACTCTCAAGGGTGATGAGAAGAACATGGCACACTTCCAGTGGGCACTGAGAATAAGTCAGTTTCTGATGTTCTGCAGGTTACAGGACGTGTCTTATAAAAGGGTTTTTAATCATTTTGGAAAATATGTAGAATGCAGAATCTATGTTTCAATCTAATCTAGCTAATCTATTAGCTAACACTGCTGAGAGGACCAGTCGCTGGCTATGGTTAAAAAGGGCTGACATCACTTGGGCAGCTACGGCTGTCAGCTAACCGCGAGAGAAAAGAAAATGTTCTGCTCTTCTCCCCTCTGCTCTTCTTCCCTTTTCTGGGAGGCAGTGGGGAGGTAGAGTGCACAGCCCGATCCGGCGGGGAGGTGTGGGAAGCCAGATCAGGCACCCCCCTTCTGGCTCTCCTCTCTGCTCTCTCCTATCTTGTCCCTTTAGTCTTACTTCTCTCTATCACCTTATCTATCCCTTTGAAGAAGTGAGGCTCCATAAATGCAAAAGAGCTAAGTATTATTTCTCAGTTGCAGTGAATAGATAGGAGAAAATAAACTGTAGCAAACTAAACAGAAGAAGAGAAATAACAATTTAACATAAACCAGTGACTCTGGGGCCTGATCAACCCTGGCAGGGCCTCCTTGGATGAGGGTGTCTAGTAATAATGGCCGAAACACCCGTTGAATCCAAGGTCCACTACTGATGATGTGTCCCAAATTTTAATATGATAATCTAGATCAGATCTCTAATCCCCAAAAATGGCAGATTAGCTTGGGTAAATAGATGAGGCACACAACGACGTGTGCTTCCTCATAATGGCCAGCCCTCAAAATTTTCTCCATTTAAAGCAATGCAATATCAGGGACTATAACATCTAGTCCTTTTACTGAATTTACTGAATCAGGAAATATGGGAAGACTCTTGCTTAAGATAGGCTGGAGGCAGGCAGGTTTGTTTAGCATTGCATTTAGTTTTTTGTATGACTTAAAAGCAGTACCTTATCAGACCACTGTCGTAAGTCCAAGTAGGAATGCCAAAAAATGTATTTTTCTAAAAGGTTTACGGGATGTTACAGAGATTGTGCTGTTATCAGTAATGTGGTTATTTATGACAGTCATGATTTTATGAGCTGTAATCACATGACCATGTGTTTCTTGTGTCTGCAGGTATGTAGTGTAGTGAGCATCAGCCAAAAAAAGGGAAGCAACTTCAGCAACTCCTGAATGTAATGCAAGTTGTTACTGAGAGACCAACTTATATACTTCAGTGCTGTTATACTGCATATTTAATATTTATATGATTAACCACCTTAGATGGTGGTGGTGAAGAGTTTGCATATCTGCAACTGTTAAACACTTGAAACAGTCTCTAGAAACAGTTACCTGGAGAGGGGCTGGACTTTTTTCCAATTTGGAATGGTGAGTATGATTGTATCCCACAGGCTCAGAGCCATACCTGTGAGTTTCCCCAAGTGGGCCAGATGATTGGGTCCCTGTGCATTTGGGTTGGGGACTGTGGTTTGCACACATTTTCCAGGCATCTGACTAAGATTCCTCCTAGTTACCTTGTAGGTAGGTGAGATGTTTCAGGCATGTGGACACTCAGGACACACTGAAGAAATCATGGGCCTTGTAATTACAGAGGATAAAGTTTTCAATACTGCAGCTTCGATTTATTATAAGCATTATACATGCTGTTCATTGTGAAGATCAGGACCAAAGTGTAATGAAATAAGGTGTCTTATCTATGACAGAAAAAAAGAGACTGTTGGGTGAGCTATGTTGACTTATATCAACAGAGAGAGAGTAGAGCTATTGTACAACCAATAGAGCTGACTCTACTGGTTGCACAACAGCAACTCAGCCATCAAGCCATGTCAAATCAAAGAAAGGTTGCCAACTTTCTGGAGTCAATCACAACAGATCTCCAAACTTGTGGACTTCAGATTAGCGGGACTCGGTTTCCATGCATCCAAGCCTTACATCATTAAGTGCAATGCAAAGCATCGGATGCAGTGGTGTGAAGCACACCGCCACTGGACTCTAGAGCAGTGGCAATGTGATTGCTGAAGTGACGAATCGTGTTTCTCCATTTAGCAATTCGATGGACGAGTCTGAGTTTGGTGATTTCCAGGGGAACGATACTTGTCTGACTGCACTGTGCCAAGTTTAAAGTCTGGTGAAGGGGAGATTATGATGTGGGGTTGTTTTTCAGGAGCTGGGCTTAGCCCCTTAGTTCTGGTGAACTGACTTTGTGGGAACAATTTGGGAATGGCCCCTTCCTGTTCCAACAAGACTATGCATGACTGCACAAAGCAAGATCCATAAATACACAAAGCAAATTAGGTGTGGAAGAACGAGACTGGGCTGCAGGTTCCTCACCGCAACCCAACAGAACACCTTTGGGATGAATTAGTGCAGAGACTGTGAGCCAGGCCTTTTCATCCAACATCAGTGTTTGACCTGACAAATGCTCTTCTCCTACACTCCTACTATCTTGTGGAAAGCCTTCCTAGAGGAGCTGAAGTGATTATGGCTGCAAAGTGTGGGTCAACATCATATTAAACCTATAGATTAAGAATGTGATGTCATCAAATTCATATGCTGGTGAAGACAGCATAGCGTTTGCTCAATGAAATACTTGTACTTAACATTATAGTCAAAAGGATTTTTGTATTTCCGTATAATGTTGGAGGATCATGCTGGCTATGAGCCAGTCATTTGTTGACCAGAGTTGACTGGTATTGCACACTCCTAAGCTGCAAGCAACTCAATAAGCAAGTGTCTCCAGGTTGGACAGAAATGTCAAATGCCTTGAAGTTTCACTGAAACACCAGCAAGAAACACATTCCTATTTTATAGATAAAACAGTAAGAGTACCTCATCTGAAAAAAAAGACATAACAGCACAGGACTTAATTGCAGAAATGAGGTGCAATTATTTTTTTTTTTACACTTATTAACTGCCAAAGGATTTTCAAATGTGCAAATTTTGCATTTCAAGTAACTGTTGTAGATCGTAGCCGTCAGGTATCATTAATGGTCTCCATTTGCGGCACTCAAACTTCAAGGACTGAGTATCCAAACCTGAACTGTGGTTTTAAACACCAGGTGAGAATGAATAAATGCACAAATTAAAATTTATTCATCATGCAAAACCGGAGCTCCGGATTTAAAACCACTGAAAGGATCAGGTTGTGTCATTTCCCTGACATAAGACATCAAACAGAGGGATATAAATAGTGTCTTAATACCATGTATTAAAATTTCCCTGGCCTTCAGTGATTCATCTTAAACATCATCATCTACTCTAGCTGCTCTATGTACTGCTGTTAATGCCCCTCAGACACTGAAACCTGACTTTCAGAGTGTAGTTTAAATGAGGGACCTGTCATACTTGATTGAGTACACATGCACCCTAAATGATGGTGCAAACATCTACTATATCATATAGCAAATAGATTGTGTGAGAATGTGACTTTTATGTTCTGGATGTGTGTGTCCTTAGCACTTGCAAAAGCACTCTCCCACATAGAAATGCTAGGAAACGTTATCCTGTGTGTTAGGGTAAAATTCAAAGGCAGACTTGAAGACAACAGGCTGGTGGATGTAAAAAGGTCACTTTAACAAAACAGGTTGAGCTGGATAGTCAACAAGCCCAGAGTCTAACAGAAAGCCCAGCTAACAACTAGGACCAGAAAAGAAAGCATAAACTCAGAGGGATTAACATGGAGACAAGAGTGATACTGGGCCGTCACATGACAGGCGGACAGCAAACGCACACTGACAACTGACAAAGGACTATGAGGGCAAGGCACACAATCACAAGGAAGGAGGCAAAGCAGCTCCCCCCCCCCCACACACACACATTACTACTAAAATAAAACTGGACGTGACTATAAAGCAGCTAACACAGACAAATGGGATAGCAAATGGAAAGGCTAGAATTAAATGTCACAGAACAAAAAAGAGCCATCAATAATTCATGTGCATTACATGACAGTCACCAAAGTTTCCTTCAGAATTAATGACAATGGCAGTGCAACATATACATTAGCAAGAGTGGGGGTAAAGGGTGCATGGATGTCTTTTAATGCTTGCTTACAGGGGCAATAGATAACACAGTTATGTCAAATGTTTGCACCATTCTAATATAAAGAAATATAAACGTAAAATATTTGCTCACTTTAAAGTTAATGATAGTAACACGTCTCAAAAAAATTGGTCATGTAACATCCCTTCTTCAATACACAAATTGGGACTGATGACATCATTTGCTGGACTGTTTGGGAGAAGAATGTTGTCCCTTTCCTGTCTCATACAGGATTCCAGCTGCTTAACAGTCCAGCTGTGGGCTTCTGTGTTGTATTTTTAGTTTCACTATACTCCAAATGTTTTTGGTCTGGACTTCAGGCAGGCCTGTTGAGGTTTCTAATGTGCATGAAAATAAAGCAATGAGAGCACACTAAGCATTAAAATATTTCATTAAAATGAAAATGTAAATTGTACCGCTATGTGCGCTAAAGCCCAAGAATAACAGTTTTTGTGCAGCATCAATTTCATGTCTTATTTCAATGTTCTGGTAATATATATATATATTTTTTTATTTTTTTATTTTTTTATTTATTAAGGGTTGCACCGATATTGAACCATTCGATAAAGTGCTTTCGGTTCGGTACGCATATGAACAATACAAAATTTTTAATTTATATTATCAACTTTTCTTCTGACAATGCTGTCTGTGTTGAGAGCTCAGTGGATCTGCGTTTGACTACTCCACCTAGGCTGCACTGTCGAGCGCAGATCCACTGAGCGCAGCGCAAGCTAGCAAGACAGAAGCTTAGCTCGTTGCAACATGGCAAATTGAACCTCCCCCACCCTCATTCAGATCTGGCCTGTGGAACTATTTTGGTCTTCATGTGACGTATGACCCTGAAGGTAAGCGTGTCATGGGCAAAAGTAAAACAGTATGTCGGATGTGCCACGCAATGCTCAATTACATGGGTGGGAACTACTGTGTAGTTTGCTCGTTAAGGTGTTGACACAGTCCAGCCCCACGCACGGGGCGATCCGCGGTAACTCGATAACGGAGATTTGCCTGTTGTGGCGTTAACGTCATTTCAGATTAACACTGACAGCACTAGTGGGAACAAAATGAATATGACTGCACATTTACTCCGATATCATTTGTTGTATAGGATGCTTTAAGTGCTCTATACACTCTCTGCTTTATGAATATGTTTCATATAAGCAGCCAATATTTAGTCATATAGTAATAAAACTACTAAGTGTCGCTCAACTGTGAAGTTACACCAATTCTAACTGTGCATTGTCACTGGAAATCACACACACTGAAAATGTGACACAGAAAATGTATAACACAAGTAAATGATTCTTGATCCTCATGAATATGAAGCAATAAATGTGAATAAAATACAAATGAAATATAGAAAATCAAGGGCTTATATATTCAAATAGTTAATCATTAAGAAAAATATGGCCAATATAAACTGAACATTTACTAATCAAGTAAATTTTATTTCCATTAAAATGTAACCAATTAATTTTACTGATACATTCTAATGGTTTTTTTAATAGATCTTGAACATGTTGCACTGTCAATGGTGCTGCTATGGAGAAGGTACGCAGCACCAAGTTCCTGGGTGTGCACATCTCAGAAGATCTCTCCTAGTCAAAAAACACATCATTGCTGGTCAGTAAAGCCCAACAGTGACTCTACTTTCTCCACAAACTGGGAAGAGCAAGAGCCTCAACCCCAACTATGAGCACCGTTGAGAGTATTTTGCCATAGTTACAATGGGTAGTAAGAGCAGCGGACAGGATCGTAGGTACCTCTCTTTCCTCTCTCCAGTACATCTACTGCACCCAACTCATCCAGAAAGCCCTCTGCATTACAGGTAACTCCACTCATCCGTCTAACAGCTTCTTCAGTTTGCTCAGGAAGGAGACTGAAGAGCCTCTTGGCCAGAACCAGCAGACTGAGAGACAGCTTCGACCATCAGGCTGTCAGGATGCTGAATTCACTCCCTGCTCTCACACACGAACTGCAGACCTGCGTTCACTTCTTCCCTGTGAAACATACAAAACTCTGACCTGCCACCATTGCCTTTTCACTGACTGCCCCACCCCACTCGCACACAAACTTGCCCACAATCACTATAATTGTGTTGGACACTGCTGTTTAAATAAGATTGTATAGTATTGTGTTGCACATAAGGCTCCCATTTTATTTTTATCTTTTTATCTTTATATTGTTTTAGTGTACACTGAGGGCCATGCGAGCATTGCAGTTTCAAATTCCTGTGTGTGATTGTAAATATGGTCTTTGACAATAAGGCTAACTTTGACTTTGACTTTGATAATGTCTCTGATTTGAGTAGGTGGTGTTCAGCTGAATCTCCCCAAACAAATCAAATGACGTACAAATGCTTTCTTTTATGTCAACATGCACAAAGCCTGAAGCAAAGCCTTCAAAACTGTTTTATATATTTTTATGCAGATGACACAGTTTTATATGCCAGTGGCTCTTCCTTTGATCTGGCTATTGCAAATGTACAACCTGCTTTTTTTTAACGTTGTTTTTCTTAATTTTTGATTGTGTGGAATACGTAATTTTATTTTATATGGTAATAGCTGTCTATCTTGAGAAAGAGATGTCAAACCCAGTGACAATACCTGTTTAAATAAAGTATTTAATAAGAATTTGTTTTTGTATCTGATGCCATTGAGACCTACTGTATGGGTTGTATTTTATGCTACAGAAAGTGCTCTCTGCCACCTCCATAAAGCCAAACACTTTGGGTGGTAGCTGCTCCTCTTTTGCTGTTGTTGTCCGCTTAAATGTCTGTTATATTACATCTGTATGTGCAATCTGAGGTTTCAACTTGGCTCACATATTCTCCTGGGCTAGCGCATTGCCCTTCAAAAGGCAATTACTCGTTCTAAGACAGCCAGTTTGAGGTGCAGCATGCGATGAGACAGTAAGAGACTGTAGAGACTCAATCGAGGGGCCACTGATACAGCAGATGAAGCTGACCCAGATTCTGTGGGAAGAAGGCAAGAAGAGAGTCTCATCTACAAAGTAATTTCCTCTGTGAGAAAAACACTGGCTGCTTTGCCCTTAAAATTGTCTGATCAAATATTTCAGTCTGAATGTAGGGTCGGTGTCTGGAGAAGATGTGATCTGCTAAGGCATGTTATTAATCCTCATTATCTGTCCAGTGGTGCACACTGCAGATGTGCGAGTGTCTCTGTTACTAAAGACTATCACAGCCAAATGGCTTCACAAGAGTAAAATAAATGAGATGTTCTCAGCTTGAAGAACTTTTAAAGGATTTTTAAAAATTAACTACATTTTTTTTAGTATCAGAAACTTCTCTGGGATTCTTCCTAGGTCTGTATACTATAAGTTCTGCTGTACTTGTACTTGCTTTAGTTTTCTCAGTCTCTGTCCCTATTTGCCCATCTCTTCGGTTCTGGCTGCCAACCAATCACAATATAAAGAGACAGACCTGGGCTTAATCACAATATTTATATGTAAAAGTGTCTTATTTCACCTGACCAAAGTCAAAGTTAAAGCATTTTTTGTCACAGTCCTCTCCTCTTGTGACGTTCTCTCTCTCCAACTCATTTGTATGTAGATGTGTGTTTAGCAAAAGCAGGACTCTCCTTTTGCCTCCAAACACCTGGTTTAATCACAGACCTGTTCCTGATGTCCTGTTCAGTCCTCACTGGATCATTGTCTTGCATCAGTTAGTGCAGCCAGGCTCCAAGCCTTAAGTTAATGTTTCCACTTACCTGTGAAAGAGCTGTTTCCCTGTGCTCAGGTCTGCCTGGGGACGGGAGAGTGGTGAGCAGTCTTTGTTTGGATTTGAGAGAGTTTGGACACTGTGGAGTGTCCTAGTGGAGTCTGGGACCATCACAACTGTTGTACTTTGACTAGGAGCTCTACCTGTGCCCAGATCTCGACATTTAGCGGGAAAACGATAATAAATATTTTTATATCAAGGCAATTATCATGGTCTCCATGTCCTCCATTGCAGACCTGCTTTCAGTCTCCCTTTCCTCCTCTTTTGATCTCCTTTTCTCTCTCCCATCAGTTTGCATCCCAGGCAGGTGCACCTGTTTACCATTCAGTGGTACCATTTCAGTCAGGCTTTCACCAGAACGTTACTCATGCGTCGCTTTTGCTGTTTTCAGTTCTACTTTTTGATGGACTTGCCTGCTTGTCTCCACCTCCTCTTCCCATTAGCTGTGCCTGCTGGATGTTCTTACCTGACTCTGTCTCTCATGTGTTTTCTGGAAAAGAAACCCTGTCTTGGAAATCTGGATTGTAGGAGCTGACCCATGTTTAAGAAAGGAAGACAGAAAGCAGAGAAATAACAGGAAAGACTCTTCTAACAATCACAGACATGAATTACTGACCTGAGATTCTGCTTTTGACCTTTAGAGAACTCTTGGTATTGTGAAATAATCTAAAGTTTTTTCATTAAGCCACTCAGTTGTGTCATGTGTTTGAGCTCTCTTAACTGATTTTATTACTACAATGATGTTATTTTCCATCCAGATCATTTTAACACCTGCTGAGTCACAAACAGCTTCTCACATCAGTGATGTGATCTTACACTATTTTTGAAAAGGGTAGTCCTGTTTTTCTCTTTCTTTCACATGGCAGTGAAAGAGTAAGAGCGCTTTAATGTGGAAAATGGGAAACTGCTTGCTCACCTGAAAATGATCCAGTGCTTGTTGAATTGTTTCTAACAGGCACATTGGTAAGGCCATTTCACATTTGTCCCATTCCTACAGTCATGTGAAAGTTTTCACAGCACTCTGTTGAGGCCGGGGAAGCTCATTCACTCAGTATCTTATAGAACCACCTTCAGCAGCAATAACTTGAGGAATGTCAGCATACTGTTCTTTATGACTTTCAGTTAATTAAGGGTATGTACAGTTTTGTCAAGATCTTGCTAAAGAATTTCAATCAGGTTTAAGGTCTGGACTTTGACTTTGATAGCAACGCCTTCATTCTTTTCTTTTTCTGCTCATTCTTTAGTGAATTTTCTGTTTTATTTGGGAATTTTGTCTGTTGCGTGAGCCAGTTTCAGCCAAACTTTAGCTGTCACACCAAACTTGCCTGACTCTTATGAACTCCCATCCTCCTCACTGCCCTCTCTGCTCTCTAATCATTAGTACACCTAAAGGGCCCTGGGCTAACCCCAGAGACAACAATCCAAAAAGCCAGGAAGCATTCAGCCGTCTCAGTCAGGCGAGAAAACAAGCTGAGAAAACAAAGGTGTCTTCAGTTTACATCAGCATTTCACTTTGTCAGTTTTGAACTGCAGTCAATGTCAGTGGGCATGAACAGTTCATTTTTGATAGTTTTCATTTTTCAAGCGCTGCTATGTCTTTCCTGTAACGACCCACCTTTCAACTGATCGTGTTATAATAATTCCTTCACTGCTAACAATTTTTGTGAAGCCTTCAAAGCCTCTCTCCACCCATTTGAAGCCCTTTTGTGTAATATTTGACTCTGGCTTTAAGTTCGACGAGTAAATTGACTCAGTGGTTAAAAACTGTTTTTCTATTCAATTCATCCATCCATCCATCCATTCGCTACCGCTTATCCTTTTCAGGGTCGCGGGGGGCGCTGGAGCCTATCCCAGCTGTCATAGGGCGAGAGGCGGGGTACACCCTGGACAGGTCGCCAGTCTGTCGCAGGGCTAACACATAGGGACAGACAACCATTCACACTCAGATTCACTCGCACATTCACACCTAGTGGCAATTTGAATTATCCAATTAACCTATCCCCACAAGCTGCATGTCTTTGGACGGTGGGAGGAAGCCGGAGTACCCGGAGAGAACCCACGCAAACACGGGGAGAACATGCAAACTCCACACAGAAAGACCCCGGCCTGATGGTGGAATTGAACTCAGGACCTTCTTGCTGTGCGGCAACAGTGCTAACCACCGTGCCACCGTGCTGCCCTATTCAATTCAATTCAATTTTATTTATATGGCACCAAATCACAACAATAGTCACCTCAAAGTGCTTTATATTGTAAGGTAGACCCTACAATAATACATACAGAGAAAAACCCAACAATATGACCCCCTAATGAGCAAGCACTTTGGTGACAGTGGGAAGGAAAAACTCCCTTTTAACAGGAAGAAGCCTCCAGCAGAATCAGGCTCAGGGAGGGGCGGGGCCATCTGCTGCGACCGGTTGGGGTCAGAGAAGGAAGACATGATAAAAGACATGCTGTGGAAGAGAGACAGAGATTAATAACAGGTATGATTCAGTGCAGAGAGGTCTACCAACATGTTTGAGTAAGAAAGGTGACTAAAGAATAAATACTCAATGCATCATCTCTACTTCATATCAAAAATTAAGCATTTCCTTTCTGTGAGAGATTGTGAAATTGTTATTCATGCTCTAATGTCCTCCTGCTTGAGATACTGCACTTCACTTTACAATAGTCTCAGTCAGTCTTCTATTTCCTGTCTCCAGCTTGCCTGAAATGCTGCTGTTAGTTGAAACTGAAGTGACATTCACACTGATTTTGCACTGTTACCAGCATGGCCCAAACCAAAAGGAAGATGGTTGACTGAAATGCCTCGGACATGTGCCCGTGTTTTCAAAGAGAAATAAAAGCTCTACTTTCAGTGTTTTACTATGTAGTCAGTAGTAGACTCCAAGAATATGAGAACGTGAGTTTGTGTGTGGAGGAGAAACAGCGTGAAGAATAGTAGATGGAGGAAAATAGAGATGGACATGTCAGCTGTGTCGCTGTGGCAACCACACCGCAAAGCAGCAGGAGTGAGGAGTGTTCAGTTACCTTTTCTTTTTTTTGGTTTCCTGGTATTTGCTGTGATGATCTGGGATGTCACTTCAGGGACTTGCTGTCTAAGGCTTGAGTGTGTGCAAACAGTCTGCCAGGCAGCTTCCAAGAGGTGCTCGTTAACTGTGTACAGAGTAAGCAGCTGGAGCCTTGACATTTAAAGAAGGCGGGTTTCTGGCACACGGCGAGATTTGTCTACATTATGAGGGGGAGAAAACATGTGCTGCCAGCCACCTGGCCTTCTGCTTAAGCCACTGATCGATGCAAATATTACACATGAGAAAGAATTTGTAAAGGAATCTGTACCTGAAGCCATGATGAAGCTGTGAGCTTTATTTTGTATGTGCATTTGATTTCATCCCGCAAGTTTCATAATAAGAAGAATAAGAAATATGTTATTTATCCCATATTTCAAAAATTATTTTGTAACAACAACAACAATTAGCTGTATAAATGAACTTTTATAAAGTTTTATAAAAGATTTAAAAAATATTTATTATTAATAATACTAATGTATTACATATTTTATATAATACTTTCTCATTATTAATTCATTAATTAGGTGTTCTCGCCTGTAAATGGTGCACAGGGTGGTCAGGACGATCCATGAGGGATAACAGTTCAGGGACCTCTCTACCAAGAATCAAAAATATTGAATTTCAGTCTTTAGTCTTTAGTGTCACTACGTCCAATGCTGCTCCCCCTGGCAGACCACAGCAAAGCACACTTTACTCACCAGCACTAGTGATAGAAAATCTCCATCACTGCAGACACTGAAGCATCTCAGTTTACTTAAGAAACAGAACCCAGACATGGACAGTGTAGACATCATCCTTTTCCTTCTGAAGTTGATTTCTTCCAGACCACTACACAAAATCCTCTACTAGTGCCCTGCACTCGTCCTCCTGTCCATCACTCAGTAATTCAACCAGGTGAACAGGAATGGAGTAAGCACAGTTCCCTGAAGAGCTTCTCTACAACACATAGCCAGCCTGTCTGTCTGGTAGTCAATGATCCATGGGATGGTGGGCATGTTCCTTGACATTTCCTGTTGCTTCTCTCTCTCTCCGCAGCAGCAGCTGAATTGTATTAAATGCACTTAAGAAATCAAAGAAGGCCATCCTCAACGTGCAGCTGTTCCTTCGGGATCTCTGCAGATAATCAAATGTTTGCATCATATGTGATGTGAAGGCAACCGCCTGATACTTATGGTGTCAACTTTGGTACAGGATCCAGGCAAGATATTTTCCACCACACAGCAATGGCTTCATGCTGACTCGGGTTGTAAATGTGACGACTTAGGATCACAGACTCCTGGCTAGCTGCAGGTCCTCAGAACCTTGGGTGTGTGTGTATGTGTGTGTGAGAGAGAGATAGAGAAAAAGAGAGAGAGCGAGAGAATTCATTTTGGGGGGAAGAAGTCAAAATCACTGAAGCAGTGAGGATATGTGGAGAACAGGGTGTGTAGTGGAGGAGGTAGCAGGGGGGCTGTGAACTAGATGTAGCAATGTTTCAGCAGGCTGCCCACCGGTTGTGGTTACACACCACAGTGCTTAAATGGAACAGGGAACTGACTAGCCATTATAACAAATGACTGTCTTTTCCTCTTCCTCTAAATTTGTATGTAAATCACTGTGCAAGTCCACCAAATTAGAGCCAGCAGTAAAATAAAATTATCCACAAAAGTTTAGGTGCTGATGCAGCTACTCACAGAAGCTGGCATGATGCCACAATAATGAATGCATTAATTTCAAAGTCTGGCTTTCCTAATTGTTGATTTACTTTAATGCTAGGGGGAATACAACTCCTAGCATTTAATGTCTGAAGTCAGCTCTCTGTGAGATGCTTAAAGAAAGTTTGCAATGTTCTGTATTTTTTTTTTATCAGCCAAGCTACCTTGACTAATAATACAGCCCAGGGACTCTTGTTAAAGCAGCTATGAGGAGACTAAGACCTTCACGTTACCAACAATTAAATTCATCACACACAACAATCACAGTATTGACAAGCATTTATGTTTCTGTCTGCTTGCAAGTAAGTAGAATACTTTTTGGAGATGGGGTCCGGGAGCCACCGCCAGCCCCCTTCAAGGCCTTCGCCAATTCATGTTTAAGCCATGCACCTCTATCTACTAAAACGCTGTCAAACCTCAAATGAGGACGTGGGCCCAGTGAGTGAACTCTCCTTTTATCTTTGTTTTGGTCTCCTCCACCACCTTTGCAGACAAAAATCTGGCTGTTTTGCCACAGAGACCTCCTCTCAGGGGGTTTATTGGCTAAAAAAAACAGCAAAACAGCAGCATTCTGCATTTAAAAATGGCACTTAAATGAACAGGAGTGAATGGAACTTTAGGGTTTCAACCAACTTTCTGTGGTTTCACTAAACAATAAGCAGTACCTTTCATGTTAGACTTAGTCATTTGATCCATTTGAGATCCAGAGAATACAGAGCTTTATAACAACATAACCTGAAAACCACAGAGATTCTTTTAAATGTTGTCAGTAAGAGGAGAAAATGCTGAGGTTAGCTCTTTCTGCCCTGCGATGCATTCTAATTTCCACATATGCCTTGTTACTTTTTCACTGCATGCGTACCTTTCAACTATAGTGATTTCACAGAGTGCCGAACTGCCAAAATACAGGATATGAGGAAATGTCAGATGTTATCCTCTGACAGCCTTATGTAACTCCTGAGCGTGTGTCAGGGGTAATCCTCTTACAGTCCCCTTAATAGGAAACAAAACAGTTTGCCTCCTCTGTCCCCTGCTTTTAATAATCAAATTGCAGCTTGCGCAAAGGCCACCACACCAAAGTAATCCATGCTGGAGGACAATCCTCTGCTCTTTAATCTATGATTATTTGCATGTTCAAAATGACCAGATAGTGACAGACCATTGACAAACAGATGTGTTTGGGCTTAGGAAAACATCTTATTGATGATAGCAATGATTCCTTCATTTTTGTGTATGATCTACAAAAGAGTGCAAATCTAGAGGCTGTCGTGGAATTTATAGGAATTCATTAATTTGCTTTGAGCTATGGCTCTGTCTTCATCGGGGTATTATTAATATTGCAAGAGGTTGCACAGTTAACAAAATGTGAACTGCAAATTAAGGCTCTGACTCCCTCTGTTGGTGTGGGATGATAAATGCTGGCGTTACTCAGGATTAGAGTATTTCAAATGCACAACAATTCACACCTCTGAACTCAATACCTGGTGGTGTCACGAAAGATTTGAGCAGTGAAAGTGATGTTAAAAAACAGCAATACAACCCTACAAAACAGAGTCCATTACAGATAAAGTTGCTCTTCTTAATACAAGAAAGAATGAATAAAAAAGAAGACTCTGTGTTAAATTTACTTGGATCTGGCACCATTTTAACGATATCTGGTTGAGATGGCAGACTTTGGAAAAGTCAGTGACAGTTTTGTAAAGAGTAACCAATCAAAAAAGTTACAGCCATTGGTTTCACTTTTAGCAAAACATGTTAGAATGATTATTTTCTTCGTTCCCTGGTTACCAAGACTCAGGAGAACGATTCAAATAAAACCAAAAATTACATTTTCTGATTGTGTACTGTTAGTAGAAAAGTACTGGTTTTTACACTTGCCTGGAAAGTGAAATGTTACTTCATTTCTAGCCGGGGACAATAATCCCCTTTGGTGATGCATCAGGAAGTGTGAAACTGTCAAAACAAACATGTGGAGCTACCTGTGGTGGTGACCCCGTATGGCAGGGGAGCAGCCAGAAGTGGCTCTCAGTGATGACTTCGACCTCAGTTCGTTAATGTGACCCAGTGGTGAGTGCTTTTCCACATGGGAAGAGAGTCCTGGGTCAAAATCAGAGTTGTGAACCTCATGTTGTTTGTCTTGGCTCAGAGCACTCTCGAAAAGAGACTCTTAATTTCAAGAGTTCTACTTCCTGTTAAAATAAAAAAAGTAACTTGAAGTCTGATATCTTCCTCTCAAATGCGGGGTAATAAAAGTACTCTATGAAGTAGCAGAAAATAGTTACTTTACCATGTTCACTTTTATTTTAACCTTTTCATTGGGAAATATATTTTAAGAAAATAATGAACCAATTGTAGAAGAAGTATGAGAGTAAATACTCATTAATAAAGTTATTATCCATTTGATTATTGCTGACTGTTTTTATCCCATTGGTTCGTATTGGTTTGCACCTCTAAAGAAAGTTGACATTTTTGCCTCTGTGGTTTTACTGTGGAATTAATTAACTAGAAATATATATGAGTCTGTTTCCTTGAAGTAGGAACTCAATTAAATAAATACACCTTTTTCACTTTTTAGTGAGTGCTGACTCACCTGCTATGAAAAAAAAGTAAAAATACGTTAAAAAAAAAAAGCTGGATGCAGTGAAAGAATTTTCCATATTCAATTTTTACAGTTGTCTCCCTGTACTTTTAAACCATGCATTAAACTTACCATGACATTTTTTTTTCAGTGTTAATGACAATAATGTCTAAATAAAAAACATCTACTGACTCAAGATATAATCAAGAAAGGGAAAGTCAAATGTCTTTACAATAAATAATATTTATTACTGCAGTTATCAATCTAAATTCAAGTGGAAAGCATTTCCAATATAGGCAAACTGTGGACAGCGCCATAGCCTTGATAGAATAGGTCTTTACATTACTTAATTTTTCTTGCACTACACTATAGCAGAGCATATAAGCCTGACATTCATTTAAATACATTTATTTACAGTGAAGCAAAATGTGAACTCCCTTAGCAAGAAGAAATGTAAACAGGGTTTGTTACCTAGTAAGCTCAGGAGAGTAGGTCCTCTCATCTAAAACAGAAAATGTGGAAAAGTTTCATCTTGCTTAAAATCTACATTCAGGATCTGAAGATGTACCCTGCTGAGAGTCCAAACTGGAAGGGAAAAAGTAGCAAATCCCACTGCCAAATGTTCCAGAGCACTTCTCTTAGTTTTGCAGACATGGGCTCCAAAGTCACTGTTACGGTGAGCTAGATGCAGTTCAGAAACTGTCCAACAGGAGGGGCTGGTCTGACATAGCAGGAGGAAGGGATGAGAGTCCAGTACATGCAGGAAACCCGGCACTCTCCCTCTGCTGTGCTGTGAAAACCAAAGACCTGCTGACTACCTGGAAATAAGAGACACTCGTGTAAAGCTTGCAAACACCGAGAAACATTTCAAACAAACAGCTTTATTTACATTTTTTTGGATCGCAGTTTGAATACACTTTGTACTGAATATACACGGCATTCATCCATGGCAGCAGAAAACTGCTTTTAATGTCATCTTTTGAGCAATAACTTGAACTGTAGCTTAGTAACTTTACTCTGTAATGAATTTAAATGTCTGGGTTTTAGTCCAGTAACAGAAAATGCCAACTAAAAGTGACTATAACACTTATTAAACACAAGAACTTTCATTTCCTGGTCATACAACTGTACATTTATTAAGTCGATATTAGATGGGCTTTTGAATTTCTGTGGATAGACTGGATATAGATAAAAAACATAAACCAGGCTTTCAATCAGTTCACATTTTCAGTCAGAACTAAACGTTAGCACAATTTGCTAGTTAGCTAGAGTAAATACAAGACTGCAACAGCTGTTCTGGTGGACTGAAATTTGTAGTCCCCATAAGAAGATGCTAGTTGTGAGTAAATGGCAACTACCAGAGCTGAAAACGGAAGCTAATGCATTAATGCCAAATACTGCATTTCCTCAAGACTGTCTCCAAAGACCCCCTTGGTAAAACATCATAGCGGAAACAGGGACGCTTACAGCCTTATACAAAAAAGGCTTTTGGTCTCTATAGCTGAGTCACACCGCTAAGTATTTAATAACTCGGACTTTTTAAACTTTTAAAACTTAGCGGTAAAAATCTTTAAAAGGTAGTAAAGCCAGAACATTCTCATTCCCAACGCGCAACATACTGACAATTTCTCACAGCCCGAGGAGTCTCATAGTGACGCGAGAGGTACCCTTCTGCGTCCTTATGAGATGCTCCAGATTCTCAATTGAATCCAACAGAATGCCGCTCGTGGTGGGAACACACGCTTCGAGCAGAGGCTCCAGCCCTCGCTTCCAGCCTGAACCAGAACCTTAACCATAAGCTTAAACCTATCACGTAGTGTTTTCCAGAGTGATTCATGATCAGAACATAAAACACATTTACATGTATAGATTCATTCCTTTCGGCTCTCATGCCTCAGAATGCGTAACATACCGACGATCTGTCACATGCGCCGGTATGTTATGCGTTGGGATGAGAACGTGGTGAGTAAAGCGGTAAATGCCACTACAAATCAAACCTCTCTGTGTGACTTAGCAGACACTTATGTCTGCATATGTCGCCCATCCACTTTATGGTATTCTAATTTTAGGCACTAAATACCGGCTAAAAGAACAGCAGTGGTCAAATTAATAACTTTAAACCATCAACATGGGTCTTCACCAGTGTACTGGTGTAACGCATTACAAAGTAAACATTACACCAGTAACTAATACAACGCATGCAAAGTAATATGATTCATCACATTACATGTGTCCATAATACTGTAATGTAATATGTTAATATGATACTAAATTCAGCAATTATATTGCAGTTACAATTATCTCTTTACGTCTGTTACAAAGGTTCTTCAGTTATCAGCAGCAGAAATGAAAAAAAAACCACCCCACATCGAACACTTTTTTTTTGTCTTGTGTACTTGCACTACAATCAACTGAATTTGGGTGGAGTAAAATGGTGGAGCGGCATCAGCTTTGAGGAGTTATGTGCATCACTTTTATTTTAATTTCACAAAATTAACACAAGCCCACAAGCCACATTTTACTGATAAAGCAACTTTATTTTTTGCACATGTCTGCACAGACAGCATGCTAAGGCAAAGCTAGCCAAAAACCCAGAGTATATGCCGACCCCAACCCAGCAACCAAACGCTGATCTTTAATAGGCTTGATCTTCACTTAGTTAAATGATGAGTCATCAGACTTGAAGCCTCTGTTTCCACCTGTTCATGCCACTTAAGTAGAATCACTGCAGCAGCCCCTTTGAGGTTTCTTTGCTTTGTGTTCATATGCAACTACTAAAAGAAAGATTGTAGGCCTGTCCTCACTAGGATAGGGATTTGGGCTGATGTGTGGGACTGTAGCCTCAGGTTTGTTAAATAGTAATTACATGACACTGTGTTTCAGGTCATTTTACAGAGTAACTGGAAAGTAATGTAACGAGTAGTGTAAAAATTTTTTACTCTTTCTGGTGAGTAATTCAGTAACATACTTACATTTAATAAAAGTAATAAAGCAATACTTTTCCTAAATAACAACCCCAACGCTGGTCTTCACAAACAAATAAATGACATCGTGGTAGCCATTTTTGATATACAGCCTTAATAGAGCTGAAGAAAATCTCTCTACATGTACCTGTTGGTGTGTTCAGGGCCATTCCTTATGGTGGACCCTGTCTTTCTTCTTCTTCTCGTTTTTTTCCTTTTGCAGTCTCTCCAACTCAGCCTCATACATCATCTCCTGGATCAAGTATTTCTCCCTGCGCATTCTGTCTCGCAGGTCCTTGGGAAGGTCGGGGATCAGGTATGCGATCAGAGTCTTGATGGCAAAGACCATATGCTACAAAAACACAGAACTTTATCAGAAATCCCAGAGCTATACCTCCACTATGCTAAGAACTTTGAAGTGATAAGATGCAGTAATGCTTTTCTTCTTTGATTGTTATGTCCTAATAGGAAAGACTGGCTCTTTATCAGTTAAATGCTTCACAAAGCATAACAAATGATTTGAAAGATGGTAAAAAATTTCCGAGTGACACGTTTATTTGAGCCTCTTCTCTGATAAATACACTGTACCCGAGCAGCTCTAATCTGGATTTATAAAATGCTTTTTTTACACCTCCTAAATCTGGATTAGTTGCAATGTTACTTAGAGCGTGTGAGCTAAAATAGAAGAGTGCACTCCTCCAGCCGCTGAAAGCTGGAACAGGTCGCTCAGAATGCCAAACACAGGAAGCAGAACATGTTTTTTTTAAATTGCATGACTCTATTTTGGTCACAGCAACGTTAGAACATGACTGGGCTTCTGTGGCTGCACTTTTCTGCAATTCATCAAATCTTTAGTCTCTAAATGATTTGAGTTGATGGGTCATGGTTAAAAATATTCACTAGAGCCATGTCTCTATTAGGCTTTTTTAGATTTGAGAAAAATATTGAGAAAAATACAGTTCTATGAAAATATATTTAACCCCTTCATGATTTCTTACTTTTTTGCATATTTGTAACACTTGCATGTTTCAGATCATTGAACACCAGTAAATGCAAAATGCAATTTTAAATTATTTTTAAGGGGAAAACAATCCATCTAAACATAACTGGTTGTGCCGCCCAAGAACTGCAATCAAGTGTGCCAACTGGCAATGAGTCTTTCACTTCATTGTGGAGAAATTGAGGCATTCTCTTTGCAAAACTGTTTTAATTTAGCAACACTGGAGGGTTTTCAGACATGAACGGCCTTTTAAGGTCAAAGATTTAAGTTCAGACTTTGACTAGTCACTCCAAAACCTGAAGTTTCGTTATTTTTAGCCATTCAGAGGTGGACTATCTGGTGTATTTGGGATCATCGTCCTGCTGCAGAAGTGAGCTTGCGCTTCAGGGCATGAACTGATGGCCTGACATTCTCCTTCAGGATTTTCTGGTAGAGAGCATAATTCATGGCTCCACCAATTACAGCAAGTTGTCCAAATCCTGAAGCAGCAAGGTAGGCCCAGATCACCACACTGTTACAACCATGTCTGCCTGCTTGTATGATGTTGTGTTAGTTTTATGGCAGATGTTTTTCTTCTCTCGCCCCAACCGGTTGCAGCAGATGGCCCCGCCCCTCCCTGAGCCTGGTTCTGCCGGAGGTTTCTTCCTGTTAAAAGGGAGTTTTTCCTTCCCACTGTCGCCAAAGTGCTTGCTCATAGGGGGTCATATGATTGTTGGGTTTTTCTCTGTATCTATGAAGCGCCTTGAGGCAACTTTTGTTGTGATTTGGCGTTATATAAATAAAATTGAATTGAATTGAATAGAATAGATGTAAGATAGTTTCTGGCAATTGTGAAACGAGCCTTTATGTTCTTTTTGGTCAGCTGTGGCTGTCTCCACCAACTCTCCCCTGGTGCCATTGTTGCCCAGTGTCTTTCTTATTTTTGAGCCATGACCTTTGACCTTTGGGGACAATTTACGTCTGCAGTTCTCTTGTAACCTCCTTGATAAGTTGCTGATGCACTCATAGAGAAATTTTGGAAGGGTGGACTTTCCTGTGAATGCTCCAAGTTTTCTCCATTTGTGAATAACGACCTCCCTCAGCCTTAGAAATGCCTTTGTAACCCTTCCACCCCGGTGTCGATGACTTTGTCTCTCATCTGTTCTCTCAGATCTTCTTGAGTTTCTTTAGATCGTGTCATGATGTTCCTCCTTTATGAGATCTCTTAGACCTCTTCAGCTTCTCAGACAGGTTCTATTTAAGTGAATTCTTGATTCAACAGGTCTTCCTGGGTGTGGCTCGTAATCTAAAACAAATTTTTCTAAAAAAAAAATATGGTTCACAACAACTAATTCACCTAGACTAAGGTCGAGGTAAGATAGCTTTTTTGATCAATGAAATCATAATTTAAAAACTGAAATTTGCATTTACTCTTTTTATCTTTCTATAAAATTAGAATTAGTTTGAAGGGGGAAAGAAGGGAGTCAAGTACTTTTTCACAGCACTGCTGGTTGGTCCTGATAAATAAGAGAGAAAGGTGAAAACCTGTTGACAAAATAATAAGAAGGAATCCAATTCCAAAGGCAGCCTGCAGCCTGCTGTCATTTGTCAGTGACTACAAAAGACTGACCTCAAAAACAATGATGAAGGCCAGCCGGGCTGCCAGGACGTGCCAGAACTGCAGAGTGTAAGAGTAAGGCTCTGCAGAATCTGGAGGCTCCCTGTAGTCACGATACCTAAAAGGGGAGGGGAAAAAAGAGAAAGGTCAAAGTTCATCCTACAGAAACACTGATGACTCATTTACCGTATTTCCCGGACTACAAAGCGCACCTGAATATTAGCCGCACAAGCTAAAATCCGGGGAAAATCCTGTTTTGTACATACATTAGCCGCACCTGACTAAAAGCCGCAGGTGTTTCAATGTTGACTTATCATATGTAAGAGAATATGCACAAAGGGAATTGTCAGGAAAGAGATGGCTGTTTGGAGACATCACTTTTATTAATATTTTGAAAAACAAGTTATGGGTACATATTTGCACATGTAGTACATAACAGTAGCCTACAGCACACCAGAAAAATAGATTCGGACTACCTTTTAGGCTCAGGTGCAGTAACACGGCTTTAACAAGAAGAAAAGTCAGTCATTCACCATCTTTCTCGTAGCGTACCGCTACTTTGAAGTTTGTTTTTCGCGCTACTTCGTACGGCACTACGTTGCCTGGCGGACGGACATGTGACTAACATACCACTCTTGAACCCCGATCCTTCCGCCAGGCAACGTAGTGCCGTACAACAGCGGAACACACAAAACAAATCGTCTTACGATATGACAAAAATCATGGACAATCCATAGAAAAGCCGCACCTGACTAAAAGCCGCAGGGTTCAAAGCTTGTGCAAAAAGTAGCGGCTTATAGCCCGACAATTACGGTACTCATATTAGTGAGCAGGAAAATTGGGATACTGGCAGAAAATGGGGCGTTTCCAAAATGATGTTCTGTAACTTCAGTTCAATGTGGATCTCAGTAAGATCACTCAGTTACCAGAATTGTGAATAAAGTAGTGGATTATCTTATAGTTGACCCTGTGCTTTTAGCTGAAGCCTTTTTAAAATAAACAAACTTCTCTTCCCACAGTGTTTCTGTTTTCTACAGCTGCCTCAAAATAACAGCTTTTCACTTCTCACACCACCTGCAGTACTTCACGGCTTCTCCAAACAGCTCCGAGCCATTCGTCCTGGGGTGCGACCTCCTCTCAAAATCTGACACCCGGAAAACTGAGAGACTGGCGTTGACATAACCCATCATGCACCTGCGGCACATACGGGAAATGATTTTACCAACTGCAGCATGCAGCAACACAGAATTAAAGCAAAAACTGTGAAATCATCCCTCACCCCTCCCCTGCTCGGCCCTGACCAGCGCAGGGTCCGTACTTGTAGGCGTAAACAAGGCGGGGGATGAAGTCCGAGGTAACGGCGATCACAAAGGCGTTGGTGATGACGGACAAGATGCCGATGCCCTCCAAAATGCCATACCAGATCCCTGCCAATAAAGAATGATTTCAAAGACACCCCACAAACAGGAAAGTGTTTCTGTAATAAAGGAACGTACTGCATTTTACTCTTTACCTATGTCTTTGGCTTGTGATGGCAGAGGGCGTCGCCACTGTGTGACAAACTTGTAAGCGTCTAAACGGATCTCGATGATGTTGTTGATCAGCGCCAAGAGAGGGGCCAGAGGGAAAGCTGCCACGAAGATGGTGGTAAAGCCAAACTGTAAAACTGAAACAAACAGTGCAAGACTTCAGAGGCCTGCACTACAGCCGGCCACGGCAGATGCCTGGTTCTGTTTGAGGTTTCTTCCTGTTAAAGGGGAGGTTTTCCTTCCCACTGTCGCCAAGTGCTTGCTCATAGAGGGCTGTCTGATTGACGGGGTTTTGCCTGCATTAATGTTGGGTCTTTATCTAACAATAAGAAGCACCTTGAGGCGACCGTTGTTGTGATTTCTACTCAATTTAATTACAAGCAGGATTTGTGGTTGCCATGGTAAATCCAGACATTTATGCTGCACAGTAGCCTGCTACCCTGAGCAAGCTACATTTATAAAATCTCTGTCTATTGACCACTCAAAGCTCGAGCAGACCTCAGTGCACAGATATTAAAAAAGGCTCTGTTTGTTTACTACTCGCTGTAAGTTTTTGGCTGTTTGACATCACCATGGCTGGATCATAAAGATCATTAAGAATAGGGATACATTTAAGGGATTTACAATCATATCTACTCATGCACAAATATGAAGGAATGATACTGTTGACCCTAACCTTTATTTATCGAGTTGAAAACCAGTGTTGTGAGAAGGTTTCGCCTGATTGTGGTTATTAGGTTTAATGAAGCCAGACTGTATAAAGGTAAACTAGCTACCTTGAACATCAGGCATGTAACAAAAACATGCCTGATGTCCAACATCTCCTTTAGATGTTCATCATGCTTTCAAACAGTTTTTTTTTAGACTGGAATTTAAGAATTTAGAGTCATGTTATTGGCTGCTGCATGAATGTAAGGCAGTAGTTTCTGTCCTGTTCAGCTCTTTATGACTTGAAGAAAGCGTATAGTGGATTTATTTGAGCGATTTCAAATCTGGGAATGGGTGAACTTAAAAACTGTAGGATGAAAATCCAAAACAATGATCAAAAACATCAAATGCACCTTAAAGCTCCTTAAAGCACGTGGAAAAGCTTCTAGCTCTAATTCAATATAGTGCAGTGTCAGAATTACATAACATGGATTGAAGCTGCTGGGACCAAGATAAAAAAATTGTTTAGATAAATTCTGAAGATTAAACTGTAGAGTGCATTTTAGGATAGCCTTAAAATACAGAACTGATATCAAAGGTTACCAGCAAAGCGTATTTCATTCATATTGTGCTTGCATCCAACATACTCATCTCCAGGTATTCATCAAACAGTCCATAGGCATTCATTGGCTGTAGGTTAAAATCCCTCTCCCACTGTGGAAAGCCAGCCTTTGCATTTTGGCCGTGTTCTCTCCTCAGCCTCCGCCGCGTCCACCAGTTCTGCATCAGTCTGAGTAAAAAACAAAAAAAAACTGGGCATGATCTTCTTGTGCAACTACACTAAGTCCAGGTGTTTCGGAACACGAGAGACTGCTGTTTTCAAGTTTAAAAGCTCTCCGGATCTGTTCTTAAACACAGTACATGTAACCATATGGTAACTGGAGCTGCACACAAGCACAGTTGAGTAATATGGGAATGTTATTAGCTAGGTAAATGACCATAAGTAAGTACTGGTCAAATGATTGATTTAAAAATAAATAAATAAATAAATTTATAAAAAGCACGAAAGAGAAAAACACTTTATCAAACAACAAAAAACAAAATGGGAGTGAGACCAGTTTTGCAGTAGATGATGAATCACAAGGTTAGAAAAGCAGGATTCATTGCCTGGGGATCATGAATGTTTACCATGGCAATAGATTCAGATACGTTCAGCACCTTTTCAATCTGACACTACGTTTCTCGACCAACATAGACTGTATATAAACGACGGATGTATCCACTGTGATGTACCCAGCTGTGAACAACAGTTTGACAATTTTGCCATAACTGTGTTTTTTTTTGGTTTGTTTTTTTCAAATTTTCAGATGACGTAGAGTTAGAGAGTTGCCAGCTAATGCTAGCACTGGCTAGCTAGCTTGGATAGCAAGATGCATTTGCAATTCAGCATTAAATAAAATGGGCTAGTAATGGGCTAGAATTATATATTTTTGTAGTTACTCCATATACATACACGTAAGAGGTTGCCATAGTAACTAGCTCCATATATTTTATTTTTTACACCAGATGCTGCTTTTTGTCTAAACACATAACAGGTTTATATTATTTTAAGGTTACAGCGGCAAATGGAACTCACGGGTAGCCGAGCTCCATAAAGTTGTTCCACGTCTGTTTTAGCACCATGATGATTCCCATCTGCATACAGAGGTCAATGAGACAGCCACTAGGATGGCACTGAGGAGACAAGAAAGAGATAGCATGAAATCAAACTTTAGCCTTTGCCAACATGGTGTTTTAAAGTGTAAACAAAAGAGTTTCATTTTCAAGAAGGAATCCAGGATCGCTAGAACTAGTCACTGTTATAAGCATGAGTCTAACAGGATTTGCAAGCATCACTTGCTGGAAAACACCCACTGCAGCAATGCAAGTGCAGTTTATTTTGGAAAGGCTATAGTCACAACCTGTAATTATTTTTCATACACTTACGATTATGATTTATGCCTGCAACCTTTAACAGCTTTTTAAATGTGCAGCCGAGGCAGTAATGTCTTTAAGGACAATAATGGTTCTGCATGGGAATGAAAGGCTGACTGAGGCTACACTTGTACTGTACATGTCACATTATAGAGACTTTTTCCATTTCTGCTGCTGAGGGAAAACATTAGCTCAGCACCTAAAAGCGTCGGCTCAGGCCTTTTGTCCCCTTAGACCACTCCACTGTATTATTTCCCTGCATGTTCCCAGAAGTACCACTTACTAATGATGGGGGTTAAATGCCTGGTGGTTAGCCATACAGTAATAGCTTAATGCCCAAGTTAGAAATATGTCAATCCATAATGCCTTGCGATTATTCCCCACTGGGAAAAGGAAAGTCATTACTCACTTCTTCCAGTTTCCAGCGATTTATGAGACGCAGATATGAACCAGGTCGACCTGTGAATCTGTAGGCCAAGGGTCGAAAAAAAACAACAGGAGTAAGGAGTTAATAAAAGAGCACACAATTAGAGCTACATGTTTAGCGTCACTATAAGCTACGTTAAGCCCAGAGACGGCTTTGCTCAAAGTCTGTAAAATGTATCAAAATGGACCCGATGGTTAAAATTATAGATGTCACTGAAAAATAAAAACTCTTCTAGATTTGAAAGCCTTGGTAATGCAAAATGCCAGTTTTCTGGTACTGAAAGACCTGAGACATCTTTGTATCCCTTTGGTTGTCCTTTTAAGAGAGATTAAACAATTTTCCTGTGACACTTTATTACTCTTGGATAATTACAAGATCCAGAAAACCTTAAACTTATTCCTAACTGTACTTAACAGGACAATTTTGATGGCTTTAAAGGCATTTTATTTCGTGTAACAAATAAAAGCTGGAAGATTAATCTAAATCAGGGGTGGGCAACTCCAGGCCTCGAGGGCCGGTCTCCCTGCAGGTTTTAGATGTGTCCTTGAACCAACACAGCTGATTTAAATGGCTAAATTAGCTCCTCAACATGTCCTGAAGTTCTCCAGAGGCCTGGTAACGAACTAATCATGTGATTCAGGTGTGTTGACCCAAGGTGAGATCTAAAACCTGCAGGACACCGGCCCTCGGGGCCTGGAATTGCCCACCCCTGATCTAAGTGCTCACAATAATGTGTGTAAAGAAACAGGCTTCGAGAACAGAAGTACACAAAATATACAATGCTGTTATAGATTCAATGAGATACACTGCGCTGCATTAGGTTACATTTTGTAAGCTACATTTTACATTTTTTACCTAACCAACAACCAACCAGCATTTGAACGTCAGCTGTATAATTTACACATACAGTACTATCATTGACCGTCAGGAAAATTCCAATTTGTCCCTAATTACACAAAAGGTGAACTCTTCAAAGGGTATCAGGATAACTATCCCCAAGCAGCAAGGCTGAAAGATGAAGCATATGATCATGCACCAAAAACTGCAGTTCCTCGAACGGCCACTTGAAGCTGGCTAAAAAAAAATGAGGCAATCTCCACAGACTTCTATTTTCAAAAGTTTACAAATGCTCTTCCTGTTTAAAGTAATATAAAACTTAATCTCTGTCAATGGGTTATTCACAACTATACAAGCAATTCAAGCAACCCCCCCCCCCCAAAAAAAAAAACCCATCTCTTTAAAATGTATTAAGGCTATTCTGATTTAAATAATAATAATGGATTGCATTTATATAGCGCCTTTCTAGACACTCAAAGGGCTTTACAATTCCACTATTCATTCACTCTCACATTCACACACTGGTGGAGGCAAACCATGACAGGTGATTGCTTTCTTATAGGTCAGCTGTACTAAAGGATTCAGTATATTTTGTTTAAGACTTTTGGATATTCCCTAATGACTTTAATATCACAGTAAAATATACAGGCCCCTTTGCTAAACAAGGCAACTAGCCAGTGTAAGAATAAGTAATAGGAACTCAGCTACGTATATTTGTGTGAAACTGGTTACATGATTCAACTAATACTGGTCCTGTCCTGTATTTGTAAATTGCCTGTGACTTACTCACCTTCCCAAAAAGAAGGCGATGTAGAAAGTTGAACTGTTAAGATTGACAAACTGAAAAAGAAACATCTTGAAAGTAAAGCTGTTCTCCCACTCAGACTCTGTCCTCGGTTGCTCTGTGGTTAAACAGAAAGAAGGAGTTCATTTTAAGAATATCGTAACATTATTCATACAAAAAGAAATTGCAAAATTGTCTGTCACCAGCTTACCTAAATTGGTAAGAAGCAGAGCAACTTTTTCATAAAGCTGTAAAAAAGGGTGAAATTAAATGTATTTCTCAAGGTATTTCTCTAAATTTATTGTCTAAAAATGCTGTTAAAAGCGTTAGAAAGCTATCAAAATAATGATAATGATAATCTTATATGTATCCGTGTAACTATTCATACAATGCATGAATTAGCCGTTACATTTAAAACAGTATTTATCACACCTGAAATAAATGCATTAACTATTTCGTCATTGCTCTACTTCTGCACAGTGCAGTCGAAAAACAGCAGAAACTTACCACGTTAAGGAGCATGATGATGCAAAAGTTGATGCATACTGCCGTGCCCGTGGTCGCCACCTGAGAGTTGTTCCTGATGAGAGCCCAGCCGAAGGCAGCGAAGGTACTGACAGTGATAACTCGGTAAATGACGATGCCAAACACGGCAGCAATCACCACCAATATCTGTGACGTGACAGTGACAAGAAAAAGAGAACATTTCAACTGTAAACACTTATGAATGTATATATGATAACTGAATTTTTCAGTCTATAAACTGAGAGGTCTAGTTTTAGATGGAACAATGGAAATTGTAATTGCAGACAAAAAGCAGTTGACACATTTAGTAACACATCTTTTACTTAATGCTCACTTGCTCCAGAAACTCACCATAAAGAATATTCCAGATGTGGAAACGATGAGGCGACTGTATTTGTCAGAGAAGGCCTGGTAAGGTTCAGGTTTTCCAGATATAGGGTTCATCCTCTCCTTCTTTGAGTATTTGGCCTCAAACTGCGGGCGTATTTCTTCCTGAAAGATAACAGACTACACATATGAGCATAAACTGCAGTAAGAAAGCACACATTTAGTTACTAGTTAGCAGCCATTTCTGCTGAGAAGTTTTTCACAGGATTGCATAGTTGAGGGTGCAAGTCACAGGCAGTATGAGGTATGTATTAACACAATCTTCACAGAAGTGGAAAGCGTAAGGACTCAACAGACTTCAGTTAGTGGGATAAATGACATGACATGTCAATGCAATTAGAAAAAGACTGAACAAGTACTACTTTTTTTAAAAGGGTTACCACGGAGAAAGCTTCTTCTTCAGGGTATCAGCACAAATATTTAATACGAACTGTGTAAAGCACAGATCATGGGTATCATGGGATGTACCACCAACAGATAGAGGAAGTCTCTGACGTCAAGAAATCCTACCAGCGGCTAGAAAAGGCCACAGAGGTTCTGATTATGGCAGCACAAGAACCGGCCCTAAGCACCAGATCTATTTGGGCAAGAGTCTAGCACAGCCAACAGGACTCAAACTGCAGGCTGTGTCCAAAGGTGCCTGACACATAGCAACAGGATATAATAGCCAAGCTGGGACAGTGTAGAGGCACAACCAAGTGGCTGCAAACCACCCTTATATCCTCAAGCTCTGACCAAAAGCCTGTCTTCTCACGTTACGTACAAAGCAGATTGAAATTCTGAATCACATTTACATCGAAAGAAGAGCAGCCTTCAAAGAACACATTCACTATCTATTATGTGATTGACAGATGATGGTTGGAGGTTGATACACAAGACAGGAGAGAACATAAAAACCCACAGAAATTACATTATGACAGCTGTGTGGGTCTTTAGTTTGTTCGTGCTTTAATTGTAGAGCTGCAGATTTTCAGTGACTCATAAAATGAACTGAGACAGACTTGACACAGGCTCTTAGTACACCATCTCCACCTTTTTAAATATATGCTTTGAGATTGACATGGACTGAAAAGGGTATGAGTAGGCCAACATTTCTTCAGGGAAGAAGTGCTTGTTCAAGAAAAAAAGAAATAACTAGAAATATAATTGACTATCTTTTCCCTCCTAATTTCTTTTCATACTATTTATTTATGTTAAAGGGAGCAGATAAGCTACAGGACTTTTACCTCCTCTTCTTCCCAGTCAATGAGGTCCCAGTCATATGCGAGGACAGCTCTGCGTCTCTTCCAGAACTCCAGGAAGACCGTTGCTGGAAGACATGAACAAAAAAAGTTTGCATTGCGTCCTAAACAGTCCCCAGGATGGGATTATATGGCTCCTACCAAGCACTAATCAACTTTCTATTAAATTTCTTCTGTTAGATGATTCTTCTGTCATTGTGTAAACAATACATTATTGATGAGCCCGTCATGTTTTTGCAGATAACATGCTTCAAATTTAGACGTACAAGTCTTAATAATGAAGAAATCGTCACAATCTTTAAATATTTGGCCTGATATTAATCAACAAGACAGATACTTGTAATAAAAAGCAAAGTGCATGGGTCAGAAAGCTAAGTCAAGCTTAAAGTCTGAGTTTTCTGTTAAACACATAACCCAGGCTTTGTAGTATGAAGCAAGTTCAGTATACTGAGGGCAGTTTTCCTGTATCTGGATTCACTTACCCTAAAATTGATGATCAGAAAAACCTTAGACCCTCCTACCATCCGTGCTTAGAAGACCAACAGGATTAGTAGTGTTATTTTCCAGAGAACTGATTGTTCAGTTGGTGCTGATTTCATATCTGCACATATTATTCCAATAATATGCTCCATATGTGGTTATTGTCTGGACCCCAGTTTCTTGTATGCGTACACATACTTGGCCAGTAAAGCACCACTTTCAAGACACAGAGATGGCTCAACCCATTATTGTAGTACACCCCTCAGATTCATCTTGTAGTTTTGGACTGCAACAACTTCGCTTGCTTAAAGCATGCTAGCAAGAATTGTGTCATGTTTCTGACCTGGCGTTTTGAGTTTATTCTGTATTTTTGAGTTTCTTATGTAAAGTTTGTGATTATAAGTTATTGTGTTAGTCTTATTTGGGGTCTAGTGGAGTTTTAGTTTAGCCATTACTATCATCTGTCTCCTTGGCTTTTGTGTCTTGTTTCTTGTCTAGTCTGTCATGTCATTGTCAAGCTTGTGTTGTCCTGTCTCTCCATGTTTCCTGTTTTATTTTGAAAGTCTTGTGTTTCTATATTCAGTGAGGTTTAAGTTTACTTTTCCCTCTGATGTCATTATGTTCTTTCTAATCAGCTGTTTCCCCATGTGTTTCCACTTCCCCTGCTCACTTCCTGTGTGCATTTAGTCTGTGTGTTTTCATTCATTTCTTTGGGTCGTTTGCTATGTTCATGCTATGTCATGTTTCTAGGTTTGTTTTTATGTTTTAATCTTAGGTCACCAAGTTTAGGTTATTGTTTAGTTTCGCCTTTGCCTCTTGTAATGTTTTCCGGCCTTGAATAAACGGCTTGTTCTTAGATAGATTAAAGATTTGTTTTGCATGTTTGTACTCGGGTCCTCCTCCTCACTCCACACAGTCAGCTTCTCAGCTAGACTGTGACAAACTGTAGAAGGACGCAAGAGCAAAAGCTGTTCTTGCTGGCTGTTGCAAAGAACCAGGTTGATAAAAGTAAACCAAAACAACAAACCTGACCAATTAGCCTAAAGATGCTCAAACTCGTAATAGAAAAATAAGAAAGTGCAGGTAAGTCTGCATTAGGGTAGCTTCTACAAATTATGCCTTTTTACAATACAGTGGTCCCTCGTTTATCGCGGGGGTTATGTTCTAAAAATAACCCGCGATAGGTGAAATCCGCGAAGTAGCCAACTTAATTTTTTTACAACTATTATAGATGTTTTCAGGCTGTAAACCTCCTCATGGCACACTTTATACACTTTTCTCAGACATGCATAAACATTTTCACACCTTTCTCTCTCTTTTAAACACTCTCAGAGCTCAAGCCTTCAAATAAGTCCAGTACTATACTGTAGAATGACACCAAAGGCACCCGCGGTTGCTTTTGACGGTGCAAAACGTTTCATCGACATTGTTGTGTTTGTTGGGGAGAAAACCTACAAACATACAGAGCAGCACTTCAGAGTCACACTGCTAGTGAAAGATTTATGTAAATTTAACAAGCTGAACACATTCTGTACTGTACAGGAGACACGGCATGAGATTGATTGACAATGGTCTACAGCCAATCAGGATCTAAAAAAACAAAACTAAAAAAACTAAACTAGCAAACAAAAAAAACATGGAATATTGCACAAAAAAATCCGCAAAACAGCAAGGCCACAAAAGGTGAACTGCGTTATAGCGAGGGACCACTGTATATATGTAATTTGACCAACTCTTTATATAAAATAGGCACAAAAGATGAAACATTTCAGCTTTTATTTGTTTAAATTTTAAAACATCACTAAATAAAAATAACGTGCATCACTCTCCGGGTAAGAGAATAGTGTTTTGGCCATTATTTTCTACACCACAGATCACAATGAAGTTTAAATTACTGACACAAACTGCCAACACTGGTTAATGAGTTAATCTTTACTATTGCTTCCGAGGTGATCTTGCACTGTGTAGGGAAATGCCTACTGGTCTTCTGGATCTTTATATATGCACTATTAAGTTAATCCTAACTGCAGAGTGGTAAATAGTGAGAGGTTGATATGATGCCCGTGTTATCCAACTGTGTTGAAAATGGCACGTGTCAAAGTGCTTTCTGATCCAGTGTTTACAATGCACGACAACTCAGAAAGAGTGCTGAGCCATGGAAGTTAGATCCTGCTGAACAAAGTCCTCCGGATGGCTTACTTATTGCAGACGCTGC
This sequence comes from Rhamphochromis longiceps, assembly GCF_057381845.1. NCBI lineage: Eukaryota > Metazoa > Chordata > Actinopteri > Cichliformes > Cichlidae > Rhamphochromis > Rhamphochromis longiceps. The sequence continues at coordinate 6,561,084 of NC_140573.1, forward strand.
TCAGATCAGAGGCCTTCATCCTCAGTGTTTCAAACACAAGCTTTTCATTTATTTTCTCTGTCATGCCGTCTGAAGCTGCATAAGAGAAAGGTATTTTCAGAGCGAACACTCAGCTGTATGAGCAAACAGCAGGGGAGAGAACTTCTGAGGAACCTTAATGAGGGGATTTCAGTGGATTCTGTGCTGCAGTGAAACCCAAAAATTAATTCGGACAAGCGGCGAGAAGCAGTGGATGTAAGGTCAGTACATTAATGCGCTTTCTTTTTGACTTTTCTTTTAATAAAAATAGAAAACTGGTAATGTTTTTGCTGTATTTGCAGACTTCAAACAGTGCTCTGAGATGCCAGCGCAGCTGTGAAAACAGCTTTAGTATTCTACACTGGTTGTTAAACTTGGCAAGTGTTTTTATATGTGTAGTTCAATGTCTAATAAATGCAACTATGTGTATTCAGGAATTATCAATTATTATACAGAAATAAAAAAACTATTTTGTGGAGTTTAACTTTGTACTATTTAGAGCTCAGTTGGGTGCTTATTTGTTAATTACATAAGAGCTGGTTAACTTTGTTAGTTGATAAGATAAGGGACTAGGATTGCAGATTTCATTGTAGAGTAAAAATGTTGTAGCTCCCTATCAAGATCCCAGTGTCCTGTACAACACCATATTACTAACAGTTTTAGTTTTAGTAGGTTGTTTATAGAGGTTGTTTGCAGAACTATATTAAACGTAAACATCTTTAGTAGCAGGGAATGCCCTCTATCGATCTATCCATGCTAACTGGGTGACTGTTATTATGTCCTCTACTGAAAAGTGAATTATTTAAAGTGCCGCAGTTTTTACATTTTTTGCCTGTGCGAAGCTACACAATCAAAGCTGCCCCTTTCTTCCCGCAGCACAGATTAAATATACAAATTAAAGCAGCCAAAAGATAATCAGCAGTGATGTTTAGCACCTTGCTGTCAAGACTGTCGCTGCCTGTACTGTACCATATAATCTTCAGCAACACTTTAACATGTTAAAGTAAGACTTTAAACCTCATTTTTAACCGCTGTGTTGGACTATCACATTATTACTTCTGTGATAGGTGCATCCTAGGTGCACCTTCAGCAGCATTAGAAGGTGCACCTAGGATCATAGTCAGAATCTTAAACAGATAAAAACATGCCACATACATATGTCATCAGGCATTTTGTTTTCCCAGAGAGGAGCATTTGATTTACAGGCTTATTTATAGACAGCACAGCCCCACCAGCTGTGGGCTGCTCAGTTTAAATATCCATAGTATTGATACCAATGTTGGTATTGTTATCGGCTCGATACTAGCGAGACAGGATCAATGCTTTCGTTTGATTTTCTCCTCTAGGTTCATTAATTTGCTCAATCATGAATGAAAATGTCTGAATACAAGGATACTTTTGTGTTGACTCTCAGGTCAAGTCGTTACATTGTAGGTCTGTGAAAGTGCCAGTTGTAAAATTTGTGTAAAAACTGTGAAAGCTGTGTTTGGTTTTATTAAGTAACACAACAAAACACTCTAATAGTGGAATTAAAATTCAAAGACATGTAGGTGTATTCAGAAGAAGCATATTGAGGATAGATACTTCAAAACTTATAACAAATAAGCCGCTGTTATCCCAAAAAGTTGATTCAGTTTATCTGGACGTTGCGTTTTCAGTGGGAGAAACGTTTGATGTCTCAGGAGTATCGGAACAGTTGAGACGAATTTTCTCGAAAACACAGCGTCTCTGAAGCTTTTAAACCCCAAATCGCGCTGCGCTGCGATCCTTGGGGTGGACCAAAAATTGGTCCACCCCAAGGATCGGGTCCCCCAACACAAACAGAGTAACATAGTGTACGCTGTTAAGTGCCAGGATTATTGCCAGGATTTATACATCGGGGAAACCAAAGAACCTCTGACTAAGCGGATGGCACAACACAGAAGAGCTACCTCGTCAGGCCGGGACTCTACTATCTACTCACACCTACAGGCCAGTGGACTCTCATTTAATCCTGGACAGGGATTTAGGACTGGTCTGATGTGGGGAGTCAAGAAGGAGGGGGCCTAAGGGTACATCTGTCACCATCTTACAATGCTGTGACTGCAGCCATTTCCCAATTCTCTGTGAATGGTACTCATGGCCACTGATCAATGACCAATGGTCTTTGATCAGTGGTTATTGATCAATGGTCATGACAATTTGCATATTTATGATCAAGGAAATGACCTCACAGCCCATTGTTCCTTCAGTGGGCTGGTTTCAGTCATTGAAGGGCAAATGTACTGTTTATAAGATTGGGGAAACCTGCAGTCAGCTGAGACTGAAGCAGTCACTTGGATGAGTGACGAAATGTTTCTCCCTCTGAAAACACTAAACATCTGTGATAATGGTCCTGTAATTACGTGGTAATGGATCAATACCAAATTTTGCAGTATTGCATACCACTAAACCAAACTGTGCTCATCTGAAGCAACGCTCAAATTGTGTTTGCTTCAAACCTAACTAACTAGTAACTAACTGCTAGACCTACAACAAATCATTATCAGATTATCAAACATTGACTGAACCATGATGAGCTCTTTTACATGCCTCAGTGGCTCTCTATGAGGGTAAATGATCTTAGTAAATAACATCTGAATTCCTAATAAAAGCAAAAAAGACATTCCTACATAAAAACAGACTAGCCCAATGACGTCAGACACGACATCATCAGCACTATAAAATTCAGGAAATGGTTGATCGATAGACAATAAGTTTTTTCACTGAAGTTGTAGTTTACTAGGATGTCTTTGCATAAGAACTCCATGTGCTCAGGTTGTTTCTTAACTTTTTTTTTTTGTTTCATCATGCAGAGTAGACAATAGACAATGCCATGAGCCAGTTGGTACCAAAGTATGCAAATGACATCTACAAAAACTGGAAAAATCTGTATTAAAGAAAATCAAAGGAATCATTTTTGATCACATCGTGCCTTCCCAAGCAAGTTTTAAATTGCATTTTGAAAAGTTAAAAAGCCAGCGATTAGTTGAAAGGACGTGGTAGCTTGCTGTAACGCTGGTCTGAGCTTTTACAAGCTGTAGAGTATTTGTTTTCTTCTGGCAAATTTAACTTCTATATGAACGGATACTGAGCTTTCCTTTATTTAGTTATACACAGCTCACAAACACAAGTAACTCGTCCACCGGAGCTTTTAATTTAACTTCTTTTCAATGACAAGCTGGAATAAAATTCCAAGCCCAGCTGATCAAAATCCAAATGCCCGTTGTTTTGCCTTCACAGCAAATCTCCTGGAGCAATAAGATCTACCTGATGGGGCTCCTCCAGAACCAGAACCAGTCTCTGGTCTTTTCTCAACCAGAGGTCATCCACTTGGAGTCCACAGCACAACAATCAGCTGGTACTATAATATTTCCAATGCAAAAGAGTCCTGATTCTGTACAACTACTACAACTTCAGAAAACAAATAGAAAAATGAGATTTTGTTTGCACTGTTTTATTCAACAGTTCATTTGTACTCTTAGGCCCACCCTAGAAAACTATGAAAGTATCAATAATGACTTTGTGCCTCTTTGAACACTAAATGTAGGCATTATCTTTTATCTTATCCAATAATTAGTTCACGTTGAATGAAGCTACGCCTCATTTGTCTGTACATTGTATTTATGAAAGTAATCAATGGTAATTCATAATAATTATAAAGAAACAAAGGTCCAAGTTTTATTCCTGTTCTGTCAGTCTGATTTGTTAAAGCCTTTTTGTACCTCTTCCCTCCTTTTTACCCTCAACAGTAAACAACATTGTCATCGTGCTGTGTGTGTTGATCTTCATCCTCCAGCTGTGTTTAGCTCTGTTCTTCATGCTGAGATGTTTTAGATATGACAACAGAATACGAGAGGCTCTCAAACAGCCGACCGATGTTAAAAAAATCCTTGGTGAGCATCTGTTGCTACTCTATTTTTTGTTCTTCCTTTACATAGGTACTCAAATTAAACACAGTTCAACAACATTTCTGATTATATATGTGAAGATCAATGTGCAGGAACACCTGTTAAAGATGGTAGTTATTTTTAAACATCAACATTGTTTTGATATGTATCATTTTGAGTTTAAGCTGTTAGAAATGTGACTTTTGAGTAATTTTTCTTTATTTTGTGCATTTTTTGTGCTCCATTTTTCTGTCACTAAGGCATTTCTAAAGAGTCCAGGGATCACCTTTATGATGCTGCTGGTTCTTCATCACCTGCCGTGTCAGCAGTGGAGGAAAGTTATGAACAGCCCACAGGTTCCTTAAGTGCACCGCACATATACTGGGACCTTGTTCAGTAGTCACGTGTCTAACAGTTCAACCAGGCTTTTAAACAGTGTTAATGAAACTGTAAATGTCTGTTTAATCTTTTAAATATATAAAATTCGGAAATGTTTTGTTTTTAGAGTATTAATACTAATTGAAAAAGAAATACAAACGACTGATGTTACTGTGTAATGTGAAAATCTTTGATAATATATAAAATAGCTGAAATAGCTCTGTGTTGAAATGTTTTAGTGTCTTCAGCTATTGGCTGCTGCTTCATTCATTTTCAGTCCATTCCTTGTACGTGATGATTTTTAGGGGAATTAACTGGGGGTTTTTTTTGTTTCTGTTGTTGTTTTTCAGTTAATTTTTATCATGTAAACAATATACAGAGAGTCATTTAGGAAAAAAAAAAATTAAAGCAGAAATCTATCCACCTATTTTGATCTGCTTTACATATCAAACAGGAGTGGGAACAAACAAGTGCACGTTTATTTAATCCTGAGGCTGAATGGAACAAAAGACAGCCAACCTGAATATAGTTAAAGAAGCCTAATTTCCATGTTCCCTGCAAAATACAAATAAATGAGGGATGGCTCAAGGCTTTTGCACAGTAATCTCTATCTTTTAGAAAACATCAGAAGAGGTTATCAGACAGTGCAGCAGCACAGCACTGTACGAACCTCATTGTTATGTGTTTCCCTGCTGCATTTTTCCAAAGTTCAATGTTAACTTACCCCACACAGCCATGAACACAGCAAAGAAAACAGTGGCCCCGTTGTCGAATAGATGGGTGACCTTAAAACGAAGACAAGATCACACATTTTTATGTCAAAAAGCAAATTTAGGAAAAATCTACACACCTGATTCAATGAGATGCATAAATGTCAAAGATTTTAGTGCCGGTTTATGTGCAGTTAGTATGTTCCTAAGAATACTTTTGGATGATAAAAATGTCATTTTCATCACAGTGTTTCCAAGTAGGATGAGATGATTGAAGGGTGAGAAACTGAGGACACTGCACATTCATTCATAAACTGGTAGCTTGTGAATCAAAACATAGGGCTACCCCAAAGCATACCCTCATTAATCTCTTTTTGATGATACTTCAAATATACAAATATTTCAATCCTACTGGACTCATTTAGTGATAGACAGCTTCTTAACACATATTTATTTAACTAACACTGAGATCGGCTACTATCACAAGTATCAGCTGCTGGGAACATTTCGTCCCCCTTTTCATGTACCTTGGCGTAGATGCAGCTGTCTGACAGTCTCAGGTAGGGGCAGTACTGGTCACAGATGGGGCACATGATGATGTCGTTGGCCTGGCAGATTTCTTTGCTGGACGACGACAAACAAACGACCAAAGCATTCAAGTAGGACAAGAATTATAACATCCAGCAAGAGACAAAGTCACAGAAAAACCCAGACAAACGCAAGTCTGAGTTCTCTTAAAAAATACAAGTGCAAAACGTAAGTGTGTGTGATCTCTGTTCAGGTAAATGAAATTATGTTCTTAAGAAAAGTCATTACAGAGAACATTTGCTTCTGTGTGAGATTTTTCAGCCAAAGAAGCCTGCGCACGTTTGATTTTCTGTTTCAGTTAAGCAGCATCCAGTATAATCACGTACAGGGGACAATTTCACACTCTGTTGCCTCATCTCAAATTGCAAATTACAGTTAGCTCCATAATCTGTTGGACAAACACACATTTTTTGTAGTTTTGCCTCCGTATTATCACTGCAGTGAATTTTAAATCAAACAGCCAGGATATGATTGAAGTTTTTGTAAACATAAACGTATATATAGTTTAAACGAAGAGGCTCCAAATTCATTTTAGTACTGACTGAGAGAGACAGCAAATACCTTAGGAGCAGTGTTGGTCAAGCTACTTGAAAAAAGCAATTAGTTGTTAATTACTGATTACTTCTCCAAGAAAGAAATCCTGTTACTTTACTGATGACTTATTTTCGAAAGTAATTAGTTACTTATTACTTATTTACATGCTACACAACAGACAACAGACCTTTCCACAATAAAGCAACAGACCTTTCAGCCCAATTCTATTTTTTCTGCATAATCATCACATAAAATTGAATGAAATGAAAAAGTCTCTTTTTAAAACTTGTTAGTTTTAATCTTCATGCATCAAGCAAACATTAAATTATATGCAACAGTCTTTGACTGAAATAGAAACATTTTCAACACATTATAGATCTAAATGTATCCAAATGTATGTAAAAATAATTTAACGTTTAGTCTGCTCTGCACACGAGGATTCGTGGAAAGATGCAGCAGTTTGAAGAAAATAATGCGTCTTCTTCTGTAGACGCTCAGAGTAAAGAATAGCAGGACACACATGTTTATCACTACAGAGAGGAGGTGTCTTTACCTGACCTGGCAGTGCTCCAGAGTGAAAAGCCCGTACAGAAATACCAGTAGGCCAACTAGAGCTGCAGGAAACAGCATCCCCGTGTACCAGCCGAGCCAGGCGAAGTACAGTCCGATCTTCTCTCCAAAATACCTCCTGGAACAACAGCCGAGCACAAGCGGAATGAGAAAAAACAAGTTTGTTCCCTCAGAATGGCCTCAAAACTACACCTGTATGTGGTAAAAGCTACACAACACATCATGATGTCTTAACTAAATTTTATGTAAAGATATTTCAGCTATCGCTACCTGATGATGATGATGTTCTCATTTCAATATACTTTCAGATCTAATTGTGTGCATGTAGTTACCTGACTAGATCCAGCGGCTGGTACTTGTACCAAACCCCCCACCAAGCCCAGCACTCATACAAGAGGTGCCGATGGTTGTCTGCTCCGTGCGTTCTGATGGAGTTTTTGCTGTGGTAGCTCCCCTGTTAAAGCATGCATATATATGTTTATGTACACATAGACATGATCTCTGTGTGTGATATAATATCACAGCAAAGAACTACTTCAAAACAGGTGGTGGAAATGAATGAGTGAAAGGTTTCTAGCAGCCAAATTACCTCATGAAGGGGGAAAGCTGCCTCGTATGAATTATTGCTCAAAAGACGATTAAGCCCTGCAAAAAAATTAATAAATAAATAAAAGAAAGAAAGAGAATCATTAAAGGAGTGAAGTCAGGTGGAGCCATACCGTTTCCGTGTTCACATTTAGAATTTACCGTGTGAATGCATAATCAAATCAAGCCTTGCATGAGAAGACGGGGTTTCATGCAAACACATTCATTAAAAACCTCATAAAAATTGAGTCAAAATTTTGCAGCTGGGGGTGTTTTACAGATATCGGCTGAAATTCTGGTCCCTGCAGAAACACCGTTTGAGCTAAAGAGGATTTTTTCATTGTTGTTGATGTAATGCCACAACTAACCACTGGGATAAAATCAGGAGAAATGCCTGTAAGTCTGTCATAAAAGGATTTTGAGAATTCATCCGGAGTTTTTGAGACAGCATGAGCTGCCATTTTTTATGGGCCTTGGATTAATATGCATCAGATAGGACTGTCTGGTGTTTTTTTTTTTATAAAAAGGCATTGATAAACAGGAAATAGTAATATTAAAATGTTATAAAACCATATTTAAAGTCTGAAAACTTACACATAAGCTTAAAGTGTAAAAAAGAATGGAAACCAAATGGATTTCTTAGTCAAATATACGGTGCTTATATACAATAATATTCTGGTGCATTTTGTGCATTGATATGTATTTTTTTTTAATTTATTTTTTGGTAATTTTCATTAATTCTACAGAATCTTACCCATCTTAGTTTTCCCCTCCTCATATTTGACCCGCTGCAGGATGTGGTGAACGATGCGACTTCTGGTGGCGTTGTTGAAAAATGTATCTTTGTTGTGGATGATGAAACTGGAGTGAAACAAACTGGTTAGAACAAATCTGTCTGCCCTGACTGATAGGTTTTTTGTATATACGTGCACATATGTAAGTGCAAAAGTGTGTTTTACACTGTGCACCAATTTGCATATAAGAGGCTAAAGTACAAAAGAGGGAATGGAAATGCACCAGCTGGCGGTGTAAGATTAAGTTCAAAAAGTCTCTCGGGGTGGAGCATTCCTCAACAACTCACTGATGGATCCTCGATCGACTGAAGGGGGCGGTAAAGCTCTCGTTCTCCTCCAGGTCGGGCAGCCTGTCATTGTCGAACTTCATGGGCTTGCGGGGAAGCCAGCCGCGGAATTTGTTGATGCGCTTCTCCATCCTGCAAGAGAAGCTTCTGTTGAAGCTGCAGCAGTGGGGGTTTGCTTAGTCCACTTACACGTTGCCATGGACACTCACCTGCTCATAAACTTGTGCCGTCGGTGCATGTAGAAGATTTTCCTCCTGGAAAACGGAATGTTGATGAGAAGAGAAGAAGAAATTCATTCAGGATGCTATCACTTGATAATTAATTCATTAAATAAATAAATACAACCTTACAACCAATTTGGGCTTCCATCTATTCAACAGTGCAATAAATTCCACAGAGCTTAAAATTACTGTGTGCACTGGGTTTTAAGATATTTTTATAGAGATAAGCTACAACTTTCAGCTAATGGATCTCATTAAGTGTTAAGTGTTGTTTTAATGGTGATTTTATATTACCGTGTTAAAACAGTGGGGCATCATCTAGACAGAAATGGAACAGGGCAGCCAACATAAAACGAAGAGCTTTTTTGCTTTTTATACTGTATCTTCATGTATGTTTGAATAGTAATTATTAAATATTATATTTATAGAGTGCACAGTCACCTCAGGGTGCTTTATATTGTAGAGTAAAGACCCTAAATGAGGGAGCACTTGGTGAAACTGGGAAGGAAAAACTCAATTTTTACAGGAAGAAACCCCTGGAAGAATCAGGCTCAGTGATCTGTTGGGGTTACATTACACTACATGCAAATAACTTCTGTTTGTGTACAAGAAAATTCGACAGGGCAGCTTTAATTATTTTCACATTAGCATCATTAGAAGTTTTGTCTAACCTGAAAGGCATGCGAATGTTCATGAGCTCTGCATAGCGACAGAGAACATCCCATGGTGCATGAAGCTTCAAGAAGATCACATCACTGTTTGTTAACGAGGCCTGTAATGAAGTCAAACACACATAAATATACTATACCGTTTTATAATATGTATATATATATAAAGCAGAATTTATTTTTTAAAGGGAAGAGCTACAAAATATCTCACTGCAGGCTGTTGAGCATCTGCTCTTTTCCTCACCTGTTTGTACTTCCTGACTGTGTAGGAGTCTGTCTAAGGGTACATGAATCAGAAGCTAACTGCAGAGACCTAAAAATAACTAAATGACTCCATGCAAGAAATACACACAAGTGGGCTGAAGGTTGAAGGAGACAACAACCGTCGCCTTCCGCTGCGCACTCTAGATAATGACGACCTTGGCGGTACAGCATCAGCAAACAGAGCTGAGGTTAACACACAGCATCACAACATCCACCTTCTCCATTCTATCAAGTGACACTTTTGCTCAGTGAGAAGCAGCAGCAGGGAAAATTGCGATCGGCACATTTGATTTTGCTCTACGAGTGCTGAACGTCTCGACAGCCCCCAGCTGTCAGACCTGGCACAAAGGCTTTGAGCATTTTAAAATTCAACACTTCGGCCATTTAGATTACATGCATAATAGGGCTGTGCATTAAATAACTTCCTCACATAAAATGGTATCGCTGTTGAGCGAGACTCACAATAAATGCAATTGCAGGTTGGCTGAAGAAGCTGGTTCTCTGTCAGCACCGGAAACTATCGAGCTTCTCGTTTACTTTGGAGTCATCGCTTTTTAAAGAACTGGACTACGTTTGCTTTGCTAATGTCCTGTGATTATAAGAATTGCTTTTGAGCAATAGATATATGGCCGAAGAACGAATTGAGTGCTACATTGCTGACCTCCAAAACAAATTTAAAAATACGGTATATCATAAATGATTTATAATCCAAAGTTTGCCTCATTCATTGACTGGGTCTATTGTTTGGATTTTGCAAACCACAAGGAGATGCTTCAGAATAATTTAGGTCACATTGCTTTTATTGTTGCTGTCAAAAAAAGAAAAGGAAAAGGTCTTAGAAACTGTTTTACCTGCAAAGCGCAAAATACTAGAAAGGATTAGTGAATGGTTAACAAACACTGTGCAAGCCAGCTATTTTACCTCCTTTTCCATGTGCAGGCCCTCTGCACGGATGTTCCGTTCAAATACTTCCCTTTTCTCTGACTGTGAACTGGATTTCCTGTAGACCAGGATGTAATCGATGCGGCTCTTTCCATCACTGAAGCAAAGGCCACTGGACTTACTCCTCCCCTGAGGCCACGCAGATAAAGAGAGTCAGCAAAGAATAGCAAGTAGCCATTTAGAGGAACCATTATCTCTGCTGTTTTGACTCAGTTATTGTCTATTATTGACGATGGATGGATGAATAAGCAAACATTTGGCTGTCGGTGATTTGTTTATTTTCACCGCTGACCTCTGGGAGACCTGCACTGGACTTTGTGTTGTCATCAAGGATGCTGCTGTGGGTGCCCTGGTTCTGCAGAGTGGAGTCGTCGTCTCTGGACGGGCTGCTGATGCCACCTGACCTTTCTCGTTCAAGAAGCACGTTAACATCCTTCACAACTGGAGAGTAAATGGAAACGAGAATAGAATCCAAGCTGACTAACTTTTAATCCAGTAAAAATGCTGACTCTTCTTCTGTTCTTATTCAATAACTGAGCAATCATAAGACAGCTAAAGAAAACCTTTTCATCCCTTATTATTTTTTAGCTATAAAAATCCAAAACAATGAGCTAAAAAGCTCAAAAACATCAACACGATCGTAGTGTTAGAAGTTTTTCTCCGGGATAGAATCAGCTCTGCTTCAAATTCTACTTTTAAGAACTATAGAAACCACAAGTGGCATCTTCAGACACAACAGGAGCTGATTATTCAAGAGCTTGTATGAGAGGAAAGGGACTTTAAATTAAATTCCAATTCAAATGGCTTTTGATTCTTTCACGATGCTCTGTACTGTATCTAACTCCTTTAATTAATCTGTGTTGTCGCAAAAAGCAAGTATGTTGGCAGAGAGCAGAGAGGACTATCGTATTTTACTATTTTTATATCAGGTAAAGGGGAACAACTCTAAATACAGTAATTGAAAATGCCAACAACCTGCACGCAAGTCTGAAAAAGTTTCTCTGAGCAGTGATGGCCTTTTATTAGCTGATGTAAAGGTATTCATTAGAAAGACCACAATGCTGTCAGCTAAACTTGCTGGGAGAAAATAAGCTGAGTGAAGTCGACATAAATGTAGTTGCTGCTGGTGGTGCTCACCCAGTGGAGGCACATCATCTTGAGTGCTGGAATCTGGGGCTGTGGCCAAAGATTCCTCCATGATGTCTTCTTCCCCACAGGAGGGGAAGGTGAGAGGTCTGTCTGCTGCCCGGTAGCCAGAGGCCGAGGGCTGCAGCTGGACTCTGTGTCGGCGGAGGCTCTGGTGCTGGAGCTCAGACCCATGTAGAGATAAACTTGCACCTGTAAGGATACACAGCACGTTACTGTCGTTTTTTGCTTCCTTTTAAGAGATAGCAATTAATCTTTTAGTGCTTATTGTTATCTTTTTCCATTTACTTGCTCTCGCTTAAGACACAACAGAAAGTCTAGTAATAAACTTGCGAGCAACTGGTCGAGTATTGACCGTGTCATCTGGACTTGGAACTATTGTGACAGTGAACATGAGAAGACTTTCTGTCAGAACGTCCCCCAGGTAAAGCTTTCTCACTAACTACACGGTAATGGCCATCCATGCAAGAAGAATACATCAAGACCAAAGACCCGAAGCTAAACGTGAGTCATCCCAAGGAATAAATCAACAAAAATAATCAGGGCCAGGCAGGCAAAACTTGCAAACTTGCAATTACTCTGCACACACACACACACACACACGCACGCACGCACGCACGCACGCACGCACGCACGCACGCACGCACGCACGCACACACACACACACACACACACACAAAAGTCACAAGGGCCCCTCCAGCCAGCATCATCTGACAGCCTTGCAAAAACACAGTTAAAGTTATTCTAGAAATGCCAGAGACCATGTTGACTTCACTAACAATGCCCAAGTTGACTGGTTATAAAATGTTAACTATTAACTCCTAAGCTAACAAGTCAACTGCTGGTGTCCCAACTGTGACTTCTGCCTGTGCGCACTTGACTTGTTCACATCATGGCCAGTAGAGCTCGACACACACAAGGCTGCTCAGCTAGCTAAGTTAACTAATGTTGAACTTCAAACAAATTAAATGTTTCTACGTATATTTCACTCGCAGTTAAGGCTAGATTACTTGACTCAAACTCAACTTAATGTATTTATAAAGCACATTTTTAACACATTGTTAACAACCGGCACCAAAACCCTGTTCAAAAGACAAAATAGATTTAAAAAAACAAACAAACAAAAGCAAAAAGCACAAAAGGGAATAGATACGAAATGACTTAAATACATTTTAGTAGGTGCTTAATACATGAAGCTGAAAAAGTGAGTGAAGACACAATGAGCAAGTCCGATTCAAATGCCAGTGAGTAAAAATGAGTTTTAAGTCCAGTCCAGGCTGGATGGAGCAGATTTGACTGGGAGGGGAATGCTGTTCCACAGTTTGGAGAATGCTCTCTGAGTTTCAATTTAAAGTGGAAAACAGTCAGAAGCATCTGATCAGCTAACCGGACGAACAGACAAAGAGTTTTCGTTAGAGAAAATTACCTTTTCTTTTCCTTTACTGTAGATGTAGAGCAGGTTAATCTCACTCACATATGCTAGAAAGTTTTCCAAGTGGTCACTCTGGGTATTCCAAAAACAACAACAACAAACCCCCTCTGCAAATAAAATAAATAAAACTTTGTTGTAAAAGAAATATTTTTAAAACTACAGCTTCACAGGCAATCAAGACTGTCTTTTCTAAATCTTTAATCCATGGAGGTTTTGACATCTACAAAGGTAGCTAGAGTTTAGTGTAGAGTGGAAAGGAACAGTCCCTAAGAGGAAATGCTGATGAACAGCCGTGCTGCACATCATACAAGGTGTAAGCCAATGGGTAGAATGCAATAAATGCTGAAGACGTAGACAGAGATTCCCACTATACAAACACTTTCCTTGAGTTTTTGCTGAAGCGTAACAGCAAAATTTAAAAGGAAGACAAAAACAGCAGGAACAGATGTACAGCAACAGATAATATGGCAGAGGAAGCTGTGTGAAAATTAGAGGGAAAAAAAGAAAAAGCACAGCTCTGTAACTTCTATCTCCTTAGCAAAGATTAACCTTGAAAGACCCTCCAAAGATAGACACTCTACATGGCAACACATATGCTAATAGAGCTATTGGTCAACTAGACTGTGCCCGTCTGGGAGGGAGAAATTATTCCAAGCTTAGCATAAAACGAACAATCTAAACAGGTCTGTGTCTCTTACTTTCAGTCCTCTGGAGAGTGAGAAGACTTCGAGAGAGGGGGTTGGCTGTCTTGAAGGTCTGCATGGTGAATTTACGTTTGTGATAGCAAAGGTGACTCAGCTAAATTTTTCTGCTGAGCGGTGGTAAGAGGGACAGAGATATAGAGGTTGGGGAGTCGTCCCAGCCTTTAATCAGCCGTTGATGCTTTGGAACATTGGACTCCATGGACGAGGCTAATAGAAAGATGATCAATCTGATACTAGTGGAAAACAGGGTGACCAACTCAACCTGCAACCTTCAGAGAGGGCACACTGAAAAAACACTTTATTTATTCAAAGAAGATGAATAAAGTTTAATCTCAAGATTTGAGATTAAAAGTTCTTCTATGGAAACTCATTTCTGCCAGTAAGTGAAAAAAGATCAAATTAATCACGAACTTTAAAGAGTGTATGAATATTTACGACCTTTTACGCTTCATTTAAATTGAAAAACTGAAATAAAGTCCTAATTTTACTATTCTTTTCCTTTGATGTCATACGTATATTGTACTGTGCCTGGGTGTCTTTGGAGGAGTCGGACTCAAGCACACATAATCTGTATTCAGGAGGGCGTGCATAAAAATTAAGTGAAACAGTCGCAACATATGGATTGTGCTTTGCTCACAACAAAATTTAAAGTTTGTTCAATACCTGAACGTATTCCAGTTTTGTATCAGTTTAAATTGGTGTACTTTTCTACTGTGTAACATGCACAGTTAAAAAAAAACCAATTATAGTTTTTAATGGAAAAATTATTATTATTATTGTTGTGTTACTGGTGGAAATTAGCTTTCATAGTTCTGACATGAGAAGCTTTTTTAGCATGTTATTTTCAACTCTTAAACCCAGGCAGTATGTGATGACCTCGTACACTTCCCGACCCCGTTTCCTCAGCACCCTCAGCACTCCAACGCTGCTCTCGTTAATGGAAAGGAGAATTGCTTACTATAAATATTGGCTCTCGGAGGACTGAGACACCAGATATTAGCCTACATCGTGCTGTCTTGCCAGGCAGTGGCCAGTCAAACAATGTATTCATCAATCTTTAACAACCTTATGGTGCTTCTGTAACCCAAGCCACAACTGAGGTCACATGGTACTAAAGCTTTGGGTGTACACACATCTGTTTTTCTTAAACTCAATAAAGCCACACTTCAGCAGTGGCACTGTAGATTATTTCATTTTCCTCTTTAATTTTGAACATCCAAGAAAAATGCATCTTAAATTTTTTCAATTACCAGATGAAGAATTTGTTAATTCTATTTTAAGATTTTATATAACATGCCATTACATGCAGCCTAGTCTTGCAAGTTGTTGCTTTATTATTTATTTTATTCTCACTAGTTTTGTATGCATAATGCAGTTTTTTTGTATTAGAAAAAATATATGTTGTGTCAGGTTTTCTCATAAAGTATTACCTGTGCCACATGTGCTCACTTACTATAAACTATATTCATACTCTTAATGTAGTTTTAATACTTGTCAACTCGTAGTAGTTGTATCAGGAAAATCACTGGGGTTGGATGTGGCAGAAAACCATACACACACCACATGTATGCTATTGTTCCTTTTTGTGGTTTAACCTGTGAAGGACAAAAATGTAAAGAAAATTCTGCATCAAGCCTTGCAGTCATATTGTTTCTGAATGACATTACGGTGGTTACCATTGCTGCCTCACAGCAAGGTCCTGAGTTCAAATCCACCAACTGTGTGGAGATTGCATGTTCTCCCTGTGGGTTCACTCTGGGTACTCTGTCTTCCTCCCACATAACAAACATGTGCTTAGTGGGGTTAGGTTAATTGATTTTTCTAAATTGTCCAAGCTGTGTTAGACTTGTCCAGCTTATACCTTGCCCTATAA
Source organism: Rhamphochromis longiceps (assembly GCF_057381845.1). Lineage (NCBI taxonomy): Eukaryota > Metazoa > Chordata > Actinopteri > Cichliformes > Cichlidae > Rhamphochromis > Rhamphochromis longiceps. The sequence continues at coordinate 6,576,706 of NC_140573.1, forward strand.
CACCTGGGATAGACTCCAGCCCCCTTCGCCCCCCTGTGAGCCTGATAAGGACAAGTGGCTGGAGTGACAGCTACAGTATGTACATTTTGTTATAAAAGCAATGTCTACACACGTTTTATGTTAATCAGACTCTAGACTCTAGACACTCCAAGAAATAACTCTTTAAATGAACTTTAAAATAATCACAGAAAGGTATTTTGACATTTATAAATGGCTTTCTCTTAGCATTAAGTACTTTTGCAGGACTACTCTAATTTGGAAAGGTTGGATTAACTCAATTTAATTAAATTGGACTCAACTGCAGTATATAAGTTGAGTCACAATTAATGAATTAAGTTGGTTCAACTCAAGTACATTAAGTTGGAACAACAGAATTGCATAATGCTAAAATAAAGCAATTTAAGCACGTGTAAATCCTTTCCTTTGGATAAGAAATGACTAAAATACATACTTGCCTCTATATCAGTGCGCCCCAGGGTGGCTGTGGTTACAATGTAGCTTGCCATCACCAGTGTGTGAATGTGTGTGTGAATGGGTGGATGACTGGTTGTGTAAAGCGCTTTGGGGTCCTTAGGGACCTTAGGGACCCCAAAGCGCTTTACACAACCAGTCATCCACGCTATACAAATACAGGCCATTTACCATTTACATTTTAATAGGTGCTAAACACATGAAGCTGAAAAAGTGAGTGAAGACACAATGAGCAAGTCCGATTCAAATGCCAGTGAGTAAAAATGAGTTTTAAGTCCAGTCCAGGCTGGATGGAGCAGATTTGACTGAGGGGAATGCTGTTCCACAGTTTGGAGAATGCTCTCTGAGTTTCAATTTAAAGCAGAAAACAGTCAGAAGCATCTGATCAGCTAACTGGACTAACAGAACAAGAGTTTTTGTTAGATATTTCCGTTTTTATTCCTTTACTGTAGATGTAGAGCAGGTTAATCTCACTCACATGTGCTAAAAAAGTTTTCCAAGTGGTCACTCTGGTTATTGCTAGTTAGCGCTTGTGGAGAAATTATATATTGTGGAGGTAAACACAGACGACACGAGAGCTCTCGATAAACACTGCTCGTTTATTACTCATCACCACAGAACTGAATACTTTCCCTCCAAAACACAGCAACAACACTTCCTGAGAACTGGGTGTGAGTGGAGCCCTCCAGTGGTCCACGGGTGGGCCAGCAGGGCGGCGTTTGCCAGCGCGGTCTTGGCCCCAGAAAATGCCTGGATGCGTTCAGGGGGCCAATCAATCGTGTCCTTAGCTGTTTTACCCTTCAAGGCAGCATAGAGAGGCTGCAGCAGGTGCGCAGCTCTGGGGAGAAAGCGGTTGTAGAAATTGACCATCCCCAAGAACTCCTGCAGTGCTTTAACGGACGCAGGATGCGGAAAAGCCGAAACGGCCCGGACCTTGTCTGGCAACGGAACCACACCGTCAGCGGAAATGCGGTGGCCCAAGAAACCCAGAACCGGCAAGCCGAACTGGCACTTGGAGGGGTTGTGTGTGCCGGCAAGCACTGGAAAACCTGATGCAGATGGGACGCGTGCTGACTCTCAGAGCAGCTGGCCACCAATATATCGTCAAGGTACACGAAGACGAAAGGCAGCCCGCGCAAAACAGAGTCCATCAACCGCTGAAAAGTCTGGGCCGCGCCTTTCAGGCCGAACGGCATGCGCAGAAATTCAGACAGTTCGAAAGGGGTAATAACGGCAGTTTTGGGGACGTCTTCGGTGCGCACGGGAACCTGGTGTTACCCCTGCACCAAGTCAATTTTAGAAAAAATCGAGGTGCCGGCGAGGTGGGCGGAAAAATCCTGGATGTGGGGAATGGGGTAACGGTCGTTCTCCGTGACATTATTCAAACGGCAAAAATCCCCACACGGCCGCCACCGACCGTCTGACTTGAGCACCATGTGTAGCGGAGAAGCCCAGGCACTATTTGAGCGCTGCACTATGCCGAGGCGCTCCATTGCGGCAAACTCTTCCCGAGCGACGAGAGTTTCGCGGGGTCGAGGCGCGTGCGAACACTGGGGGACTGACCGTCGGAATATAATGTTCAACCCCGTGCTTCATTGCCGTGTTTGAGAAATTAGGAACAGTCAGTGAAGGGAACTCCAAGAGCAAATGCTGAAAAACATTCCCTGAAGTCACTACATTAGCCCGATTCAGGGGATCGATGGCACGAGTGAAACAGGGTATTGAAGAAAAAGACAGTGCATCGATTAAGCGTCTGTTAGCGACATCGACCAGCAGTCCGTGGGCACAAAGAAAATCGGCGCCCAAAATAGGTACAGAGCTAGCGGCAACAACAAAGGTCCATTGGAAATCCCGACCATGAAAACAAACAGTCACGAACCTTTCCCCGAACGTTGCGATGGGAGAGCCATTAGCCGCAACAAGCTGCGGTCCGCAGCCCGCTGCTAAACTGTCGGCTCCAGACGGGGGAAGGAGGCTCTTCTGGAAGCCAGAGTCGACCAGGAAACGTCTCCCAGAGGGCGAATCTTCTATGAAGAGCAGTTTTTCTTTGTCGCCAGCGGTTGCGGCCGCTACAGCGCGCTGGCGGGGTCCATGTCCCAGGGTCGGAAAAGCGCAAGGCGGCAGGCGGCAGGCAGCAGCGCGCTCCGGCGCCAAAACGCCGATGGTAGAAACAGAGGTCCCGTCCGTGGTGTCGCTGTGCCGTGATCTTTGCCGTCAGCGAAGGATCGGGTACGTCGTGGCAGGTCAGCGGGGAAGTGGAAGGCGCCGCCGGCGAGGCTGGAACTAGGTCGTGATCGTGGAAAGTGCGGGTAGCCAGGAGAATACGATCCGTGTCCTCAGCCAGGGAGCGATAATCCTTCGTGCCCAGAAGCGGAGAGTTGGCGAGGCCGGCTCTCACGGCCGCCGCCGGCTGTCGGAGGAAGATGTGGGTGAAGAGGAATCCCCCGTCGTCCGGTCCAAGCCCGTACTTCCCTCGGGTGGGTGGGTCCCGGAGGAGAGTCAACGCACGACGGGTGGCTAGCGGGTTGAGAGAAGCCATCACATGGTGATATTTAGTGTCGTCAGCCGAGATGCCACGAAGGGCGAACTGAGCCTCCACGTGCACGAACCACGACGGGGGGTCGTGAAGCCAAAAGTCCGGCAGCTCGAGCGCCACAGCAAACGTAGCTGCAGCTGGAGGCAGAGGGCTGGCGGCTGTTGATGCATCCAGAGCGGAGTCGGTGCCACCATCGGACTGCAGCATGTTCGAGTCAGGGGTCACCAATGTGGAGGTAAACACAGACGACACGAGAGCTCTCGATAAACACTGCTCGTTTATTACTCATCACCACAGAACTGAATACTTTCCCTCCAAAACACAGCAACAACACTTTCTGAGAACTGGGTGTGAGTGGAGCCCTCCAGTGGTCCACCACAATATCTTCTATAGCCTGGAAATACCTTAATGTCCACCAAGAAGAACTGAAATGTAACAATCTTTATTTGTTCGACTCAGCTTTGGTGCAGCACCTCAGTTCATCCTGAACCATGCTGCTTTAGCTCCACTTCCTTTAAGGCCTCCTTCACTTCAAGCCAGCTTTCTTTCAATTGGTTGCCGTAGCAAACAAAAGGTTTAAGCATCAGGTTGGAGGGGCTTCGGTGCTCACTGCCAGAGCTGAAGCTAGTTTGGTTCATTTTAGGTTACTTGTACATACACTGACCTGATTATATGAAACTTTAGCCATGTTTAGTACGACCAGCCACCATTGTAACAAAACGAATAGTTTCATGCTAATGCAGGTCATTTTTCCGAACTGATTGCTACTTTCCAACCACACAAGCTTGAACTAAAAATAGCTGATCACAGTTATGTTAAAGTTACCTTGCTGTGACTTTTTCACTGCGATATGCTGAGGGTCATTAAATGCTTCATGATGACATAATGACAGTTTGAACAAAAGCTGAAAAAAAGACACCAGCAGTGGAATGGTGCAAAACATTAAGCGAGAAATTGTCTGCGTCTGAAGAAAATTCATTAAACTGTGTAAACTGATGTAACACTGGAGCTTCACGTGGTCACTCAAACAGGTCTTTATTGATTTTGAAGATGCAAAAGTGACACATAAATCTGGATAGCCTGTTTGAATAACTTCAAACAACCTCGGTTTGATTATGTATTTTATTTTCTGCATTTTTAGTGTGGTGAGCCTTCTCTGTTAACATAATATCATTCCACTGTGTCAGTTTGAGCAGCCCAAATACTTTTTTCATTTACAGGATGTCGTATCAATAATTTAAACTTGTCTGCTAAATAGTTTGGAGTCAAGATCTCTGGTATTTGAAGCAAGTAAGTCATCAAAATTAATGTGAGGAGAAGTAGGCCATGCTTGTTATTTCAGTGTTTTATGGTCACATCTGTGGACACACCACGAGATTTAAGCGTCCATGTTTTTTTGCCATTGTGTTTAGATTACTGTTGTGACCCGTTCACTGGCTTTGATAATCTCTTTCAGACTTACACCAAGACTTCTAATGTCTTTTAGTAAGCAAACTCACCTTATTCTTACTTTATGTGCCTGACCTTGAGTCCCAGTTGATTAGAGAATTAGTTTTGAAATGTTACATGCAGAGGAGTAAATGGACACAATTTATCTTAACTTGGTCTTAAATACACTGGAAAACGCAGTGTGTTTAGAACCTATTGAAGACTGGGGTGGTGGTCATATTAAAAAAGAGCATAACATTACTATTACACAAGAATATTTAAAGATTTTTTCTCCAGTGAAAAAGGAATTCTTCTTCTCTTCTAGTTGCTTAAAACACTCAACAGTGCGGCTCCATTTATAACACAACACAACATGGAGATGACAGCTCACGCTGATAGGAGAAGAAAGGTGTGTGTGTGTATGAATGTGTGTGTGTGTGTGTGGGGGGGGGGTTAATGGGAAATGGGAGGGAGGGAGGGGGTGTGTGTGTTGTCAAGGGGGATTAGGTGTCAGTCACCAGTTAGGAGGGATTGTTTGTTCTAGCTGGATGCGCGAATCATACCCAGGGGCGCATTTTCTCCCTAGCAGCCAAGGGATGGAAATTTTTGCACCTGCCGAGCTGCTACTAGTGCCCAGTCACCACAGTCACAGCAAACACACACTCATACACGGACATTGCTCACAGAGACATGACTAGTTTCCGTGCGTTACAGCTGATGAATCACAGCAAAAGAGCTGGTGGAGCATGTGGGAAAAAACAAGTAGAATTACAATCAAGAGAAAGGGGATTATGAGGAGCTGGAAGAAAGAGTGTGTGTGTGCATATGAAGGTCAAATGCTTACACTGTTCAGGGAACTGCGGGTGAAAGATGAAGCAGTGTAAGGGCGGGGAGAAGGACACGGTAACAAATGAGTGAGAGCACTGCAGAAAAAAAAGAAGAGAATCCATTCTGGAGATCAAGCTGCCTTTGCTTCAAGACAACTTGAGGACACTCACCATGTGAAGGTGGGCAGAGGCAGAGAGGCAGCTTCGCTCCTCAGAAGGCAGGAGGAGGAGGAGGAGGGGGGGAGAGGCTTCACAGCTGAGCCGCAGCAAATGCCAAAACAGCCCGATGACTCCTCTACATACACACACTGACATATGCACACACCATCCTCCACCTCCAGCCCCTCGCTGAGGGCGACAAACAAGTGCGATGTCCCACGAGAGCAACCAGCATCCCCACTTTATTTTTTTTTACTCCTTATTCCTCACATCCCTGCATCAGTCGGTCCAGAATCACTGTAACATTCACACACATGCGGATCGGATCTGTCATAGTGAAAGATGCTCAAATCTGGCAGCAGGAAAGCTGCAAAAGCTGTCACAGATCCTCACTGAAGGAAAAAAAACACAAGCATGAGCAGGATGTTTACAGTGTCAGAGAGAGAGAGAGCGAGAGAGAAAGGAGAGCTACTCATCGGCATTCTTAATCGGGCTTCTCTGGCAGCCAATCGGGGGTCAAGCTGCTCTGACAGCGGCCAATCAGAAAAAAGGGCCGGCTAGTCAGTGTTGCTGCAGCCCAAAACAATGACAGTTGGCACTGATGACAGTGTCAGCATGGTCCTCTGATGGAGACTCAAGGGCACACACGCTTACATACAAATACATGCACGCACACATAGACACACACACCTGGGAATAAATATATCCATTAATCTATCTAACCTATTAACAGATATTGCAGGTTTATCATGTCATAATAAAAACCCTATAAGAACGATTGATTTCAATATAGAGATCTGCAGTTTGTTAAGCGAAACAAGTAAGTGGAGCAGAAACAGCTGCGCGGGGGGGATGGGGGCAAATCTGGGTGAAGGACAGCCATATTGAAAAGGTGACACTGGTGAAGAAGTGATAGTGTACTACACCACGTCATAGAGGTGTAGCAGATGTGCTGCCCAAGCTCTTCTGCAGATGTGTACAGACATAAGAACAGACGACTGGAAAACCTGCAGCGTGGTAAAGTGAGGTGAACACAGGTTGAAGGGCCAGAACACTCTGACCAATATTTAGGAATGAAGTCCCCGATATAAACATTATCTCAGCCTCATCTTCTCTAGTCTAAAACAAGTTTTTAAGTAGTTGCATCTATGGTATCCGTTTGAAACTCCTACGTTGCTGAGTTATTGCATTAAAGAGGCTATTTTCTCAAACAAAAGGCTCAAGGGTGACCGGATATCGATACTGGTACTAGCCAAAGACAAAAGAGGGCAGAAGAGTAAATCATGTCCATATGTGTGTTGACTCAGCATTGATTATACTGAATGGGAAAACCTGATGGTGTTCAAATAAAACAAAACCCGCACTTATGGATGACAGGATAAGCTGACTCCACTTTAAAACTGCCATTAGCTGAGAATTCACGAACACCGGAGGGTCCCTGGTCTGAAGCCAAGCTTGAGCAGTGAGGGTGCTCCCATAACATTTGAATCACTTGTCGACAAAGGGCAGTTTATTTAATCCAGGGCCAGAGAGCACAGCAGATGAATGTCAACAGGAAACAGAAATGCATGGTGGAGGAAACTTGGAGGTTGAGACCACGTTTCTCCTTATTTAGCTTCAGATGTGAGCAGAGTTTCCTTTGTGCTAAAAAAGTACAGACACCGTGCAGTTTATCTGGTTATAAATTGATTCTGCAGCATGACAATCAGCTCATATGTACAACCAAAGACATTAAGAACTGCCTTCAGCTCAAAGAGTAAACAGTTGTTGTGTGGCCCACAGAGTGCCAGTTTCAGCATTATGGAGATTGCGTAGAGGGTCAATCATAACTCTGATATCAACACAGCTACAGGATGTTACCATCTGACCTGTTGTAACCAGTGTTTTACTAACTGAAATGTAGATTTGCTGTAAAAAAAAAAAAAAGTTATCATAATTGAAAAGAATGTACTGTCACAGCTCTCAGCGTACTCGTGCTGCTGTCACACAGCGTCTCCTGGCTGGCACTGTATGTGGGGAGCGGGGTGACGGACAGCGACGCCGGGCAGGACACTGGCTCAAGATGCTCGCTGATGGGCGGGACAGCGGAGGCCTCGGAGTGAACACAGTCTGGACTCGGGAGGTTCTGGCTGCTCTCTGGAAAAGGACTGTTCCAGTGTGAGAACTCGATGGCCACTTGACCCCCGAGATCAAACCCTGTTGAGTGACAACAATTGAGGCAGATAATGAGATTCTAAACAAAAAGGGAAGAGGACACTGAAAACTTTAACATTCATCTTGTGGGAGCATTGCTACATGTACAATTTGGGACTGTGTATGCTGAACATAACAGCAAACAGTTGTTGCAATGTTGCCCCCTAGTGGTGGAAACTTTCAACTTCAATAAAACATTGAATTTTCATTGTTGCCAGGTATGTCCTCAGCAGCAACCACACAAAAGATGATTCTCAGTGTATGAGATTCTAGTTCAGCAAAGTAATTATGATAAAATTCATGACAATGTAATACAGCCACACAGACAAATAGACATAAAAGCATATAGTTAAAAGATAGATTATTAAGCATAATTTTGCAATTTCCTCCAATAGCTAAAAGTTGCAAAACAACAAGTTAATACACAGGAATACTTCAAACACCTCTGACTTATATTAAATGAAAATATAATAATAATGAGAATGGCCACGAAGAACCTCCACATCTTTCTGTCAGTTTTTGCTGCTCTCCAGAGTTCCTGAGGACCAGCCCTCTGCTGAACCAGCTCGGCACGCTTCCGGCCTTCGATTTCTCCTCAGCAGGCTTCCCTCCCTGTTTCAGCTCAGCTCTGACAAGTGACTGAGCTGGATGGTCCAGATGTAGCTGCCCCCCACCTCCCCAAACCTTTATTATCTATAATTCTTCAGTAGGGCATTATAGATGCAGCAGATCTGATTGTACATAGCTATCTTATAAGCTGCTGCTGACCCCATTATTGAATTATCAAGTGCAGTTTGGCCATGCTGACCTTCAGAATGCTGCAGTCAATTGAAATGCTTTATGCTTGTCTTCCAGGTCATGGTGCCCTACTTTACCCTTCAATTAAGACCACAATGTACATTCTTGTACCTGCTGTTAGAACACTTGATCTATGTTGGCTTAAACTTTGGAATCAGAGATCCAATAGATCCAGATGCAGTAGATGAGCTCTGTTGTAAATAATCTGTGTTCTTTTCAATTTACTATTTAATTGTGTTCAATTTATTAAGCCTTTTTGATTACTTTGTTGTTTTGCTTTTTTTTTTATTAACCTTGACTTTATTCTATGCCTTATTCTAAAGAAATCTCTGATATGTCAATGCCATAATGCCAATGTTACGTATGTTTTTTACTCTACACAAAATAACGGGCAAATAAATGTCCTATTTTCCAAAATAAGTCTCGTTAAGGAAGGAAAAATGATAAAACTATTTCTTTACACTTCACAAACCAAACCTTAATTTTTTTTTATTTCATTTTAAAAACAAATTATTAATTAAATCACAATATTATTTTTTCAATAGCAGCATCACTACCTGTTTTGCATTTTTAATCTGAACTGATATGTTGCGTTTGCTTACATGAGTGGACTGATTCTGCTGGAGGTTTCTTCCTATTAAAAGAGAGTTTTTCCTTCCCACTGTTGACAAAGTGCTTGCTCATATGACCCTCATAGGGTCATATGATTGTTGGGTTTTTCTCTGTAGGGCCCAATTTACAAAATAAAGTGCCTTGAGGTGACTGTTGTTGTGATTTGGCGCTGTATAAATAAAATTGAACTGAACTGAATAGATGAGACACATAGTACCAAATATAAAGAGCAGCAAAGTGTGTTTTTAATATTTTGTATATTTAATATTTCTGGTATCTTTCACTGGCAGGTGGGATAAGGGAACACCTCCACCCATGCCACCTCCTGGTTTCCTGTAAAACACAAAGCCCAGCGGATTTCAGATGTACATCAGCAATGAACAAACGCAGCCCCAATCAATAGCAGAAAAGTGGAACGCCTCACAGTCTCCAGGCCCTCTGGCTCGCTCCTTGCAATGCACATTCAGCTGGAGGATAAACTGCGATGAGGAGTGACGAGATAAATCTAAGCCATACTTTATATTTCATCGAATCTTTTACACCCTCCAGTTTTCAGAGAGAATGAAAGGAGGGATTTCACAAATGAAGTGTAAGAGTGTAAGGCTGGGCATCCCCCAAAATGATGTGCTCAAGTCAGCACTTTCAAAAACTGTGAGTAGGACTTTATTCACCCCGGGGGAGAAAACTGTAAGTGCATTACCTCTGGAAAGACAAATCTAACTCCCGTCTTTGGTGGGTGAAAATTTGACATAGTGAGATATTAATTAGGATGTAGAGCAAATACTGGAACCCATTTATAATATAGTGATGATTTATAGTTGATTTCGTAGGTGTGGAATTATAATTTTTTTTAAAAAGACAGCCTGTAATAATGATGAAAACTTGATTTTTTTCAACTCTTTTAAAGCACAGATACCTTGTTAAAATACATTGTGTTTGTTAACTCATTACAAACATTACTGCAGTGTAACAGACATGCCCTCACACTATAGGGATTTGTTACCCTTGATCTTATTTCAGTGTATGATTTGAAATATGGACCAGTAAAGATATGAAACAATGTGTCATGTGCAGCTCATATTACTGAAGGTGATGAAAATAGCAGGGATGGATGGATAAATTACACTGCAGTCTCTGAGATGTATCCGTTACTGATGTACAGTGTGAGGTGGACACAGGCATATGCGCACTGCAGGGCAGTGAGAATGACCCTAAGACATAGGGAGGCTATTTTATATATGTTATTTGGGCTTATATCTATGTATACTAAATCTGTTGTTTCTTGTAGGGACTTAATAAATAATATCAAGCATGTTTGTTCTAATTTTCTAAGATATTCCAGAGCAGCCCGTCTACTCGATGGCCACAAACAGAAAGAGCACCTCAGCAGTTTATATGCATAGTTTTGTTTTAAACATTAGAAGTGGATTAGCCTGTAAGATGGGTGTTAAATGTAAATTTTACTTTACGAACTGCTACTAGTATAATTTTGCCAATTTACATTTTTTCAAAAATCTTGTAGCTTATACCGTTTGTCTAGTTGATGCCTTCAAGCCTTAAAAAGGAATCTATTGATTTATGCAGGGAGGTATGGCTCCATTAATGCCTTTTAGAATTTGTTTACAGGCACACAGTGTTCTTTGAAGTTTTTGTATCCTGTACCTGCTTACATCTCTGCTGAATGATTTATGTGGTCAATCTACAGTGCTCCATAACCTGTAAGTGGCTCCTGGATTTTAAACTGTATTAACAAGTGCTTTGAGCCATCAATGCCATCATCTCATAAAAGTCACCCACAACGATGGGAAGGGTGGAGTGGGTGCTGTAATCTACACCTGGCGTGTATCCGAACGACCTCCAAAACTTATGTTGCCCGGGCATAGTGTGTTCTAAGCATTATCTATGTCGCAGTCATCAGAAAAAAGTGCCCCTGTGGCTCTCTGAGGAGAGAGAGCCCTAGATACACCCCCCCTCACTTCCTGATGCCCTCAGAGGTAAGAAAACAAATGCAGGTGCATTTATCTGGGCCACATGCGGCACAATGCATTAACACGTTTGAGCTTGGAGTTTACAGGAAACTACTGGTGCTTTAATTTGAACAGTGAATGGGCATGTGTCTGAAACTGCAGCAACACAGCCTAAGAAGTGCTGCACAGTTGAAGTTATACATTATATTAAATACTGTATGAATGGTTTTTATCATTTTAGGGACAATACTAAGTAAAAGGTTGGAAACACAGTTGTAGCTTTGCAAATCTATGTACAGTATTATTCTTGATAACAATAGCTGTCTTTTTCCATCAGAGTAAAAATCTTCATACAGTAAAAAATATCCATACATTCAATTCAGGGTAAAACACAATGAATGAAAATGTTCATTCTTTGCTTTTTACACTATTTCAATGTAACAACCTTACGGAAGTTAAATAAAATAAACATTAACATATGTTGAAGCATTAAGTTGAGTTCCTTGCATTGGAACTGAGGGGCCACGCCCAACTCCTGAAAAATAGCCCCACACCATAATCTCCATCCACTAAACTTGACACTTGGAGACACAATGGTGTCAGACAGGTACCGTTGACAACTGCCAAAGCCAGACTTGTCCATCAAAGCATAATTCATCACTCCAGAGAAAACATCTCCACTGCCCTAGAGTCCAGTGGTGGCGTAGTTTCAACCGGATGCTTTCCATAGCACTTGGCTGCAGCTGTTCAGCCATTGCAACCCATTCAATGAAGCTCTATAGTCCTATACACTCTATATGTTACTGAGCTAATCTGAAGGCCACATTCAATTCAATTCAATTCAATTTTATTTATATAGCGCCAAATCACAACAACAGGTGCCTCAAGGTGGTTTATATTGTGAGGTAGATCGTATAATAATGGATACAGAGAAAAACCCAACAATCATATGACCCCCTATGAGCAAGTACTTTGGCAACAGTGGGAAGGAAAAACTCCCTTTTAACAGGAAGAAACCTCCGGCAGAACCAGGCTCAGGGAGGGGCGGGGCCATCTTCTGTGACCGGTTGGGGTGAGAGAATGAAAACAGGATAAAGACATGCTGTGGAAGAGAGACAGAGATTAATAACAGATATGATTCAATGCAGAGAGGTCTGTTAATACATAGTGAGTGAGAAAGGTGACTGGAGAGGAAAAACTCAATGCATCATGGGAATCCCCCGGCAGCCTACGTCTATTGCAGCATAACTAAGGGAGGATTCAGGGTCACCTTGTCATGGTCCTGGGCCATGTGGGCCCAGTATTCTTAGTTTCTTGTATTTTTGTATTTCGTTCCTTATTTAGGTCATGTTTCCTGAGTTGTCCTGTTATGTTGTTCCTTATTTGACTTCCCCTTGTCACTCTTATCCCCTGTGTGCCCCTCTATGTATCTGTGAGCCCTCATCTCCCCTCCTTGTGTTTCATTCCATGTTTCCCCAGCCCACTATGCCCGTGCTCTCTCTCTCCTCCTGTTTGCACCTCTGTGTACTTCCTGTTTTACTTTGACAGTCTCCCGTCAGTGTTGTTTACTCCTGCCTTGTCTTGTTATGTTTATCTGTGTCAGCTGTGTTCCCATGTGTGGCCACTTCCCCTGATCATCCCTCTTGTGTATTTAGTCTCTGTGTTTCATGTAGTCTGTGTCGCGTCGTCTGTGTTACCACCCCCTGTGTTCCGTATCTCCAGCCATAGCTTTTCCTTAGTTTATGTCCAGTTTAGGTTTCTGTTTAACTATTACTCTTATGCTGCCCTCACTCTGTTTTGTTCCTTTCATCAGCCAGAATAAAAGGCTCGCTTGTGTTCGCTCCTGGGTCCACCACACACATTTCCGCACGGTCTGCCTCCGCAGACCGTGACACACCTGGTCCAGCCCTAACTATATGCTTTAGCAAAAAGGAAAGTTTTAAGCCTAATCTTAAAAGTAGAGATAGTGTCTGTTTCCTGAATCCAAACTGGAAGCTGGTTCCACAGAAGAGGGGCCTGAAAACTGAAGGCTCTGCCTCCCATTCTACTTTTAAATACTGTAGGAACAACAAGTAGGCCTGCAGAGCGAGAGCAAAGTGCTCTAATAGGGTGATATGGTACTACAAGGTCATTAAGATAAGATGGGGCCTGATTATTTAAGACCTTGTATGTGAGGAGCAGGATTTTGAATTCAATTCTGGATTTAACAGGAAGCCAATGAAGGGAAGCCAAAACAGGAGAAATATGCTCTCTCTTTCGAGTCCCTGTCAGCACTCTTGCTGCAGCATTTTGGATTAGCTGAAGGCTTTTCAGCGGGTTTTTTGGACATCCTGATAATAATGAATTACAGTCATCCAGCCTGGAAGTAATAAATGCATGAACTAGTTTTTCAGCGTCACTCTGAGACAGGATATTTCTAACTTTAGAGGTGTTGCGCAAATGGAAGAACGCAGTCTTACATATTTGTTTAATATGTGCATTGAAGGACATGTCCTGGTCAAAAATGACTCCAAGGTTCCTCACAGTGTTACTGGAGGCCAAGGTAATGCCATCCAGAGTAAGAATCTGGTTAGATACCATATTTCTAAGATTTTCAGGGCCGAGTACAATAACCTCAGTTTTATCTGAATTAAGAAGCAAAAAGTTAGAGGCCATCCAGGTCTTTATGTCTTTAAGACATTCCTGCAGTTTAACTAATTGGTGTGTGTTATCTGGCTTCATGGACAGATAGAGTTGGGTGTCATCTGCATAGCAGTGAAAATGTATGCTATGTCTTCTAATGATGCTGCCAAGGGGAAGCATGTATAATGTAAACAGAACTGGTCCTAGCACTGAACCCTGTGGAACTCCATAATTAACCTCAGTGTGTGAAGAGGACTCTTCATGTATATGCACAAATTGGAGTCTGTTAGATAGATATGATACAAACCACTGCAGTGCAGTACCTGCAATGCCTACATCGTGCTCTAATCGCGCTAATAGGATATTATGGTCAACAGTATCGAACACTGCACTGAGGTCTAGCAGGACAAGCACAGAGATGAGTCCACTGTCAGAGGCCATAAGAAGATCATTTGTAACCTTCACTAAAGGTTTGAACACATAAATTCTGACTCTGCAGAAAGTTGGTGACCTGAGACTTTTGGCAATACAGTGGTCCCTCGCTATAACCCGGCTCAGCTTTCACAGCATCGCTGTTTCGCGTATTTTTTGTATGCAATTTTGCATGATTTGTCAACTTATCAAATTTACATAATTTACATAAATCTTTGATTGCTAGCAGTGTGACTCTAAAGCGCTGTACTGTATGTTTGTAAGTTTTCTCCCAAACAAACACAACAATGTCGACGAAATGTTTTGCACCGTCAAAGGCATCTGCGGTAGCACCCAAAAGGCAGACGAAGATGCTAACCGTCATTCAAAAAGTTGGACTTCTGGACATGCTAAAGGAAGGTAGAAGTTACCATATTTTCTGGATTATTAGGCGCATTAAGCGAAACAAAACAGTTAGATAAGTAAAACTTTACTCAACTCATTCTTCTTGCTTCCTCCACTTCTGTACCATTGATTCATTATTGTTGAATTATCTGGCAGCTGCTCTATTGCCATGTTCTGGACCTGAAAACAGGGTTTGATGTTTGGTTTCGTTCTATAATACTGGACTTATTTTTCTACGAAGGTTTGAACTTTGAGAGTGTTTAAACAGGAGAGAAAAGTATGAAAATGTTCATGTCTGTCTGAGAAAAGTGCATAAAGTGTGTAGTGAAGGGTTTTACAGCCTTAAAACATCTATAATAGTTGTAAAAAATAAAGCTAACTACTTCGCGGATTTCACCTATTGCGGCTTAATTTTAGAACGTAACTCCCAAGATAAATGAGGGACCACTGTACTGTAATTTCATAAGTTTTCTCCCCAACAAACACAACAATGTCGACGAAATGTTTTGGACTTCTGGACATACTAAAGGAAGGCGGAAGTAACCGTATTTTCGGGATTATTAGGTGCATTAAGTGAAACAAAAGAGTCAGACAAGTGAAACTTTACTCGACTCATTCTTCCTGCTTCCTTTGTGAACCCCAACCCTGTTTCTTTACCCAAACCTAAATTGTTTATTTAGAACAAACCATAACACCCTTTCTTCTCTTTACTCACTTTCTAGCTCACTTGATCACCATCGCTCCCTGTCCCTCCGACTGCACTGTCTCTGTTCATCTTGCTTTCTCTGACAATAAACATCTTCACTGGTCAAAACATTGGACTTCATTGGTGGTATAAAAACATACCTGTCCCTTCTCATCAATCCATCCATTTATTTATTTTTTTGTTCTGTTGTCCTTTATCTGGCTTCTTGTAGGCTGCTGGGTTTTAAAAATGCCACTTTATGTGGTTCTCTTCTCAGATTTTATTCAGTGCCAACAAAGACGTTTTTGGGGCCACTTACTGTATATGCTTTATATCAGCTTAATTCTTGCAAGTGAAAAGTGCTCTTAGCTGTGTCACACTGCTTAGTTGAAGTCAGGGTGAAAAGCGATCAGTTATACAGAGGGCTGAGATGGGATGAATGGCAGAGCTGGGGATCTTTCCTCAAAGTACTGAATTTGAATTTTGTGATGACCTGATATTTTTACAAAACACCATGAATCCTCTCGGACGGCAAAATCTCACACTTCAAACTGTAAAAAAAAAAAAGGATAACTTGTGTTTTTGGTTCTGGCCAGTGCAGAGCCAACCTCAGTGCAGTAGTGCTCTAAAATTTCCAGCATGACACATTTAATGTTTTATTTCATCCTTCACTGAATCCCTACCTCAGGGTGAATATTAGCTCTGTCTATAAGCTGCACTATCCCAGTAGATTCCTACAACAATAAAGGAGGGTGGAATTGATGTGAGATTATAATCGATTAGAACTTTTAAGAACCTACGGTGATGCTGACTTGTATTTTCCTCTCAAGCAAAGGCCGGGGCTTTAAAATCACAGGCAGCACAGTAAATCTTTTTGATGTCAGAGTGTGGGACGAGACTATAGATCTTTCTTTTGTGAAAACCAACAGAGTGAGTCTCAGCGGTCCAAAGCTCCCCCTCAGCAGTTCATTAGTTAGTTGGGTTTTTTTTTTTTTAATTTAGCTTCTAGAGAAGAGAGGAACACCTGCATGCAGCAGCAGCACAGTCTGAATCCCCTTGCTGTCAACAACCTTACAGGCTAACCACACACTGTGTTAATATTCATTGAAAAAATGTCGAAAGCCAAGGCCTCAATATTCCAAATGGCAGGCAGTTGCAGTTTTGTGACAGACAGGAAAATTATGTTGAACAGCTTTGTCACCATTGTACAATTTTCCATCAAGAACCTTGGACGTACAAACAAACTTCCACGTCAGCGGAAATCTTTAATTTTCTTACTGCTTAGCAAATCCCAAGTTAAATTTCCCCTAACCCCTCTGCTGTCAGAACTCTAACAATTCATACGGGACTAAACTGCACTGATACATAATAAAAATAAAATATAACACCCATTATATTGCTAAAACATTTAAAGTAAATATACTCATTCTGTCTTCCTTTTTTTATTTATGATGATAAAAAATTTTCCCCATGTCGATTTTGCCTTTTAAAAAAAATTATTATCAAAATTGTTCTAGTGTGAGATGCAGAGAAGATGGCAGAAATTGCATGATAGATCTTGATAGGCCTGTACGTGTGTTTAATGCAGCGCCACCTGAGGACATGAACATCACAGCATTCAGTGTTCATCTCTTTTGCACAGCACTTTCAGGATCTTTTTAGCGTTTGATGGTATAGATTATGAAACAGACAATGAATTTTATACTTAAAAACACTGAATTTGTTCCACAATCTGTGAACAGCTCTTGTTTTTTGCAGATAAGTGAAACTCTGCCTGTCTAAGATGCTCTTTTTTATCCAAGCATGCTATTGATCTGTTGGCAATTAACCTAATTATTACCAAAATGTTCCTGCAGCTTTTTCTTTTTAGGGCTTACTTTTCCAGCCTTTTGTTGCCCCAACTTTTAAGAGACATGTTGCTGTCATCAAATTCAGAATGAGATCATATTTTTCATGAAAAAGTAAAATGTCTCAGTTTAAACATTTGATATGTTTTTTTAAGTTCTATTAATAAAATACTAGTTTTGGGGTATTTGTAAATCAATCTTTGCATTCTTTTATATTTACTTTTTTGGAATTCAGGTTGTATGAATGTATTCGGTCAGTGGCCCTTAAGTCCAAAATGTTCGAGCTTGAAATAAACATTTGTGTTTGATTAAGGAGAGTGTTGTGTTGGCCTTTTCCCAGTTAAATAAAATCCAGTGATGTTTTGCAGAGTTTGGAAATGAACTTCCCTTTAGTGTAAAGCCAGTGCTTAGATTAAATAGCTCTGTGGATGGGTTTTGCCCGGGGTGCTTACAGTTTGCTTACAGTTTTCTGAAAATGTTAGGTACAAACATAAAACTGTCCACATGGACGCTTCACTTTTTTTACTACTCAGACTCAGACAATAAGAAGGAATCAAGGTAGAGAGGACACACCTGGGGAACACGTTAGAAAAGTAAAACTGAGAGGCAGAGACATAAAAACTTGACATAGATGAAAGGGAAAGTAAACATGGAGACACAACTGAGAGAGAAAAATGAGAAACTACAGAAAAAGGGCACAGAGGCACTGCACAGACATGGGGACATGACTGGTGAGACAGAATGTAAACAAACAAGACTAACTACATGCAGGAGATACCAAATCTCCTGACCAAATCCTCACGCTGAAGGAACCATGACACAACTCTAAAGCAGTGCACTCACCGATGGTGATCTGACTGACACAACTGTAGAAGGTTCCTGAGGAGACATTGTAGCTGCTACTGCTGGGTTCGCGATCTGTGAATGGAGAAGACATCACGTATAAGGTGAAGGCAAATATTCAGTGTAACTAAGGTAGGGGTTTTTTTGTTAGCACAGGTGACCATCAGTACCATGGAGTCCCAGAGAAACATGTATCTTGCAATTTCAAATGTGCCCACTAAGCTTTTGAGCTTCTCTTTTTCCTGGGGGCTTGTGAAAATCCATGACCCAGCAGCGTTACAGGAATCAAACCCGTAATCCTGCAATGTTAGTGCCCTGATCCACATTGAGCTACACAAGGGGAGGAAACTCTTGACCTTGGCAGAGGTAGGGGAATAAAATGCATGAGTCTGGCAGCTTTATTGCCTTTGTCTACCAATTTATATAGAGGGAATAAAAGCTTTCACTGTGGTAGAACTCTGTGGATTACAGGGAGAAAACCTCCCCAAGACCCTGATAATGTTTAAGAAATAATGCCTCGAATACCGCAAGTGATTTTCACCTTCTTTCCCTGCAGGGCAGACTGGACAAAACAAAGAGAAAATAATTAAACCCATACGAGACTGAATGGAGTAAGATTTAACTGTGAAGCATTTTGCAGTACTTTTTGCAGTCTTTGTGACACTGACCAAAAAGATTAATGATTAACAACTTTTACATTAATTTAACTTCATTTTCTTTTTGAACTGCAACTGCTATAATAGTACAAGTTTTACCCAAGTGGCACATCTGAAACAATATTATTAATATTTAATACAATTAAAGCCACATATATAATGGAAAGCCTGTTAAATGCTATCTAGGGATGCACTAAATGTGAAAGCTTCTGTTGATACCCATAATAATAATAATCAAGAGTTTACGATTCATTTGATTCTCTCTTTCATTCATCCTATTATTCCAAGGAAAAAAAACATTTTCAGTATGGAAAAAACAGAATTGTTTTTAAGTCCTTTAGCTATTCATTAATTAACTAAATAGAAAGCACAAATCACCATATGAGCTACTTACACTGCTAAATACTATTTTATTTGACAATATACAATATAAGTAAACAAGAATAAAATTATTGGCTAAGTTATGTATCTATTTACAAAAGGTTGGGGTGCTATGTAACAATAAGATAAGATATGATAAGATGAAAAGGACTTTATTGATCCCAAATGTTGTGAAATTACTGCATTATAGCATACAAAACAGGTAAAACGATGAGTTCAATACGATAAATAAAATATTGGATCAGTTGAGTCAAAAAGGTAACAAAACAATAGACTAAAGAGGACATTCAGTTAAACAGAAAATACAAAAGCACTCAGTACATCAAGTGTTGATTCAAACTGGATCCAAACAGCAACGACAATGACAAATTCCCAGAGGGCAGCTATCTAGCCAACAGCTAGCTGTTCAGTGTTTACCACAGAAATGTTCTTTTGAAGTAAGTTTTCCTACTGTTTTGTTCTTGCAGCCAAATTACATAATGGCAAAATGAACACCATGAGTTTAATGTATATGTTCTGTGTGACTGAGCATCATGTGACCAGTAACATGATTTAAGACATGGCTTCAATGTGCATTATTATTTGATGAAAAGTAGGTGTACACTTAATGTTACAGTTTTGGTTGTAATAAAAAGGCAAACCTAACCCAACCACTCCTGCAGGTTATAGATGTGCTTATATTTTCTATTTTTTAGCACTCTCTTCATACCATCACTGACAATAAGCAACTCAACAATAATTCAGTCCAGTAGAGTACAGTGTAACTGTCAGAACTGTTATAAGACAGAGACAATTTGCACTCACAGAATCAGTCATTTAAATCTATGGGAGAACTCTGCAATAGCAAAACTGGCGATAGTGGGAAAAAAGAAAAGAAAAAAAAAGTTAAGCAACCTTATCTGCGCCTTTATTTGGATTAGCGCAGTTTGAAAAACTTCTGGAAGGAGGTTTTGAGGGGCTTTGTTAACCGAGGCTCCAATTAATAAGATAAACCTGACAGTGGAAACTGAAGGCCTGATGTGGAACACCAACTTTCCTCTGGGAGACAGAGGTTAAGTCATTAATCTGCCTCAGCAGAGCAGAAGACTTTCTCTGGCACTGCAGTCACCTCCTGAAAGATACCACCCAACATTTTTGCCTGGGACTGATAAATGAACACCTGAACTGCTTTTTCTCATTTAAGCACTAAGACAACTTTAAAAAAAACAAACTCTAATTTCCTTTATTTTCCTATCTAACACCTACAGATGCATCAAAAAAGAGCAAATGCAGCACAGTGTAGACATTTATCACCGACTGAGAATATTTTTAAGCACACACATTCCCGTCCCGGTGTAGAGATAAAGCTGCAGGTATCATTTATTTCCAAAGCTATGGGCTTTGGAGTGAGCACACCGCTGAACAAACCATATCAGCCTCTGAGCAGCTTCCAGCCACATCATTAATTTAACATCAGATGAATGAATTACACCACAGCAAAATGTTCACTGAAAAATAGCACCCGTACTCTGAAGCAGTGTATATCTTGTACAACATGCAATTATATTTAAAATAAAAAAGGACTAGTATGTGTTGTGGTAGTGCAGCTCTCGCTGTCTACTCTGTGAGAATCCGTGAGGTGTTCCACTACTGTTTGTGTGCCTTGGGTCGTCCCGTGGACTCACTTTGAGCACAGTGGATCACCACACCCACATTTCAGCTTGAAATCGAAGTAATTGACGATATGAACGGAAGAAACAGTGTTATTAACGCTTGCAGCTGACAGCATGCGTCGCGCTTTCTTTTTAACCTCGTGTGCTGCATTGCTTGCCCTTACCTGCGGATCCGGATGAGAGGCGCGTCGCGATAGCGCGGCGAGGACTGCGCGGACTCCCCGGGCAAACCCGCATCACCTCATCTTGACATTGCAAACAGATGACCTGGTTGTCCTGGTTGTCTTCCACCTTGCTGCAGCCCATGTGCTCACCCCCGGCGTGGATCTTCATGCCTGTGTTGATCTTACGGACCAGTCGCATGTCGGCTCCAGCCTCATGATCCAGCATCCTCCTCACCGGCGACGATCGCACTTATTACGCATGGGTTCGGCATGAGGAGGCATCAACTTGTCCTGTACCTCAAACATCATTAACCCCACCTACTCTAACCTGTCCTCCGCACTCACCTCGGCTCCATCGTGTCAGCCTCTTTCGGCTCGTGTAAGCGGTTAGTGTTGCAGTCTTTACGCACAACTGCAGGCGTGGCTGTTTCACGTGGTTAATGAGGTCGCAGTGTCAAGTTCTTAGGGGTTATAACAGTGATACTAAAATAAATACTTAATTAAAGTCCCACAATCGATCATAGGATCAATTTAGATCCCCCCCCCGTAACACTGTCAGTATCTTGGACTTAGAGAATCAAAGCAGAGACCGACACCAGAACTAAACTTTTAAATGTCCAGCCAGTATCCATTAGCAGGGTGCTTGGGTTTTTATAGAGAGACAATTTGAGCTGTGACTGGTCGATCAATCGGAGGAGGACAGTGAGGATAATGTTTTGTAGGAATGACCACACAGCAGCTCAGCATGCAGAAATGAAAACTAAATAAAAAGATGAGTAATGCATGACTTTAGGTTAATCAACACACATTAATTTCAGATCTGAACCCAGAGGATGAGGCTTTGTTATATACCTCAGCCCTAAGATGTTCTAATACCAGTTGCAGCAGATGGCCCTGCCCCTCCCTGAGTCTGGTTATGCCGGAGGATTCTTCCTCTTAAAAGGGAGTTTTTCCTTCCCACTATCTACAAAGTGCTTGCCCATAGGGGGTCATATGACTTTTGGGTTTTCCTCTTTATTTATTATTGTAGGATCTACCTTACAATATAAAGCGCCTTGAGGCGACTGTTGTTGTGATTTGGTGCTGTATAAAAAAATTGAATTGAATTGGTGGGCCATGGTTTCATGTGTGAACAACAGCAATAAAGTTAATAAAAAGATCATGTTTCATCAGGACTGAGAACTGACAGACTTTGATATCGGCCAACATGTGATGGTAAAACTAGTTCAAAAAAGGAAAAGCACTGAGCTGTAACATTGGCCAAAGGATCATTGATATGCATGGGGAGCAGAGCCTGTTAGGAAGCACACATTCCTAAAAATGATATCACATCAATACATCAACATCAAAATTTCAGAAAAGTTGAGAGAGTATGTCAAATGTCAGTGTAGGCTAAATGCTGTTTTTTTTCCCCTAATGTCTTAATTTTAAATTCATTTTTAATCGATCCACCTCATTTGGCTTTCTGGACTTTATACTTTTTTGGCTGTATGCTTATTTGTTAAATAAACTGACATTTACGGTTCATAAATTCATTTCATTTATATCTTTTTTTTTACATATAACTCAAATGTTTTATTATTTGGGCTAATTTTAATAAGAAAGTCAGTCTATATGAAACATGAATATACTTACTGCACTTTATATATTTTAACCATATATAGTACATATTAAAGAATGTGTATAGAAATTGCTTGTATTTTGCTACTCCATCTGATTTTCATGATGCCCTAAAAATTTTCTCTAGATCTGCCCCCTGCTCTGGACTAAAAAGGAGACCAACCATCTAGCTCATTATCAGTACTCAGTTCAAAAGCCTGCATCTCTGGTAGTATGGGAGTGCATTAGTGCCTATGGAAGTGGCAGCTTGCACATCTGAAAAGGCACCATCACTACTGAAAGCTTATACACAAGTTTTAGCAACCTCCTCTTCAAGGAAGGCCTTTCATATTTCAGCAACACAATGCTAAACTGCATACTGCAGCATGTCATCACAGTAGAAGAATCTGCAGTGCAAACCTCTCATTGAAAGAAGAGGGGATGCTGCACAGTGGTAAACACTGGCCAAACCTGTCCTCTTTTTTGCTCTCATCAAATTCAAAACTAACATTTGACATGTTTTCTGTGTTCTGTTGTGAATAAAACATGGACTTATGAGAGTTGCAAAATAATTGCACAAGTGCAAAATCTGATCCAGACTGGATGTTAAAGCTAAAATCAGTACAAACTTGTGTAATCATAATGGCAATTAAATTTAATAAACAAAAAATGGATTCCAGTGTAAACTGATGAGCCTTTGAGGTAGAAAACACTTCACTTGAGGAAGTCCATTTGGCTCAAGGGAAACAGCCCAGATCTGTCGGATAATAACTTAACTACTGCAGAGATCCTTTATGCTGTTCCACATTCACAAGCAGAGTGTGGCCCAGACTCAGCTGAGCAAGGTCCAATCTGCTGCTCTGTAATAAAGCAGCATGTCAGCTTTGGTGTGTTTAGCCTTAAATCATTTCAAGTTTTATATCTAACCTTGTCATCATGTCTAACAGCAATGATTCAAGAGAGTTTTTTGGGGTAGTACACATGATTTCTGTGTGTGTGTGTGTGTGTGTGTGAGAGAGAGAGAGTTTAAGAAAACACACTAACCAGCAAATAGCTATAGCAACAAAGAGTGTTTAAAATCTTTTGTCCATCCCCTGTATTCTGTACAACCCAACGATAAATGGGTTAAAGATGAAAGCAATGCAAACTTACTATAGATTTAGTTTGAATTAGATTGGAATGTAATAGTTCATCTTTTGGGGGGCATTTAGCTCTGTTTCGATATTTGGAGGAGCAAATCATCCTACGAACTGACCTGATGGCATTTTACCTAATTAACAGCAAAACCCCCGCTGGTTTTCAGTACCATTTATTTTTCCAGTCTTTTTGTTTCCTTCATTTCAACATTATTGTGATGTGTTGCTGCCATCAAATTCAAAATAGTCTAACATTTTTCATTACATAGTAAATGTTTCAGTTGAAAAATTTAATATTCCTCATGATTTGTTTTATTGTGTATATGGATTTGTGAGATCCTCAGATCATTGCATTCTGCTTTTATTTATATTTTACACAATGTTCAAATCTGCTGTCAGTGCAAACACTGTGAAACTATCTGCTGTTTGAACTACCTTAAATTCCATCGATCTATCGATTTTTTAAAATCCAAACATTCAAATTTAACAGCTGCAATTTTTAAAAACAGCAACAAAAAAAGAAAAAAAAACTACAATTTTAAAATGAACTATGCAATTAATTTAAACTGTGATGTCAGCATTGACTCATGGCCCAACAAATGGCTCAGTGGACTGGCTGAACAACATTCACATGAACTAGGTCTAAACAGGCAGCTATCGTAAAAATGCAGCTGGTTAAATTAGGGCAGAAAAGTTTTACCATCAGCAGAGAGACATGTGCCCTGAGACTGAAAACACTTATGTGCTCTTTTTAAGGGTAACTGTGGTGCCAGACAGTGGAGTCAAAATCTATTCAAATATTGACATTATGTTAGAAAAGGTCCAAACTCTTGTTGGGGCCTCAGTTAATAGCTGATCTATTTCAGAGAATTTCTTAGTGGACCGAATTTCTGTTATACCTACTCAAAGACTTGTCGGTTTGTTTATGTCACTTAAATAATTTTCGCTTTGTTTTTTTTTTCCCCTCCTTTTACTCAACCACAAAAATCAACCAGAGATGAGGACTGATTGGATACAGTAAGGGTCAGACCTCTGCCCTTTGTAGGCACACTTGTACTTGCCTGTCATTCAATAATATGATGAAGGATAACCAAACTATTATTTTTTATAAGTGTCTGGCTCTTTTTGCAGCACACAACTGACAAATGTACATTCGCTCTCGTGGTTTATGGACTGACTCCATATCCTTCTCTCTGTAATCACTGACAGAATATTCTTGAGTCTGATCACATCCTGCGCTGACAGTTTCAGCAGCATGACGATGAGCTGCTCTTGCACTTTTTCTTTTTTGGGGATGTTGCAATTTCCAATGTGGTTACTGGGATCTTTTCTAAGAATCTGTATGACAGCACTTTAGCCACCGTTTCCGATGAAACACCAGTCAGCTGTGCTTGCTCATTTGTAATACATGCCACTTTGCATGAGAAGATCGTGCAATGACGTGCACCTGTGTTAAAACACCTGGCTTGTTGGTTCTCCAGTAACCAGTCTCTGCAGAGACCACTAGGTGGCACAGGTCCTCAGCTCAGCACTCTACCATCAGGCAGTGGTTTGAACACCTTAAAGCAGAACTACCTTGAAATCTTTCTAACACCAATTAGATTTTTATTCACACACTGCAGCTTAACCTTTTCCCTCTTGTCCCGAATTCTTTGATGTTGGGCTGAGAACAAACAACCAATACTCAGAGCAGGTCCAGTCAATCAACAATCATTTATTAAGCACATGCATGTGGAGATGTACACAATACTACCTTCCGTGTCGATCTAAAAGAGGAAGCACTTAGATACACAGTTTTATATGTTCACGGCCCTTCATGCGTAGGCAGATAACATAACATGCATGAGTTACAGTTAGTGACAGTTAGATGTAATTCTTTTTTCGGCAACCTAAGAAAGCTATCTCAACTGTCTCTCACTATGATGTAGCACATCCTGAGTACATCCTGCTGCAGAGGATCCACAGGGCGATGGTGCAGCTGCTATCCACAGCTCCAAACACACTGGTAGTCATTCGGACTGTAAACCACAAAGCTTTGATGAGGCAATTACTAACTGTGACTAAATGTCCATCTGGTGGACGCCTGGCAGATGAGCTTGGCCCACAGCATCCGCCCACCACCACCCACTATTAAGAACAGGATTAATGAACTCTTTTCCTACATATTCAATTAAAACCATGACAAGATGTGCGCGCACCAACACAGAGATTTTTACCAGAAACATTTGAGTGAGGAGAAAGAATCAGAGCAGGATTGAGCACAACTGCAGTGCTGTGAAAGAGTATGACTTCACTCTGATTTTTTTTGTTTATGTTATAAATTTACAAAGTGTAAGGTTAGTATAAACATCATACTTCAGTAAATTTAACAGGGTGGGCCAAGAAAAAGACTACCAGGGACTCAGGGGAAGATTTGCATTTTCCCCTTTGCATTAATTTGCAGTGGACAGAGTACAGTCGCTCTTGGATAATAATTAACTTTTGGTATGTCTTTGATTCATTGTGTCACAACTGGGAAAACAGCAAATCAATGCAATGAGCTTCAGCGCTGGTTCTCACTAAAAGAATCTTCTCCGTCGAGGTAAGATGTGCTATAGACTTGAGAAGTAAATGTAAAAATGAGATTCGTTTAGCATTACAATACATTATTAATGTACTTGTGTGCTTTGTAGAGGATTTTGTGCGATTTTACGCTGTGTGACATTTTTCTACAGAAAAATATTGCCGTTTTCACTTCTGCTTGTGTCTTACTCATTTGTTCCTTAAACTGTAGACGTGTACATCTTTGACACACATCTGAACCGAGGACATGTATTAGGGAGAATTTATTTCTACGATCTCTACCAGACTTTTCTTTTCCACTTGTTTGATAAATCAAAAAATGTTTCTGTCTTTACAACTCTTTACACATTAACTGCTACTTACATCAAGATTTTCGTCCTCCACAGCTGCATATTCTGATGAGTCAATAAAAAATAATAATAGTGTCAGTTTAACAGAATATATTGGTTTCAGTAATTAAACAGTTTGTAATTGAGAGAGGATTTGCAACTGCATTTTGTTTTGTTTTTTAACATATACTTTGTTATTGTTTTTGTTTTAATTTCATTCATAAAATCTAGTATCTGGTGAACTGGTCATAGTGCAACACTGCAGCCGGAGATGTGGACTGTTTACCAATCATGAAGTTCCAAGTTTGTAAACGACAGGCCTTTACTAGACTCCCAAAATGTGCCTGGATTTTCCTTTTCTTCACTCTTTTTTTCCTGGTGTTATTTATCACGAACACCCTGGAGGTAAGAACTTGTGTTTTTCTAATTAGTGACTACAGTTTTTTGTGTTGAAAAAAAGATTAAATGAATAATGTAGGTATGATGTGTCAGATGTCCATATGAAGAGCCAGATGCAATTCTCAGGTCATACAGTGCTTTCACATGACTTTCATCTGCTATATAGGTTTTAGATTAAATAGGTAAATGTGACAATGAGCGATCCGATGACCACAGCATTGTAGTTTTTAAAGATCCTTTATTTTCCCGTTTTAAAGTAGCACACACCACTCTCCCAGAAACATCCTTAAAAGGGGAGACATGATTAGATGATGAGGTCAGGTGTGTGAATCAGCCTCCATCTTTCACCACACCCTGAAAACCCACTGCTCTACCCCTCCCCTGCAGCGGAGCCACAAACCACTCCCCACAATAGTCATGTTTTTGGATGTAGCCCTTCGACAATCATCTTGTTGGTGGTGCAAAAATACTAAATATACTAATATTTAATCTGCAACACGAGATAACTTTTTTTACTTTTTAAACTTACTTTTTTATTTACTTCTATTTAATTTTTTTTTTTTAGTCCTTTAGTTCTTGTTAGGAAGAATGTGTCACCCTGACCTGGCAACCCTGTTGTAAGCTAGTAATTAATGTAGCCTTGTATGTGAGGTTTATGGTAAAATCAACTCATTGGAGAGTGCTGATTAGTCCCTCCAAATTTAAATCAATTTTGTATCTCACATTATAAACATTGGTATTATAAGATTCAAATCCTGGTGATTTTCTGAAAGGCAACATTTCTGCCAGTAACCACATTTTGCATTTGATACAACTGCATTTAGTTTGCCTTATCATAGAGAGCTGAGTGTAATCTGTATCTGTATATTTCTTGGCTTAGTTAAATTGGTAATGCATATATTTTAAGGATTTTGATTTATTCATTTATGTACAAAGAAAAGCTTTGTTGTCTTATCACATGAGAAGAATTTTTAACAGTTTTCAACTATGTTTAGTATTTACCTCTTTTTAAAATTTACCATGGCAACTAAGCAGCTTCAAAATCTGCAACTTTTGCTTTGTATGAAATGTTTTTGTTTCCAACTCTCAGAGCCCTATTCAGATTTCATTGTCTTAAACTGGATAATGGAACATGTTGATTCTTAGGTGTACTGAATTGTATTGCATGTTTTAATTCAATGATTAATATTGCAGTTTCAGAATAAAATGAAGACCATCAGCATATTCTCAAGGCCTGCCACTGTTACCCTGTCTACTGACATGCATTATGACTTCTGCAAGTTAAAACCGCTGTCCCCTAAGGAGGCTCAAGAAGAAGACCTCCTGCTAGAGTCTATTACTTGGCCTGAAACGCCACCTTTATCATTTCCTCTTTCCCTGGAAAAGACCAGTGATCCAGACCACAGCACCTTCACCATTCTTCCAAAGAGGGGAGGGGGCCAGTGGCGAATAGGAGATAAGCTGGAGGTTATGATTAACATGAAGGACTTTCAGGGCCGTCCAAAAAAGTTTGGAGGAGACGTTTTACTTGCCCGGCTGCACAGCCCAACTATCGGTGCGGGTGTTGCAGGAGAAGTGGTGGATCATCTCAATGGCTCCTACACAGCTGTATTCTTTTTACTCTGGAAAGGAAGTGCACAAGTCCAGGTGATTAAGAAAATGTATCATTTTACATGTGGTTGAAGGCATTGGAAATGTCAACATCCCATCTTTCTTTTTTTTCAGTCACTGGAATGTTTAGAAAAATACATCTTCCCATTTCTCTAGACAAAGACTTAATAGTAAAGTAATGTTTCAAGCTGATGTAAAATGTTAGCTTCCTGTTGCCGTTGGCATAAAGAAACCTACTTCTCAAATTTGCACATAAAGTCTGTTACCCCTACTTTTAGCTACTGACATTAGGACAAATGCTAAGACCAAACAGTCACTTCATTCTTATGCAATACTGAGCAGCAATCTGGGGGTGAAAAAAGAAACTAATGAGGAGGTGCCGCAAAAATGTGTTCCCCAAAAGGAACTGAGACTGACTTCCAAAGTTCTCATAGATTGTGATGTTTATATTGCTTATTTTTGTGTTAATGGAAACTGTAATGGAGGGGGAATGTGGTTCCGGGTTATACTTCAAGATCGTGTTCAGTTTCTGCAGTAGGAGAAAACTATTAGCACTAAAGTTAGCATGTTTGTAGTAAGCCCATGTAATGAATGCAAAGTATGGTGCTCCTTGCTAACTAGCAAGGTATGGTCATGACCTCAATGCCAATAGCTGAAGCTTTAAAAACAAATTATTTCCTCCAGAGTCTCCACCAGCTTGGGTTTGAGCTGGATGACAAAATATGCTTTAACAGAAACAAGAATTCTATCTGTTACAAAACAAATTATTTTGCTGCTTCCCCAACAGACCTTTGCTGCAAATATTTAATGATCATAGCTTGCTTATGAAATAGAGCCAACTCATCTTTTCCACTGAACCATAGCTGTTAGACAATTCTAACAGCAGATGGGTTAAATTCCAACCCAAGGCCGTTTGCTCCCATATGGAAAAGAAATAGTAAAAACTTATATGTGATTACTCATGAAAGTGGCCACTTTCATGAGTAAATCATATAAGGCTTACATGATTTACTCATGAAAGTGGCCACTTTCTCATTACTTTCATACATTGTTTTAGTAAGTATCCAAAACATACAAGTTTCATTATATAGTTTTTCAAGGGATCTTATATCTGTTTTCACTCTTATATGCTTTTCATACAAGTTTCACACAAGACAGATACAAACTTTATAAGATTTATATATATCTTTTCCATATGGGCTGTGTATCTCCATCCATCCATCCATCCATCCATCTTCATCCGCTTTGTCCGGGGCCGGGTCGCAGGGGCAGCAGCCTAAGCAAAGAGGCCCAGACCTCCCTCTCCCCAGCCACCTCCTCCAGCTTATCCGGGGGAATACCAAGGCGTTCCCAGGCCAGCCGAGAGATATAATCTCTCCAGCGTGTCCTGGGTCTGCCCCGGGGCCTCCTCCCGGTGGGACATGCCTGGAACACCTCACCCAGGAGGCGCCCAGGGGGCATCCTTGTCAGATGCCCGAACCACCTCAGCTGGCTCCTTTCGATGTGGAGCAGCAGCTGCTCTACTCTGAGCCCCTCCCAGATGGCCAAACTTCTCACCCTATCTCTAAGGGAGAGGCCAGCCACCCTTCGGAGGAAGCTCATTTCTGCCGCTTGTATCCGCGATCTCGTTCTTTCGGTCACTACCCACAGCTCGTGGCCATAGGTGAGGGTAGGGACGTAGATCGACCGGTAAATTGAGAGCTTCGCTTTTACACTCAGCTCCCTCTTCACCACGACGGACCGGTGCAGCGTCCGCATTACTGCAGCTGCAGCCCCAATCCGTCTGTCGATCTCCGGCTCCCTTCTCCCATCACTCGCGAACAAGACCCCGAGATACTTGAACTCCTCCACTTGGGGCAGGAACTCATCCCCGACCCGGAGTGGGCACTCCACCCTTTTCTGACTGAGAACCATGGCCTCAGATTTGGAGGTGCTGATCCTCATTCCCGCTGCTTCACACTCGGCTGCGAACCGCTCCAGTGCGAGCTGGAGGCCCTCACCCGATGAAGCCAACAGAACCACATCATCTGCAAAAATCAGAGATGAGATTCTGAGGCCACCAAAGCGAAAGCCCTCCGCCACTTGGCTGCGCCTAGAAATCCTGTCCATAAAAATTATGAACAGAACCGGAGACAAAGGGCAGCCCTGGCGGAGCCCATCACCCACCGGGAACGAGTCCGACTTATTGCCGGCAATGCGAACCAAGCTCTTGCAACGGTTGTATAGGGATCGAATGGCCCGTAGCAATGGGCCAGACACCCCATATTCCCGCAACACCTCCCACAGGACACCCCGAGGGACACGGTCGAATGCCTTCTCCAAGTCCACAAAACACATGTAGACTGGTTGGGCAAACTCCCATGCACCCTCAAGTATCCTGGAGAGGATAAAGAGCTGGTCCAGTGTTCCGCGACCAGGACGAAAACCGCATTGTTCCTCCTGTATCCGAGGTTCGACTAACGGACGAACTCTCCTTTCCAGCACCCTGGCATAGACTTTCCCAGGGAGGCTGAGGAGTATTATCCCCCTGTAGTTGGAACACACCCTCCGGTCCCCTTTCTTGAAGATGGGGACCACCACCCCGGTCTGCCAGTCCACAGGTACTGCCCCTGATCTCCACGCAACATTGCAGAGGCGTGTCAACCAGGACAGCCCTACAACGTCCAGAGCCTTCAGGAACTCGGGGCGGACCTCATCAACACCAGGGGCTCTGCCACCAAGGAGTTGTTTAACTGCCTCAGTGACCTCGCCCCCGGAAATTGGCGGGTCATTCCCCTCATCCCCAGACTCTGCTTCCTCCTCGGAAGACGTGTCAGTGGGATTAAGGAGGTCCTCGAAGTATTCCTTCCACCGCCTGACAATTTTCTCAGTCGACGTCAGCAGCGCTCCGCCAGCACTATACACAGTGCAGGTAGAGCACCGCTTTCCCCTCCTGAGACGTCTGACGGTTTGCCAGAATCTCTTCGAGGCAGTCCGAAAGTCTTTTTCCATGGCCTCTCCGAACTCCTCCCACACCCGAGTTTTTGCTTCAGCCACTGCCCGAGCCGCATTCCGCTTGGCCTGTCGATACCTGTCGGCTGCCTCCGGAGTCCCACAGGCTAACCAAGCCCGATAGGACTCCTTCTTCAGCCTGGTGGTTCCCTTCACCTCTGGTGTCCACCATTTGGTTCGGGGATTACCACCACGGCAGGCACCAACCGCCTTGCGGCCGCAGCTCATTGCAGCAGCTTCGGCATACACAGATGCCTAAGATTACGTAGGCATCTGTGTATCTCCACCCACTGTAAATAGCCCTTACTAAACAGTTAGTCTTTAATGCTACTTGAACCAGGGGAATGGAATGCTGACCATGACAAAAGGTAACGTTTTCTTTCCATTGGCACTGTTTCTTTTTGCCAACATATAATCTGAATGAATTACTTACCACCAACCAGAAATGCAAATTCCCCAAAAGTTGATTCCATTTATCTGTATGTAGTTTTTTCAGTGGGAGAAATGTTTCGTCACTCACCCAAGTGACTTCTTCAGTTTCATGGAGATGCTCTTTTTATAAGGTTGGGGAAACCTGCAGTCAGCTGAGACTGAAAAAGTCACTTGGGTGAGTGACGAAACATTTCTCCCACTGAAAACATCCAGATGAACAGAATCAACTTTCTGGGATTTCCTTACTGGGATGATTGAGCATGAATCAAGATGCTGTATTCAAAGGTTGTAGTAATTATAGGTATTTATCTGAAAACTGGTTGCAAAACTCTGAGTCTGTTTTCTACAGGTGACACTGGTTCACCCCAGTGAGGCAGTCATGGAGCTGCGCAGGCTGAACAGAGAACACCCTGACAGGATTTTCTTTAAGAGCGTCTTCCAGTCAGGCTCAGTCACTGAAACTACCACCTGTAACATATGTTTGCGTCCAACCCAGAAGTCTCTGTGCAACTACACTGACCTCCATACAGGCGAGCCCTGGTTCTGCTACAAGCCAGATAACCTGAGTTGTGATGCCAGAATGAATTACTTCAATGGAGGATATCAACAAAGCATCACAACCATGGAGAAGCTTTTTAAGAGGTGAAGATTTCGTTTATGTCCTTAGTGTAAAAGTATAAAAGTCAATCTTTTTCTTTGTTTTACTCTCCACAGCAAAAAGAGGGAACTATCTTTTTCTCCACCTGGAAAATGCTTCATTGTTGTGTGTTAGCCAGTTTCCCTGTCAACTATTTAATGTTTAATATGATTTAATCTGTTTTTGCTGCCTGCCGTCTCTAATAAATTTCTAGTTTAAAAAACTTTTAAACTTTTCTTAAGAACTTTTATTGTGTGTGCTTTGCCTCAGTGGCGTCAACTTGAAAGTCTCCATTCGAGCTTCAGGACCTGCAGGTGTCACCATTTTTCCAAGAATGAAAGGTAAAGCCAGATGTTAACACCTATATTAAATAAACATTTGTAGAACATTTAATAGTTTATGGATTTTGAATTAACTACTAACAGTGTAACTTTTCCTCTGTATGGATAGTTCATAACATGTGGATGAAATGAACTTCAACAGTTCTTATTCCCAGAATAAAGAGGTTTATTATAAGAATGTGAGGTATGATCAGAAAGTTCTGGGAACTGACCTCAACTGATTTATATTAGGCTGATCCGTCTTCTTGAGTGTTGTCTTTTTGTGCATCTTAAGCCCATTTTCAAAAATGTAATTAGTTATAGATTGCTCCCTGGATGTCCCATTCTGTTCCCTTGCACTTATTTTGGGTCAGATATGTCTGTGTAGTTAAAAAATAGTAACAGTAACAGTTATATAGTAACTGTTAAGTCTAATATACCCTAGTAAGCTATACTACTTTTTCCTTTGGGAAGATACCATCTGTGCAGTGTGCAATTCTGTTGAAGAAAGATGTTGAATCTATTTAATTATTCTTGAAAAATAATTTATTTCTGTGCATTTTCCCCCCTGCATCAAATTAAATTTGATTATATCGATTAAGCATCATGAGGTGGAGGGTGGCTCCCTATTTTTTTTGCTGGGAGTTTGCAACCCTATTAGTTAGGTTGCTTAATATTTCTGCTAAGTACTCTTTAAAATACCAGAATAGGGAGGATGGAGTAGGTTTAAGTTTATTAGATTGATTGGTTTTGCTGAACTATGAAATATTTTGGGCGCAGTGTATTTTTTACATACAGGTATAACAGAATAGCTTTAGTGTTGTTATTTATTTAAACTTGAGTATAAACTTATACAAAATGCAGCAAGATATTAAAAAAACGTTTTGTTGATTAAAAAACACTATATCGGATTCATATCGGTATCGGCAGATATCCAAATTTATGATATCGGTATCGGTATCGGACATAAAAAAGTGGTATCGTGCCATCTCTAATTTTTAGGCAATCCTGATATTAATGAATCTCAGTAGTCCAGTCTAGAATTAATAAATGCATTAACTAATTCTTCCATATCAGTCTGAGACAGGATTTCTCATTTTTGAGATACTGCACTAATGCAAGAAAACAGTCATACATATTTGTTTAATATGTGCATTGAGGGACATGACTCCAAGTTTCCTTACAGTGTCACTGGAGGTCAAAATAAAGCCATCCAGAATGGTTTGACGCCACGTTTCTAAGATTGCACATGAAAGGGATGGGACTTCCAGGAAGTGATCTAATAACAGCAGCAGTAGTCATAGTGGTGCATAAATGCATGATAAGATGATCTTCAACAGTGGATGGTAAACATTTAAATTAGGTAATCACCAGTGTACTGCACTTATATTTTTTGGGACTAAAAAAGTCATAAACAAACTAACTGTACTTCAACTTGAGTGAGGTTAGAAAACTACAGCAAACTAGCTGTCTTATAAAATTAAAATTATAAGTAATATTAGATTTCATTCACTCATACAGGTAAAGGAAAGATTTTGTTTGGGTCTTTTCTTGTTAATAACTCAAAAATAGTCATATAGCGTGTCTGTTGACTTGTTCTCAGGACAGTCAGAGGAGAAGAGCAGCAGTGAGGAGTCTGGACCCTCGGGCTATTACTACCAAGATGTTTGGCGAGGACTAGGTGGCACAAAAATTCGTCAGTTCAACACTTCCTCGGCCATCACTCAGTGCCTGAAAGGCAAGGTGGTTCATATGTATGGAGACTCCACCATTAGGCAGTGGTTTGAACACCTTACAGCAACACTACCAGGTAACTACCCCACAACCCTTTCAGGCACCCCTCTGATTTTCTTTAGACACCTTATCACACGCATTATTTCCTCTGTAATACTTTCAGATCTCAAGGAGTTTGACCTGAATAGTGAGAAACAAGCTGGACCTTTCATGGCCCTGAACTTTACACACAACATCATGGTGAAGTACCGCTGCCACGGTCCTCCTCTCCGGAGCACTACTGTCCCAGCCATTGAGATGCATTATATTGCCAACGAGTTAGACAACATGGTTGGAGGCAGCAAAACCGTTGTAGTACTTGGAATCTGGGCACACTTTGCCACTTTTCCCTTGGAGTTCTACATCCGGCGGATGTTGTCCATCCGCAGGGCAGTGGTGCGGCTGCTGTCCAGGGCTCCAGACACACTGGTGGTTATTCGGACCGGAAACCCCAAATCTTTAACATGTTTCCTTCACTCATCCACTAACAGTGACTGGTACACGCTGCAGCAACTCAAAGTGCTCAAGGCCATATTCAAAGGACTGAATGTCCATCTGGTGAATGCCTGGGAGATGGTCATTGCCCACCACCTGCCCCAAGAACTCCACCCACAACCTCCCATTATTAAGAACATGATTAATGTTCTCCTGTCGTACATATGCCCTGAAAAGGATGGTTAGATGTGTGTGTGTGTGTGTGTGTGTGTGTGTGTGTGTGTGTGGGGGGGGGGGGGGGGGGGGGGGGGGGGGTTAGCAGTCTGTGCACACACATTTATTTACCATCTATTTGAATTAAATTAACTACAGTAAACAGCAAAAGTAACTATTATAAATGTTCATAGTAGCCCCAGAGAAAGCTTGTAACCATCTTAATCAGCCTCATTGGTTCCACTCTCTGCATACAGTACATTTAATCCATTTTTCATTTTTAATAATAGTCCCTATTTGATTTGTTAAATAATGTTGTTTCCCACTGCATCACCTAAGAAACCAAAGCTGATTTGTACTTTAAACATGGTCAGCATAAACACAGGAAGTTAAAGGGACAAAAACAAAGGTTAGCACAAAATTTCACTCCCAGCGTGAAATGCCTTTCAGGTTTCATCTGAATCTGTAAATACTGTATTTAGGGGCAGTTATGTTTTGGGACATGTTTACATGCATCTGTGTTATTCTGTCTGTAAACATGGTTTTGAATTAATTCTGATAAAACTACGTAGGCGTGTAGGATTGGGATTGTGTTAACAATCCATTAGAATTTGGTTTATACATATTTAAGGTGAACTCGAGATGTGTTACTGTATATCTTCACAGAAAGAGAATGAGCCGCCTAGTTAGCAGTGGTAAATGGTAAAGAGCCTGTATTTATATAGCACTTTACTAGTCCCTAAGGACCCCAAAGCGCTTTACACATCCAGTCATCCACCCATTCACACACTGGTGATGGCAGCTGCATTGTAGCCACAGCCACCCTGGGACGCACTGACAGAGGCGAGGCTGCCGGACACTGGCGCCACCGGGCCCTCTGACCAGTAGGCAATGGGTGAAGTGTCTTGCCCAAGGACACAACGACCGAGATTGTCCAAGCCGGGGCTCGAACTGGCAACCTTCCGATTACAAGGCGAACTCCCAACTCTTGAGCCACGATCGCCTCAATAACGGTGTTACTAACGTTACTTTTTCCAGTAACAAGTAATCTAACTAATTACTATTTCTATTGTTACAATGCTGTTAACTAGAAAATGTGGTGCGGTCGCTTTACTATTTTTCAACAAACAGATGGTTGAAGCTGTCTTCAGCCTACCGCACCTTATATCAAGCCAATCACATGACCACATGAACATTGTGTTGATAGGCTACGTAAGACCAGAGTCATGATAAACATTATGTATGCATGTTTTTTCCTGAATAGTTTTGTCACATTAACTGTGATTAACAGTAACTGATTTACAAACGGTAACTGATTTAAACCAAGCAGAAGACTAGAGAGTTGTCTGTGGCTCTATAGTGTAGGTGTAGGGGTTTACACACTTGCCTAATAAACAAAAGGTCCTTGGTTTCATTCTGAGAGTAGACACAAATGGGGCTTCAAATGGCATAAAAACTAATAAAATCTGTCTCACTAACCACTTTGGAAACTTGTGACACGTGAATGTAGCTTTAAAAACATCTATGTAACATGTTAGACAGCCCAGTTTGAAAGGACTGATAGCTTGTGCCAAGGAGGTTAATTATCATTTGTATAGCTCTTTTGTTTAGGACTTTTAACAAGCAGTTAAGGACAATTAACCATGTATCGGACACACTTAACTGGCTATGCAAAATAAACCATTGAAAGGCCATTGTTCCTTTGGAGCCTGATTCCCTAAAAGGAATCTATAGCTAACAGCTAAACGAACTATAACTCTAGCATTAGTGTCGGCTCTACAAAGTATTTCTGGTACAATGCAATACAATGTTTTCAGTGACACTGAAACTAAGAAAAAAAATCCTAGTCATAAAATAAAAAGCTGATGTATCAAAATCACGTACCAGCAATAACACAGGGTATCAACAGCAAAAGTAGCAATAGAAGGTGTGATGAAGGCCGAGGCTTACTGAGGCTTACGGTCCTGCTACCATACTTTATCTAGAAAACATTAAGGAAAGTCTCAATAGAGCAGCAGGTCAGAGATTTTCAAAATATTATTCATACAGTAAATATCATGATGTGAAACAGGCTGTAAATAATGTTGTGGAGCTCTTATCACGTCGGGTGGGTTTTTAACCTCACAAGTGAAAGAGTGAGTCTCATCACTGGTTTTGTTTGTTTCCATGGCGCAGCAGTATTCCTTACTGTCTTGAACGCCCCACACTGATAACTCTGCTGTTGTCATTTCCAGTTTATCTGCCTTTTTCTATAACAACAACACAAGCAAAGACTGATGTTCTACGAGCTGATGTCACATGTTTGTGAATGTGCGATTTAAAACATGCATTACCCGTATAGTGATGTGAACACTGTTTCTTGTCCTTGTGGCTGTGAAGCTGATAAACTCAGGGTCTGGATAGTAGGACATGTTTGTGGAGCAGGCCAAGGTTTGATTAGCTACTTTCAAAAACACAGTGCTGCTAGAAATCCCAGGACTGTTTTCAGCTGAAGGTGAGTCATAGGTGAGACTCTGCAATGAATTACATTTTTATATAAATCATAGACTCTTTATATAGCTAGCATGGTATGGTCATGATGGTGACATGATAAACCTAATGTCAATCACAGAATCAGAAGCGCCTCAACATCTATATTTCTAATGATTCAGCTTCTCTCCACAACTTGTTTTGTGCCAAATAATCTTACCGGTTACCCTCAATCTTCAACAAGGTGTTTATTTTAATCTTGCTTTTTTATTTTAATTTGACTCCCAATAAAATGTAAGTGATTACTGCATTTTTGTAATGGTGAGAATATGAAGTTACTTAATCTGTGTATGAAAAATCCTCCTCGTTTATGTCAAGACCAGTAAAGCTGACATTGGAGAGTAGTAGCAACAAAATAGAACCAACAGTCAATCAACACGTATGATATGTATGAAGTCAGACACTCTGATGTCGGTGGACTGCGTAGGGACTTGCTCAGCAAATGCAGGCGGCATAAATAAAACAAATACATAAATAAAGATTTAATCAAAGGTAGCTGTGGAGGCTTACCTTGGTGAGAAAAGGTTTACTGTTCAGCAAATTGGACAAAGAAATCAGCCCTTGCTCAACCGTCTGCCTACAACTTTCTGAAACATCCAGAGCTTGTCCCAGTTGGGACTCCTGGTGCCCCGGGAAGAAAATGCGCTCAGCATATGTTTGGTAATCCAGGAAAGCAATCCCAGAGCCCAGCAAAGCATTGAACATGTCCATCATCTCTGTCATCCAGTCTAAAAAGAGGAATTAAGGTTTCGTCTTACTTTCACAAGATGTAAAAGTCCAATCCAACTTTATTTATAGAGCACTTTAAAAACAACATAGTTGACCAAAGTGCTTTCCAATAATAAAAAACAGAGATAACAGTTAAAAACCATACATTAAGCAGACAAAGAAAAATATCTAAATAACAATAAAATAAATACATAAATGAAAAAAGAAGATAAAAAATAAATCAGTATATATCAAATAATAAAACATGAGTAAAATAGACATTAAAATATACAATGAATAAAATTAACAAAAAAAGATTAAGAGTGACCATCTACTGACTAAAACTGACTACAAGCTGACTCTGGTGCTTCTCCTAAAAAGCCTTTGGAAAAAAAGGTGTTTTTAAAAGTGATTTGAACATTTCAAGTCTTGGGGCCAGCCTAATATGGATGGACAGCTTATTCCATAATCTGGGGGCCACAACAGCGAAAGCTCGGTTCAGAAGAAAAAGAGGAAGTTACCTGTGAACTCCTTCTTACAGCGGTCTCAAACACTCGTCTCCAGGTTCTCCAGCTGGATCTGAACTTTCTGATAGTCCCTCATGGCCTGTTTGCTTTCTCCTGACCCACAAGCCATGATGAAGAGGCAATATTGAGATCAAAACCAATGATGCTCCGTGAATTGAACATGTTTACCTGTATATGAGCACTTTGATGAGAACACCAAAGAAAAATACACTGACACCTCTGATCTGCTTGAAAAGCTTAGATTCATTTAAAAGAATTAAATTAAAACATCAATATACTGGCAACTGTACAAGGGGTAAAAAAAGTCATCGTAAAAACATTCATGCTTAGGCAAACATTTAAAAGCAAATAATAGTTTCATAGGTTATAACTAGGCTTTATATAGGCTGAGGTTTGGTGTCAGAAGGTGTGGATGTACAAGAACAATGACAGAGGTACAAACTGTCTCACAGGCCTGTCACCTTGACCTTGCTAAGGTCCAGTGTGGCTGCCACGACAACACTGAAAGGGCTCTTGGGAATGTGATCTCCACCGTAGGTCACGCAACTCCCAGGGGACCCTGTCATGGGAAAGGGAAGCGATCCACATCCTCCCATTTAATATGATGTATAACAGCCAGAAGAACACTTCTTTGTCTTATAACAACCCACATAATACAAAGTAACTACAAAGTAACTACAATCCACGCCCGCATGTGTGAGCATTACTTTTCTCGCCTGTTGCACAGGTGTATATTTAACAGTGTGTGTGTTGTTGTGGTTGTTGATGATTTCAAAGTCTTTCACAGCCTGCTGCTACTACTGCTTTGACTGGTACACAGTTCAAATGACAGCTCAAAAGGACCTGTTTACATTAGCATACAGCTGTGTGAAGGACCAAAAAGCTCTCCAGAGAGTGATCCGTACAGCAGAACGCTGCTGCAGGATTGCTCTCCCCCCGCTTCAGGACACCTACACCAGGAGATGCCGGACTAGAGCAGCGCAGATACTGAAGGACCCGTCCCATCCTGGCAACAAACTGTTCCAACTTCTGCAATCTGGTAGAAGGTTCCGCATCTTCCGGGCAAGG
This sequence comes from Rhamphochromis longiceps, assembly GCF_057381845.1. Classification (NCBI taxonomy): domain Eukaryota; kingdom Metazoa; phylum Chordata; class Actinopteri; order Cichliformes; family Cichlidae; genus Rhamphochromis; species Rhamphochromis longiceps. Next base: position 6,616,632 of record NC_140573.1, read on the forward strand.
ACAGAGAGACTCAAGAGGAGCTTCTATCCCCAAGCCATCCGTGCCCTAAACACACACACCCGCCCTCTCACATCATCTATAATTGACTGAGTCAGGACTCTTCCAGACACTAAACCAAGGCACAATGTACATTTCAATTCCTTTAATTTTAAATATGTTTATATTGTGTATCCTGTAAAATAGTCAGATGTCTATTCATATTAATGTACAGAATTCACCTGCTTGCTGCTACTACTGCACATTCACCCAATGTATATACTACACACACACACACACACATATATATATATATATATATATATATATATATATATATATATATATATATATATATATATATATATATATATATATATATATATATATATATATGTATATATATATATATATTTATATTTATATTTATATATATACAATGTTTTTCCTCTACACACCCCCCCCCCCCAAATTTTTATTTTTTTTATTTTTTCTTTTTTGCACATGTCGAGGAGCGTGTCAGGCTACGTTTCACTGTGTGTTATACTTGTATAACTATGCATGTGACAAATAAAGAACCTTGAACCTTGAACCATACCAACTATAACCCTGTTTATTCATGTTTATTCTTCTTTTTAAATCCGTGCGATTGTGATTTTAATTTTGATCTTGTCAATTTCATCAAACATTTTCATAAAAGTGTTATGAAGCGTTGTTCCATGTAGTATGACGGAAAACATTCCGACCGTATTATAGACCAACAAACTAAACAAACTCAACAGACTTGTTTTTGTTAGTACTCTCTGACTTTGTGAGGCAGTACAGGTATTCTTACCACTGCGGCTGAGTCTTGGTCCCTCTGCCTTGAGAAGGATCCACTTTGACCCTGAAGGGTGTCATTGTTATAGTCTAAACGCAAACAGCCTTTGTCCTGATGGCAGAGGACAAAGGCTGTGTTAGCATGTTACCTTTGCAGGTAATGCTCTTCAGTCATTTTTAGCCTCAAACAGCAGGTGGGTTAAATACGGTTCCCTGTAATATCTGTTTATAAACATGTTTGGAATATTTCTTTGACATGATCATATGTTTGCGATCTTTACTCTTACACACACAGTTTTATGGAGCTTTACCTTGACCAGACTCTGAGCAGTCAACAGTGAAGTATGTTGTCTCGAAGGCTTTGAGGCCCGTCTTTGCCACTCCAGGGTCAGAGACCTTCACCTTGTTTGGATGACAGCCCGCTCCGATATTCAGCTCCGATATTCATCTGTGGGCACAAACACCAAAACTCAAGAGACTTCTCAGTGAGAAGAAAAGACAATCCCTGCATGCCAGAGTGAAAGTGAGAGCGTGTGTGAGTGCATACTCACCCTGAACGGACTCTCGGGGATGTGAACGTCTCCCCAGGAGACCATCACAGTGTGCTTCACAGGCTTACGTGGGGTGTAGGTGCAGGCGTATGTGCTGTTGCCATTATCCTTAACCTGGACATGCACAGAATTAGCTTCACCATCCTGTGCAGAAGACAAGGGATTAGTTCAATCAGATTTAACACACCGTATTTTTTGGACCATAAGGCACACCGGATTATAAAATGCATTAAGCGAAACAAAACAGTCAGATAAGTCAAACTTTACTTAACTCTTTCTTCTTGCTTCTTCCTGTTAGGTTTTGTATTGTTGATTGTCATTTATGCTTAGAAATATCTACTTCTATAGGCTTAGAGTTTTATAATTAGTTGTAGATTGGTAGAGGTTTGATCCTTAATAGTCTGCAAACTTTGTGTGCATTCCAGAGCACTCTGGGAGCATGGGAGAGGTCGTACCTTGTCTTATTGTTTTATGGTATCATAAACGTACAGTATGCGTACCGAACCGAAAGCACTGTATCGAACGGTTCAATATCGATACGAGTATTGTTGCACCCCTAATATCTATGTAGGCAGGGAAATCACATCTGAGCAAGATGAGTAAATCCAGCCCATTTCAAAGATGGTTGGACGACAACAGTCACAACAGACTCCTTTGCCATCTATTAGGCCAAAAATGCAAAATTTGAGGCCCGCCTCGCCAGTGTCAGAATCTACGAAACTGCCAGGCCTTTTCGCATGATTCGTGCCCCAGAAAGGCAAACCAACCTACTCCAGCCCTACCAGCTGTAATTACACAACGTGGTCTTGTCCCTCTGCCGCCCATTTGTAAAAAAGTTGAATATACATCCCAACCTCCTTTAAGAACTCCAAAGAAACCAAATGTAACACGCACCAATCAATTGCATCTGATCTCACTTTCACCCATTTCCATCAACAAGCTGTAATGCTGTACCTTAAGAGTTGTTTTTTTCCCAACTCACCCCAACTGGTAAATGGCCTGTATTTGTGTAGCGCTTTACTTAGCGGACCCTAAAGCGCTTTACACTGCATTCAGTCATCCACCCATTCCCACACACATTCACACACTGGTGATGGCAAGCTACATTGTAGCCACAGCTGTCCTGACAGGGCGCGCTGACCACCACCACTAGGCAACGGGTGAAGTGTCGTGCCCAAGGACACAACAACCGAGACTATCGGAGCCGGGGCTGGAACCAGCAACCTTCAGATTACAAAACGAACTGACAACTCATGAGCCACGATCGCCCCGTGGATTATGGTTTATTTTTTATGCTTCATTTAGTTAGTCCCGAGTTTATTCCATGTTACTTTCTTGCACATTTGGGTTCCCCTTGTGTCTTTGTCCTGTGTGTCCCTCTCTGTGTGTTTGGTGTAAATGTGTGTGTCCTTGTGTCAAAATACTCCATGTTTCAGATTCTGAATTTAGTGTAAATAACATGAAAGCATCCATCCATCCTGCCTTGTATCAGTGGTTTGGGATGGTGGAGACAGTGTAATGGTGTTGGGAATATTTCTTTGGCAAACTTTAAACCTGGGCATTGTTTAAAAACCTTTAAACACAGTATTCATGCTGACCATGTCCAACCCTTCTCCACTGCAGTAACCTTGCAATGATATCATGGAGCAAAATCTGAGAGAAATGTTTCCAGCATCTTGTTGAATCTGTATCATGAAGAATTAAAGCAGTTCTGAGGCCAAAAGGGAGCCTAATCCAGTACTCCATCTATCTCCAAATAGACAGATAGCATGTAGTAAGGCTTTATATGGCTTTAGAGCCAAAAAGTACATATGTGACTTTCACTTAAGAGAAAGAGAAGTAACATACTATCTATTACAATAACTCTTATTGTTCTAAACATGCAAAAGGTTTAACATACAATGTAAAAGTCTAAGACATGTAATTTTGTCTGAAATATACAATTCCAACAATTGGTTCAGTCAGAGAACTATCACAAAAGCAGATATCAGAAAAATCTTTAATAGGATAGTGCTTGAACAAAATAATTCAACATTTCAAGAAAAGCCTTAATTAGTTTTATGTTTATATGACTCATGAAAAATATATGAAAATACAAAAAATATATAACAACTGGAAAAATCAACTTTTAGTACAGCAACTCCGTGAAGACTGTCAGTCAGCCAGCAGAGACAGGAAAGAAACTTTAAACGTTATTTCTGTGGCACGTCTCTTCCTCCACAGATACATAAACACCAGCACTGAAAGACAAACGGTAACTGATTTAAATCAAGCAGAAAACTAGAGAGTTGTGGAGTAGAAAAGGTTTTCATGTGGCTCTATAGTGTAGGTGTAGGGGTTTACACACTTGCCTAATAAACAAAAGGTCCTTGGTTTCATTCTGAGAGTAGACACAAGTGGGGCTTCAAATGGCATAAAACCAAATAAAATTTGTCTCACTAACCACTTTGGAAACTTGTGACACGTGAATGTAGCTTTAAAAACATCTATATAGCATGTTAGACAGCCCAGTTTGAAAGGACTGATAGCTTGTGCCAAGGAGGTTAATTATCATTTGTATAGCTCTTTTGTTTAGGACTTTTAACAAGCAGTTAAGGACAACTAACCATGTATCAGACACACTTAACTGACTATGACAAAATAAACCATTGAAAGGCCATTGTTCCTTTGGAGCCTGATTCCCTAAAAGGAATCTATAGCTAACAGCTAAACGAACTATAACGCTAGCATTAGTGTCGGCTCTGCAAAGTATTTCTGTTACAATGCAATGCGAACAGCGACACTGAAACTAAGAAAAAAAAATCCTAGTCATAAAATAAAAAGCTGATGTATCAAAATCACTTACCAGCAATAACACAGGGTATCAACAGCAAAAGCAGCAATAGAAGGTGTGATGAAGGCCGAGGCTTACTGAGGCTTACGGTCCTGCTACCATACTTTATCTAGAAAACATTAAGGAAAGTCTCAATAGAGCAGCAGGTCAGAGATTTTCAAAATATTATTCATACAGTAAAAATCATAATGTCAAACAGGCTGTAAATAATGTTGTACAAGGATAGTTGACGTTATGTTAAAAGCAAAGAGCAGTTACATCATGCATCCATTCTGATTGATTGTGCTCCGCGTGAAGCTCAGTGAATAAGAATATTTATAGCACTATTTGTCTTTGAACCTAATCACTTGATATTATATCTGAAAGATATCATTTCAGTGCCTAAACCATTAGCAGAGTACTGCACCGTGGAGCTCTTATCACAATGATCCAGTCTTTAAGTGATGACGTATGAACCCTGCTTCCGGGTCCAAACCTCTCCATGTTAATTAAGGCTGTTGTGTTTTTAAAGTGTTTTAATGCTTTGTATCTTCTTAATCTGAACAATGAAAGAATTTAGACAGTTTTTAACTCTCAGTGATGCCGCAGTGTTTGTTTGACTTTGGGACCTGAAGTGGAGTTTGGACCCAGAAATGGCTATTGATGTCAGACTTAAAGACCGGATAGGTATGTTTGTCTGTCCATAAACAGTGCCTCGTGTTAGTATGAAAGAAAGATTTACCAACAACAGCTGAAATTCAACGTCAGGTGGGTTTTTAACCTCACAAGTGAAAGAGTGAGTCTCATCACTGGTTTTGTTTGTTTCCATGACGCAGCAGTATTCCTTACTGTCTTGAACGCCCCACACTGATAACTCTGCTGTTGTCATTTCCAGTTTATCGACCTTTTTCTAAAACAACAACACAAGCAAAGACTGATGTTCTACGAGCTGATGTCACATGTTTGTGAATGTGCGATTTAAAACATGCATTACCCGTATAGTGATGTGAACACTGTTTCCTGTCCTTGTGGCTGTGAAGCTGATAAACTCAGGGTCTGGATAGTAGGACATGTTTGTGGAGCAGGCCAAGGTTTGATTAGCTACTTTCAAAAACACAGTGCTGCTAGAAATCCCAGGACTGTTTTCAGCTGAAGGTGAGTCATAGGTGAGACTCTGCAATGAATTACATTTTTATATAAATCATAGACTCTTTATATAGCTAGCATGGTATGGTCATGATGGTGACATGATAAACCTAATGTCAATCACAGAATCAGAAGCGCCTCAACATCTATATTTCTAATGATTCAGCTTCTCTCCATAACTTGTTTTGTGCCAAATAATCTTACCGGTTACCCTCAATCTTCAACAAGGTGTTTATTTTAACCTTGCCTTTTTATTTTAATTTGACTCCCAATAAAATGTAAGTGATTTTTCTGATTACTGCATTTTTGTAATATCGTTGTTTTCTGAAACAATTCAACTTGATACACTACAGGAAAACTACAATATGTTTATTGTTTTGTTTTTTTCATTTGATTTTTAGACAGTACATGCTACACTGTTCCAAAAAATAGTAATGTCAAATTATTTTACTGTGTATTTTACAGTTGTGTACTGTTTTTCTAGAATATCATTACATTTACATAAGTAGACTGTGATCTGACACGTCAAATGTAAAATAACATAACATCACTGTAAATGTAATAAAACACAATTTACTTGTTTGTTAAATATATTTTGTTGTACATATGCATATCTAGATCGTAAAAATACATCCAGAAATGTCTCCCATCATGCCTTGGGACATGTGCTGCTGTTTAGATGTTCTTGTTTTATTGTTTATGGTTACGTTACTTTAAACTGTTATCTTGAATGTTGTGTTTACGCTGTGGTGCAGCGTTACTGACAGTTGTTGTTTTGTAGAGAGAGTGCTGTACCATGAGTGACTTCTGTTGTGCTGTTGTTGAACCTTGAGGCACATTGTTGCATCGGCAAATGTTTTAATAAGGAGCTCCCCTACCAGCTTGGGGTTAAATAACAAGCTCAATCTCTCTCTGTGAGCTTCTTTGTTAAGATTTCTCTGCATGCCACAGTGTAAAACATTGCACGGACACGCGTTGCTAATTATATATTTTGAAAAAGAAATGTAGAGGTAGGAATTGCAATTAATATAAATAACATGATGCTAAGCATCGGCCAATGAATGTGAACTAACAAGGTCGCGGGTAACGCTGCGACCGTAGGAAAAAAAACCCTAATATGAAGGTATTCTACTGTGCATTTTACAGTAATGTTCTGTTCTTCTAGAATATCATTAAAGTTACGTAAATAGACTTTGACTTCTCATTTTGAATGTAAATTAACGTTAAATCACTGTAATGTAATACAACATAATTTTCTTGATTATTAAATGTATCTGTCTGTACATATGCATATTTAGATTGTTAAAATACATTCACAAATGTATCATGATTTCACAAATATCTGTCCGTTATTTGAAAGATTGAACTGTTGAATTCAAATGTAATGCTATGGAAAAGTATATAACATGATTCCTATAAGCTTGTGTTACATCACATAAGTATTATTATCTTTGCTATTTAGGGCGTTTGTAGCTCAAGAGTTGGCAGCTCGCCTTGTGATCAGAAGATTGCCGGTTCGCGCCCCGGCTCAGACACTCTCAGCCGTTGTGCCCGTGGTCAAGACTCTTCACCTCCCGCCTATTAGTGATGGCCAAAGGGGCCAATGGTGCGATATGGCACCCTCGCCTCTGTCCCAGGGCATGCAATCCATTATTATTTAAACCAACTGTTAACTGTATATTTCTGTACATTTACGTATTATGATTCATATTTCCACATTCATTGACCTTGTTTATAGGTAATTTCATTGTTTGATCGCGTAAAAATGTTCCTAATTTAATGTCTAAAAGCACTTGGAAAAGGCAGAATCCCATGTCAAATTAGCGCAAGATTATTTTCATTACTGAAAATAACCGTATTTTTATGGGAAAGTTATTTTATGTTATTTTACGGTCGTATTTTGGCGCCCCAGCTGCCGGAATATTACCGTTTTTTTAAGATGTTTTTTTTAACAGTGTAACACAGCATAGAGTGTGGGGTTCAGAGCTGTTTTGGTGGCACAAAAAGAGGATGGTACTTTTATTGTTGTGTTATGGGTTAAGGGTAAGCTTCAAGCTGCAAGTCTGTGCATATGTACAGATGACATACTGTAAGAAGATTACTCAAGAGCTTTGGCATGCAGTGAGAGGGTGTATGTCATGTATAATAACTGTACTGGACACTGTGTGTGTACAGACCCACCTGGTAGCTGCTGTTTTTGGGAAGTGCAACTTCCTGCATGGCATGGCTGTGTACAATGCCTTCAACAAACTTCAGGTGGGACCCCCTGACTGTGATCTTCCTGTTCCCACTGCAGGACACAGAGAGCATAATTTTAGTCACAGCAGAGAACCTTTCAAAAGAATTTTGATTACAGTGACTCTAATTTGACAGCAAAACAATAGTTGACCACTGCTACTTAAGACACTGGTTACTCTTATATGTATTTGAGTATATATAAGAACAACCTGAGGATAATGAGGATAATCAGATATGATGCTGCAGACCAAAGTGTCTGATGGACTGAAACAAAGCATTAATGGATCACAGTAGTATTATTGGAGAGTTTAAGTACCAAACCAACGTGGTGGATCATTTCTTAATGGAAGAAGAAAATGCAAGATAAAAAAAGAAGACTTCCTATGCAATACCAGTATGTGCGACCTCTGTAGAACGAGAAGGTTTAGTGTTTGTGAAAAATGCTGAGAAAAAAGAGCAGATTTTAGATCCATTTTCTTTAGCACAGTGGTATATTTGTGATAAACAAGCAAGTTCTAGTTTCAGAAGACAATATGTTACAGGCAGTGCACTGCTTGTGTCACTTTAGGTGTGCTGCAGCTTCTGTGAAAGTTTCAGTTCCTCTGCCTCAGAGTTTGGTACTAATAACTAAAGTGAACTTGGGTATTTTTTCAGGTGACCTGTTCCCCAAAAACACAAGTTCAACACGAGTTCCTCTTAATCATTCAAAGAAATTAACATTATCTGTTTTCATAACATCTCGGCTTTGTTGGGTGGTTTCAGTTAAATTAAGTGTACCTTATCCAGCTGCTGCTTGGAGTAGCGTTTGTACAGGATGGTGATGACAAGTATGTGATGTTAGCTTCGCCGTGGCAACTACCATCTGGGAGGAGAACACATACATTGACCACACCTTTGATATCTGTGCTGGGAATGTGGAACGTCACACTGACACCAGAGTTGTCCCAAACAGGAGACCTGACCAGAACACACACACAGAGCGAGAAAAGTCATCACTAAGATCATCATATTATGCAGAAAATCTGAACACAGACAAAAACTGATCAGTAAAATCTTCCACAGTATAATTAAGGATTTGTTTGTATGAAGAAATGTGTTTTCCAAACTTAACGCATCTACTGTGATTATAAAATATCCTGAGGAATCCTTTTAACACAGCAACTGACAGCGATGGACTTCTTCAAAGCAAAAGCACAGGAAGCACGGCGGAGTTTCATTTTTCCACTCTGATACCAAACAGTCTCTCTGAGCACCGACACTGAGAGGCAAATAGTGCATCACTCGTACCTGTACTTTCTGCAGCCTCTTCCAAAGCTAAAAGCTGTAAAGCTAAAGTTTTTTTTTTCAATTGTCAAAATTAAATTGTAGAATATTCAGTTTTAAATATGTCTCCCTGTTTGGAATTGTTTCTACACTTTAATAAATTCTTTCTAGTCCAGGAATCATCTTAGTTATCTGTAAAGTGACTCACTCTTTTGGAGCACAGTCAGTGTGCGTCTGGATCCTCACTCCTGACACGTCACCAAGGTTATGACCTAATAACACAGCATGGTTTGTGCCATACAACGACACCACATTGGGAGTGATGGAGAAGATCTCTGGGATCTGAAGGTGAAACAAAAAAATAATCAGATTAAAATAATTTCCTTCTTCTGCCATTAAAACCTCTACTGGATCAGTATCAGAAGAACAATAAAAAAAAGAGCATTACACTCACAGAAAAGTTCTTCCCAGACTCCAACGTTTGGCAAACACTTTCCTGTAGCAGAGAATGAATTTATCCTTGAATCACAACACTGTGCAGATGCTATTAGAGCTGATCTCAGACATGTTGTAGCTAACATTAGCTTTGTTCAAAACGTTTAAATGGTAGGAAACAACTAACCTGAGTATTTCCATTTAGAAACTGAAGTGAATCCTTTTACAATGAGGGAAATCTAAACTCTATTCATCAACTAGTCTAGCCTCATGACCTACTGCAAATGACACTGAAGAAAATCTGAATTTTTAAGCAGAGTTTATGTCTCACTTTCTACACATTTACGCAATATTGTTGGATTGGAAATGTTCCATACAACAAATGCACAACATGAAATGTGAAAAACTGCTACAGAAATCCATAAAAATACGATAGTTTCATTATTACATCAGTCTCTCCTTGGTTAGCCCAGGAACAGCTGTTTCTGCTCCAACCACAACCAGCCTTGATACACTGCTGACACCTGAACAGAAAACAATCATATAGGATCAGAGGACTTTGAATGTGCCTCATAGAACTACTCATAAGATTCACTTATTTTATTTCATCATATTTATTTTGTATGACTAGGACATGGTTATTTTATAAGTCATGGGAATGATTATTTCAGTCTATGATTATTTGTTATCTTTATAATCTGACTGGACTTACAAGATAGAAGTTGGAGGTCCATGGATGTCAGAGCAGTTGGTTAATTTCATTTGTTCTGACAGGAGTATTTTTCCAAGCCTAAACTTTACTGTGACATGCAGGCCTGTAAAATAAATATATATATATATTAAATGATGAATTTCAAATGAGTTGGACCAATATATAATAATAAACAACAAAAGATTCAACTCAATTTGTCAAATGTTTCAAATCAATACATTCCTGGGATTATTTATCAAAAGTGACAAACCATCAGGAGGAAGTGTGTGATCAGACAGGTAGCAGGTGCACTGGGGGAACCGTGGAGGGTTATTCCCAATACAAAGGTGGCCAGAAATTGCAGAGAACTGGCAGGTGAAGTCAGACGATACTTTCTGGCCCAAAGTCAGGTGTGTGTGGATTTTCAGTGAGATCTAAAATCGGAAGGACATAACTGAACAATAAATGAAAACCAGAAATGATCACAGTCCTGAGTGTGTTTGTAAGCTGTACCTGTCCGTTTGTGTCCTTTTCAACTTTGTGGGAAATCATTTTGTGTTGGGACTCATCAGGAATGAACAGCCAGTCTGAATCTGTGCAGTCATCTTCAAATGTGCAGCTGGGAGAAGAAGAAGAAGAAATGATCACCAAGTTCAAAATTGTTTGAAGACGTCAGCTGCAGATATTGTTTCTCTCACCTGCTTTTAGAGCCACACCAACCACAGTATGGATCCTGTGCAGACCAACACTCCTGCACATTTGTGTACGTGCTGCACTTTGACACAGGAACTCGCTTCACCTAGAACAACAAACACTTTAAAATGCAGCACAGGTACATGTGACGTTAAGACAATCAGTAAATAATATAAGTACCTGGTTTGTAAATGGCACATACACATGTTTATGACCCACTGGATCCAGATGCAATTTGAAAAACACTTTGTGGTCATCACTGGTCCTGTAGAGCACCGTGGGACAGGCAGCGTGATACTTCCTGTCCACAGACAGCTGACAACAAGAAGGTGATTATTTCTGAGACACTGTACTATTGTTTCTGTACTCAATGTTTTTTCTTCATTTATTTAAAATAAAATGCTTTGTTTATTGGTTTGTTTTTCTCAAATCAGAAGTATCAGAAGAGTGATTAATCTGTTTATACCTTGTTTCATGGGACAGTAAGCAGAATTTAAATCATCTGCAAATTGGATATACAGTATTGAGCAATATTTAATCAAAAAATCATGCAGAGACAATGTATCAAATGTTAAATGTTACAACTTGCATTCAGAAAAACCATACAGCTTCTACATCCCCATCATCATCAAGTTAATCTTTGTTTCATCTTTCCAAAGAATATTTTCCAGGTCAAAGCCAACTGTTTGAGGTCTCGTGTCCTTCCTGTCAATAAGTGCAAAATTATTTTTTGTATTTACATTCTTGAAGGCATCTCTTGATTTTAGAGTTTGGTAAAGAGAGGTTCAAGACAGGTTAGTTCAAGACTAACCAATGAAACAATGCAGAGATTATCCACTGTAATGACCTTCTTCACTTGCACTTACATCTCTTTGGAGACCAAATGCTGAGTTCCAGTAAACAGGTTATAATATATTCCACTAAATAGCTAAATAAAGAACAAAGAATTCCCCACTCACTATTCTCATACTGTTTCCCTGCCTCTGAGAGTACACCTTTAATGGTTCAGGACTGGCTTCTATCTCTCTGGTATACGTTATTCAAGTGGCTGGCCAAAGCTGTGAGTCTTTGCGTGGAACACTCAGGTATGGACAGCTTGCTGCACTTATTAGCCATCTTGTTCTTCAACTCATCTTTTTGCATCTCCAGTAGTTGGCTAACTTCCCTCTGTGCTGACTTAGCCTCTATATTTGTGTTCTGCCTCATCAGTCTCTAGTTTTTATAGCAGTTGCTTCTTCCAGATGTTGGAACACTGAGCAACAAGTTGCTTTGTCATTAGTATAGATGTCGTGTGCCAAAGAATCCTCAAGTCCCACATCCTCTTCATGTAACCTCTTCTGCTGTGATTACTTGCTTAGTAGCATTCCAACTGCTCGCTATTCTCAGCAGTTATCGACATTTGCCTTTGTATTCCAGTTGCAAACACACTCATCAGTGTGTCCTGGTTCCTCAACACCTGATGCAGGCCTTGTTTATCAGAATGACTTTTGAGACCGTATGGTATTCAATTTCATATATAAAAAATTCCTTAATTCCTTACCTTAATGAGCAGCCCATCTTCTGTCCAAATATAGAAAACCATCCAGGCATTCTGCCTCACTGCCAGCACTGAGGTCATGTAGCTTTGCCTGAAGAGGACTGCCTTTGGTTTCAGGATCTTTGGCTGACGCAAACAAAACATGAGAAACCAGAAGACATGAACACTACTACTACTGAAAGCCTTATTGAAGCATCTTGCTGCGTTATTATCAAACTGACCCAAGTTTATTGATGTTATCTTTTGATAGAAGAATGTATGTGTGTGAGAGTGAAAGAATGAATTTTGGCTTGTACGGCCCCTCATATTAATGTTTTACTTGCATCACTGACCAGAGAAGATACTGGAGCAGCAGGTGAGAACAATATCAACAGTACAACCATTAAATCAGAGTTTAAAAAGCTCTCACCGTCACTTCTGATGGCACAGAGGTGTAGAAGTCTGGATCTCTGTCAGTGTTCCTGCTATAATCAGGGCTGATGTCAAACACCATTAGCTGGGTGTCGGTATCTCCTCCATCCACACTGAAAACGCCGCTCCAAAGCACCGGCTGCTCCCCCGGGATGACCGAGGAGGCCACAAGTCTGCTGCTTTGACTGTCAGAGACACTGAGAGTCGCGCCCCGCAGAGACTTGAGCGTATCAGCTTTGCTCTTTTCGCCTTCGAGCCAAATGAGACGGACTCTGTTTGTTTGAGCTGAGAGCGCGTTGGAGAACAAATAGATGGTTGAATTGATCTGAAACCCGTCAACAAACTCCACATCACCTTTACTTTTGATCCCAGGTGTGCCTGAAGCTCCATCAGTTAGAGAAAATATACCTCCACCCTGTTTGTCATCTGCATCCTGAAGATTGACAGTCTGCCGATTAATACCACACTTGTTGTTTTCGGGCTTTTCTGTGTTTTGTTGGATCGCGGTCAGAATGTAAGTGTCAGCCTGAGTTTTCTTCTTCACATCCACCAGAAAGCTGACTGACCTGCTGCTGCGCTTCAGAGGTCCCACCTGGATGTGTTCTCTGTGCAGAAGCTTGGAGATGTTCTTCAGGTCCAGAATCTCGCAGTGGCCGCAGTCATCGTCAGTCACACCGCAGCTGATCAGCGAGTCATTCTTTGTGAAAGGCAACAACACGTTGATGCTGAAAGTTGCGTTCCACTCAGCTGTGTCAGAAACCCGGTAAAACTGCACATCATCCTGCTGGTTTCCGGTCTTTAAGATTCCTCTCTGGGTCAGACTGTTGATCAAAGTCAAGTCGTGGCTCAGCTGGTACAGCCTCTCCTCTGTGGCGATGTAAAGCATGTTGGGGGTCACGACAAATTGGCGGATGTCTCCATCAAAGGTGAAGCCTTCATCCTCCTTCTGGCACAGACCCAGTTCTCCAGAGAGAACAGAAAGCAGAGCGAGCAGCAGGATCATCTTATAATAACGATAATTCTACCCGGGACATGCTCACACAGCGATGCTCTGCGTGGCACTCTGCTCTCTGACACTGTGTCTCTATACTTGTGCGTAAAGCTCAGAGCGCACAGCTGAAAAGAGAACTGCTGGAAGGAGGAGGGCTGGAGCGTGCCAAGCGAAAGTGAAAATATTTGAACATTTTCACTCAGCAGCTTTCGTCTCATTTCCACCCCGTACCTCTGTACAGGCCAAAGGAACCCAGATGTGTCCCATAGTCAGTTACTTTCTGCAGCAAGTTTGCTCACTACGGTTTACTTCTTACTGTTCCAAACATATTTAGTTTTAGTTTCAGTCTTAGTTTTGGTAATTTTTTAGTTATTATTGTATGGAGGTCTTATGTTAGAGGCAACAATCAGCAAAATCAGTACAGTATTACAATAAAAGCACACACTGTTGAAATAGTTGTGTAGAAATCTCAAAAAATATGTGCATCAAAGCCTCATAAAGCAAGTTCAGATTCAAATGTACCAAACTAACAAACACTAAGTGCATATTTTCACATGTTCATTTTAGTTTGTTAGTTTTCTAGCATCGTAAGATTGTTTCAGTTAGTTTTCAGTTTGGTCTAGTTTTATTTTAGTTAACTAAAATGTTTTTGTTTTTTTTAATCACATTTTAGTTTTTAGTTTAGCTTTAGTTAACTATAACAACCTTGCAAGTTATACGATGATATCCATCTCAACAAGAATCAGAGTCCAGAGTGGATGGAAGCATTTCAGTTATAATCATTTCTCAACTGAATTCCCAGTCCATGTCATGTAGTATGGGTACTATTCAATCAAAAATCATGAAGCAATTCACTAATCGATAACATGTTTGTTACAATCTGTTTAATGCTGTACTTATTAACATCTGTCTGTCAGTTAATGTCAAATAAAAACAAACAGCGAAACTGAGTTTGATGTATTTTAACAAATAAGGAAATTGAACTGTGGACATAATAAGAGGCGATTTGGTGTTAGTGTAAAGCCAGATTTGACCTAAATCAATGGAAATATATGAACTGAGAAATAATTCAGACACAAAAGCCATTCAGTCCTGAGTTTAGGAATGTAATGGAAACTCTCAGCTAAGGACACACTTAGAGGAGCTGAGACGTTAGGACAGGCAGAATTCTGATATGCGTTGTGTCTGGATCTAATGTGATGATCTTTCCATTGAACAAATGATGTGTCCACTGATTAACATGAGCAGAAGAAACCTCAGCCAACTTTTAAAAAATGTAATATAAAAACTTCCTACACGTTTTAACTTGAGAACAGCAACAGCGACATCTAGTGTCAGTGTTGGGAAGTACTTTTCTCTTATTTTCTGGCATGTGACGTTTTTCATTTGCAAAACCTGACCAAACAGATGGTGTGCCTTCTGACAAACATATGTATTTATTTTAAATACACAGTTCCAGCTATAATAAAAAAAACATCACACTATACACTATGCAAAATAATTAAACACTAGGGAGCAGTGTTGGTCAAGTTACTTGAAAAAAGTAGTCAGTAACTAATTACCGATTACTCCCCCCAAAAAGTAATCCCGTTACTTTACTGATTACTTATTTTCAAAAGTAATTAATTACTTAGTTACTTGGTGATAAAGCGATAGATCTTTCAGCCCAATTCTACTTTTTCTACATAATCCATCATACAAAATGTAATCAAATGGAAAAGTTTCTTTTTAAAACTTGTTTTATTAGTTTTAACCTTTTAACTTTATGCATCAAGCAAAAATTTAATTATATGCAACATTCTCTGACTGGAAGAAATTTGTTAAACTTATTTTCTGCACATTCCAGCACATAAAATATTTTTTTTTGTGTGTGTGTTTACACTCACTCTTTCAAATAGATGCAAGTAAAACACAGCAGAAAATAAATGACATCAAAGACTAGCGGTCCTGTTGCTCTATTTTCACCTGTAAAGCAGGAATAGGGTAGGCGGAGGTTTACCCTGGTGCAGGTGTGCCGCAGCGGTCAGTGGAAGAATCCGCGAGTTTCTCTGTGAATTTCCCATTACGTCATAGCGCACTCAGTGCTTGCTCGGAAGTTTAGGGGTGTTTTTTTCCGTGTAAAAAGAAGTTTTCTTCCCACGCACAACGGACACTAATGTTTTTGTCACTTTTTATGGAATCAAACTCCAAATAAGGTCAGTACTTCCACGCTTTAAACACTGCACGCTCATACTCTCTCCCGCACTCGATATATGATGCACTGTTGATCTGCACACAGCTGTTGTCACGAACGTCGCACTCGCTTGTCACTGTCATGAGACATTCTTGCAAAAAAATCACGGTTTTAGTAACGCAGCGTTCCTACGGGAAAGTAACAGTAATCTAATTACCGTTTTTGCAATAGTAATCCCTTACTTTACTCGTTACCTGAAAAAAGTAATCAGATTACAGTAACACGTTACAAGTAACATCTCTGCTAGGGAGAACCCTTTATTTGCATTGTGGAAGGAATTTACATCAATGCCTGCTTCCAAAACATATGAAAAAGAAATTACATGAAACAACTAAAATGCATATTTATACTATCACAAGGGCAACAGCCTGAAGTTATGCCTGAATTGTGAGGTTACCGATTAACCAAAATATGGGAAGGAAAAAATAACTCCTTGGTGACCTGGCACATGAATCCAAAGTATGTAAGTTTCTTCCAACTTCACTTGTGTTTAAGGTACAGTAGCTCATTTTTAGGATATTTAATAGAAATAAAGAATGCTGTACTCGTGTATATATATATATATATATATATATATATATATATATATAAACAAAAAACACCCAGCACGCCCCTGCGGGCGGTTTATCCTTCAAGCTCGGGTCCTCTACCAGAGGCCTGGGAGCTTGAGGGTCCTGCGCAGTATCTTAGCTGTTCCCAGGACTGCGCTCTTCTGGACGGAGATCTCCGATGTTATTCCCGGGATCTGCTGGAGCCACTCGCCTAGCTTGGGAGTCACCGCACCTAGTGCTCCGATTACCACGGGGACCACCGTTACCTTCACCCTCCACATCCTCTCGAGCTCTTCTCTGAGCCCTTGGTATTTCTCCAGCTTCTCGTGTTCCTTCTTCCTGATATTGCTGTCATTCGGAACCGCTACATCGATCACTACAGCCGTCTTCTTCTGTTTGTCTACCACCACTATGTCCGGTTGGTTAGCCACCACCATTTATATATATATATATATATATATATATATATATATATATATATATATATATATATATACCAATACCAATCATATATATATATGATTGGTATTTAATTATGTCTTCCCAGAAAATTCTCTTGAAATTTTAGTTATTTGTGGGATGTTGTGCACAAGCATACTCCAAAGCTATAATGAGATTCTGGTGTATATTATTATATTTGGTGTTTTGTTTTTGTTTTTTATAATTTTTATTAATAAAAGACATCAAGAGGTCATAAACAGAGGGAGAACACACCATGGCACATTTTTAAACAAGGAAGATTTATTCATCAAAGTGATTTATTAATCAAACAGACATAACATGAAAACACTTGAACAGAGAGAGGGGCATCATTGGTCAAAATCCATTCATCTCCCTGGGCGTCTCCTCCACCATAGACAGATAGCCACCAATACAAAAAGCCAAACAGTAACCAATTTAACCTGAGCAGAAAAACTAGAACGCTGTCAAGATGGAGTAGAAAAGGTCTCCAGAAATTGTACTACATAATTGAAATTGAAATTTGTTCAGGGTTTATAGAAAAAGCCAATATGTCAACACAACTTACTGGCAATATGTCCAATTATCAGCAGGGAAAGCAGTATTGGAGAGACATGGTGTGATGAAGAATCACTGAGGCTTATTGTCTTGTCACCATACTTTATCTAGAAAATACAAAAAAGCATTTCACAGGGTGAAGTCTCACCAGAGCAGCAGAACTAGTCTTAAGGAAATATCACAATTTGAACATAACTGTTTAAAAAATGATGTTTTAATAGATGTTTTTGGACTTGATACAAGTTTAAAGATTCTACTCAAAACTTTTGCTATTCTCACCACAGACTCATTTGATCAGTTTTGTTTTGTTTTATGTTGATTGTGTATTGAAGTTCAATATCACGTATTTATAGAATTATTTTAGAAAACAGTCATTTAAAATGATATCAGAAATATATTTTGTGTACTTTGTATGGTAACACGATTGCTATAATGTTGGACCTACTGTCACAACAAATGTATCTCTATGAAAGTGTTGCCTATAGCTTAAAAGAAAGATTTACCTTTAACTTTTGGAATCGTGTGTTGGGTAGCCCTTTAATCTCACAGCTGAAGGAGTCAGTCTCTTTACTGGTTTCTTTGGCCACCAGGATACAGCCGTATTCCTGTGTGTCTTGAACGCCCCACACTGATAACTCGTCTTTTGACATCTCCAGTTTGTCTGACTTTTTCTAAAATAACAGAAACAAAGTTTGACCTTTAATGAACTCCTGTTTGTACATGCGATAAAAAAAAAAAAAGCAAAAGTAACAATGTTACCTTTAAGGTGATGCGGACATTGTTTCCTGTCCTTATGGCTGTGAAGCTGGTAAACTCAGGCTCTGGATGGTAGGTGATGTTTAAAGAGCAGGCTAAAGTTTCATTGGCTGCTTTTAGAAACACAGTGCTGCTAGAAATCATCAAAGTGCTTTCAGCTTCAGGTGTGTCATAGCTGAGACTCTGCAAGGAGTTTAAATACATTCTGTGTTATAAAGTCAATGTCTGGATGAGATGCTTAAGTGATGTTATTTTTTAAATATAGTTGAGCACTAATTCTTTAGCACAGGAGCTACCATGACCTGAAAAGCACACACACACACACACACACACACACACACACACACACACACACACACACACACACACACACACACACACACACACACACACACACACACGACCTAAATTCAACAGAACGTTCAAAACTTCCTTTTAACAGGGAGAAAATTCTAGCAGAACCAAGCTCAGGGAGGGGCAGCCATCTGACATGTTGGTCTGGTTGGGGGTGAGAGAAGGAAGACAGGACACAGACACACTGTGGAAGAGGGCATGAGACTAATAATAACTAATGATTAAATGCAGAGTGGTTTATAAACATATATAGAGTGAAAATGCAAACACTCACAGTGAATCATGGGAATCCCCCAGCAGCCTGTGCCTATTACAGCATAACTAAAGAAGGATTTGGGGTCACCTCATCCAGCCCTAACTATACAGGGAGTGCAGAATTATTAGGCAAATGAGTATTTTGTCCACATCATCCTCTTCATGCATGTTGTCTTACTCCAAGCTGTATAGGCTCGAAAGCCTACTACCAATTAAGCATATTAGGTGATGTGCATCTCTGTAATGAGAAGGGGTGTGGTCTAATGACATCAACACCCTATATCAGGTGTGCATAATTATTAGGCAACGTCCTTTCCTTTGGCAAAATGGGTCAAAAGAAGGACTTGACAGGCTCAGAATAGTCAAAAATGGTGAGATATCTTACAGAGGGATGCAGCAGTCTCAAAATTGCAAAGCTTCTGAAGCGTGATCATCGAACAATCAAGCGTTTCATTCAAAATAGTCAACAGGGTCGCAAGAAGCGTGTGGAAAAACCAAGGCGCCAAATAACTGCCCATGAACTGAGAAAAGTCAAGCGTGCAGCTGCCAAGATGCCACTTGCCACCAGTTTGGCCATATTTCAGAGCTGCAACATCACTGGAGTGCCCAAAAGCACAAGGTGTGCAATACTCAGAGACATGGCCAAGGTAAGAAAGGCTGAAAGACGACCACCACTGAACAAGACACACAAGCTGAAACGTCAAGACTGGGCCAAGAAATATCTCAAGACTGGTTTTTCTAAGGTTTTATGGACTGATGAAATGAGAGTGAGTCTTGATGGGCCAGATGGATGGGCCTGTGGCTGGATTGGTAAAGGGCAGAGAGCTCCAGTCCGACTCAGACGCCAGCAAGGTGGAGGTGGAGTACTGGTTTGGGCTGGTATCATCAAAGATGAGCTTGTGGGGCCTTTTCGGGTTGAGGATGGAGTCAAGCTCAACTCCCAGTCCTACTGCCAGTTTCTGGAAGACACCTTCTTCAAGCAGTGGTACAGGAAGAAGTCTGCATCCTTCAAGAAAAACATGATTTTCATGCAGGACAATGCTCCATCACATGCGTCCAAGTACTCCACAGCGTGGCTGGCAAGAAAGGGTATAAAAGAAGAAAAACTAATGACATGGCCACCTTGTTCACCTGATCTGAACCCCATTGAGAACCTGTGGTCCATCATCAAATGTGAGATTTACAAGGAGGGGAAACAGTACACCTCTCTGAACAGTGTCTGGGAGGCTGTGGTTGCTGCTGCATGCAATGTTGATGGTGAACAGATCAAAACACTGACAGAATCCATGGATGGCAGGCTTTTGAGTGTCCTTGCAAAGAAAGGTGGCTATATTGGTCGCTGATTTGTTTTTGTTTTGTTTTTGAATGTCAGAAATGTATATTTGTGAATGTGGAGATGTTATATTGGTTTCACTGGTAAAAATAAATAATTGAAATGGGTATATATTTGTTTTTTGAGTTGCCTAATAATTATGCACAGTAATAGTCACCTGCACACACAGATATCCCCCTAAAATAGCTAAAACTAAAAACAAACTAAAAACTACTTCCAAAAACATTCAGCTTTGATATTAATGACTCTTTTGGGTTCATTGAGAACATGGTTGTTGTTCAATAATAAAATTATTCCTCAAAAATACAACTTGCCTAATAATTCTGCACTCCCTGTAAGCTTCATCAAAAAGGAAAGATTTAAGCCTAATCATAAAAATAGAGAGGGTGTCTGTCTCCTGAATACAAACTTCGAGCTGGTTCTACAGAGAAGGAGCTGAAAGCTGAAGGCTCTGCTTCCCATTCTACTTTTAAATACCCAATGAATCAATAGTCTGAGCGCAAAGTGCTCTATTGGGGTGATATGATACGATGCTGTCTTTAAGATAAGATGGGGTCTAATTATTTCCATTAAAAAATCTGTGGGATGAGCAGAAGATGCCTGTGCACATGCTCTCACATTTTACACATTTGGTGCAAGTAAGAATAGGCAGGTCAGATATGCCATGCTGAGAGACCCAATCCTCTGATTAATCAAAAGGCACTTCCACAAAGTATTGGGCTAACTAAGTTTGTGCACACGTATGCAACCAACTAATTGGATGTTTTATTATTATTTTTAAATATATTTAAAAAAATATAATTTTTAAAAACATAGTTGGTTAGTTGGTTTTGAAATTATATTGTACAGGTTAGAGTTAAAGATGAGAACAGTTTTGAAATTATTTGATCTCATTTTTTAAGTTGACTAAAACCCGGGTGTGCACACGTTTCATACACATGCACAATGAATAGAAAACCTGGTAGTGGAGCAGATTAATTTGTCTTCTCAAACACTGAAGCTTGCTTTAATGTTAGTTCATTGTTTATTTGTTTGTTCATTTAACATGAGTGCTTTTGTAATCATCGTTCACTAGTGTTCATCCTATTATCTTTTAAAATGATGAACAAACGTTTGTTTGAACGGCATTTAAGAACACATCTAGTCTGAATGTGTTCTGCTTTCATGTTGAAATCAGCCAACATTTTGAACATTTTAAAATTTGAAAGTTTGAACCATGACATCTTTACCTCTGTAAATCAACCAGAGAAAGACATATTATGTAAAATGATATATTTGATGTGTAACAACAATCCCATTTACACTGTGTGTGTCTGCAGACCTGATAGCTGCTGTCGATGGGAAGCTTGACGTCGTGCTTGGCGTGGCTGTGTACGACCCCTTCAACAAGGTCCAGGTGAGACCCCATGAGTGTGAGCTTCCTCTTCCCACTACCAAACACAGAGCAGCATTTATGCAGAGCAGAGAGTATGAAAGACTCTTGATCACAGAGAATAATTCTTATAATGACACCTCAATGTAATGGTAAAACTGTACTGCAGTGGCTCCCATTGCAGGTTTAAGAGATTTCTATACACTAGAGTATAATGAGTCATCATCTGAGGATGACCTAGTTGTTATGTTCTGATGCAGACCAAAGTGTCTGATGGACTAAAACAACAAATTTAGCTTTGTAGCTATAAAGGCCAAAGCATGAAAGGATCACCGTGGGGTTCTTTAAGAGTTTACTTGAGAATAAAAATGATGCTGCATCACTTCTTAATGGAAGAAAGATCTACAGCATTATAGCAGAAAACCAGCAGAGCTCAATAAAGGTGTAACAATAAGCTTATTGCTTGATGGAGCAGAAAAAATCCATGTCTCTATTCTTTCCCACTAACATGTTATATTTGTAATAAATAAATAAGACTAAAGTAGTTTTAGATTTGGATCATTAACACCACCTTTACTATCGGCCTTTATTGCCTCAGGAAGACTCCCTGTTAAAATGAACTGCAGATGATTATTATTTTGATTTATCAGGTTTTTTTATTGCACTTCTCAGAAGATAATTTCTTAGAGACAGTGCTCTCCATATGTCACATTAAATGTGTTGCAGATATTGTATGGTTGTTAATTTGGTTCTATTTGATTTGATTTGTCTAAAAACTAAACTGAATTTAGTCAGAGGTGACCACCTCCTCAAAATCAGTTATCAGCACTAGTTCCTTTTAGTCATCCAGTTTAAAAGCTTCAGTTTAAACTCTTTCTGTGACATTAGCTGCTGGAAGTTCTGGATCCACCATCAGCAGCTGTCGCTAACGCTTTGTGCAAAACTAATCTTACCTCATCCAGCTGCTGCTTGGAGTAATGTTGCCACAGGATGGCGATGAGCGGTAAGTGATGTTAGCCTCACCATGGCAACTACCATCTGGGAGGAGAACGCAGACGCTGGCCACACCTTTAAGTTCTGTGGTGGGAATGTGGAACGTCAGACTGATACCAGTGTTGCCCCAAACAGGAGACCTGGGCAAAGACACACACTCAATGACATCACCACGATATGCAGAAAACCTGAAAACAGACAAAACTTGTTGTTTTATTTTTACTAATTTCTTCTTTTGCACCTTAATTTTGAATCCTTGTATTGTTTCTTTATTTAATATTTTATTGTTGTTTTGTGTGAAGGGTGACTCTTATTGTACATATTCTGGATTTGTTAGTATTTTATGAAACACACTGTTAACTATTTTAGAATTGACCTGTCAAAGTTAACCCTCTCAGGCTCAAATTAAACTTTTTGTTGCTAATGCACAACCAAGTCCTGCAGTGGTACTTCTGAGTAAAAAAAACTCATAAAATATGTATGTGGGGTAATCAGGTTGTTAGTTTTTAACTGTTGCAAATCGGCAACACCTGCTTTGAGAGGGTTAAATTATAGAATATGTAGGTTTGTAATATGGGTGGTGTTCCCCTGTATTAAAATCTGCTCTTTAATTTGTCATTTCCCAGCATCGTCTTAGTTATGTGTACAGTGGCTCACTCTTTTGGAGTACAGTCAGCGTGTGTCTGGATCCTCACTCGTTTCACATCACCAAGGTTACGACCTAATAACACTGCATGGTTTGTCCCATAGAAAGACACCACACTGGGAGTGATGGAGGAGATCTCTGGGATCTGACAGTGAAACAAACAAAAAAAACAGATAATTTAATTTCTTTCTGCTGACATTATACTGGATGTGGATTAGGTGTCAGAGGAACAATGAGGATCAGACTCACGGAGAAGTTCTTCCCAGACTCCAACTCTTGGCAAACTCTGTCCTGCAGGAGGGGATTCAGCACTTAGCATGTGCGTAGCACTGTAATCTATCAGAACTGATCTAGGACCTGTTGTGGCTAACATTATCTTAGTTCAAAAAGAGGAAAACTGCTAATAAAAGCATTTTTATTTTTTATAAACTAAACATGGAAATCATTGTATTGATGAAGCAATAAATACTTGAAAATGTCATCCTCAAAATAAGTTAATCAGTAGGAAATTTGCTCAGTAATTGTGTTTTTCTTAGCATGTCTGGCCTTTACTAAAAATGTTGTTTTCTACCATTAAGCCAACGTTTCTTGCTGAATGTTAAAAAGTGATGAATTTAAAATAATGTAGCACACAGACTGATAAATCCATAAAATCAGTCACTAGTACACCAGTCTCTCCTTGGTTAGCCCAGGAACAGCTGTTTTTGTTCCATCCACAACCAGCTTTGATACACTGCCGACACCTGAGCAGAAAACAGAGGAGTGAGATGAGCACAAAAAAGCACCATAGGGAAAAAAGGAGTGCATGAATGAGAGAAGGACAAAGCTGTTTTGTTTTTCCTACTCATAACCACCTGGACCTCCGAACACACACGCTGACCCCACCTGCCTGCTCTCCACCCACTTCCTGAGGAAAACTGCGTGTCGCCTCAGTCAATCCAATCTGCACTGAAGCAGTTCTTATTCCTCAGCCACAGTCGCTAAAGTTCTTTATGGTTCATTTATGTCTTAACTGACAGGATGTCTTATTTTGTTAAATATCTCTCTTCCTCATTTCCTCTGCTGCCACAGCTGGTAGGAGGGACCAAGATGCCGAGGAAAGGATTCAAGAAGAGGAATCAACTACGTGTACTTTTGGGAATGAAAAGAGACTGCCATACTTTTCATGCAGAAACAGAAACACCCAGTCCGCGTCATCCTGAATGAATAACAGGAAGAGAGCAGATGTTCAGCCAAGAAGTTCTACTGAACAAAGCTCAGCTGAAATGAGGACGCTGTATGAGTTTACTGCCGAGAACATTTAATAATGAAAATATGTTTTCAAGTACGCTCCGGGCCATGAGCAAGCTCATGGCTTTGCTGAAATAAACCAGTATAAAGACTTCCCACAACAAGACCACTCGTCTCTGGTCCATCCTGTCCGTACAGTTTCATTCAATTGTTCAACTTTTCCAGCTTTCATCAGTAAGGTTTCGTTCTCTTTGATTTCTAACTGCGACTTGATTGTCTGATCTTTCTGTTAATCACATCAGGACCACTTTAGTCTGTCCACAGTCTGAGTCATTGAATCATTTCTAGTATTAATGGACTTACAACATGAAACTTGGTGGTCCACTCATGTTAGAGCAGTCGTTTAACCTCAGTTGTTCTGACAGCTGTGATGTCCCAAGTCTGAATTTTATTGTGACATGCAGACCTGTACATTAAAAAAAACAAAAAAACTTAAGTGTCAAAGTCTCTACTATTAGTAGTATATATGTTTGAGCTGTACCACTATAATAATAAACAGTTAGAATATTTCATCTGTCAGAGTAGCTCTGTCATTAATATTTCTGATTTAATTTTCTTATTTTGGCAAATACTACAAATCAATAAATAACTTTTGTTGTGAAGCATTTTATTCCTGGAATTATTTCTGAAAAGTCACTGACCATCAGCAGGAAGCGTACGATCAGACAGGATGCAGGTGCATTGTGGGAAATGTGGAGGAGGGTTATTCGAAGCACAAATCGAGCCGGACCTTCCAACGAACTGACAGGCAAAGTTAGACGGCCCTTCCTGGCCCACAGTCAGGTGTGTGTGGATTTTTAGTAAAATCTGAAAATGAAGAACATAAGTGAGAAACACCTGAAAGCCACAAATGATCACAGTCCCAAGTGTGTTTGTAAGCTGTACCTGTCCGTTTGTGTCCTTTTCAACTTTGTGGGAAATCATTTTGTGTTGGGACTCATCAGGAATGGACAGCCAGTCTGAATCTGTGCAGTCATCTTCAAATGTGCAGCTGGGAGAAGAAGGAGAAATGATCACCAAGTTCAGAATAGTTTGGAGACGTCAGCTGCATGTTGTTTCTCTCACCTGCTTTTAGAGCCACACCAACCACAGTATGGATCCTGTGCAGACCAACACTCCTGCACATTTGTGTACGTGCTGCACTTTGACACAGGAACTCGCTTCACCTAGAACAACAAACACTTTAAAATGCAGCACAGGTACATGTGACGTTAAGATAATCAGTAAATAATATAAGTACCTGGTTTGTAAATGGCACATACACATGTTTACGACCCACTGGATCCAGATGTAATTTGGGAAACACTTTGCGGTCATCACTGGTCCTGTAGAGCACCGTGGGACAGGCAGCGTGATAGTTCCTGTCCACAGACAGCTGACAACAAGAAGGAGAGACTGTACTATTGTTTCTGTACTCAGTGGGGGGGTTTGTATTGTTTGGTTGTTTATGTCAAATCAGAAGCAGTGTGAGTGATTAATCTAGTTACAACCTTGCTTTGAAAAAAATGGGACTCTAGGAAGAATGTAAAAAATAAATAAAGCTGATAATCATATAATTAAGATCACAAGTGTTAATGTTAGAATTTACACTAAAAACAAAAGCTTTTACACTTTTCTTCCCCCCGTTAACCATCATCCAGTAAATCTTTGTTTCTGTCCAAATATTTATTTTTAGGCATCTTTGAGATGTTTTCAGCCAGGTCTAATCTGGTCTTCCTGTGCCCGAGTGTAAACAATGGTTTCCGTATATACATTCCTGAAGGTGTCTCTTTAACTCAAAGTTTGATAAAGGACGACAAAACTACTTCTCCAAGGGTTTTCTTGGGATTCCATGATGCTCTGTAGCTGTAAACTAATGAAACACTGCTGCAAACATCCACATCGGTTGTCTTCTGTACTTGTTCAGACTCGTTGGATGTTCTTGATCTGGAATGTTGATTTGGCTTCTCCTACAGGCTCTGCCGTCTGTCTGCTTTCTTTTGCTTGTTCAGCCTTGTTTACTTGCACTGACACTTCCTTGGGCCTAATACGTTGACTTCCAGCGAAATGTTGTGACATAACGAAATTAGGCCTCAACTGACTGTGAAAATGGCAGCCTGTGTATAAAAATGGCTGTAATTCCTAAACAGTTAATGCATTAAATTTGTTTAGTTAACAGTTTCTCAATAGACACCCTACTGCTACTAGATGGCCTCTGAAATACTGAACATTAGCTTTATTTCTTTCTGTTAATAATAACTGATATATGATAATTTATACAAACCTTAATGAGCTGTCCGTCTCCTGTCCCAATATAGAAAACCATCCAGCCTCTCTGCCTCACTGCCAGCACTGAGGTCATGTAGCTCTGCCTGAAAATCACTGCCTTCGGTTTGAGGATCTTTGGCTGAGAAACAGAAAAACATCAGAAATAACTGACCTGAAGAACTGAACATCAGAAGTACTGAAAGTCCTGAAGCCTCACTGAAGCATGTCTGTTGCTGCATTGTCACCAAAGTCAGTTGAATTTCTTGATTTTGTCATTTTAGTTTGAAATATGAGGTTCAGACATGAAGTGTGGCCATTAGGACATCCCACAGTTGGCTTAATAGTTAAACTGGTTCATAGATAACATTTTTTTTGTTATAGTATGTGTGGAGAAACAAATATATGGATTATTTTATCACCAATTGTACAAAAGTCTTAAACTGCTCTCTCATCTTTCTTCAGTCTATGATGATCAAACATGACAAGATTTTTCCAGCAGCTGAAATGATATTACAAAAATAACTCTATTAAGACGCACAAAAGAACAAAACTTTCTTTTTGTTGTAGTTAAAATGTATAATTTAGTTATTTTATTCTTTTTTAAAGGGACATTTATCCAGAGGATACTGGAGCCATTAAATTAAGAACCATTAAATCAGAGTTTGAAAAGCTCTCACCGTCACTTCTGATGGCACAGAGGTGTAGAAGTCTGGATCTCTGTCGGCATCACTGCTGTAATCAGGGCTGATGTCAAACACCATTAGCTGAGTGTTGGTGTCTCCTCCATCCACACTGAACACGCCGCTCCAAAGCACCGGCTGCTCCCCCGGGATGACCGAGGAGGCCACGAGTCTGCTGCTTTGACTGTCAGAGACACTGAGAGTCGCGCCCCGCAGAGACTTGAGCGTATCAGTTTTGCTCTTTTCGCCTTCAAGCCAAATGAGACGGACTCTGTTTGTTTGAGCTGAGAGCGCGTTGGAGAACAGATAGATGGTTGAATTGATCTGAAACCCGTCAACAAACTCCACATCACCTTTACTTTTGATCCCAGGTGTGCCTGAAGCTCCATCAGTTAGAGAAAATATACCTCCACCCTGTTTGTCATCTGCATCCTGAAGATTGACAGTCTGCCGATTAATACCACACTTGTTGTTTTCGGGCTTTTCTCTGTTTTGTTGGATCGCGGTCAGAATGTAAGTGTCAGCCTGAGTTTTCTTCTTCACATCCACCAGAAAGCTGACTGACCTGCTGCTGCGCTTCAGAGGACCCACCTGGATGTGTTCTCTGTACAGAAGGTTGGAGATGTTCTTCAGGTCCAGAATCTCGCAGTGGCCGCAGTCATCGTCAGTCACACCGCAGCTGATCAGCGAGTCATTCTTTGTGAAAGGCAACAACACGTTGATGCTGAAAGTTGCGTTCCACTCAGCTGTGTCAGAAACCCGGTGAAACTGCACATCATCCTGCTGGTTTCCGGTCTTTATTATTCCCCTCTGGGTCAGACTGTTGATCAAAGTCAAGTCGTGGCTCAGCTGGTACAGCCTCTCCTCTGTGGCGATGTAAAGCATGTTGGGGGTCACGGCGAATTGGCGGATGTCTCCATCAAAGTTGAAGCCTTCATCCTCCTTCCGGCACAGACCCAGTTCTCCAGAGAGAACAGAAAGCAGAGCGAGCAGCAGGATCATCTTATAATAACGATAATTCTACCTGGGACATGCTCACACAGCGATGCTCTGCGTGGCTCTCTGCTCTCTGTGTCTCTAAAGTTGTGTGTGAAGCGCAGCGCGAGCAGCGCGCGCAGCTGAAAAGAGAACTGCTGGAAGGAGGAGGGCTGGAGCGTGCCAAGCGAAAGTGAAAATATTTGAACATTTTCACTCAGCAGCTTCCGTCTCATTTCCACCCCGTACCTCTGTACAGGTCAATGTTACAAAAAAAAAAAAAGCCGGATATAGTGCGTCCCTAAGCAAAATCACCGCAATTACAGCCCTCAGCTGTATTCTTTAAACCTTCCATAAATGTTAGTGTAAAGTCAGATTTGGCTTAAATCAATGGAAAGATATGACCTCAGAAATGATTCTGAAACAAAAGCCATTCACACCAGGTTCCCCCAATCTTATAAACAGTACATTTGCATAAGATTGGGGAAACCTGCAGTCAGCTGAGACTGAAGATGTCACTTGGATGAGTGACGAAACGTTTCTCCCACAAAACGCTACGTCCAGATGAACAGAATCAACTTTTGGAGATTTACTTTCCTGGATGATTGAGAAAGCATCATGACATCTTAAAAGGTGCTGTATAAATAAAATTTTACCTTTACTTTACTACTGTATGGAAGAAGGACAAAGAAAAGTCACTGTGCTTGACCCTGAAACCAGAACCACAGGTTATTCATTCTAAACAAAGACCTAAAGACAAATTAATGAAGTGCTATCATGTTTTTTTTTTTTAAACAATACCCCAAAATAAATATGCATAGTTAAGTTCAGCTTTGACTTAGAATTATCAGAATGACATTGCTCATGTTATCCAAAATGACTTCACTTCTTGTTGGGCCAGCAGGATCTAATGACTGACCATCCTTCAAGAAATATCTCTAACTGATGCAGAGTCACTTTAATAAATGCATTTCATACTTCCATCCATCTCACCAATGCCAGATCCCTCGGTAAACAAACCAGATGAGCTGCAATCAGAGATTTACTACAACTGCTTTTTCTGTGAGTGTTGTTTGTAGCTGAATCCTTCGTCCAAACATCCCCAATGCATCAGTCGAGGTACCGGGCCAGACATTACACTGCCATGACGGCAACAAAGACTCTAAGGGAAGGGGCCTAGAGCTCTGTGCTCATGTGCTTCAGGGTTGGTGCCATAACAGTAGAATTATAGACAGTCACTGCTCACCAGTCTTAGAGGCCAATGTGGAGGGCGTCCATATTGTTCCTGAGGACTTTAATCAGGTATGTTTGAAATCTGTACTCCCCAAATTCTACCAACATGGTAGTGTCCTACCAGAGGAAACAGGTCACTGGACCATTTGTACAGTAACATCAAGTATAGGCAAATTTGACGTTATCTCTTGCCCAGTTGGGCGACATCTCTCGCCCAACTGTGACAATTTGACCACCTCTCTCTGCTCCCCATTCTTCCTCCTCAGGAACCACACACTGTAAAATGTAATTCTAGATGTTTGTTATTGTAACATATTATTCTATATCAGTTTGATGATAGATGACTGAAGTTGTTGTTATAACATAGAATTACAAGTTAAAAATGTCCCAATTACATAAAAAAAAAAGCTAACTTGAAAACTCATGTCCAGCTAAATCAGCAACTTATGTGAACTTGACAATGTGGGGAAGTTGAGCACAGCAGGATTCAAAACTGTCCCACGTGATTGCTATCAACAATATAATGGTGGACTCTGCAGATGCTTATCTCATGCAAGTCAGTAGTTTTTCCTTTGTTTTGCAATTGAGCAGAGTCAAACCAATGTTTCTGAAATATTCATATTATGAAATGTTTCAGAAGCAGGCAGCACTCATTTTCAGAGAAATTGGTTCTGTGGAATTTGTTGCAATTGTAATTGAAGACAAATACAAGAGTTTGATGTCTTAGTTGTTGTAAACTGATCTTTACTGTCACTTATCAAAGGTTTTGTACTATTTTAATATTTCAAGTTTTATGCGAACAGGTGTGA
Source organism: Rhamphochromis longiceps (assembly GCF_057381845.1). Classification (NCBI taxonomy): domain Eukaryota; kingdom Metazoa; phylum Chordata; class Actinopteri; order Cichliformes; family Cichlidae; genus Rhamphochromis; species Rhamphochromis longiceps. The sequence goes on from NC_140573.1 coordinate 6,646,939, forward strand.
CTGAGCACAATGAAGTTTAAAAATTTTGCAAATGTAAAGAATAACTTTTCTAAAATGGCAAGTGTCCCGTTGATACATTACATTAATGCAGACTTTATGTTGTTACTTTTAACACAGCAGTTTTTTATCTCATCCTGTTGAAAGTCTGATAAGCTCATGCCATGGTGAGGGTTCGGTTGACCAGCTGTCCGCAATTCACAAGAATCACTACTGCTCCTAAAGTATTGGTCAGAATTTAATCAAACTTGTGCAAAATAATCACCCAATCTGTCTTCACCCAAACTGGGCTCAAGACCCAGTTCAAATTTATTGCTTCACAGGGAGCAACCTATGAGTTTTGATGGATTGTGAGCCTGATGAGCTACGTCACAGATTTTTCTGTTTCTCAGATGACTAAGATGGCACAATAAATGGTGAATGTTGGGTGCTCATGAGTAATTGTCTTGTCATGTTCTTGAAACAAACTTTCTGCCTGCAATGATCAGATACACTTTAATGGAATCTGTGGGGTTTTATTTTTTTCTGTAAACAACAGAAAATTTATTTAAAGGAATGTAGATATTTAAACCTGAGATAAACCTAACAGGTAGTTTTGCTGAAATGGATGAAATTGGAAAGCTAAAAAAAAAATACTTAAGATGTTCAATACACATTTTCTTTACATCCAGTCAATCAACCCTGATAATTAAAATGAAACTGATTTATGAGTTCACACAGCTACCTTAAAGAGCTCAGTTAATTAATAAACTTAAATCAACTTAGCTAACAAATAATTTTAGTTAAGCTAAAATAGATTCCTAAGTTAAAAGAACTACTAAAGTATTTGAATTAACTAAAAAACCCAAGTCAACTGAACTATGACAAGAGTTTAAACAATAGATTATTTTAATTTAGCTGAAAGGGTTTTCCCAATTTTTCCCAACTTTAATGACAATTAAAGGAGTTGAACTGACTAACAAATCGCAGTCAACTAAACTAAGACAAAAGTTTAGACAACATGTGATTTTTCATCAACATAACATTTAGTTGTGTTACAAGAACAAACTCTATTTCTTGAATTAACTTAAAATTTTAAGGCAGCCCTTTACATCATATTTTTAAGTTGAAACAACAAGTTATATTTTACAGTGCACCCTTTTCTTGTACTTTTTAGTTTTTCTTCTTTATTTTGTATAATTTTAAAAACCTTTTTATGTTTGGAATTACATACATCTATTGGCATGCATTTAAATTACGACATTATTATGTTCTTGTTTTTGCCTTGTTACTCTTCTATTACCGCTTTATTACCGAGCTGTAGTAGAAAGTGCTACCTCCAGTCAACAGTCAAAACTATTAAGTAGCTTATAAGATAAAACTACATCTATGTTAAACAATTCAGAAATTGCTCGCAGATGCAACAAAAGCCAAATTTTGAAAGAAATCCTAATATACCAGGGTTGTCCAACTCCAGGCCTCAAGGGCCTGTGTCATGCAGGTTTTAGATGTGTCCTTGATCCAACACAGCGGATTTAAATGGCTAAATTACCTCCTCAACATGTCTTGAAGTTCTCCAGAGGCCTGGTAATGAACTAATCATTTGATTCAGGTGTGTTGACCCAGGGTGACATATAAAACCTGCAGGACACTGGCCCTTGCGGCCTGGATCTCCCCACCCCTGTAATACATATTTTGAGACAAAGAGGGAACTTTTTCTTAGTCACCACCAGTCATACAGAAAATTCCCTGCTGACTTGGCCTCAGGATGTCTAGAGGAAAGAATCAAGCAATGAGCTCATCAGTGGTCATGTGCGCAAGCTGAGGGAGAGAGACTGAAGGAGCAGCAGCAGAGCATCACAGTTGTAACACGGTTTTGTGTGATGACGTGTGTGTTAATGAACCTACATCCAAGCTCATATTCGCATATACTGTATCTTCTACAACTATAAGTTCATGTATGGCTGCACCACATTTGGATTACACATGGGAAGCTCTGATGTAACCAATTCTTCTGTGGAGCTTAATTAAAGACAGTGAACTCAACTCCTGGTAGTCTTTCTGCCCGAAGACTTAGGCCAGACTTGTATATCCAGCACTTCTAGTATTATAGGTTATAGTATTGAATATGCTATACATAATCTACTAGCCTGGTTATAGAATATAACCAGTCAGCAGCCAGAGCTTATTCATTTCACTTGTGAATGTCTTCTGCCAAACTAAGATAACCACCAACACTGAAAGACAAAGAGCAGCTTAAACACAGCAGAAAACTAAAACATCATCAGTAAAGTTGAGTAGAAAACATGAACTACACATCTGCTGCATTTAATTTTCTGAAAATAGCTGTTTGAAATGTAAGATTAATTTAAAACAACATTTTATTTGTTTCAGGTTTAGGGCACAAAATAAAAAGCAGACAGAATCAAATCACTTACCAACAATAACACAAGGCATCAGCAGGAAACGCTGTATTTGAAGGACCTTGTGTAAAGAAGTCTTATTGTCCTGCCACCATACTTTATCTAGAAAGAGGTTAAATGAATGTCATAGAGGCAGGTCTCACATTTACACCAGGACTTTGACTAAGTCACTCCAAAGTCTTCATTTTGGGGTGTCTGTAGCTCAGGTGGTAGAGCAGGTCACCTACCTACTCACCGGAAGGTTGGTTGTTCGATACCTTACTCCACGCTGCATGCCAAATATCCTTGGTCAAGATACAAACCCCATATTGGTCTCTGATGCAGCCATCGGACTGTGAATGTTAGATAGAAGGTGCTTAGAGCCTAGAAAAAGTGCTTGGGTGAATGAGGCAAGTTGTGTAAAGCGCTCAGAGTAGAAAGGCACTAATATAAAAACCAGTCCATTTACCATTTTGTTTTTCTTAAGTCATTCAGAGGTGGACTTTCTTGTGTGTTTTGGATCATTGGCATGCTACAGAACCGTGCTTCAGCTTGAGGTCATGAACAGATAGCCGGACATTCTCCTTCAGGAGATTTTGGTAGAAAGCAGAATTTATGGTTCCATTTACCACAGCAAGTCTTCCAGGTCCTGAGGAAAACAGACCCCGACCATCACACTACCACCACCCCATTATACAGTTTGTATGATGCTCCTTTTCTGTAATGCTGTGTTACTTTTACGCCAGATGAAACGGGACTCAAACCTTTCTAAGAGGTAAACCTTCGTCAGTCAACAGAGCATTTTCTCAAAAGTCTTGGTGATCAGGAAGATGTTTTCTGGCAAAACTGGCATGAGCCATCATGTTCCTTTTGCTCAGCAGTGGTTTTTGCCATGCACACCATTTTTGCCCAGTTTCTTTCTTTTCGTGGAGTTATGAACTCTGACCTTAACTGAGACATGGGAAGTCTGCATGCAGGTTTGGGTATATTTAGAAACTGCATTTTGTGTTTGCTTGTATTATCTAATATTTAAAATTTTGTTTATGTTTATGTTAAGCCTTAATTATAAAAGAGTCCCTTCTCCAACCTGTTCTGTTTTTAAGTTGTTAAATTTAAACATTATTTTGTGCTGATATTGCACGTCTTTTTTCAGAACCAAAGAGTTTTTGAAATCTGCATAAAATTGCATTTTAAATTACTTTTGGAATATTACTTGAAATACTTTATTTGTTTTTTTTTTAAAGTTCATCTAAAAGTTTAAACTAAAAGATCAGAATTGCTGAACTGCAAATTATTTTGGGTGCAGTGCGTTTTTTGCATACAGGTGTAACAGAATAGCTTTAGTGTTTTGTTTCTATTTACATTTTCAAACAATAAAGGGATATCTTATGCCAGTTAAGGAAAACTGGACTTGAGAGTACAAGTAGATCTGAATCTAATTCAGATCTACTTGTACTTTCTTATCCTCTAATTCTTCTTCTTCAATCAGTAAGAAACTTGTACAGATGATCAAGATCATTTTCTGCAAGAAGTAATTCACACCAACACTAGATGGCGCACTCGAGCCATTAAAGATTCAAGATTCTTTATTTGTCAAATGCAAAACGCAGTGAAATGTATCCTGACTCGCTCTTCGACTGTGCAAAAGGGGAGAGAAGAGCATTATATACATTAACGAATATATACAAGGGGGACATTATGTGCAGCAAGTAGGTGAATTATGTACATTAAATGAATTAAATAAACAAATTAAATAAAATCCACTAAATGCATCATGTTGCCACGTGTCTTTTACGTATAAAATCAGTAATCACGATCATTATAGCTGTGAACGTATGTTGGACATTTTTTAAGGAATAAAATAATATATAAATAAATAATTATATTATTTACAAACATTTGCATTCATAGACCAGGGTAAAACCTTTATTATATCACAGTTCACTGTGTGAGCTGTTGAGTAAGTAAAGCATCAATAGGAGAGGAGACAAGGCTTAAATCCTCCAAGTATTAAAAACTTCCATACTTGGATGGAAACATAATATTTAAAATGATGTTTATCCAGTTACCTTTGAGTTCCATGAGTCAAAAGGGAAAAGAGAGAAGCCTGACAACAAAGCCACATATATTGACAAATACGTATGTGTGGCTGGAAAGCTCTAATGAGTGACTGGATCTCAGTTAATCTAATGAACATTCATTGTTTAGCGTTTGGTTTTGGAGAAATCCCTACCTGCCATCAAACCCAGACTACAGGTACTGCCAGACAAGTTCTTTATGTGTAATGTGTGAACTGGATTTTCTCTCTGCTGAAAGACTTTTTGATCACTATGACTTAAAAATTAATTTTATTGAATAATTATTTAAATGAGGATTTAAATGGAAACAGTTTGTACATACAAATGAGATAAAAAGGTGAAAAAATTTAGATGGAGCTCAAAATGGAGCTCAGTTTATGTGGGACAAGCCACAGATTTCCACAGCCACAGTTACTGTATGTTCTGTCTTTTTATGTAGTATAATCTGTGACTCTAAATGTTTGTCCAAGTATTAAAGTTAATAGTGTTAACGGTTGTTCTGGTGCTACTGGCTCTTCTCTGAATCCCCAAAGATTGCAGCTCAAAGGCTTCCCCAAATTTACACTGATGTCTTTTGATTAATGGCTGGATGTCATGTTGGCTTCCTCCCACACTCCAAATGCATGTTGGGTTAATTGGCAGCCGTGTAAATGTGAACAAGAATGTTTGTGTCTCTACGTTAGCCCCGACCTTTCCAGGGTCCACCTAAGCTTCGGTCCCTTTGTGTGCCTGAAATAGATACGCTATTACAAAAATGGATGGAAAAATAAATAAATAAAATACAATATTTTACATTTAAAAAATGCCCCTCAATTTAGTTCATCATCCTTGCACGACTCCAGTATCATGTTTATGACCTTTGATGAACTGGGTCATATTTCTTCTTTCAAAACAATTGAGCTAGCCTTTCACATGAAAGCTAGATTATCCTCAGTTTTTAAAGGGGACACTTGCTGATATAAATATTTTTTATTATTTATTTTTTTTAGCTAATAACTCTTTCTTTATGTATGTCAAACTGTGTTATCTTTGGGGTTTTTTGTGTTGATTCAGCTAAAGAAACAAAAAGTAATCCCTCCCTCTGTGCTCTTTCATAATAGCTCTGAGGGAGGGATTTGAGAAAAAACTATATATTTGCCCAACATTTTCAAGACAGTGGGGGTGATAGATTCTGCCTCTAACTTTCTGTGCAGTCTGCAACACAAGAACAGCAGCAGCAACCATGAAGTTTCATGCTTTTGTTTTCATGCTGCTCTTCCTCTGCACGTACCTGAGTCTGGCACAAGGTAAGTGAAACAGAATTGTCTGGTTTCAAATCACTACTTTAACATTTCCACTTAAAAATGTATTTTTAAGAGAATTCACAAAAGTTTAACCATGCAGCTCTTCATGGTATCTCAAAAGCATTTTCTGGACAAAGCAAATTACTGAAAATATGCACCTGAGTGTCTCTTTTTATGACCTGTTCTGGTTTAACCACAGCTCCTGAAGCCACTTCTCTTTGAAACTGTGAGGACAATTTTTCAGTGAATGAGATTCTGTTCAAAGCCATTTATCACAACTCTTTAAATGCACATGATCACTTGAATGTGGCAATCTGCAGAATTTTAAAAAGGACATAAGGACAGCTGTCACATGTACAGAGGACTTAAATAATAAATGAAGTTCTAAAAAAATTCTTAAACAATTGAATAATAAAAGAAAAGTAAAGTTGGACTAAAACAAAATCATTTTTATTAAGTACTGTATGTTTATGTCTAAAATAATTGTTTCTTTGATGCAGCTGCAACATTCAAGGGAGGGACACAGACATTAATCATGAACCAGTAATGTGGGTATGATTTTGAAATGAGTACTACTTATCTGATTAAATACTATTGATACCTTTATACTGTAGTATTGCTACTTTGATTAAAGTAAAGATTCCTAAAGGATCCAAATACTTTTCATGTAAAACCAGCCCTTTCATGTTCAAGTGCTTTCACTTTTTTTCAGTGCATGCTGTGAAATTATTTGCAGCTGCTGCCAAGTGCAACAGGTCTACAGACATCGTATTTTCTCAGCATTTGTGCAAGCTGGCTTTGTTCAGAGGAATTCTCAATCAGCAGCATCAGTTCAGGCAGAGATGTTGAGGTTAAGGTAAAGTCAGCTAAAAACAACAATAAAACTAAGGAGAGGGGTGAGCGGTGAATTTGCTGAAATAGATCCTGAAAAAGATCCCCAAGTAAGGGGATGTGGGAATCTTCCTGGGCTGCTCTGGCAGACGTTCAGATCTGTTCAAATCATCAAAACGGTCAAATTCCAGTGGGCTGGTTTATTTGATCATAATTCTCTTTAACTTTCTCTCCAGGCTCGTATGCCAACTGCTGCCTCGGCTACGTTCGTGAGATAAAAAAGAAGAGAAACCTTGTCAGTTACACTATGCAGGAAACAGATGGGGACTGCAACATCAGAGCTGTTTTGTGAGTATCAACTGTGAAGTCCTTCACTTTTGGCACATTTTGTCAAATTCCATCATAATGACTTGGCACAGACCGAGGAAGTGACTGATCCCCATTTATCCACAGATTTTTAATAACGATACTCATATGTGTAGGTTTAAGTGGAAGAAGAGGGAACAACCCGTGTGTGCCAATCCAAATGATCACTGGGTGCAGAGGGAGATGAGGAGGCTGGATTTAATGCGTAAGAAGTTACACAACATGCTCTTAAAATGGCATACACTTTCACAGGTTATGCACATGAATCATCATAACTCCTGCCTCTTTACAGATGGCTAAGCGAGAAAAGGAAGATCAGAGAGGACAGCGGACGCTTCAACGAACTGTCAGACATCGTATATCATCCTTTGGTCATGTGCACAGTTCACCAATACAGAAAAATACTGTATCCTAATCCTTTTAAAGGCTGAACCATAAATAACTGTCAGAAAATTCTAATTATTTTTTGACACCCATGTATATATCAGATAAGATACATTTGGCATTAAGACGTTAATGTTAGAACGGTTGTGGGGAAAATGAATGTATATAAAACATATATGATATTGTACTATTCAGCTTTGAATCGTGAGTGAATACAAAGTGCATCTCTGAGAGAAACATACACTTTATTTTTTCATTATATACAACAGGTTTGCTAATTTTTGTATCAGCACTATAATTGTACTTTGTCTTTTTCTATTGCCAATAAAAAGCAAAACCATACAAAACCTCTGTTGTCCTACAAAAGTTTGTAATTAATCAGAAAAGCCAGGATCTGTTTTAAATATCTAATCCCTGTTCTGGTGTTTTCTAGAAGGCCCAGATGAGGTAAAGCAACCAGCCTTTGATTCAGTAATCTCTGATATATTCTTTTGGCAGCGATTTGAGCTGTTAATTGTCTATGTGCTACAACTGTAAAATACATTAAACAAGGTATTTGTTCTACTGTACACTTAATCCAACACTCAGAGTTGAGATAAAAGTGAATGCGTTGCCTTAACCAATCAATCCAGTCGGGATTAAAGGACAGATTCAACATATTTCACATCTGTCTTAAAGCAACAGTCACATGCACACATTAAAACTGGTTCTGTTAGCTGTCAGTGCTCCATTGTAAGTGTGTTTCCAACATTAGTCATGTCTCCATATTACTCACAGTACTCCCACGAAAATGTATTTATTACATTTTATATTACATTCCTACATACTTGGTACATTTTCCACATAATGCGGCATATGTATTTCAGAAACTTTTGACCTGTTGGGATTTTCCACACGATACAGAAAGTGAAAAACAGAAAATATCTGTTGATGTCAGAGGTCAGAGGAGAATGGCCAGACTTCTCCAAGCTCATGAAAGCAACTGTAGCTCATATAAACACTCACTACAACCAACTTGTGCAGAAAAGGCTTTCTACATGCACCAAATATGGAACTTTAAAGCAGATGAGCAACAGCAGCAAAAAACCACACTGTGTGCAGCTGGGTGTCCTGTCAGCTAAGAACAGAAAACTGAGGCTACAGTTCACACAGTCTCACCAAAATTGGAGAGTAGTAGACTGGGTAAACATTGTCTGGTCAATTTCTGCTGCAAAATTCAAAAGTAGGGTCAGAATTTGGGATAAAAAAAAATGACAGCATGGATCCATGCTTCCTGATGGTGGTGGGGATGCAATGGTATAGGGCAGCGGTCTCCAACCCCCGGAGTCGTTTGGCACTGGGCTGCAAGAGTTGATGTTCTGGTGTGAAATTTATGGTTTTCTGGGTTTTTATTGGTTTTTACCGTTATTTTATTTTTTATTATTTTTATCGTTAACTCGTTTTCCCTGAGTCTTTTCCTGTCTGTTATGAATAAATCTTCTTTTTTTGGTACCAGTACTGGTTTTATTTTGTTGTATTTATCCACAACACCTTTAAAACATTGTTATAATATATTGGCATAAACCGTTCCGTGTCGCAAAAAAGGTTGGGGACTGCTGGTGTAGGGGATATCTCAGATTATACCAAATTGGTTTCCAGAACAATGGTCTCCACAGTCATCAGATTCCAGTCCAACAGAGCACCTTGAGGATTTACTGAAACAAAAGATTCACATCATGGATGTGCAACCCACAACTCTCCACCAACTGTGCAATAACAGAATGTCTGAGGATTGTTTCCAGCACCTTGTTGAGTCTGTGCCATGGCCAAATGTGTGCCAAATGAGCACTGCACCTGGCCAGGTGAATCTGGAAGTTCGGATGTTCATCCCTCACACATCACAATGCCACTCATTTATTAGAACATGACTAATGTACCGTGAAAAGCCCTCAGACGTCAGCAACAACTACAGGGTATACTGGTAGTCTAAGGGCAAAGACATGGCCCATCAAAACAGCATGTCCCTGATTGATAATGCAGCCAAGAACCTTTTCATCAGCTTCTTAATCCTCCCAAGCCCGCACCCTTAACTGGCTGGTTTTTTAATGTGCAAAAGAATTTGTGGTGCAGTGTGTGTGCAGCCATGTTTTAGGTAGATTTACAACAAAACAGGACAAAAAGAAAAGCTCTGATTAAACTATTACAGTAAGCAGCAGCATTTTTCTCCAAAACCATCATACTGATTTCCCCTCTGCCTGGTCTCTGTGTATTTCTTGAGGGCTGATGCATACAAGTAACAGTTTAGATAGTTTAATTTCTTCCAGCTGGGTGAAACTCCCCCACCTCCTCGTTTCAGTCCAGTGCAGGATACAAAGGATTGAAAACTGTTTTTGGTGTAAATCTGTCCCTGCGTGTCAGTCTTGCTGTTTTTGTCATCCTGCCTACAGCTTAGTGTCAGAGTGCACATTGTTGCCCTCTAAGGTTAGCTTGCTCACTAGCTTCACTAACTAAACTGGGTGTGTGAGCGGCAAGCCACTAGTTGCTGGTCCTTTTGTTTGTGGTCTTCTTACAGCTTTCCTGCATATCTCAGGGATTACAGTTCAGCTGGTTTAGGTATACCGATGCAGCTGGACTGTTTAATGAATAATTGCGCAGAAAGTTGTGGAGATTACAACTTTCTCAAGTGGAAACGATAACAGAGACTCTTCAAGTAGTGATATTGAGCAAGAACAGGATTCCTAAACAATCAGCAAGTTAAGACGTATTCTTGGCACCTATTCCGATGTTAATAACCCCTCTCTATGTTTGCTCTTGCCCACACAATGTGTGCACATTCTTGTGCAAACAGGCTGTGGGCTTAAAACCCTTATTGCAAAATATTAAGTTATAGTGCCAAACTCTCATAAGAAACAGAGCCAGTGTGTGCACACGGACACTGCCAGGTTGTGTCACACACAACACTGACTCCTGGTTCAGAAAGACTTTTGTATCCTAAATGCAAGTGACGGGAAACTAAAGGCCCATCACTTGCACGTTTTGGTGTGAAATGACATGTTACAGTCACAAATACACAAACACAATTAAAGTTTTCATCATTTTCATGAAAGTGTTTGATTTGATTCCAAAATCAGTTCCCCAGAACTGACTCAAGATTCACTAATTTATCAAATTTCAAGGATTACAAATAATTCATCATAAATAAAATTTTACACCCCAGCAGAATCCTTGTTGGAAACTGTAAAAATCTGGAGTCTTGCACATGCTGCAGAAAAAGACAGTCGTATCATCCTTGGGGGAAGATGCCGAAACTGCTGAAAGAAAAGAACCAGAATTGTCCAGACGTAGAGATTGGAGGGGAAATACTTCAAAACCGGTGTGAAAAAATATCTATTCTGTTCAGTAAATCTGGCTTTACTCTTTGTAATACAGTGGCTTGCAAAAGTATTTGGCCCCCTTGAACTTAAAATCATACATGATTCCAAACATTTTTTTACAAATAAATAACTGCAAAGTGGGGTGTGCGTAATTATTCAGCCCCCTTTGGTCTGAGTGCAGTCAGTTGCACATAGACATTGCCTGATGAGTGCTAATGACTAAATAGCATGCACCTGTGTGTAATCTAATGTCAGTACAAATACAGCTGCTCTGTGACGGCCTCAGAGGTTGTCTAAGAGAATATTGGGAGCAACAACACCATGAAGTCCAAAGAACACACCAGACAGGTCAAGGATAAAGTTATTGAGAAATTTAAAGCAGGCTTAGGCTACAAAAAGATTTCCCAAGCCTTGAACATCCCACGGAGCACTGTTCAAGCCATCATTCAGAAATGGAAGGAGTATGGCACAACTGTAACCCTACCAAGACAAGGCCGTCCACCTAAACTCACAGGCCGAACAAGGAGAGCGCTGATCAGAAATGCAGCCAAGAGGCCCATGGTGACTGTGGACGAACTGCAGAGATCTACAGCTCAGGTGGGGGAATCTGTCCATAGGACAGCCATAAGTTTGCCTTTTTGGAGTTGCAAGAAGAAAGCCATTGTTAACAGAAAACCATGAGAAGTCCAGTTTGCAGTTTGCCACAAGCCATGTGGGGGACACAGCAAACGTGGAAGAAGGTGCTCTGGTCAGATGAGACCAAAATGGAAGTTTTTGGCCAAAATGTGAAATGCTATGTGTGGCGGAAAACTAACACTGCACATCACTCTGAACACACCATCCCCACTTTCAAATATGGTGGTGGCAGCATCCTGCTCTGGGGGTGCTTCTCTTCAGCAGGGACAGGGAAGCTGGTCAGAGTTGATGGGAAGATGGATGGAGCCAAATACAGGGCAATCTTGGAAGAAAACCTCTTGGAGTCTGCAAAAGACTTGAGACTGGGGCGGAGGTTCACCTTCCAGCAGGACAACGACCCTAAACATAAAGCCAGGGCAACAATGGAATGGTCCAGATCTAAATCCAATTGAGAATCTGTGGCAAAATCTGAAAACTGCTGTTCACAAACGCTGCCCATCTAATCTGACTGAGCTGGAGCTGTTTTGCAAAGAAGAATGGGCAGGGATTTCAGTCTCTAGATGTGCAAAGCTGGTAGAGACAGACCCTAAAAGACTGGCAGCTGGAATTGCAGCAAAAGGTGGTTCTACAAAGTATTGACTCAGCGGGCTGAATAATTACGCACACCCCACTTTGCAGTTATTTGTAAAAAATGTTTGGAATCATGTATGATTTTCATTCCACTTCTCACGTGTACACCACTGTGTTGGTCTTTCACGTGGAATTCCAATAAAACTGATTCATGTTTGTGGCTGTAATGTGACAAAATGTGGAAAAGTTCAAGCCACTGTAATTACTGAGGCAGAGTGGCTTTAAGCTCGGGCTGGCATCCCTGAAGGATTTATGAAAATATTCATACAATCATTTACACAGATATAAACAAAATTTAAATAAAACCATGGAAAACTTTCAACATTATTTGTGCTCTTAACGTTCCTCCCCAGTGAATAAACTTCATTATGAGAGCTTTTAATCACACAAATGTCTGTGATCACCTTGTTAAGAGCCACTACTTAATTGAGCAGCTGAGCTTCAGTCAGTGCTGGGTTGCTGCATTACTGCAGTGAGTAAAATCACGGCTTCGTTTATTACCTGCCACAACACTTACCTGCTCTTTCTTGTTGTGCAGGAATCTGTGGATCAGCGGTCTGGATACTGTGGTGAGCAATCGGAAATACTGAGTGAGTGTAAATATATTGTCTGGTTTGATGTCTCAAATCAACAAATTTGCTAAAAAATTTCAAAGTTCGGATTTAATGCTGACAGACAAAGAACTCCTCAGTTTAACTGCGCATTTATTGGATGTAGCAATACTGCTTCGCGTCCTCTCGTCATAAGTTACTGATACACTGGTTTTAGAGAGATTTTTTTTATTTAAATTGGACCTCTTCTGTTCATTTCCTGTTTCATATGTTCTTATTCTTGGACTCTCTAAAGTAGCTTTGCATGATTCACAGCTTAAAACAATTCTTGTTTATCACACTTGGATTTAAAACAGAGCGAAAGTAGTGAGATCAAGATTTAATGAAAGAAAGTACCATCCCTCCATAACTGGGAGAGCCTACAAGCTTTAATATTGTCCAGATCTGAACTCCAACTGGAAAAACAGAAAGACTAACCTTCATCTCTGAGTTCAACCACTGTTATCAGCAGCTTAACAATACGCATTGCAGACACTGGCACACTCTAGAGACTGAAGCATTGCTGAGTGCTGATACTGGAGCAACTTCCCGTCTTATTATTTTAAGGAGCTCAGACAGTTAGGGATCATCTTGTCAATATTGTTCAGCCAAATAAACTGAACGATGCTTCAGATGTATTTTACTCATCCACACAGTGGAAAGACGTCGCCTGTTAAACAGTTCACAAACTTCAACACAACATGAGTTATTTGTGTGCTTAAATACACCGGTGGTCAAGCTTTACTGGACACACAAAGAGAGCACTTAAACAAACAAGAAGAATTAGATAGCCAAACACTATTATGAGGCTAAACACAGCTCTCCTCCCACCCTACATTTTACTGGTATTGAGCATTAGACTTCCCACTCTTAGGGGAAGGCTATCTAAGGCGTTTTCTCAGAGAGAGACGTGTGCGACTTCAGTGCTGAGCACAATGACACCTTCTGGTGTGAATGAGGATTTTGCCTGAAAACAGTTTTTGTGAACAAGCTTGTATGATATACATGAAAATACAGAATGTTTATGATAAAACTGACACCCTCAGCACACTACTCTGTTGTAAGATTCATAATTTTTCTCATCATTAAGATGATGGATATGAGATTAGTGAGAGACTTTTACCATGTGATTCCTTTAAACCAATCATAGATTGGTTCATGGCGTGACGAAGGCCACACGGCTGAAATGAGAATATTTTTGTGTTTCAGAGGATCTAATGCTGTAGCACAGCAGACTAGTTGTAGTAGCTGAAGAGGACTTTTGCCACCATGTAATACTCCTTTAGCTTATTAGACACCAGGCATGCCTCTCTGAAGCAGGAGGTCCATGAAGGAGGTGAGACCGATGGTAGAGTGTGGATCAGCAGCATCTGAAACAGACACTGGATGAGATCTAAATCAAAGTAATGTGCAGGATATTTCTGCTGCTGTAGAAAACCCCACACTCAGTAGTACAATCACACACCTGTAATGGAATATCAGACTCCAGCTCAAGTAGCTTCTCACTCCAGGGAGTAAACCTCATTAACCATATATACCTATCTGTCTGTCTGTCTGTCTGTCTGTCTGTCATGTACATTTCACATACATGTGGAACAGTTTCAGTTTATCACTGAAACAGAAAATACATGAACACAAAAGTGCGATTATACAGGGTCTGCTCAGTTTAATGATATGAAACAGGATTTTGTGTATTTACGATTTGGTTGCATTGAACATGTTCAATGACCCCCAAGGTGTTAAAACCACAACTTATTATTGAAGAGAAGAGAGGCCTTCTGGATATTTGCTAATTCTGGATATTTGTCACCTTAAAGACTGAATGATGAACTTTTACTCAATAAAATGTTGTAGTTTGTTAATGACAAAAATTTGTTTTGGATGTTTTGAGTTTGATATGTGACTTGTATATACTGTAATGTTCAAATTTTAAAACATTATATATCACTGATTTAACTTAAACATGAATATATTTTCATTTTCAGTCAAACCCTCAGACTCAAACTGAGGCAAACATCATGCAAATACAGAGGATATCAATTTAAGGAAAGTTTCTTCCTCCTCTGCTGAGCAACCTCTGAATCATGGTGTGTCTGCTCAGACTTACAAAGGTAGTGGTTAATGTGAAATCGAATGACTGCTTAGAATTTGTCGACAATAGGTCGAGTGGGTCCAGCTACATTTGTGAGTAAATTCGATTTTTATTGAAAGGGTATTCGGAGGTTCTGCTCTCTTTGTGTGCATGTGGAATCTCTGTATTTGTTGTTCCATGAGGGCTGAATAATTACACAATCAATTCTGGACTTAGGAATATGATGCATATGGTCATTTCCCATTCATGTTTTACTGTGTTACACTCTTACACTCTTTTAATTTGCCTCCAGGATCCAGCTGCTGAGGTATGGGAGTGATGAGACAGTGTGAGTGTTAATGGAGATTCCCTGATTTTGGATATGAAAAACTGCTGAGTTGGATTTTGTGGGGGTTCCTGTGGGACCTTTCTTTTTTGGGAGAGGTGTGATGAACCCTGCTCATTGTTTTAAACCTTCTCTAAAGTGTTTCAGATCTGGTGGGTGCAGCAGGGTTCATCAGTGCCAACTGGGCCTTTGGTTCCCAGACTATAAATCTTCCTGCACTGCTTTTTCTTTACTCTTTGTTGTTTGTTGCATTTACAACACTTGCATACATCTCAGCATATGTGCATACCTTACATCATAGCTCCTATTGATTTGTGTAGCTCATTAAGTTCTGTTTCAGTAGTCTAATTTTGTTTATGAACCTTCCTGTCACGGGAGTGGAACGGACTCAGGCGCAGACTGAAGTAGCACAGTTCAACGACACTTTATTAATCACACTGGTGCACTATATACACATGAAGGGGGGGGAAACACCAGGGTCCCGGGGATCAACAGGCTGGGGAGACACACTTCTTCGCACTCGCTCTGCTCCTCGTCCAAACAGTCTCCACACAAGCAGCTCACTCTCCTACTCACGGGGTCCAGGGGTCACAAAAGGGCTGATCCAAGTAAACCTGTGTACACAGACGAGGGTAAGTTGAAGGCAAACACGGGAACAGTAGAATCGCAAGGAAGCCAGGCAATACTAACGAGAGTTACTCAATATTCCAGCGACGAATAGCTCAGAGCCCCAGCCTTAAGAGCCACAGAACTGCAATTCGCTCGAGATCAGCTGCAGGTGCGTGGGCCAAGGGCAGGAGCCCAATCAGAGCTCCGCCCAGGCAGACAGGTAGGAGAGACAGAGCGAGAGAAAAACAACAAACACTTGTGGCCACACTGGGCTGGCCGGGGAGGCACAGGGACCATGACACTTCCAAAGAACCTTCAAAATGCAAACAGTAAAGACATGCAGTTAGTTTAGTTTTATTATAAGTTTTATTATATATAAATACTCCTGAGAGAAGGAAGCATGTTGTTAAAGTAAATTATTTTAAATAACACCCTCTCTTTGTTTGACATTATGTAAATATTAGTATTATATTACCTCTGTTATGACCATCTTGTTGGAATATTTAAATGAGTCCATAGAATGATCTTTGTTGAAGCAGAGACATTTTATTGAGTGCAGGTTTCTTTAACACAACACGCAGAGGCATCGGATTGAAGCAAGGAAAGAAGAATAATCAGATGTAAGTTCAAACTTCAGTCTCAATTTACATTGTTAGCTCAGCACTGGCTTTACATTAAACTTACAGTACTTATTCTGTATTTCTGCTGATTTTAAAAAGACTCAAAAACATTTTTAAAGTAGCTATTCCCCTCATGTGTAATGTATTTTTTTACAGTGCAAAATAAACTATGTTTTCTTACTCATATATTACCTTACCTATATTACCCTATTATCTGTGAAAGTGGTGCAGTTATATTAACTTTGATGGTTGTTTATCTGTCTTTCAAATCTTAGTTTCATCAAACAGAGGAAATATGCACCGGAGGCTTTTTCTGCTCATGCTGATGGGTAAGTCGATCATTTTAACAGTAAAAACTGCAGATTTGCATCACTTCAGATTAGTGCAGGGTTTCTGTGAACTGCTCACAAAACTTGCCATCAGTAGATTTCTGAATGACCTGTGTTTTTTTTGTTTTGTTGTTGTTTTTAGGTCAGTGTTCCTTGATTTTATGCCAAGGCTATAAATACTATTTTATTAAAGAGCCTAAAACTTGGGACGAAGCTCAGCGCTACTGTAGAGAAGGATATAAAGACCTGGCCACAGTGCCTAACATGACATATATGAAGACACTGTACACAGATTCTACAGAGAATCAAGGAAACGCCTGGATTGGGCTGTACAGCATCTCAGGAAAAGAAAACAGGAGGTGGCACTGGTCTCTGCCAGGAGTGGAGTTCAATGCTGAGGAGATGAATTGGAGTGCAGGTGAACCTAATGATGGAGGCGGATATCTTGAGAACTGTGCACTGATTGACAGCTCCAGTCGGTTGTTGGATCGTAGTTGTTCTAATGTTCACCCCTTTATCTGCTATAATGGTGAGAATATGTGACAATAATTGTATTAATTAAACAAAGTGTTTATATTTAAACATATCTACAGCTCATCTCTAATGAATATGACAATATGCTGGTGTTTTAGCCCCTGTGTGCTATCCTGCTCATTTGAATACCCGTCCTCCCACGGTGCTTTCTCTGCCTCTCATGTTACACCAGGACACTGTTCATTTGCTTTGCTGAACCATCTCGTGGTGCCAAATGTCATTACACAAAATTTCATACCAGACCTTTGATCAGAAAACTGTTTCTCTGCCACACAGAGCAAAGTCATCCTGAGCATAATGTCACAGCTGTGGTTATTCCCATAATGTTGGTAGTTTAGTTTTGAAGGTTTCGAGCTATTTTAAGTTGTGTCTTTAGAAAATCAAGTTAAAGATACATTTAAAGATAGAAATGTACATTTCTTATGAGTCTTGTCTTTCTCTTTATTCCACAGAACAAAACAAATCACTACATTTCATTAACGACACAAAAAAGTGGCGTGAGGCTCAGAGCTACTGCAGAGAGAACCACACAGACCTGGCCAGTGGAGCAGAACAGTTAAAGGAAGCAGTCAGTACATTTAAGAGTTCTGATAAAACACGATCATGGATCGGCCTGTTCAGAGACACCTGGAGGTGGTCAGATGGGAGTAATTATTCTTACAGACACTGGAGAGATGTTGGTGAGTTACCTGAAGAGCTGTGTAAAACTGACAGCGGCACCAGGAAATGTGCGATGACTGAATTAAACAAAAAAGGAAAATGGAAAGCTGATGATTGTAACACCAGAAAATCTTTCTTCTGCTACGCTGATGGTGAGATTTACAGAGATTCATCTTTATTTAGTATTTAGTATTTATTTATTTATTGTCATTGTCAAGAACAATGAAATTGCGTTTGGGGCTTCCATACAACCCAAAAAAAAGAAGAAAATAATAAATACCCCTTAAAACCCAAGTGTACATATTTAACCCAGTGTGACTCCAATGCAATAAGACAATCCTTAGCAATAATGTTCGTAGAAATTCAGACAAAGACCTGAGAAACATGACAAAATACAACAATGCAACCCATTCAATATTATTGTACTGTGAGATATGATATCAGATATGATAGTTATCTATTTAAGAAAGAGGGGGGGGGCAGGAGGGGGAAGAGAATAAAGATATGATGCACCAATGCAGACCAGTTCATTGCTATTAAGAAGTTGGATATGGTTATTGTCCGTGAGAGGGGGGCAGAGAGTTCAGGAGCCTCACAGCCTGTGGATACAGGCTGTTGGCCAGTCTGGATGTTCTGGCCTGTATAGACCTGTACCTTCTCCCTGAGGGCAGCAGATGGAAAAGGTGGCGCGCAGGGTGATGTTGGTCCCGCAGGATACTGTGCACCCTCCTCAGACAGCGAGTGGGGAAGATATTACTGATCTCTGGCAGACTTGTTCCAATAATTCTGCCAGCTTCTTTCACCACCCGCTGGAGTGCTTGCTGATCGGCCTTGGTGCAGCTGGGGAACCACACTAGAAATCCATACGTCAGAACGCTGCTGATGGCACAGTTGTAGAAGTTCAACATCAGAGATCTGGGAATGTGTGCGCTCCGCAGTCTCCTCAGGTAGTAGAGGCGCTGTTGGGCCTTCCGTACAACTGAGGTGATATGGTTGCCCCAGGACAGGTCCTCGGTCACAGTTACCCCCAAGAATTTAAAACTGCTCACCCTCTCCACCGCCTCACTGCCAATGAAGAGAGGCAGATGGTTGTTATGGCCCCTCTTCCGGAAATCTACAATGATCTCCTTGGTCTTTTTGGTGTTTAAGACCAAGTTATTGTCGTGGCACCATGACTCTAGTTGTTGCACCTCTGTCCTATAGTTTGTCTCATCATTGTTGGATATAAGTCCGAGCACTGTGGTGTCATCTGCAAACTTAACAATGAGATTGGACGCGCAGGAGGAAATACAGTCATGGGTGAAGAGAGTGTATAGCAGAGGGCTCAGAACACACCCCTGAGGGGCACCGGTGTTGACCACAAGGGTGGAAGAGGTGTTCTTACCCACTCTGACACTCTGTCTACGGTTAGTGAGGAAGTCCACAATCCAGTTGCACAGAGAGGAGTTAAGTCCCAGTTGGTGGAGTTTGGGACGGAGTTTGTATGGCCGGATGGTATTAAAAGCCGAGCTGTAGTCTACAAAGAGGAGCCGTGCATAGGTGTTCCTGTGTTCCAAGTGCTTCAGTAATGTGTGCAGCACTGTGGCGATCGCATCCTCGGTTGACCGGTTCTCCCTGTATGCAAACTGGTGCGAGTCCAGGGATGGTGGAAAAGCAGCTCTGATGTGTTTAATGACCAGTCTCTCCAGGCATTTGGCGGGAATGGGGGTGAGTGCCACAGGTCTGAAATCGTTCAGACATGTGACATTTGACTGTTTTGGGATGGGAACGATGGTTGCTGCTTTGAAACAGGATGGTACCAGTGAACAGGACAGCGAGGTGTTATATATAGAGGTGAAGACGTCCGCCAGGTCGGCAGCACAGTCTTTTAGCACCCGGCCCAGCACTCCATCCGGCCCGGCCGCCTTCCTGGTGTTAATGCTCCGGAACACACGCCTCAGCTCATGAGTGCTCAGGACCGGAGCAGTGTAGGAGCTCCGGGCCGCTGCGTCTGTGCGCGCCGCCATCTTAAGTTCAGCTTGAACATCTGGTTTCTGTCAGTTTTCTTACTGAAGGAATAAAGGTTAAAGCTAAACTAATATTTCTTCTCTCACTGAAAAAGTGTACATGAAGGGCTGGTATATGTTTCATCATAAAGCTTAATAATGCAAGCTGTTATGGAGATAGAGCTACACCCCAGACACATAATGCAGCCTCCCTATAGGAACCTTATAAGAACCAGGGGTCATATTAGTTTATAATAATACTTGTTTATGAATTCTCCAGTTTTTTTCCCTTTTTTTTAAAGGCTCACTCATACATGAAAGATTTTAGTTAATAGGACTTTAATAAAGCAAATTAGGAAAAGTTAAAATTCTAAATTGGAAAAACTTACATCAGGAAAGTAAAAAATATTTCCAACTCTTATTATTACTTATAACACCAGTAAACCTTTCTTCTGCTATGATGACGGTGAGATTTGCAAAAATGCATCTTTCACATCTGGTATCTGTCATGTTTCTTACTCGAGGAATACATATTCAAACTAAACTAATCTTTCTTATTCTTATTGAAAAGAAGTCATCATCAAAGCGAAATAATGCAAGCTTTTATGGAGATAAAGGTATACCCCAGACGCTTAATGCAGACTTCTTTTGTAAGGAACTTAAGACACATTAGTCACATTAGTTTCTGTCAGTGAGGGCCTGTAATGCAACTTACATGTAAATAATTCTTAAGAAAGAAAGAAATCTTCTCGATAACTTGGGGTGGTCGAGGTATACTCTGGGTAACAAGTCATATAACATTAATGATTTTACCACGGGTAAATCAAGAGGAGTAAAGATTTGAAACAGAAAATGCTTAAATTCTTTTTCTTTTGTTTTTGTCCTGATTTGTTTCCTTTTAACCGACCATCCTGTGTTTGTTCATGCCAGAAAACTTCATTCTGATCAAAGAAAACAAAAAATGGGATGAGGCCTTAACTTACTGCCAGCGGCACCATCATGATCTGGTCTGTATCACAAATCCCAAAGAGGAAGAATTAGTGAAGGAGAAAGTGAAGAACGCCACCACACCGTATGTGTGGCTGGGACTGCGCTTCAGCTGTGTTTTTCAACTGTGGCTGTGGGTCAGTGACCGGGTTGTCTGTTATGAGAACTGGGCCAATGAGGATCACGCTGGACGGTGTGGCATGTCTGTAGCCATGGAGACAGGAGGAGAGCATAAATGGTTCAAGAAAAATGATTCAGAGATGTTTAACTTCATCTGTTCGCTGCGATAGGCTTTTAAACCAGTCTAAATGACTGCTTATAGAGTTGATATTTCTCGTAATTATGAAGTCAAAAAATCAAAATCAAAACTAGAAGCAGATGACATCTAACAGTGATAATTTCTCTTTGTGTTTATTCTTAAGGGTTTTTTTGTTTTTTTGTTTTGTTTTTTGCATATTGTTTACTACTACCTACTACAGAATAAGAATCCCTTTTTTGTTTTGTTTTTTCAAACTTAAAAATGTTATAATAGCTAATGTGTCTCAAAACCACATATATGTAATTATTAGTTTGGTGTCTAACATAAAGAGTTTATTCTGTTTCCGTCTACTTTTATTTCTCTTTTTTCTATTTTTTTCTTGAACACTAGATGGTGCATTCGAGTCAGCCAAGCCACTGAAAAATGTCTGAAAAGTCGTGTGCTTGTACTTTAAATGATTCATGTTACCCAGTTTGGTCTTTTTGTGTAAATCAACATTAAACAGTAGCTCTGAAATTATGTTGGACTATGCTTTTGTTTTAACAAAGTAAAAGAATGTGGAAAAACTAATAAATATATTTTTCATAAAGTTTTGTATTCTTAGACAGTTTAAACTTCATTTTTATGCTTTTCAGAAAGAAATAGACCAATATTTACAATCATATAGTAAAAAACCAGGAGGGCTTTGTGACTGAGCTCCCATCTTATTGTTTCCTTTTAGTTATTTTCAATTAATGTCCATGTTAAACACTAGAAGGTCTTTTTCTTTCTTTTCAATGTTGATGGTGGTTAAATTTGTGATAAAAATCTAAGAACATGAAATATAAAATAGTAAAATGCAAGACTGTTGTAAATAGAAGATTAATGCTGCAGTCACTTGCAAATGTAGCAACAGCTTAGAGAATGGTAAAATAAAAAATAAAAAAGCTGAACTGATTTTAAACTGAAAACCTGAACACACAACCTGCTCTCAACCAGGTTGTGTGTTCACCATAAGTTGCCATGGTGATTTAACCAGGTAATAAAAGCAAGTTTCATGACACAGAACATTTTGTTTTTCCCTAAGTCTGATTTTTAAATATAAAAATTCGGTATGAACAACTATTTTAGTTTATCTCCCACAGAAGTGTCTTTCTGTGAAGTGACACTTTATGTATTTATTTGCTGGACAGCCAACAGTGCATATTTCACTTCTTCCTCTTTTCTATCATTTAGTTTCTTAAGACGTGACGCGAGCTGTTACAGTTCACTGTGTCAATGAGGAGGACTGCACACGCAGGAGGAAGAGACAGCAACAAAAAACAAGTTTAAAAAGAACAAACCGGATATGCTTCCAGTAAACACAAAGTCCCACTGTTAAACCAAAAGTAGGAATATTTAAATGTGTACCACAGAATTCTCTTTGTTGAAGCAGAGTGGAATATTTTATTACAGTTTTTTCTGATTGCTTAAGCACATTTTTTGTAACTATTGGCTAATTTTGCAAAACTCTTCACACAAATAAGAAAACCTGTCACCCAATAATCAAAACATTGTAGTTCTCTTGCAAAAGCAAACACAGCTAGATTAACTCTTCACACCTTCGTAAAAATGGTGTTTCCGTATCAAACAGTACACACAAGCCATCATCTACTAAGCACACAATGCGCCAACTGCACACTGATGGTATGAATACAAAACACATCTGGCTTTTGCTTTCTCTGTGCACAAGGTAGGCTATGTCAGTTTGAGCTCATACTTCTGTCATAGATCCATAAGCATAGAGGGATCCAAACTTCAAGTACTGGTGTTTATTCAAACCCATCAAAACAAACACAAGTGTTTATTTCCAAGTATAGGATTATTTGCAGTCGCCATAATGACTATATGGGTTACTTGGTCTGCAGTGAACATGCTTCCTCTGCCCCCCAGGATCTGGTCATCTAGCAATTCTGTAAAGTAACAATTTCAGTATTTTTACATCAATGGTATTGGTGTGTTTCTCATTGGCATATGGCAGTGCTACAAATCTTTGTGCGAAGTGACTGTACTAACCGATTCTCATTTCAAGATGTCCTTATGGTGCTTGCTCCAGTGTAGCGGCTCGAGTTAGGCTGGACCCGTTGGCCAGCTACCCTCAGGGTCATTCCACGGTTGATTACATGGTCCACTATTGTAGCTCTGATGTCATCAGCAATTCTATTTCTTACTCTTCCTACCCTTCCTCTCCCCCTCCTCATCTTCCTCTCCCCCCTCCTCGTCTTCCTCTTGCTCCTCCTTGTCCTTGTCGTCCTCTTCATCCTACTTCTTCACCTCCACGTCCTCTTCCTCGGCCTCCTCTACTTCTCACTCTTTCTGCTCCCTCCATTGTACTCCACACACAGAGCTTACCTGTATAATAGTGCTTAGGCTGATTGCAAAGTGAACGAATTATCTAAGAAAGTTTTCACATGTGAAAGTGTGCCAGACAGTTGGCAAATTAGTGTTAATGATAGCCATACATGTGTATACTTTTGCTAGGAGTGTGTTGGAAATTTGGAAATTGAGTGTTGTGCAGTGAATTGTGCCTACAGTTTTGCAAAGTGTGTGTTACAAAATTGCAAACTGAGTGCAAAGCAGTTTTTGTGCTTTTAGTTTTGCAAACTCAGTGAGTGGTTTTGCTATAAGTCTGACTAGTTTTAGAAATTGTGCTACAGGATTCACAGTTAGTGTTTAGGCATTCGGTAAAAACTGTAAGTGCAGTCTTCTTTACAGCAACACGCAGACGCATCAGAGCGAAGCACAGAAGAATAACCAGATGTAAGTTAAAACTTTGTAGTTGAAATTAACATTTTTACCTACAATATTTATTTCTTCCTCATTTTCTGCTTAATATTAAAATGATTTGCATTTTTAAAATGAAAAACATTTTTAGTTTTAGAATGAACATTTTAAGAATTTTTAAAGTAGGAATTCTCTTGGTTTGTAATAATAATCTTTTTTATGTAAAAGAAACTGGATCCAACCTTTAATTTCTTATTCATATTATTTGAAATTGTCCTGCTTGTTGTGGTTCCTGTTTACAGCTTGATTTTTTCATCCATCTTTCACTGGTCTTCCTTAGAACTCATCTAACTCAAACATCTAACTATATTAACTCAAAATCGACACAATTAAAATCTTAGTTTCATCAAACAGAGGAAATATGCACGGGAGGCTTTTTCTGCTCATCCTGATCGGTAAGTCGATCAATTTAGCATTAAAAACCACAGATTTACTGCATCACTTGAGATTAATGAAGGTTTCTGTGAACTGCTTACAAAACCTGTCAGATAACAACATCCAAAACACAATTTCTGTCAACAACCATGTGTGAGCAGTCTCTATGGGACCTCTGCCCTCCGGATATAATTTTGTTAACAACATTTTTGCCATCAGTAGATTTCTGAATAACTTGTTGTTGTTGTTTTTAGGTCAGTGTTCCTTGATTTTATGCCAAGGCTATAAATACTATTTTATTAAAGAGCCTAAAACTTGGGACGAAGCTCAGCGCTACTGTAGAGAAGGATATAAAGACCTGGCCACAGTGCCTAACATGACACATATGAAGACACTGTACACAGATTCTACAGAGAATCAAGGAAACGCCTGGATTGGGCTGTACAGCATCTCAGGAAAAGAAAACAGGAGGTGGCACTGGTCTCTGCCAGGAGTGGAGTTCAATGATAAAGACGTGAAATGGAGTGGAAATGAACCTAATGATAAAGGCGGACATCTTGAGAACTGTGTAGTGATTGACAGCTCTGGTGGGTTGTTGGATTTTGGTTGTTCTCATGTTCACCGCTTTATCTGCTATAATGGTGAGAATATTTGACAATAATTGTATTAATTAAACAAAGTGTTTATATTTAAACATATCTACAGCTCATCTCTAATGAAAATGAGAAGATGTGATAATTGGCTGCTGGTGTTTTAGCCCCTGTGTGCTATCCTGCTCATTTGAATACCCGTCCTCCCACGGTGCTTTCTCTGCCTCTCATGTTACACCAGGACACTGTTCATTTGCTTTGCTGAACCATCTCGTGGTGCCAAATGTCATTACACAAAATTTCATACCAGACCTTTGATCAGAAAACTGTTTCTCTGCCACACAGAGCAAAGTCATCCTGAGCATAATGTCACAGCTGTGGTTATTCCCATAATGTTGGTAGTTTAGTTTTGAAGGTTTCGAGCTATTTTAAGTTGTGTCTTTAGAAAATCAAGTTAAAGATACATTTAAAGATAGAAATGTACATTTCTTATGAGTCTTGTCTTTCTCTTTATTCCACAGAACAAAACAAATCACTACATTTCATTAACGACACAAAAAAGTGGCGTGAGGCTCAGAGCTACTGCAGAGAGAACCACACAGACCTGGCCAGTGGAGCAGAACAGTTAAAGGAAGCAGTCAGTACATTTAAGAGTTCTGATAAAACACGATCATGGATCGGCCTGTTCAGAGACACCTGGAGGTGGTCAGATGGGAGTAATTATTCTTACAGACACTGGAGAGATGTTGGTGAGTTACCTGAAGAGCTGTCTGAAACTGACAGCGGCACCAGGAAATGTGCGATGACTGAATTAAACAAAGAAGGAAAATGGAAAGCTGATGATTGTAACACCAGAAAATCTTTCTTCTGCTACGATGGTGAGATTTACAGAGATTCATTTTTCACATCTGGTTTCTGTCAGTTTTCTTACTGAGGAATAAATGTTAAAGCTAAACTAATATTTCTTAGTCTCATGGAAAATCTGTACACGAAGAGGTTGGTATATGTTTCATCATAAAGCTAAATAATGCAAGCTGTTATGGAGATAGAGCTACACCCCAGACACATAATGCAGCCTCCTTTCATCAGGAACCTGAGTCACAGGGGTCATATTAGTTTCTGAGTGTGGGTATCGCTACTGTTTCTAATAGGTTCTAGATTTACAGCTATAATGAGACATAATTCTTGTTTCTAAATCCTCCTGATTAAAAGAAAATTAAATATAAAAAGGCTCACTTAAATTTAAATAATAAGACTTTAATAAAGTAAATTGAAAATTCTAAGCTGGAAAAACTTACAGCAGGAAAGTAAAAAAGAAAAAGAAAATTACATTTTTTTTTTTTTAAAAAGGCTCATTTAAATTTAAATAATAAGACTTTAATAAAGTAAATCAGGAAAAGTAAACATTCTAAATTGGAAAAACTTAAAGCAGGAAATTAAAAAATATGTCAAACTGTCCAGCTCTTATTTTTATGAAATTTGTGACTTGTTTTGTTGTTTGTTTTTTCTTTTATTTGCTCCACATATTTTTTTGTATTCTAGGTGGAAAATCTAGAAACCTCATTTCATTTAATTTGAACTGAACATCTGTTTGTTCATGGCAGAAAAGTTGATCCTGATCAATGAAAGCAAAAACTGGGACGAGGCTGTAAATTACTGCAGAGAGCACTATCATGACCTCGTCTCCATCACAAACCTTGAACAGCAGGAACTGGTGCAACAGAAAGCCAAGAATGCCAGCACACCCCACATCTGGCTGGGACTGCGCTACAGCTGTGCTCTTGATCTGTGGTTCTGGGTCAATGACCAGCTTGTCTGCTATGAGAACTGGGCCGATGACACAGACACTGGGGACTGTAACCTGGCTGTAGCCATGGAGACAAGAGGAGAACATAAATGGTTCAAGAAAAATGATGCAGAGATGTTTAGCTTCATCTGTTCTTTATCATAGGCTTTGAAACCATGCTAACTTAATTGTTTTAAATCGTATATTTCTAGTAAGTGTTGTAATCACACTTACTATATTTTTCCTTTATCCAGGCTAGAGATTGATGGGATATAACAACAAGAAGCACTCTGAGTGCAAACCTCCACTCTGGACAGGATTTTTGTTTAATACAATAACGCTGGATTTTGCATGTAATCATTTTCGTTTTTTTTCTCTTTTTAAATGTACTAAGATGTTTGTAGTGCAGTAAAAAAAAAAAAATAAATAAATAAATCCACACCATTGTGGATTTCAAATGTATCTATTTTGTGATACTTTTGAACTCTGATTGAGAGTGCTCCACATAAACTACAACAATACACTGGACTGTAAACTCTCAATATTGGCTGAATTATGCTACTTTATTGAAAGTGTGAAATGTGAGAAAAAAATGTGAAATAATAATAAGCAAGAATAATGAGTTAATGCATTGGATACATTCACTGTTGCCAAATTCCTCACTCGGATTTTAAAGCCAGCATAAAATAAATGTGCAGAAAAGTGACTAATGTGTTTGCACCACTTTAATATTAACACAGCAGAGAGTCAAAAAAAATGAAGATTTTTACTAGTAATGAAAGCTGTCGGATGAACGTTAGGTATCATTTGAAAATAAATTAACAAAGATCATTGTTTATTCTGAAGGAATAAGAAATTGTTAATGTTTCTTAGAAATCTGAAGTTTTATTTCTTTCTTTCCAAAATACATCTCAAAAAGTAAAAAAAAAAAAACTCATTCGCCTATTTTTCATTATATGTAGTCCCATCAGAAATGACTGGTTTTGGGGGGGTGGTTGATCCAAAGTTCAACATCGTGTTTGCTCTCCATTTAATGATATGATGCAAATATTGTTATTGTAGCACTGTTTGTATGATGATATCCAAATGCACACAATAAAATCCTCTTTACTGGAGCAGAATGGAATATTTTACTGAGTGCAGACTTCATTAGCAAAGCACACAGAGACACACTGTGTGCTATGCTGGCAGTGGCAGACTGTATGTGTAGCAAAAAAGGACTCAAATGCAGACCAAAACAGAAAGTGAAACGTGACGTGGAGTAACAGAAAACGAGCAGTTTACTAAGGCTGGTAAAATAAATACAAATGAAGGGCATGGGTGAAACGAAACAATAACCTAAACTGGGTGATCTAAAACTAAAACATGAAAAACCCTTAAACACGGTGAACTGACAGGAATACCTGAAGACGTGCACACAGAGACACATCATGAGTGTCTCTGTGTGCTCATCAGAGTTAAACCACACTGACATGTTTTTCTATGGACTGACTGAACATTTGTGTAAATGGTGCCTCTTCTGAGTAGAAAAAAGTGACCACTATGATATTATTGGGTTAAAAATATTTACCTCTTAAAAATTTCCAGCAGCAGCTGTCAGCCATAATTTAACCGTCCACACATTTTTATTTTTCTGTATATTCTCAATAAAATTCCTGGAAAGAAATGTTTTACAATAATTTTAAATGATTATTGACGACACAAATAAACTCTGTCCAGCGTGTTGGATTGTAAACTTTCCATACGTCTTT
Organism: Rhamphochromis longiceps; assembly: GCF_057381845.1. Lineage (NCBI taxonomy): Eukaryota > Metazoa > Chordata > Actinopteri > Cichliformes > Cichlidae > Rhamphochromis > Rhamphochromis longiceps. Next base: position 6,675,172 of record NC_140573.1, read on the forward strand.
AGTTACATGCTACTTTCTGCTACTACTAGTATTCAAACTATGTCAGTATTATTAAGAAGTTGTAGTTAAAATAGATATGAACACATCTAGAACACAGAAAAGTGTTCTAGATTTAAGATTATAAACTTGATTATCAGCATGAATTTAGTTTATCTTCTACACAAATACTTTCTTGTTGTTTAACTTGTTGGTCAGTTTTCAGAATGACCACAACTACAAAGAAAAACAAATCTCAATTATTAAAAACATTCATTTAATTTAGTCTTTTACCATTTCTCTAACAGAAAGGATGTTTTTAGTTGTGTCTTTCAGCATGTCAAACAGCAGGTTTGGCTTCTTGTCTGTCCTTTTTTCCATTACATTATGTAAATATTGTTATTATATTGCCTGGTGTTTGGCCAGCTTAGAGTTCTTGTTTGCATATTCAAATCCATTCAACAGAGTCTTCTCTGTTGGAGCAGGATGAGGAACTTTATTGAATGCAGTCTTCATTAACACATCAAATAGAGACATCAGAGAGAAGCAAGGAAACACAAATAATCAAATATACATTAAAACTTTGTGGTGCTTTTCAAAGTTTATAATATATAGGTTGAAGTTTAAAGTAGTTTTTCTTTCTTTCATTGTTCAAAATTTGATTTTTCTTTCCATATAGTTTCCACAAAGTAAGAGCATTGCAATAAGTCAGTGGTTGTTGAAGCATGTATTTGTCTAATCTTCTTTGTTTATTCTTAGCTGCATTATTTTCATCTATATGTTTGTTCTTTTTCGTTTACAGTTTCCATATTTCTGTCATGGTCCTGCATCGGACCTGGTACTTTTTTATAATCATAGCCTTAGCAGTATTTTAAATTCCCTGGCTCCACAAAAAACCAGAACTGTACTTTTTTCTCGCTCTGCACCCTGGTACACCCCTGAACTCCGACTACTGAAAGCTAAAGGCCGACAGCTTGAACGTCTCTATAAAAAAACTGGCCTTACTATTCATAAGGATATGTTTAATAACCACGTTCTGTTTTACCAGGAATGTATTAGTCAAACCAAATCTGCTTATTACTCTGCCATTGTCTGCTCAAGTGAGAACTCTACCAAGACCCTTTTCTCACTATTCAACTCTTTTAACAGGCCACCTGATTCTCTGCCTGCTCATCTCTATTCATCTAACTTCTGTGATGCTCTAATGCTATTCTTTATTGATAAAATTCATAAAATACACTTAGACCTGGACCCTAATGCTCAATGTAGCTTCTCTGTCCTAACTTCTCCCCCTTCTCACTTCCTCTCTGTTTTTCAACTTCCATCCTTAGCTGATATTGCTGATCTCATCCATAAATCAAAGCCTTCTACCTGCCAGCTTGATCCTATCCCCACTGTCCTCGTCAAAGCCTGCTTACTCCCTCTCCTTCCCCTCATATCTGCTATTATTCACTCTTCACTCACCACTGGAACTGTTCCTGCTTCCTTCAAAGTTGCTGCTATTACCCCAATTCTGAAAAAAACTGGTCTAGATCCCAACAACTTTAATAATTTTCATCCTATCTCCAATCTACCATTTCTCTCAAAAATCCTTGAAAAAATAGTTGCTTCACAAGTCCATCTTCACCTAACTGATAATAACCTTTACGAACAGTTCCAGTCTGGCTTTCGTCCTCTACATAGCACTGAAACTGCTCTTATAAAAATAACAAACGACCTTCTTATGGCAGCTGATTCTGGTCTCCTCTCCATCCTTATTCTCCTTGATCTGAGTGCAGCTTTTGACACCATCTCTCATCCCATTCTCCTTAGCAGATTAGCTTCTATTGGTCTCTCTCACACTCCACTAGCCTGGTTTAAATCATACCTATCTGACCGCACTCAGTTCATTCAATTAAAATCCTTCACTTCTCAGCTTTCCCCTCTATCCACTGGGGTGCCCCAGGGATCTGTCCTCGGGCCCCTTCTTTTCATCATCTACCTTCTTCCACTCGGACATATTTTTTGTAAATATAATATTCAGTTCCACTGCTACGCCGATGACACCCAGCTCTATCTCTCTACCAAACCTGACTCTACTCTTCCTCCACCCTCCCTCATCCTCTGTCTAGCTGAACTTAATTCTTGGTTCTCCTCCAATTTCCTTAAACTCAACAGCAATAAATCGGAACTTCTTCTGGTTGGCACTAAACGACTGCTATCCAGAATTAACAACTTCTCTCTCACCATCAATAACTCGCTGGTCCCTATCTCTCCCTCTGTGAAAAGCTTGGGTGTCATTCTCGATAGCACATTATCCTTTAACTCACATATCAATAATATTACACGTGCAGCATATTTCCAACTCCGTAACATTAATCGTCTCCGCCCCTTCCTCACACCTCACGCCACTGCCATTCTCATCCATAATCTTGTTATCTCTAGAATTGACTACTGCAACTCATTATTATTTGGCCTTACACAAAAATCTATCAACAAGCTCCAACGTGTCCAGAACTCTGCTGCCCGTATTATTACTAGGACTTCTTTTACCCACCACATCTCCCCAATCCTGAAGCAACTTCACTGGCTCCCGGTTAAACTTCGCATCCATTTTAAAATAATTCTGTATACATTCAAGGCTATTCATTCTCTCTCTCCACCGTACCTCTCTGACTTATTACAGATGAAGCTCCCATCCCGCTGCCTCAGATCTTCATCTTCTCTTTCTCTCTCTGTTCCCTCTGCTCGTCTGATTACAATGGGAGGGAGGGCTTTTAGCTGCTCTGCCCCTCGACTTTGGAATTCCCTACCCCCGGACCTCAGAAATATTAGTTCATTCTCTCTTTTTAAGTCCACCCTCAAAACTCATCTGTTTAAAATTGCCTATCCTTAAATTTCTGTATGCTTTAACTTTTATCTTCTATTTTTATTATTGTGTATATTTCCAGTTTTTATCTGTTGTACAGTGTCCTTGGGTGCTTTGAAAGGCACTATTTAAATAAAATGTATTATTATTATTATTATTATCGGTGACCCAGCGTTTTGTGTTGTTTATTATTAATAGTCTTTGCTTTTGTCTTATTTAGAATCTCTAGTCTTTGGTTTCAGTGTTGTTTAGAGTCCTTCTGTTTCTGTCTCTGTGTTCCAGGTTTGCTGTGCCCCTTGTCATGTCTGCGTCTCTGTGTTAGTTTCCTGTTTTACTTTGACAGTCTGTGTCCTGTGTCAGTGTATTCTGTTTTGCTTCCTGTCTTGTAATGTTCAATTAGTCTCAACTTTGTCCAGTTTTTATTGATCCATGACAAAAATGACAGCAACATTTACAGTTAACATATTAGTTTCAAAAAACATGCAGTGCTGGATTGCCTGCTCATTCTGGTGGGTAAGTAGATCATTTTACCAATAAAAATTACATATTTGAATCACCTTAGATTGATTGAGTGCATTGTTAAGTGATTATAGGGACCACAAATGCTGATATGGCATTATATGATGGGAACACTGGTGTAACTAAACACCAGTCACAAACACCACAGAAAGTTCAAATAACACACAACACAGGCTTCTTCTCACCATCAGTGAGAGTGATGCTATTCTAACATCGAGCTTGCCAATAATTGGAGCTTAATATTTACTTTCCTTTAAAGTTCTTCATCATTAGAGACAAAAAAAAAGATGTTACTGTGGTGGACCACTGGAGGGCTCCACTCACACCCAGTTCTCAGGAAGTGTTGTTGCTGTGTTTTGGAGGGAAAGTGTTTAGTTCTGTGGTGATGAGTAATAAACGAGCAGTGTTTATCAAGAGCTCTAGTGTCGTCTGTGTTTACCTCCACATTGGTGACCCCTGACTCGAACATGCTGCAGTCCGATGGTGGCACCGACTCCGCTCTGGATGCATCAGCAGCCGCCAGCCCTCTGCCTCCGGCTGCAGCTACGTTTGCTGTGGCGCTCGAGCTGCCGGATTTTTGGCTTCACGATCCCCCGTCGTGGTTCGTGCACGTGGAGGCTCAGTTCGCCCTTTGTGGCATCTCGGCTGACGACACAAAATATCACCATGTGGTGACTTCTCTCGACCCGCTAGCCACCCGTCGTGCGTTGACTCTCCTCCGGGACCCACCCACCCGAGGGAAGTACGCCGCCCTTAAGGAGCTGCTTCTTCGCGCTATGCCCTCACCAACGCAGAGCGAGCTGAGAAGCTCCTCTCCCTCTCAGGCCTGGATGGCGGTACGGCTCTCGAACTGATAGAGCACATGCTATCCTTTCTCGGACCGGATGACGGGGGATTCCTCTTTGCCCACATCTTCCTCCGACAGCCGGCGGCGGCCGTGAGAGCCGGCCTCGCCAACTCTCCGCTTCTGGGCATGAAGGATTATCGCTCCCTGGCTGAGGAAGCGGATCGTATTCTCCTGGCTACCCGCACTTCCCACGATCACGACCTAGTTCCAGCCTCGCCGGCGGCGCCTTCCACTTCCCCGCTGACCTGCCACGGCGTACCCGATCCTTTGCTGACGGCAAAGATCGCGGCACAGCGACACCACGGACGGGACCTCAGCATTTTGGCGCCGGAGCGTGCCGCTGCCTGCCGCCTTGCGCTTTTCCGACCCTGGGACATGGACCCTGCCAGCGCGCTGTAGCGGCCGCGACCGCTGCCGACAAAGAAAAACTGCTCTTCATAGAAGACTCGCGCTCTGGGAGACGTTTCCTGGTCGACTCTGGCTCCCAGAAGAGCCTCCTTCCCCCATCTGGAGCCGACAGTTTAGCAGTGGGCTGCGGACCGCAGCTTATTGCGGCTAATGGCTCTCCCATCGCAACGTTTGGGGAAAGGTTCGTGACTGTTTGTTTTCATGGTCGGGATTTCCAATGGACCTTTGTTGTTGCCGCTAGCTCTATACCTATTTTGGGCGCCGATTTTCTTTGTGCCCACGGACTGCTGGTCGATGTCGCTAACAGACGCTTAATCGATGCACTGTCTTTTTCTTCAATAACCTGTTTCACTCGCGCCATCGAGCCCCTGAATCAGGCTAATGTAGTGACTTCAGGGAATGTTTTTCAGCGTTTGCTCTTGGAGTTCCCTTCACTGACTGTTCCTAATTTCTCGAACACGGCAACGAAGCACTGGGTTGAACATTATTCCGACGGTGTTCGCACGCGTCCGCCACCTCGACCCCGCGAAACTCTCCGTCGCTCGGGAAGAGTTTGCTGCAATGGAGCGCCTCGGCATAGTGCAGCGCTCGAATAGTGCCTGGGCTACACATGGTGCCCAAGTCAGACGGTCGGTGGCGGCCATGTGGGGATTTTCGCCGTTTGAATAATGTCACGGAGAACGACCGTTACCCCATTCCCCACATCCAGGATTTTTCCGCCCACCTCGCCGGCACCTCGATTTTTTCTAAAATTGACTTGGTGCGGGGGTATCACCAGGTTCCCGTGTGCGCCGAAGACGTCCCCAAAACTGCCGTTATTACCCCTTTCGGCCTGTTTGAATTTTTGCGCATGCTGTTCGGCCTGAAAGGCGCCGCCCAGACTTTTCAGCGGTTGATGGACTCTGTTTTGCGCGGGCTGCCTTTTGTCTTCATGTACCTTGACGATATATTGGTGGCCAGCTGCTCTGAGAGTCAGCATGCGTCCCATCTGCATCAGGTTTTCCAGCGTTTGGCGGCACATGGCCTGATCGTCAACCCCTCCAAGTGCCAGTTCGGCTTGCCGGTTCTGGATTTCTTGGGCCACCGCATTTCCGCGTCCTGCATCCGTTAAAGCGCTGCAGGAGTTCTTGGGGATGGTCAATTTCTACAACCGCTTTCTCCCCAGAGCTGCGCACCTGCTGCAGCCTCTCTATGCTGCCTTGAAGGGTAAAACAGCTAGGACCAGATTGATTGGCTCCCTGAACGCATCCAGGCATTTTCTGGGGCCAAGACCGCGCTGGCAAACGCCGCCCTGCTGGCAAACGCCGCCCTGCTGGCAAACGCCGCCCTGCTGGCAAACGCCGCCCTGCTGGCAAACGCCGCCTTGCTGGCCCACCCGTTTCCGTCGGCGGAGATTGCGTTGACCTCCGACGTGTCAGACGTGGCAGTGGGCGCAGTGTTAGAACAGCGGGTCTCCGGTGTCTGGCAACCGCTCGCTTTTTTTAGTCGCACGCTTAGGGACAGTGAGCGCAAATATAGCGTTTTTGACAGGGAGTTGCTGGCCCTCCACCTCGCAACACGGCATTTTCGTTTTTTTCTCGAGGGTCGGAGCTTCACCACGTACGTTGATCATAAACCTTTGACATTCGCGATGTCCAAGGTCTCTGATCCGTGGAGCGGGCGCCAGCAGCGCCAGTTGGCAGCCATTTCCGAGTTCACAACTGACATTCAGCACGTGGCTGGTAAGTCCAACTGCGTGGCTGACTGTCTATCCCGCGTGCTGGTTTCTCCCGTTTATGTTGGCATAGACTTTGAGGCTATGGCCGCTGACCAACAGGCCGACCCGGACGTCCTTGCCCTTCGGTCTGCGCAAACGGGCCTTGTACTGGAGGACAGACCCGTGTGGAACGGCGGGCCTAGCCTGCTTTGCGATGTTTCCACCAGCCGTCCACGCCCTGTAGTTCCCCTTTCGTGGCGTCGTCGCGTTTTCGACTCCGTACACGCCCTCTCTCATCCAGGCGTCCGGGCCTCGGTCAAGCTGGTCAGCTCTAGGTTCGTTTGGCCGGGCCTTCGTAAATCGGTGAAAGACTGGGCAGCCGCGTGCATCCCATGCCAATGCGCTAAGATCCATAGGCACACACAGGCGCCCCTCGAATCCTTCCGCGTTCCAGGGAGGCGTTTTGATCATGTGCATGTGGATCTGGTTGGTCCTGTGCCGCAGTCACAAGATTTCACGCACTGTAGTGGACCGCACAACCCGCTGGCCTGAGGCAGTGCCTCTGGCGTCCACTACAGCAGCAGCAGTGGCCAGGGCTTTTTTGTCAACGTGGGTTTCGCGTTTCGGTACCCCCGCCGACATTACCTCAGACAGGGGCCCCTAGTTCGTTTCCGAGCTTTGGTCTGCCATGGCTGACGGCCTGGGGGTCAAGGTCCACCGAACCACTGCGTACCACCCGCAGGCCAACGGGATCTGCGAACGTTTCCACCGGTCGCTTAAGGCCGCGTTCCGTGCTTCTCTCACAGATGGCAACTGGGTTGACCGCCTTCCATGGGTTTTACTGGGGTTGCGCTGCGCGGTTAAAGAAGACCTTGGGGTTTCCCCGGCTGAACTTGTCCTTGGTCAGCCCCTCCGGGTCCCCGGGGAATTCTTGCCTGAGAGCTCACCCCCGTGCTTCGCTCCCTCTGTGCTGTCTCTCCGTCCCCCAAGAGACTCGTTTTGTCTTCCTGGCCCAGTGCACCATTGTGTGCCCGACACCTTTGTTCCGAGGTCGTTGGACTCTTCGCAGTTTGTTTTTGTCAGGCATGACGCTCATAGGCCTCCGCTGCGTCCACTGTATGACGGCCCCTTTCGGGTTATTCAACCGGGCCGCAAGCATTTCCTTAGCCCGAGCTATCTTCAGTTTTTCCTGACCGCCCATGCCAGCCTGGCCCTCAGGCTCGTTTCCCCTCCGCCAGCTCTCCACCCCCCCGGTTCAGCCGTTCTGGACGTTTAATTAAAGCAAGGGTTCTGGACTAGGGGATGGCCCTACTGGGTGTTCGGGGGGGGGGGGGGGGCATGTGTGGTGGACCACTGGAGGGCTCCACTCACACCCAGTTCTCAGGAAGTGTTGTTGCTGTGTTTTGGAGGGAAAGTGTTCAGTTCTGTGGTGATGAGTAATAAATGAGCAGTGTTTATCGAGAGCTCTCGTGTCGTCTGTGTTTACCTACACATTACTTTGATTTATTTGTTTATTGTGTCTGATTGAGAGATACTTACATGCACACATTAGTAGCCTTTAGATTTATAGCCAGGTAGATGAATAACAGTCATAATATTAACTTTGTACCCAAACATAATCCAGCAGTGCAGTACAATTTTCAAATAGTTGAATCATAATGACATTACATCGCATTTTTATTGTTTTCAATAAAAATGTTTGTTTTAAAAAGAGAAAGTCGCTAAAACCTCTTTATTGTAACAGAAAGTAAGAGAAAGGGAAATACGTAAGTACATGAGGTGCATCTATTTTAATTTTGTACTTTTTGTTACAATTACTTTCCAGTGGCTCCAGGTTGTGCAGTCACAGGATTTTGAGATAGCACAGTAGAGCTATTCTTACGACGTTTTAGCTCACGATCAATCTGACACCAGACACATAGGTTGCAGAAACAAGTGTGTACGATGTCTCTCTGGAGAGTCCCCTATGGAGGAAGTAGCTGTTTGTTATTTCTATCCTTTAATTATAACATAATATTTGCATTATAGATAACTGCACTTAGGTTTGCAACGTTACATTAAAGGTTTTTTTTTCATATTCTTGGTTGTTTATTAAAAGGTTTTTGTGTAAAGATTTTTATAAATCTGCATTTCTAGATGAAGAAATGCATCTTATAAATGATATCTGTTAAAAAAAATTAAAAATTGTTTTATTGGTGTCATACCTCAATTCCATATTTCTTTCTCATGGTAATCCTGAATGACAAGGCTACGGGGACAACAAATAATGGTATCCCGAGGATCGATAGTGCCCCAGGGGAGCACATGTCCAAAATCGGAAGGAAAGGGTTCTCTCCAAGTGATTTTGAAATGGTGATCGCATAGCATGGCCAGCACCAAAAAGCATAGCAACCTGAAAATCATGACACAAATAGTAAAATATTGGCATTTTTTACACTTATCAAACATACAACTTAATTCAATTCAATTCAATTCAATTTTATTTATATAGCGCCAAATCACAACATAAGATAAGATAAGATAAGATAAGATAAGATAAGATAAGATAAGATAACCTTTATTAGTCCCACACGTGGGAAATTTGTTTTGTCACAGCAGGAAGTGGACAGTGCAAAAGTTATGAGGCAAAAATTAGAATACAATAAGAATAAATACAGTACACAACTGTACAGAATAGAATAAAATACTATATACAGTAGAATACAATAAAATAAATATACAATAAGATAAAAATAGAATACAAATACAAATACTATATACAACTGAGTAAAAATACAACGATGACAGAAAGGATTATTGCACTTAGTATTATTGCATATGTATGGATGTGTGTGCTTGATCAGTTAAAGTCTTTATTATGGAGTCTGACAGCAGTGGGGAGGAAAGACCTGCGAAATCTCTCCGTCCCACACCGTGGGTGCCGCAGTCTCCCACTGAAGGAGCTGCTCAGTGCTGTCACAGTCTGCTGCATGGGGTGGGAGATGTTGTCCAACAGGGATGACAGCTTAGCCGCCGTTCTCCTGTCACTCGCCACCTCCACTGGGTCCAGAGGGCATCCTAGAACAGAGCTGGCCCTTCGGATCACCCTGTTCAGTCTCTTCCTGTCCCCAGCAGAGATGCTGCCGCCCCAGCAGACCACACCATAAAAGATAGCAGAAGCCACAACAGAGTCATAGAAGGTCTTCAGGAGTGGGCCCTCCACTCCAAACGACCTGAGTCTCCGCAGCAGGTACCTCAAGGCGCTTCATAGATACAGAGAAAAACCCAACAATCATATGACCCCCTATGAGCAAGCACTTTGGCAACAGTGGGAAGGAAAAACTCCCTTTTAACAGGAAGAAACCTCCGGCAGAACCAGGCTCAGGGAGGGGCGGGGCCATCTGCTGCGACCGGTTGGGGTGAGAGAAGGAAGACAGGATAAAAGACATGCTGTGGAAGAGAGACAGAGATTAATAACAGATATGATTCAATGCAGAGAGGTCTATTAACACATAGTGAGTGAGAAAGGTGACTGGAAAGGAAAAACTCAATGCATCATGGGAATCCCCCGGCAGCCTATGTCACGGTTCTGGGTCCGTTGGACCCAGTATTTTGAGTTCATTATGTTTTGGTACTTTTGCATCATGGATTTTCCTTTATGTTTCTCTGGTACTTGGTGTTTCTGTTATCTTGGTGTTTTTTTTATATTATGATCTGATACTGTTGTGATTATGATTATTATTTAGTAGACTTTGGTCAGCGTCTAGTCTGTCTAGTCTGTGTCTTAGTAAAGTGTGTTTTGTTTCCTGTTTTACTTTGAAGGTTCTTGTTCCTGTCTGATGTCAGTATTCCGGCTTCGCTCTCCCTGTCTCGTTAGGTCTTATTTCTCCCAGCTGTGTCCCCCTTCTGTCTCTAATTCCTTGATGACTCCCTCAGTGTATTTAAACCCAGTGTGTCTTTATGTCAGTGTCGCGTCGTTAACGTCTGTTCACCCTCAGACCGTGCCTGTGTGTTCCAGCTTGTGTTTTCATGTTTGGTTTATGTTTTGTTTTCTGGCCAGCAATAAAGCTGTGGTTTTGATTCTCAAATCTATGTTCGAGTCCTGCGTTTGGATCCTCCTCTCCGCCTGCCAGCACACAGAGCCTTGACAGAACGACGCGACCACAAGATGGATCCAGCGGACTCACCTTTTGCCTCAGAGGGAAAGTACCTCGCACAGCTGTGGGATTATTGCTGGCGCATAATTCACGCTGTGGATGACTACAGGAGGCTTCCAGAGGTAGTGTTTCTAGACAACTTCTTGTCATCCCCTACCTTCACCATAACCTTTCTGGACATTAACGGATTAAAAACAATAGTAACAGCTCTGAGGGCCAGTTTTTGTTTTAAACTGTTTGGCATGGGCGGCCCAGGGAAGGAGGATTCTGCTGCTCTCCTGGAGGCCCTTGCCACTTGGTGCTCTCGACGTCAGCAGTATGTTTTACCAAGGTTCATTGCCAAGTCGTTCGATCCACCTTTAAAGAAGAAATGCAACCCTCACCATCATCATCATCATCCAACCACACTTCTATTCTCTCCTGTAGTACGGACTGGTGCAGTTTTCATTTCCACACCTTCAGCTCAGTTAGCTGATCAGCAGCCACCAGCAGCTCAGTTAGCTGATCAGCAGCCACCAGCAGCTCAGTTAGCTGATCAGCAGCCACCAGCAGCTCAGTTTACAGTGTCCCCAGCTCAGCAGCCACCAGCAGCTCAGTTTACAGTGTCCCCAGCTCAGCAGCCACCAGCAGCTCGGTTTACAGTGTCCCCAGCTCAGCAGCCACCAGCAGCTCGGTTTCCAGTGTCCCCAGCTCAGCAGCCACCAGCAGCTCGGTTTCCAGTGTCACCTGCTCAGCAGCCACCTGTAGCCCGGTTTCCAGTGTCACCTGCTCAGCAGCCACCTGTAGCCCAGTCACCAACTCCACCACCACCACTATCACCTCAAGTTCAGTTATCCATGGCTCAGTCGCTACCTCAATCAGACTTTTTGCAGACTTTATTACGGTCCATGGCCCAGTCAGTAGCGCAGCTAGTGCAGGAATCGTTAGCTTTGTCTTCTGCTAAATCAGCCTCTCATCTCCACCCTCAGTCAGGGGTCCCTATTGCCTCTGGCCCTGCATCTGCTCCAGCTGGAGGGCCTGAGGAGCCCGTCCAGCCTCAAGTGTCGTCAGCTGGAGGGCCTGAGGAGCCCGTCCAGCCTCAAGTGTCGTCAGCTGGAGGGCCTGAGGAGCCCGTCCAGCCTCAAGTGTCGTCTGCTGGGGGTTCGGGGGAACCCAGCCAGCCTCATGTCTCGTCTGCTGGGGGTTCGGGGGAACCCAGCCAGCCTCATGTCTCGTCTGCTGGGGGTTCGGGAGAACCCAGCCAGCCTCATGTTTCGTCTGCTGGAGGGCCCGAGGAGCCCGTCCAGCCTCAAGCCACGTCTGCTGGAGGGTCCGAGGAGCCCGCCCAGCACCACGCCTCATTAGCTGAGGGTCCTGGAGGACCCAGCCAGCACATCCTCACATCTGCTGGCGGTCCGGGGAAGTTTGTTCAGCTACCATCTGCTGAAACATCCCCTGTGACTCCTACATCACCGCCTGCGGCATTCACATCATCACCATTTGCATCACCGCCTGCAGCGTCGCTGCCGTCAGGTTCCGCAGCCGTCCCGCTGCCGTCAGGTTCCGCAGCCGTCCCGCTGCCGTCAGGTTCCGCAGCCGTCCCGCTGCCGTCAGGTTCCGCAGCCGTCCCGCTGCCGTCAGGTTCCGCAGCCGTCCCGCTGCCGTCATCCACGCCTGGTCCGGCTTCAGCTCCGCCCACGCCGTCGCCTGGTCCGGCCTCCGCTTCTTCATCCACGCTTGGTCCGGCTTCGGCCTCCGCTTCAGCCTCGCCTGGTCCGGCCTCCGCTTCTTCATCCACGCTTGGTCCGGCTTCGGCCTCCGCTTCAGCCTCGCCTGGTCCGGCCTCCGCTTCTTCATCCACGCTTGGTCCGGCTTCGGCCTCCGCTTCAGCCTCGCCTGGTCCGGCTTCGGCTTTAGCTTCAGCTTTGTCTGGTCCGGCCTCTGCTCCGCCTTTAGCTTCAGCTTCAGCTTCGTCTGGTCCGGCCTCTGCTCCGCCTTCGTCTTCGTCTGGTCCGGCCTCTGCTCCGTCTTCGCCTTGGTCTGGTCCTGCGGTTGCCACGCCGCCGTCGGAGCCAGCTCGATCCGTTCCGCCTCGCCTCTGCCGGCCGTTTTCCAGGCCTCTAAGGTGGCGTCATGGCCTTCGGGGACGGCCTCCGGAAAAGGTTTGTCGTCGCCGCCGCTGGCATCGCGGCCGCCCTCCGGACCTGCTCAGTGGCCGCCACTGCCTTCCAAGTGGTCGGCCTCCAGAACTGTTTGCCTGTCGCCGCCGCTGGCATCGCGGCCGCCCTCCGGACCTGCTCAGTGGCTGCCACTGCCTTCCAAGTGGTCGGCCTCCGGAACTGTTTGCCCGTTGCCGCCGTTGCTGTGTGCACGGTCGGCCTCCAGAACTGTTTTGCCTGTCGCCGCCGTTGCCGTGTGCACGGTCGGTCTCCTGACCTCTTCATGGACTCTTGAGCTTTTGTTTCATTTTGTTTTTGATGTGCTTTCTTGTGTGTTTGGACTCTTGTGCTCCTTTTTGTTTCGGACCCTCCGTCCTGGGCCCCCTCCGCCCGCCCTGGCCTGGTGCTCTGTGCTTTTTCGTTTTGGGCTGTCGGGAGCCAGCCCTTAGAGGGGGGGTACTGTCACGGTTCTGGGTCCGTTGGACCCAGTATTTTGAGTTCATTATGTTTTGGTACTTTTGCATCATGGATTTTCCTTTATGTTTCTCTGGTACTTGGTGTTTCTGTTATCTTGGTGTTTTTTTTTTTTTTTTTTTTTTTTTTTTTTATATTATGATCTGATACTGTTGTGATTATGATTATTATTTAGTAGACTTTGGTCAGCGTCTAGTCTGTCTTAGTAAAGTGTGTTTTGTTTCCTGTTTTACTTTGAAGGTTCTTGTTCCTGTCTGATGTCAGTATTCCAGCTTCGCTCTCCCTGTCTCGTTAGGTCTTATTTCTCCCAGCTGTGTCCCCCTTCTGTCTCTAATTCCTTGATGACTCCCTCAGTGTATTTAAACCCAGTGTGTCTTTATGTCAGTGTCGCGTCGTTAACGTCTGTTCACCCTCAGACCGTGCCTGTGTGTTCCAGCTTGTGTTTTCATGTTTGGTTTATGTTTTGTTTTCTGGCCAGCAATAAAGCTGTGGTTTTGATTCTCAAATCTATGTTCGAGTCCTGCGTTTGGATCCTCCTCTCCGCCTGCCAGCACACAGAGCCTTGACAGCCTATGTCTATTGCAGCATAACTAAGGGAGGATTCAGGGTCACCTGGTCCAGCCCTAACTATATGCTTTAGCAAAAAGGAAAGTTTTAAGCCTAATCTTGAAAGTAGAGATGGTGTCTGTCTCCTGAATCCAAACTGGAAGCTGGTTCCACAGAAGAGGGGCCTGAAAACTGAAGGCTCTGCCTCCCATTCTACTTTTAAATACTCTAGGAACAACAAGTAGGCCTGCAGAGCGAGAGCGAAGTGCTCTAATAGGGTGATATGGTACTACAAGGTCATTAAGATAAGATGGGGCCTGTTTATTTAAGACCTTGTATGTGAGGAGCAGGATTTTGAATTCAATTCTGGATTTAACAGGAAGCCAATGAAGGGAAGCCAAAACAGGAGAAATATGCTCTCTCTTTCTAGTCCCTGTCAGGACTCTTGCTGCAGCATTTTGGATTAGCTGAAGGCTTTTCAGTGAGTTAAAGTTAAAGTCCAGTATTGATTCTTACAAGACAACTTGTCTTCCATGCAGTCAAAGAGGCCAGAGCCCCACTCTGCTGACGACGGCTCTGTCATTGGGCTGCAGATGATGACCTGATTGGATCTGAAAACCGTGCTGTATATGTTAACTTAAAAAAAAAATAGAATAAAGAACAAACACACAAATATAAAACACCCTCTATGCTCCATGTTTCTAAATATCATAAATATGGTTTCATGTAAATCAGGTTTGCCACTGTGGATCCTTCAAGAAGATATAACATTGTTCAAAATGAAATCAGTTTACTGTGAATGCATCCATATGGAAATTCTTTGTTGGTAAGTAAAATTCATTTATTAAGCGCTGTGCACAGAAAGAGTAAATTTGATAAGAACATGATGTTCCACAATAGCCAGTAAAAATTTAGTCAGCTACATTCCAAGTCCTTCATTTTAAAGATACAGTAAATAAGGTTTTTAAAAGGCAGGGACAAAATTTGTTGTAATGCATTCGGACTCATATGTGTGCAGTTATTAATATTTTAATAGGGATAAATCCCTTCATTATACTACTTTATCCTCCAATCCAAACTATAGCAATTTAAATAACTTTGAAACTGAAAAATAATAAATTAAAAAAGAACTTTTTTTCCTTATTAAATCACACTTTTTGGATAAATATCTATCATTACTTATAATATTTAAACGTATATACTTAAACAAGATATAAGTTGCCATGTTAAATTTTAATTTGTCTTACCTGATGTAGATGGAAGTGCTGTTGTCACCTTTTAGGCTGTGAGAGAATTAAACAGTGTACTCTGAGGAGCGATACTTAAAGCAAATTTCCTCAGTTATCAACTATCATCAACATTTTTTTGTAGACCCACAAAAATGTTGACATAAGTTAATATAGAGTAAAACAAAAAGCTGTCAAAAATATTTCTATGGAACTGAAACAAATGAAGTTGGATCATTCATTTTGTTCACATTCTTGTGCAAACAGTCTGTGGGCTTAAAACCCTTATTGCAAAATATTAAGTTATAGTGCCAAACTCTCATAAGAAACAGAGCCAGTGTGTGCACACGGACACTGCCAGGTTGTGTCACGCACAACACTGACTCCTGGTTCAGAAAGACTTTTGTATCCTAAATGCAAGTGACGGGAAACTAAAGGCCCATCACTTGCAGTTTTTGGTGTGAAATGACACGTTACTGTCACAAATACACAAACACAATTAAAGTTTTCATCATTTTCATGAAAGTGTTTGATTTGATTCCAAAATCAGTTCCCCAGAACTGACTCAAGACTCACAAATTTGCTCAAAACTGTGAAAATATCTATTCTGTTCAGTAAGTCTGGCCTTACTCTTTGTAATAATTACTGAGGCAGAGTGGCTTTAAGCTCGGGCTGGCATCCCTGAAGGATTTATGAAAATATTCATACAATCATTTACACAGATATAAACAAAATTTAAATAAAACCATGGAAAACTTTCAACATTATTTGTGCTCTTAACGTTCCTCCTCAGTGAATAAACTTCATTATGAGAGCTTTTAATCACACAAATGTCTGTGATCACCTTGTTAAGAGCCACTACTTAATTGAGCGGCTGAACTTCAGTCAGTGCTGGGTTGCTGCATTACTGCAGTGAGTGAAATCACGGCTCCTTTTATTACTTGCCACAACACTTACCTGCTCTTTCTTGTTGTGTAGGAATCTGTGGATCAGCGGTCTGGATACTGTGGTGAGCAATCGGAAATACTGAGTGAGTGTAAATAGATTTATTCAGTAAAAGGACCAGATGTTACAGTTATGAGGAAAAGCAGCCCAGAAACTTTACCAGCTGCACACATCGTTGTGTGCCTCAACTTTTGTTCTTTGACCTAAGCTAATCTGCCATTTTTCCTTGGTTAGGTTTAGAGATCTGATCTATATTATAATTTTACAATTTGGGACACATCGTCGGTAGTGGACCTTTGATTCATCGGGTGTTTCGGCCATTATCACTAGACACCCTCATCCAAGGAGGCCCTGCCAGGGTTGATCAGGGTTGTCACTGGTTTATGTAAAATTTCTATTTCTCTTCTTCTTTCTACTGTTTAGTTTTCTACAGTTTATTCTATCTATTCAATGCAACTGAGAAATATTTACCTCTTTAAAATTTATGGAGCCTCATTTCTTCAAAGGGACAGAAAAGGTGATAGAGAGATGTAAGACAAGTAAGTAAGATAAGATAGGAGAGAGGAGAGCCGGAAGGGGGGCGCCCAGTCTGGCTTCCCACACCTCCCCGCCAGATTGGACTGTACACTCTACCTCCCCACTGCCTCCCAGAAAAGGGGAGAAGAGCAGAACCAACTGGAAAAACAGAAAGACTAACCTTCATCTCTGAATTCAACCACTGTTATCAGCAGCTTAACAATACGCATTGCAGACACTGGCACACTCTAGAGGCTGAAGCATTGCTGAGTGCTGATACTGGAGCAACTTCCCGTCTTATTATTTTAAGGAGCTCAGACAGTTAGGGATCATCTTGTCAATATTGTTCAGCCAAATAAACTGAACGATGCTTCAGATGTATTTTACTCATCCACACAGTGGAAAGACGTCGTCTGTTAAACAGTTCACAAACTGCAACACAACATCAGTTATCTGTGTGCTCAAATACACCGGTGGTCAAGCTTGTACTTGACACACATAGAGAGCACTTAAACAAACAAGGAGTATGCCATAGCTAAACACTATTATGAGGCTAAACACAGCTCTCTTCAGAGGATCTAATGCTGTATCATAGCAGACTCGTTGTAGTAGCTGAAAAGGACTTTTGCCAGTTTGCCAAACTGTGTTCATGCACATTTGCACATATACACACACATTCAGTAAGATTCAGCCAATTAAGAATTTCTGGCTATTAGACATCTCAAACGTGCGCGCTATCAATCAGGTAATGAGTAAACTTAAAATGTGCTGCTGAATTGGATTTTGTGGGGGTTCCTGTGGGACCTTTCTTTTTTGGGAGAGGTGTGATGAACCCTGCTCATTGTTTTAAACCTTCTCTAAAGTGTTTCAGATCTGGTGCTAACTGGGCCTTTGGATCCCAGATTATAAATCTTCCTGCACTGCTTTTCTTTACTCTTTGTTGTTTGTTGCATTTACAACACTTGCATACATCTCAGCATACGTGCATACCTTACATCAGCGGTCCCCAACCTCGGGCCTCGGACCAGTACCGGTCTGTGAGTCGTTTGGTACCGGGCCGTGAGAGTTGAGGCTCAGGTGTGAAATGTATGATTTTCAGGGTTTTTATCAGTTTTCAGCGTTATTTTGTTATCGTTTTTATCGTTAACTCGGTTTTCCTGGGTCTTTTCATGTGTGTTATCAATAAATCTTATTTTTTCGGTACCGGTACTAGTTTTATTTTGCTGTATTTATCCGTGACACCTTAAAGGCCGGTCCGTGAAAATATTGTTGGGCATAAACCGGTCCGTGGCGCAAAAAAGTTTGGGGACCGCTGCCTTACATCATAGCTCCTATTGATTTGTGTAGCTCATTAAGTTCTGTTTCAGTAGTCTAATTTTGTTTATGAACCTTCCAAAGAACCTTCAAAATGCAAACAGTAAAGACATGCAGTTAGTTTAGTTTTATTATAAGTTTTATTATATATAAATACTCCTGAGAGAAGGAAGCATGTTGTTAAAGTAAATTATTTTAAATAACACCCTCTCTTTGTTTGACATTATGTAAATATTAGTATTATATTACCTCTGTTATGACCATCTTGTTGGAATATTTAAATGAGTCCATAGAATGATCTTTGTTGAAGCAGAGACATTTTATTGAGTGCAGGTTTCTTTAACACAACACGCAGAGGCATCGGACTGAAGCAAGGAAAGAAGAATAATCAGATGTAAGTTCAAACTTCAGTCTCAATTTACATTGTTAGCTCAGCACTGGCTTTACATTAAACTTACAGTATTTATTCTGTATTTCTGCTGATTTTTAAAAGACTCAAAAACATTTTTAAAGTAGCTATTCCCGTCATGTGTAATGTATTTTTTTACAGTGCAAAATAAACTATGTTTTCTTACTCATATATTACCTTACCTATATTACCCTATTATCTGTGAAAGTGGTGCAGTTATATTAACTTTGATGGTTGTTTATCTGTCTTTCAAATCTTAGTTTCATCAAACAGAGGAAATATGCACCGGAGGCTTTTTCTGCTCATGCTGATGGGTAAGTCGATCATTTTAACAGTAAAAACTGCAGATTTGCATCACTTCAGATTAGTGCAGGGTTTCTGTGAACTGCTCACAAAACTTGCCATCAGTAGATTTCTGAATGACCTGTGGGGTTTTTTTTGTTTTGTTGTTTTTAGGTCAGTGTTCCTTGATTTTATGCCAAGGCTATAAATACTATTTTATTAAAGAGCCTAAAACTTGGGACGAAGCTCAGCGCTACTGTAGAGAAGGATATAAAGACCTGGCCACAGTGCCTAACATGACACATATGAAGACACTGTACACAGATTCTACAGAGAATCAAGGAAACGCCTGGATTGGGCTGTACAGCATCTCAGGAAAAGAAAACAGGAGGTGGCACTGGTCTCTGCCAGGAGTGGAGTTCAATGATAAAGACGTGAAATGGAGTGGAAATGAACCTAATGATGGAGGCGGACATCTTGAGAACTGTGCACTGATTGACAGCTCTGGTGGGTTGTTGGATATTGGTTCTTCTCATGTTGACCCCTTTATCTGCTATAATGGTGAGAATATTTGACAATAATTGTATTAATTAAACAAAGTGTTTATATTTAAACATATCTACAGCTCATCTCTAATGAAAATGAGAAGATGCGATAATTGGCTGCTGGTGTTTTAGCCCCTGTGTGCTATCCTGCTCATTTGAATACCCGTCCTCCCACGGTGCTTTCTCTGCCTCTCATGTTACACCAGGACACTGTTCTTTGCTTTGCTGAACCATCTCGTGGTGCCAAATGTCATTACACAAAATTTCATACCAGACCTTTGATCAGAAAACTGTTTCTCTGCCACACAGAGCAAAGTCATCCTGAGCATAATGTCACAGCTGTGGTTATTCCCATAATGTTGGTAGTTTAGTTTTGAAGGTTTCGAGCTATTTTAAGTTGTGTCTTTAGAAAATCAAGTTAAAGATACATTTAAAGATAGAAATGTACATTTCTTATGAGTCTTGTCTTTCTCTTTATTCCACAGAACAAAACAAATCACTACATTTCATTGATGATACAAAAAAGTGGCGTGAGGCTCAGAGCTACTGCAGAGAGAACCACACAGACCTGGCCAGTGGAGCAGAACAGTTAAAGGAAGCAGTCAGTACATTTAAGAGTTCTGATAAAACACGATCATGGATCGGCCTGTTCAGAGACACCTGGAGGTGGTCAGATGGGAGTAATTATTCTTACAGACACTGGAGAGATGTTGGTGAGTTACCTGAAGAGTGGTCTAAAACTGACCACGGCACCAGGAAATGTGCGATGACTGAATTAAACAAAAAAGGAAAATGGAAAGCTGATGATTGTAACACCAGAAAATCTTTCTTCTGCTACGCTGATGGTGAGATTTACAGAGATTCATCTTTATTTAGTATTTAGTATTTATTTATTTATTGTCATTGTCAAGAACAATGAAATTGCATTTGGGGCTTCCATACAACCCAAAAAAAAGAAGAAAATAATAAATACCCCTTAAAACCCAAGTGTACATATTTAACCCAGTGTGACTCCAATGCAATAAGACAATCCTTAGCAATAATGTTCGTAGAAATTCAGACAAAGACCTGAGAAACATGACAAAATACAACAATGCAACCCATTCAATATTATTGTACTGTGAGATATGATATCAGATATGATAGTTATCTATTTAAGAAAGGGGGGGGGGGGGGGGCAGGAGGGGGAAGAGAATAAAGATATGATGCACCAATGCAGACCAGTTCATTGCTATTAAGAAGTTGGATATGGTTATTGTCCGTGAGAGGGGGGCAGAGAGTTCAGGAGCCTCACAGCCTGTGGATACAGGCTGTTGGCCAGTCTGGATGTTCTGGCCTGTATAGACCTGTACCTTCTCCCTGAGGGCAGCAGATGGAAAAGGTGGCGCGCAGGGTGATGTTGGTCCCGCAGGATACTGTGCACCCTCCTCAGACAGCGAGTGGGGAAGATATTACTGATCTCTGGCAGACTTGTTCCAATAATTCTGCCAGCTTCTTTCACCACCCGCTGGAGTGCTTGCTGATCGGCCTTGGTGCAGCTGGGGAACCACACTAGAAATCCATACGTCAGAACGCTGCTGATGGCACAGTTGTAGAAGTTCAACATCAGAGATCTGGGAATGTGTGCGCTCCGCAGTCTCCTCAGGTAGTAGAGGCGCTGTTGGGCCTTCCGTACAACTGAGGTGATATGGTTGCCCCAGGACAGGTCCTCGGTCACAGTTACCCCCAAGAATTTAAAACTGCTCACCCTCTCCACCGCCTCACTGCCAATGAAGAGAGGCAGATGGTTGTTATGACCCCTCTTCCGGAAATCTACAATGATCTCCTTGGTCTTTTTGGTGTTTAAGACCAAGTTATTGTCGTGGCACCATGACTCTAGTTGTTGCACCTCTGTCCTATAGTTTGTCTCATCATTGTTGGATATAAGTCCGAGCACTGTGGTGTCATCTGCAAACTTAACAATGAGATTGGACGCGCAGGAGGAAATACAGTCATGGGTGAAGAGAGTGTATAGCAGAGGGCTCAGAACACACCCCTGAGGGGCACCGGTGTTGACCACAAGGGTGGAAGAGGTGTTCTTACCCACTCTGACACTCTGTCTACGGTTAGTGAGGAAGTCCACAATCCAGTTGCACAGAGAGGAGTTAAGTCCCAGTTGGTGGAGTTTGGGACGGAGTTTGTATGGCCGGATGGTATTAAAAGCCGAGCTGTAGTCTACAAAGAGGAGCCGTGCATAGGTGTTCCTGTGTTCCAAGTGCTTCAGTAATGTGTGCAGCACTGTGGCGATCGCATCCTCGGTTGACCGGTTCTCCCTGTATGCAAACTGGTGCGAGTCCAGGGATGGTGGAAAAGCAGCTCTGATGTGTTTAATGACCAGTCTCTCCAGGCATTTGGCGGGAATGGGGGTGAGTGCCACAGGTCTGAAATCGTTCAGACATGTGACATTTGACTGTTTTGGGATGGGAACGATGGTTGCTGCTTTGAAACAGGATGGTACCAGTGAACAGGACAGCGAGGTGTTATATATAGAGGTGAAGACGTCCGCCAGGTCGGCAGCACAGTCTTTTAGCACCCGGCCCAGCACTCCATCCGGCCCGGCCGCCTTCCTGGTGTTAATGCTCCGGAACACACGCCTCAGCTCATGAGTGCTCAGGACCGGAGCAGTGTAGGAGCTCCGGGCCGCTGCGTCTGTGCGCGCCGCCATCTTAAGTTCAGCTTGAACATCTGGTTTCTGTCAGTTTTCTTACTGAAGGAATAAAGGTTAAAGCTAAACTAATATTTCTTCTCTCACTGAAAAAGTGTACATGAAGGGCTGGTATATGTTTCATCATAAAGCTTAATAATGCAAGCTGTTATGGAGATAGAGCTACACCCCAGACACATAATGCAGCCTCCCTATAGGAACCTTATAAGAACCAGGGGTCATATTAGTTTATAATAATACTTGTTTATGAATTCTCCAGTTTTTTTCCCTTTTTTTTAAAGGCTCACTCATACATGAAAGATTTTAGTTAATAGGACTTTAATAAAGCAAATTAGGAAAAGTTAAAATTCTAAATTGGAAAAACTTACATCAGGAAAGTAAAAAATATTTCCAACTCTTATTATTACTTATAACACCAGTAAACCTTTCTTCTGCTATGATGACGGTGAGATTTGCAAAAATGCATCTTTCACATCTGGTATCTGTCATGTTTCTTACTCGAGGAATACATATTCAAACTAAACTAATCTTTCTTATTCTTATTGAAAAGAAGTCATCATCAAAGCGAAATAATGCAAGCTTTTATGGAGATAAAGGTATACCCCAGACGCTTAATGCAGACTTCTTTTGTAAGGAACTTAAGACACATTAGTCACATTAGTTTCTGTCAGCGAGGGCCTGTAATGCAACTTACATGTAAATAATTCTTAAGAAAGAAAGAAATCTTCTCGATAACTTGGGGTGGTCGAGGTATACTCTGGGTAACAAGTCATATAACATTAATGATTTTACCACGGGTAAATCAAGAGGAGTAAAGATTTGAAACAGAAAATGCTTAAATTCTTTTTCTTTTGTTTTTGTCCTGATTTGTTTCCTTTTAACCGACCATCCTGTGTTTGTTCATGCCAGAAAACTTCATTCTGATCAAAGAAAACAAAAAATGGGATGAGGCCTTAACTTACTGCCAGCGGCACCATCATGATCTGGTCTGTATCACAAATCCCAAAGAGGAAGAATTAGTGAAGGAGAAAGTGAAGAACGCCACCACACCGTATGTGTGGCTGGGACTGCGCTTCAGCTGTGTTTTTCAACTGTGGCTGTGGGTCAGTGACCGGGTTGTCTGTTATGAGAACTGGGCCAATGAGGATCACGCTGGACGGTGTGGCATGTCTGTAGCCATGGAGACAGGAGGAGAGCATAAATGGTTCAAGAAAAATGATTCAGAGATGTTTAACTTCATCTGTTCGCTGCGATAGGCTTTTAAACCAGTCTAAATGACTGCTTATAGAGTTGATATTTCTCGTAATTATGAAGTCAAAAAATCAAAATCAAAACTAGAAGCAGATGACATCTAACAGTGATAATTTCTCTTTGTGTTTATTCTTAAGGGTTTTTTTGTTTTTTTGTTTTGTTTTTTGCATATTGTTTACTACTACCTACTACAGAATAAGAATCCCTTTTTTGTTTTGTTTTTTCAAACTTAAAAATGTTATAATAGCTAATGTGTCTCAAAACCACATATATGTAATTATTAGTTTGGTGTCTAACATAAAGAGTTTATTCTGTTTCCGTCTACTTTTATTTCTCTTTTTTCTATTTTTTTCTTGAACACTAGATGGTGCATTCGAGTCAGCCAAGCCACTGAAAAATGTCTGAAAAGTCGTGTGCTTGTACTTTAAATGATTCATGTTACCCAGTTTGGTCTTTTTGTGTAAATCAACATTAAACAGTAGCTCTGAAATTATGTTGGACTATGCTTTTGTTTTAACAAAGTAAAAGAATGTGGAAAAACTAATAAATATATTTTTCATAAAGTTTTGTATTCTTAGACAGTTTAAACTTCATTTTTATGCTTTTCAGAAAGAAATAGACCAATATTTACAATCATATAGTAAAAAACCAGGAGGGCTTTGTGACTGAGCTCCCATCTTATTGTTTCCTTTTAGTTATTTTCAATTAATGTCCATGTTAAACACTAGAAGGTCTTTTTCTTTCTTTTCAATGTTGATGGTGGTTAAATTTGTGATAAAAATCTAAGAACATGAAATATAAAATAGTAAAATGCAAGACTGTTGTAAATAGAAGATTAATGCTGCAGTCACTTGCAAATGTAGCAACAGCTTAGAGAATGGTAAAATAAAAAATAAAAAAGCTGAACTGATTTTAAACTGAAAACCTGAACACACAACCTGCTCTCAACCAGGTTGTGTGTTCACCATAAGTTGCCATGGTGATTTAACCAGGTAATAAAAGCAAGTTTCATGACACAGAACATTTTGTTTTTCCCTAAGTCTGATTTTTAAATATAAAAATTCGGTATGAACAACTATTTTAGTTTATCTCCCACAGAAGTGTCTTTCTGTGAAGTGACACTTTCTGTATTTATTTGCTGGACAGCCAACAGTGCATATTTCACTTCTTCCTCTTTTCTATCATTTAGTTTCTTAAGACGTGACGCGAGCTGTTACAGTTCACTGTGTCAATGAGGAGGACTGCACACGCAGGAGGAAGAGACAGCAACAAAAAACAAGTTTAAAAAGAACAAACCGGATATGCTTCCAGTAAACACAAAGTCCCACTGTTAAACCAAAAGTAGGAATATTTAAATGTGTACCACAGAATTCTCTTTGTTGAAGCAGAGTGGAATATTTTATTAAGTGCAGTCTTCTTTACAGCAACACGCAGACGCATCAGAGCGAAGCACAGAAGAATAACCAGATGTAAGTTAAAACTTTGTAGTTGAAATTAACATTTTTACCTACAATATTTATTTCTTCCTCATTTTCTGCTTAATATTAAAATGATTTGCATTTTTAAAATGAAAAACATTTTTAGTTTTAGAATGAACATTTTAAGAATTTTTAAAGTAGGAATTCTCTTGGTTTGTAATAATAATCTTTTTTATGTAAAAGAAACTGGATCCAACCTTTAATTTCTTATTCATATTATTTGAAATTGTCCTGCTTGTTGTGGTTCCTGTTTACAGCTTGATTTTTTCATCCATCTTTCACTGGTCTTCCTTAGAACTCATCTAACTCAAACATCTAACTATATTAACTCAAAATCGACACAATTAAAATCTTAGTTTCATCAAACAGAGGAAATATGCACGGGAGGCTTTTTCTGCTCATCCTGATGGGTAAGTCGATCAATTTAGCATTAAAAACCACAGATTTACTGCATCACTTGAGATTAATGAAGGTTTCTGTGAACTGCTTACAAAACCTGTCAGATAACAACATCCAAAACACAATTTCTGTCAACAACCATGTGTGAGCAGTCTCTATGGGACCTCTGCCCTCCGGATATAATTTTGTTAACAACATTTTTGCCATCAGTAGATTTCTGAATAACTTGTTGTTGTTGTTTTTAGGTCAGTGTTCCTTGATTTTATGCCAAGGCTATAAATACTATTTTATTAAAGAGCCTAAAACTTGGGACGAAGCTCAGCGCTACTGTAGAGAAGGATATAAAGACCTGGCCACAGTGCCTAACATGACATATATGAAGACACTGTACACAGATTCTACAGAGAATCAAGGAAACGCCTGGATTGGGCTGTACAGCATCTCAGGAAAAGAAAACAGGAGGTGGCACTGGTCTCTGCCAGGAGTGGAGTTCAATGATAAAGACGTGAAATGGAGTGGAAATGAACCTAATGATAAAGGCGGACATCTTGAGAACTGTGTAGTGATTGACAGCTCTGGTGGGTTGTTGGATTTTGGTTGTTCTCATGTTCACCGCTTTATCTGCTATAATGGTGAGAATATTTGACAATAATTGTATTAATTAAACAAAGTGTTTATATTTAAACATATCTACAGCTCATCTCTAATGAAAATGAGAAGATGCGATAATTGGCTGCTGGTGTTTTAGCCCCTGTGTGCTATCCTGCTCATTTGAATACCCGTCCTCCCACGGTGCTTTCTCTGCCTCTCATGTTACACCAGGACACTGTTCTTTGCTTTGCTGAACCATCTCGTGGTGCCAAATGTCATTACACAAAATTTCATACCAGACCTTTGATCAGAAAACTGTTTCTCTGCCACACAGAGCAAAGTCATCCTGAGCATAATGTCACAGCTGTGGTTATTCCCATAATGTTGGTAGTTTAGTTTTGAAGGTTTCGAGCTATTTTAAGTTGTGTCTTTAGAAAATCAAGTTAAAGATACATTTAAAGATAGAAATGTACATTTCTTATGAGTCTTGTCTTTCTCTTTATTCCACAGAACAAAACAAATCACTACATTTCATTGATGATACAAAAAAGTGGCGTGAGGCTCAGAGCTACTGCAGAGAGAACCACACAGACCTGGCCAGTGGAGCAGAACAGTTAAAGGAAGCAGTCAGTACATTTAAGAGTTCTGATAAAACACAATCATGGATCGGCCTGTTCAGAGACACCTGGAGGTGGTCAGATGGGAGTAATTATTCTTACAGACACTGGAGAGATGTTGGTGAGTTACCTGAAGAGCTGTCTGAAACTGACAGCGGCACCAGGAAATGTGCGATGACTGAATTAAACAAAGAAGGAAAATGGAAAGCTGATGATTGTAACACCAGAAAATCTTTCTTCTGCTACGATGGTGAGATTTACAGAGATTCATTTTTCACATCTGGTTTCTGTCAGTTTTCTTACTGAGGAATAAATGTTAAAGCTAAACTAATATTTCTTAGTCTCATGGAAAATCTGTACACGAAGAGGTTGGTATATGTTTCATCATAAAGCTAAATAATGCAAGCTGTTATGGAGATAGAGCTATACCCCAGACACATAATGCAGCCTCCTTTCATCAGGAACCTGAGTCACAGGGGTCATATTAGTTTCTGAGTGTGGGTATCGCTACCGTTTCTAATAGGTTCTAGATTTACAGCTATAATGAGACATAATTCTTGTTTCTAAATCCTCCTGATTAAAAGAAAATTAAATATAAAAAGGCTCACTTAAATTTAAATAATAAGACTTTAATAAAGTAAATTGAAAATTCTAAGCTGGAAAAACTTACAGCAGGAAAGTAAAAAATATGACAAACTGTCCAACACTTATTTTTATGAAATTTGTTTAGTTTTTTGTATTCTTTTGTTTGTTCCTCATGTATTTTTGTATTTGAGGTAGAAAATCTAGAAACCTGATTTCATTTAATTTGAACTGAACATCTGTTTGTTCATGGCAGAAAAGTTGATCCTGATCAATGAAAGGAAAAACTGGGATGAGGCTGTAAATTACTGCAGAAAGCACCATCGTGACCTCGTCTCCATCACAAACCTTGAACAGCAGGAACTGGTGCAAGAGAAAGCCAAGAATGCCAGCACACCCCACATCTGGCTGGGACTGCGCTACAGCTGTGCTCTTGATCTGTGGTTCTGGGTCAATGACCAGCTTGTCTGCTATGAGAACTGGGCCGATGACACAGACACTGGGGACTGTAACCTGGCTGTAGCCATGGAGACAAGAGGAGAACATAAATGGTTCAAGAAAAATGATGCAGAGATGTTTAGCTTCATCTGTTCTTTATCATAGGCTTTGAAACCATGCTAAATTAATTGTTTTAAATCGTATATTTCTAGTAAGTGTTGTAATCACACTTACTATATTTTTCCTTTATCCAGGCTAGAGATTGATGGGATATAACAACAAGAAGCACTCTGAGTGCAAACCTCCACTCTGGACAGGATTTTTGTTTAATACAATAACGCTGGATTTTGCATGTAATCATTTTCGTTTTTTTCTCTTTTTAAATGTACTAAGATGTTTGTAGTGCAGTAAAAAAAATAAAATAAAATAAATAAATCCACACCATTGTGGATTTCAAATGTATCTATTTTGTGATACTTTTGAACTCTGATTGAGAGTGCTCCACATAAACTACAACAATACACTGGACTGTAAACTCTCAATATTGGCTGAATTATGCTACTTTATTGAAAGTGTGAAATGTGAGAAAAAAATGTGAAATAATAATAAGCAAGAATAATGAGTTAATGCATTGGATACATTCACTGTTGCCAAATTCCTCACTCGGACTTTAAAGCCAGCATAAAATAAATGTGCAGAAAAGTGACTAATGTGTTTGCACCACTTTAATATTAACACAGCAGAGAGTCAAAAAAAATGAAGATTTTTACTAGTAATGAAAGCTGTCGGATGAACGTTAGGTATCATTTGAAAATAAATTAACAAAGATCATTGTTTATTCTGAAGGAATAAGAAATTGTTAATGTTTCTTAGAAATCTGAAGTTTTATTTATTTTTTTCCAAAATACATCTCAAAAAGTAAAAAAAAAAAACTCATTCGCCTATTTTTCATTATATGTAGTCCCATCAGAAATGACTGGTTTTGGGGGGGTGGTTGATCCAAAGTTCAACATCGTGTTTGCTCTCCATTTAATGATATGATGCAAATATTGTTATTGTAGCACTGTTTGTATGATGATATCCAAATGCACACAATAAAATCCTCTTTACTGGAGCAGAATGGAATATTTTACTGAGTGCAGACTTCATTAGCAAAGCACACAGAGACACACTGTGTGCTATGCTGGCAGTGGCAGACTGTATGTGTAGCAAAAAAGGACTCAAATGCAGACCAAAACAGAAAGTGAAACGTGCGTGGAGTAACAGAAAACGAGCAGTTTACTAAGGCTGGTAAAATAAATACAAATGAAGGGCATGGGTGAAACGAAACAATAACCTAAACTGGGTGATCTAAAACTAAAACATGAAAAACCCTTAAACACGGTGAACTGACAGGAATACCTGAAGACGTGCACACAGAGACACATCATGAGTGTCTCTGTGCGCTCATCAGAGTTTCTGAGTTAAACCACACTGACATGTTTTTCTATGGACTGACTGAACATTTGTGTAAATGGTGCCTCTTCTGAGTAGAAAAAAGTGACCACTATGATATTATTGGGTTAAAAATATTTACCTCTTAAAAATTTCCAGCAGCAGCTGTCAGCCATAATTTAACCGTCCACACATTTTTATTTTTCTGTATATTCTCAATAAAATTCCTGGAAAGAAATGTTTTACAATAATTTTAAATGATTATTGACGACACAAATAAACTCTGTCCAGCGTGTTGGATTGTAAACTTTCCATACGTCTTTAGTTACATGCTACTTTCTGCTACTACTAGTATTCAAACTATGTCAGTATTATTAAGAAGTTGTAGTTAAAATAGATATGAACACATCTAGAACACAGAAAAGTGTTCTAGATTTAAGATTATAAACTTGATTATCAGCATGAATTTAGTTTATCTTCTACACAAATACTTTCTTGTTGTTTAACTTGTTGGTCAGTTTTCAGAATGACCACAACTACAAAGAAAAACAAATCTCAATTATTAAAAACATTCATTTAATTTAGTCTTTTACCATTGCTCTAACAGAAAGGATGTTTTTAGTTGTGTCTTTCAGCATGTCAAACAGCAGGTTTGGCTTCTTGTCTGTCCTTTTTTCCATTACATTATGTAAATATTGTTATTATATTGCCTGGTGTTTGGCCAGCTTAGAGTTCTTGTTTGCATATTCAAATCCATTCAACAGAGTCTTCTCTGTTGGAGCAGGATGAGGAACTTTATTGAATGCAGTCTTCATTAACACATCAAATAGAGACATCAGAGAGAAGCAAGGAAACACAAATAATCAAATATACATTAAAACTTTGTGGTGCTTTTCAAAGTTTATAATATATAGGTTGAAGTTTAAAGTAGTTTTTCTTTCTTTCATTGTTCAAAATTTGATTTTTCTTTCCATATAGTTTCCACAAAGTAAGAGCATTGCAATAAGTCAGTGGTTGTTGAAGCATGTATTTGTCTAATCTTCTTTGTTTATTCTTAGCTGCATTATTTTCATCTATATGTTTGTTCTTTTTCGTTTACAGTTTCCATATTTCTGTCATGGTCCTGCATCGGACCTGGTACTTTTTTATAATCATAGCCTTAGCAGTATTTTAAATTCCCTGGCTCCACAAAAAACCAGAACTGTACTTTTTTCTCGCTCTGCACCCTGGTACACCCCTGAACTCCGACTACTGAAAGCTAAAGGCCGACAGCTTGAACGTCTCTATAAAAAAACTGGCCTTACTATTCATAAGGATATGTTTAATAACCACGTTCTGTTTTACCAGGAATGTATTAGTCAAACCAAATCTGCTTATTACTCTGCCATTGTCTGCTCAAGTGAGAACTCTACCAAGACCCTTTTCTCACTATTCAACTCTTTTAACAGGCCACCTGATTCTCTGCCTGCTCATCTCTATTCATCTAACTTCTGTGATGCTCTAATGCTATTCTTTATTGATAAAATTCATAAAATACACTTAGACCTGGACCCTAATGCTCAATGTAGCTTCTCTGTCCTAACTTCTCCCCCTTCTCACTTCCTCTCTGTTTTTCAACTTCCATCCTTAGCTGATATTGCTGATCTCATCCATAAATCAAAGCCTTCTACCTGCCAGCTTGATCCTATCCCCACTGTCCTCGTCAAAGCCTGCTTACTCCCTCTCCTTCCCCTCATATCTGCTATTATTCACTCTTCACTCACCACTGGAACTGTTCCTGCTTCCTTCAAAGTTGCTGCTATTACCCCAATTCTGAAAAAAACTGGTCTAGATCCCAACAACTTTAATAATTTTCGTCCTATCTCCAATCTACCATTTCTCTCAAAAATCCTTGAAAAAATAGTTGCTTCACAAGTCCATCTTCACCTAACTGATAATAACCTTTACGAACAGTTCCAGTCTGGCTTTCGTCCTCTACATAGCACTGAAACTGCTCTTATAAAAATAACAAACGACCTTCTTATGGCAGCTGATTCTGGTCTCCTCTCCATCCTTATTCTCCTTGATCTGAGTGCAGCTTTTGACACCATCTCTCATCCCATTCTCCTTAGCAGATTAGCTTCTATTGGTCTCTCTCACACTCCACTAGCCTGGTTTAAATCATACCTATCTGACCGCACTCAGTTCATTCAATTAAAATCCTTCACTTCTCAGCTTTCCCCTCTATCCACTGGGGTGCCCCAGGGATCTGTCCTCGGGCCCCTTCTTTTCATCATCTACCTTCTTCCACTCGGACATATTTTTTGTAAATATAATATTCAGTTCCACTGCTACGCCGATGACACCCAGCTCTATCTCTCTACCAAACCTGACTCTACTCTTCCTCCACCCTCCCTCATCCTCTGTCTAGCTGAACTTAATTCTTGGTTCTCCTCCAATTTCCTTAAACTCAACAGCAATAAATCGGAACTTCTTCTGGTTGGCACTAAACGACTGCTATCCAGAATTAACAACTTCTCTCTCACCATCAATAACTCGCTGGTCCCTATCTCTCCCTCTGTGAAAAGCTTGGGTGTCATTCTCGATAGCACATTATCCTTTAACTCACATATCAATAATATTACACGTGCAGCATATTTCCAACTCCGTAACATTAATCGTCTCCGCCCCTTCCTCACACCTCACGCCACTGCCATTCTCATCCATAATCTTGTTATCTCTAGAATTGACTACTGCAACTCATTATTATTTGGCCTTACACAAAAATCTATCAACAAGCTCCAACGTGTCCAGAACTCTGCTGCCCGTATTATTACTAGGACTTCTTTTACCCACCACATCTCCCCAATCCTGAAGCAACTTCACTGGCTCCCGGTTAAACTTCGCATCCATTTTAAAATAATTCTGTATACATTCAAGGCTATTCATTCTCTCTCTCCACCGTACCTCTCTGACTTATTACAGATGAAGCTCCCATCCCGCTGCCTCAGATCTTCATCTTCTCTTTCTCTCTCTGTTCCCTCTGCTCGTCTGATTACAATGGGAGGGAGGGCTTTTAGCTGCTCTGCCCCTCGACTTTGGAATTCCCTACCCCCGGACCTCAGAAATATTAGTTCATTCTCTCTTTTTAAGTCCACCCTCAAAACTCATCTGTTTAAAATTGCCTATCCTTAAATTTCTGTATGCTTTAACTTTTATCTTCTATTTTTATTATTGTGTATATTTCCAGTTTTTATCTGTTGTACAGTGTCCTTGGGTGCTTTGAAAGGCGCTATTTAAATAAAATGTATTATTATTATTATTATTATCGGTGACCCAGCGTTTTGTGTTGTTTATTATTAATAGTCTTTGCTTTTGTCTTATTTAGAATCTCTAGTCTTTGGTTTCAGTGTTGTTTAGAGTCCTTCTGTTTCTGTCTCTGTGTTCCAGGTTTGCTGTGCCCCTTGTCATGTCTGCGTCTCTGTGTTAGTTTCCTGTTTTACTTTGACAGTCTGTGTCCTGTGTCAGTGTATTCTGTTTTGCTTCCTGTCTTGTAATGTTCAATTAGTCTCAACTTTGTCCAGTTTTTATTGATCCATGACAAAAATGACAGCAACATTTACAGTTAACATATTAGTTTCAAAAAACATGCAGTGCTGGATTGCCTGCTCATTCTGGTGGGTAAGTAGATCATTTTACCAATAAAAATTACATATTTGAATCACCTTAGATTGATTGAGTGCATTGTTAAGTGATTATAGGGACCACAAATGCTGATATGGCATTATATGATGGGAACACTGGTGTAACTAAACACCAGTCACAAACACCACAGAAAGTTCAAATAACACACAACACAGGCTTCTTCTCACCATCAGTGAGAGTGATGCTATTCTAACATCGAGCTTGCCAATAATTGGAGCTTAATATTTACTTTCCTTTAAAGTTCTTCATCATTAGAGACAAAAAAAAAGATGTTACTGTGGTGGACCACTGGAGGGCTCCACTCACACCCAGTTCTCAGGAAGTGTTGTTGCTGTGTTTTGGAGGGAAAGTGTTTAGTTCTGTGGTGATGAGTAATAAACGAGCAGTGTTTATCAAGAGCTCTAGTGTCGTCTGTGTTTACCTCCACATTGGTGACCCCTGACTCGAACATGCTGCAGTCCGATGGTGGCACCGACTCCGCTCTGGATGCATCAGCAGCCGCCAGCCCTCTGCCTCCGGCTGCAGCTACGTTTGCTGTGGCGCTCGAGCTGCCGGATTTTTGGCTTCACGATCCCCCGTCGTGGTTCGTGCACGTGGAGGCTCAGTTCGCCCTTTGTGGCATCTCGGCTGACGACACAAAATATCACCATGTGGTGACTTCTCTCGACCCGCTAGCCACCCGTCGTGCGTTGACTCTCCTCCGGGACCCACCCACCCGAGGGAAGTACGCCGCCCTTAAGGAGCTGCTTCTTCGCGCTATGCCCTCACCAACGCAGAGCGAGCTGAGAAGCTCCTCTCCCTCTCAGGCCTGGATGGCGGTACGGCTCTCGAACTGATAGAGCACATGCTATCCTTTCTCGGACCGGATGACGGGGGATTCCTCTTTGCCCACATCTTCCTCCGACAGCCGGCGGCGGCCGTGAGAGCCGGCCTCGCCAACTCTCCGCTTCTGGGCATGAAGGATTATCGCTCCCTGGCTGAGGAAGCGGATCGTATTCTCCTGGCTACCCGCACTTCCCACGATCACGACCTAGTTCCAGCCTCGCCGGCGGCGCCTTCCACTTCCCCGCTGACCTGCCACGGCGTACCCGATCCTTTGCTGACGGCAAAGATCGCGGCACAGCGACACCACGGACGGGACCTCAGCATTTTGGCGCCGAAGCGTGCCGCTGCCTGCCGCCTTGCGCTTTTCCGACCCTGGGACATGGACCCTGCCAGCGCGCTGTAGCGGCCGCGACCGCTGCCGACAAAGAAAAACTGCTCTTCATAGAAGACTCGCGCTCTGGGAGACGTTTCCTGGTCGACTCTGGCTCCCAGAAGAGCCTCCTTCCCCCATCTGGAGCCGACAGTTTAGCAGTGGGCTGCGGACCGCAGCTTATTGCGGCTAATGGCTCTCCCATCGCAACGTTTGGGGAAAGGTTCGTGACTGTTTGTTTTCATGGTCGGGATTTCCAATGGACCTTTGTTGTTGCCGCTAGCTCTATACCTATTTTGGGCGCCGATTTTCTTTGTGCCCACGGACTGCTGGTCGATGTCGCTAACAGACGCTTAATCGATGCACTGTCTTTTTCTTCAATAACCTGTTTCACTCGCGCCATCGAGCCCCTGAATCGGGCTAATGTAGTGACTTCAGGGAATGTTTTTCAGCGTTTGCTCTTGGAGTTCCCTTCACTGACTGTTCCTAATTTCTCGAACACGGCAACGAAGCACTGGGTTGAACATTATTCCGACGGTGTTCGCACGCGTGCGCCACCTCGACCCCGCGAAACTCTCCGTCGCTCGGGAAGAGTTTGCTGCAATGGAGCGCCTCGGCATAGTGCAGCGCTCGAATAGTGCCTGGGCTACACATGGTGCCCAAGTCAGACGGTCGGTGGCGGCCATGTGGGGATTTTCGCCGTTTGAATAATGTCACGGAGAACGACCGTTACCCCATTCCCCACATCCAGGATTTTTCCGCCCACCTCGCCGGCACCTCGATTTTTTCTAAAATTGACTTGGTGCGGGGGTATCACCAGGTTCCCGTGTGCGCCGAAGACGTCCCCAAAACTGCCGTTATTACCCCTTTCGGCCTGTTTGAATTTTTGCGCATGCTGTTCGGCCTGAAAGGCGCCGCCCAGACTTTTCAGCGGTTGATGGACTCTGTTTTGCGCGGGCTGCCTTTTGTCTTCATGTACCTTGACGATATATTGGTGGCCAGCTGCTCTGAGAGTCAGCATGCGTCCCATCTGCATCAGGTTTTCCAGCGTTTGGCGGCACATGGCCTGATCGTCAACCCCTCCAAGTGCCAGTTCGGCTTGCCGGTTCTGGATTTCTTGGGCCACCGCATTTCCGCGTCCTGCATCCGTTAAAGCGCTGCAGGAGTTCTTGGGGATGGTCAATTTCTACAACCGCTTTCTCCCCAGAGCTGCGCACCTGCTGCAGCCTCTCTATGCTGCCTTGAAGGGTAAAACAGCTAGGACCAGATTGATTGGCTCCCTGAACGCATCCAGGCATTTTCTGGGGCCAAGACCGCGCTGGCAAACGCCGCCCTGCTGGCAAACGCCGCCCTGCTGGCAAACGCCGCCCTGCTGGCAAACGCCGCCCTGCTGGCAAACGCCGCCTTGCTGGCCCACCCGTTTCCGTCGGCGGAGATTGCGTTGACCTCCGACGTGTCAGACGTGGCAGTGGGCGCAGTGTTAGAACAGCGGGTCTCCGGTGTCTGGCAACCGCTCGCTTTTTTTAGTCGCACGCTTAGGGACAGTGAGCGCAAATATAGCGTTTTTGACAGGGAGTTGCTGGCCCTCCACCTCGCAACACGGCATTTTCGTTTTTTTCTCGAGGGTCGGAGCTTCACCACGTACGTTGATCATAAACCTTTGACATTCGCGATGTCCAAGGTCTCTGATCCGTGGAGCGGGCGCCAGCAGCGCCAGTTGGCAGCCATTTCCGAGTTCACAACTGACATTCAGCACGTGGCTGGTAAGTCCAACTGCGTGGCTGACTGTCTATCCCGCGTGCTGGTTTCTCCCGTTTATGTTGGCATAGACTTTGAGGCTATGGCCGCTGACCAACAGGCCGACCCGGACGTCCTTGCCCTTCGGTCTGCGCAAACGGGCCTTGTACTGGAGGACAGACCCGTGTGGAACGGCGGGCCTAGCCTGCTTTGCGATGTTTCCACCAGCCGTCCACGCCCTGTAGTTCCCCTTTCGTGGCGTCGTCGCGTTTTCGACTCCGTACACGCCCTCTCTCATCCAGGCGTCCGGGCCTCGGTCAAGCTGGTCAGCTCTAGGTTCGTTTGGCCGGGCCTTCGTAAATCGGTGAAAGACTGGGCAGCCGCGTGCATCCCATGCCAATGCGCTAAGATCCATAGGCACACACAGGCGCCCCTCGAATCCTTCCGCGTTCCAGGGAGGCGTTTTGATCATGTGCATGTGGATCTGGTTGGTCCTGTGCCGCAGTCACAAGATTTCACGCACTGTAGTGGACCGCACAACCCGCTGGCCTGAGGCAGTGCCTCTGGCGTCCACTACAGCAGCAGCAGTGGCCAGGGCTTTTTTGTCAACGTGGGTTTCGCGTTTCGGTACCCCCGCCGACATTACCTCAGACAGGGGCCCCTAGTTCGTTTCCGAGCTTTGGTCTGCCATGGCTGACGGCCTGGGGGTCAAGGTCCACCGAACCACTGCGTACCACCCGCAGGCCAACGGGATCTGCGAACGTTTCCACCGGTCGCTTAAGGCCGCGTTCCGTGCTTCTCTCACAGATGGCAACTGGGTTGACCGCCTTCCATGGGTTTTACTGGGGTTGCGCTGCGCGGTTAAAGAAGACCTTGGGGTTTCCCCGGCTGAACTTGTCCTTGGTCAGCCCCTCCGGGTCCCCGGGGAATTCTTGCCTGAGAGCTCACCCCCGTGCTTCGCTCCCTCTGTGCTGTCTCTCCGTCCCCCAAGAGACTCGTTTTGTCTTCCTGGCCCAGTGCACCATTGTGTGCCCGACACCTTTGTTCCGAGGTCGTTGGACTCTTCGCAGTTTGTTTTTGTCAGGCATGACGCTCATAGGCCTCCGCTGCGTCCACTGTATGACGGCCCCTTTCGGGTTATTCAACCGGGCCGCAAGCATTTCCTTAGCCCGAGCTATCTTCAGTTTTTCCTGACCGCCCATGCCAGCCTGGCCCTCAGGCTCGTTTCCCCTCCGCCAGCTCTCCACCCCCCCGGTTCAGCCGTTCTGGACGTTTAATTAAAGCAAGGGTTCTGGACTAGGGGATGGCCCTACTGGGTGTTCGGGGGGGGGGGGGGGGGGGGGGGCATGTGTGGTGGACCACTGGAGGGCTCCACTCACACCCAGTTCTCAGGAAGTGTTGTTGCTGTGTTTTGGAGGGAAAGTGTTCAGTTCTGTGGTGATGAGTAATAAATGAGCAGTGTTTATCGAGAGCTCTCGTGTCGTCTGTGTTTACCTACACATTACTTTGATTTATTTGTTTATTGTGTCTGATTGAGAGATACTTACATGCACACATTAGTAGCCTTTAGATTTATAGCCAGGTAGATGAATAACAGTCATAATATTAACTTTGTACCCAAACATAATCCAGCAGTGCAGTACAATTTTCAAATAGTTGAATCATAATGACATTACATCGCATTTTTATTGTTTTCAATAAAAATGTTTGTTTTAAAAAGAGAAAGTCGCTAAAACCTCTTTATTGTAACAGAAAGTAAGAGAAAGGGAAATACGTAAGTACATGAGGTGCATCTATTTTAATTTTGTACTTTTTGTTACAATTACTTTCCAGTGGCTCCAGGTTGTGCAGTCACAGGATTTTGAGATAGCACAGTAGAGCTATTCTTACGACGTTTTAGCTCACGATCAATCTGACACCAGACACATAGGTTGCAGAAACAAGTGTGTACGATGTCTCTCTGGAGAGTCCCCTATGGAGGAAGTAGCTGTTTGTTATTTCTATCCTTTAATTATAACATAATATTTGCATTATAGATAACTGCACTTAGGTTTGCAACGTTACATTAAAGGTTTTTTTTTCATATTCTTGGTTGTTTATTAAAAGGTTTTTGTGTAAAGATTTTTATAAATCTGCATTTCTAGATGAAGAAATGCATCTTATAAATGATATCTGTTAAAAAAAATTAAAAATTGTTTTATTGGTGTCATACCTCAATTCCATATTTCTTTCTCATGGTAATCCTGAATGACAAGGCTACGGGGACAACAAATAATGGTATCCCGAGGATCGATAGTGCCCCAGGGGAGCACATGTCCAAAATCGGAAGGAAAGGGTTCTCTCCAAGTGATTTTGAAATGGTGATCGCATAGCATGGCCAGCACCAAAAAGCATAGCAACCTGAAAATCATGACACAAATAGTAAAATATTGGCATTTTTTACACTTATCAAACATACAACTTAATTCAATTCAATTCAATTCAATTTTATTTATATAGCGCCAAATCACAACATAAGATAAGATAAGATAAGATAAGATAAGATAAGATAAGATAAGATAAGATAAGATAACCTTTATTAGTCCCACACGTGGGAAATTTGTTTTGTCACAGCAGGAAGTGGACAGTGCAAAAGTTATGAGGCAAAAATTAGAATACAATAAGAATAAATACAGTACACAACTGTACAGAATAGAATAAAATACTATATACAGTAGAATACAATAAAATAAATATACAATAAGATAAAAATAGAATACAAATACAAATACTATATACAACTGAGTAAAAATACAACGATGACAGAAAGGATTATTGCACTTAGTATTATTGCATATGTATGGATGTGTGTGCTTGATCAGTTAAAGTCTTTATTATGGAGTCTGACAGCAGTGGGGAGGAAAGACCTGCGAAATCTCTCCGTCCCACACCGTGGGTGCCGCAGTCTCCCACTGAAGGAGCTGCTCAGTGCTGTCACAGTCTGCTGCATGGGGTGGGAGATGTTGTCCAACAGGGATGACAGCTTAGCCGCCGTTCTCCTGTCACTCGCCACCTCCACTGGGTCCAGAGGGCATCCTAGAACAGAGCTGGCCCTTCGGATCACCCTGTTCAGTCTCTTCCTGTCCCCAGCAGAGATGCTGCCGCCCCAGCAGACCACACCATAAAAGATAGCAGAAGCCACAACAGAGTCATAGAAGGTCTTCAGGAGTGGGCCCTCCACTCCAAACGACCTGAGTCTCCGCAGCAGGTACCTCAAGGCGCTTCATAGATACAGAGAAAAACCCAACAATCATATGACCCCCTATGAGCAAGCACTTTGGCAACAGTGGGAAGGAAAAACTCCCTTTTAACAGGAAGAAACCTCCGGCAGAACCAGGCTCAGGGAGGGGCGGGGCCATCTGCTGCGACCGGTTGGGGTGAGAGAAGGAAGACAGGATAAAAGACATGCTGTGGAAGAGAGACAGAGATTAATAACAGATATGATTCAATGCAGAGAGGTCTATTAACACATAGTGAGTGAGAAAGGTGACTGGAAAGGAAAAACTCAATGCATCATGGGAATCCCCCGGCAGCCTATGTCACGGTTCTGGGTCCGTTGGACCCAGTATTTTGAGTTCATTATGTTTTGGTACTTTTGCATCATGGATTTTCCTTTATGTTTCTCTGGTACTTGGTGTTTCTGTTATCTTGGTGTTTTTTTTATATTATGATCTGATACTGTTGTGATTATGATTATTATTTAGTAGACTTTGGTCAGCGTCTAGTCTGTCTAGTCTGTGTCTTAGTAAAGTGTGTTTTGTTTCCTGTTTTACTTTGAAGGTTCTTGTTCCTGTCTGATGTCAGTATTCCGGCTTCGCTCTCCCTGTCTCGTTAGGTCTTATTTCTCCCAGCTGTGTCCCCCTTCTGTCTCTAATTCCTTGATGACTCCCTCAGTGTATTTAAACCCAGTGTGTCTTTATGTCAGTGTCGCGTCGTTAACGTCTGTTCACCCTCAGACCGTGCCTGTGTGTTCCAGCTTGTGTTTTCATGTTTGGTTTATGTTTTGTTTTCTGGCCAGCAATAAAGCTGTGGTTTTGATTCTCAAATCTATGTTCGAGTCCTGCGTTTGGATCCTCCTCTCCGCCTGCCAGCACACAGAGCCTTGACAGAACGACGCGACCACAAGATGGATCCAGCGGACTCACCTTTTGCCTCAGAGGGAAAGTACCTCGCACAGCTGTGGGATTATTGCTGGCGCATAATTCACGCTGTGGATGACTACAGGAGGCTTCCAGAGGTAGTGTTTCTAGACAACTTCTTGTCATCCCCTACCTTCACCATAACCTTTCTGGACATTAACGGATTAAAAACAATAGTAACAGCTCTGAGGGCCAGTTTTTGTTTTAAACTGTTTGGCATGGGCGGCCCAGGGAAGGAGGATTCTGCTGCTCTCCTGGAGGCCCTTGCCACTTGGTGCTCTCGACGTCAGCAGTATGTTTTACCAAGGTTCATTGCCAAGTCGTTCGATCCACCTTTAAAGAAGAAATGCAACCCTCACCATCATCATCATCATCCAACCACACTTCTATTCTCTCCTGTAGTACGGACTGGTGCAGTTTTCATTTCCACACCTTCAGCTCAGTTAGCTGATCAGCAGCCACCAGCAGCTCAGTTAGCTGATCAGCAGCCACCAGCAGCTCAGTTAGCTGATCAGCAGCCACCAGCAGCTCAGTTAGCTGATCAGCAGCCACCAGCAGCTCAGTTAGCTGATCAGCAGCCACCAGCAGCTCAGTTTACAGTGTCCCCAGCTCAGCAGCCACCAGCAGCTCGGTTTACAGTGTCCCCAGCTCAGCAGCCACCAGCAGCTCGGTTTACAGTGTCCCCAGCTCAGCAGCCACCAGCAGCTCGGTTTACAGTGTCCCCAGCTCAGCAGCCACCAGCAGCTCGGTTTCCAGTGTCACCTGCTCAGCAGCCACCTGTAGCCCGGTTTCCAGTGTCACCTGCTCAGCAGCCACCTGTAGCCCAGTCACCAACTCCACCACCACCACTATCACCTCAAGTTCAGTTATCCATGGCTCAGTCGCTACCTCAATCAGACTTTTTGCAGACTTTATTACGGTCCATGGCCCAGTCAGTAGCGCAGCTAGTGCAGGAATCGTTAGCTTTGTCTTCTGCTAAATCAGCCTCTCATCTCCACCCTCAGTCAGGGGTCCCTATTGCCTCTGGCCCTGCATCTGCTCCAGCTGGAGGGCCTGAGGAGCCCGTCCAGCCTCAAGTGTCGTCAGCTGGAGGGCCTGAGGAGCCCGTCCAGCCTCAAGTGTCGTCTGCTGGGGGTTCGGGTGAACCCAGCCAGCCTCATGTCTCGTCTGCTGGAGGGTCCGAGGAGCCCGCCCAGCACCACGCCTCATTAGCTGAGGGTCCTGGAGGACCCAGCCAGCACATCCTCACATCTGCTGGCGGTCCGGGGAAGTTTGTTCAGCTACCATCTGCTGAAACATCCCCTGTGACTCCTACATCACCGCCTGCGGCATTCACATCATCACCATTTGCATCACCGCCTGCAGCGTCGCTGCCGTCAGGTTCCGCAGCCGTCCCGCTGCCGTCAGGTTCCGCAGCCGTCCCGCTGCCGTCAGGTTCCGCAGCCGTCCCGCTGCCGTCAGGTTCCGCAGCCGTCCCGCTGCCGTCATCCACGCCTGGTCCGGCTTCAGCTCCGCCCACGCCGTCGCCTGGTCCGGCCTCCGCTTCTTCATCCACGCTTGGTCCGGCTTCGGCCTCCGCTTCAGCCTCGCCTGGTCCGGCCTCCGCTTCTTCATCCACGCTTGGTCCGGCTTCGGCCTCCGCTTCAGCCTCGCCTGGTCCGGCCTCCGCTTCTTCATCCACGCTTGGTCCGGCCTCCGCTTCTTCATCCACGCTTGGTCCGGCTTCGGCCTCCGCTTCAGCCTCGCCTGGTCCGGCCTCCGCTTCAGCCTCGCCTGGTCCGGCCTCCGCTTCAGCCTCGCCTGGTCCGGCCTCCGCTTCAGCCTCGCCTGGTCCGGCTTCGGCTTTAGCTTCAGCTTTGTCTGGTCCGGCCTCTGCTCCGCCTTTAGCTTCAGCTTCAGCTTCGTCTGGTCCGGCCTCTGCTCCGCCTTCGTCTTCGTCTGGTCCGGCCTCTGCTCCGTCTTCGCCTTGGTCTGGTCCTGCGGTTGCCACGCCGCCGTCGGAGCCAGCTCGATCCGTTCCGCCTCGCCTCTGCCGGCCGTTTTCCAGGCCTCTAAGGTGGCGTCATGGCCTTCGGGGACGGCCTCCGGAAAAGGTTTGTCGTCGCCGCCGCTGGCATCGCGGCCGCCCTCCGGACCTGCTCAGTGGCCGCCACTGCCTTCCAAGTGGTCGGCCTCCAGAACTGTTTGCCTGTCGCCGCCGCTGGCATCGCGGCCGCCCTCCGGACCTGCTCAGTGGCTGCCACTGCCTTCCAAGTGGTCGGCCTCCGGAACTGTTTGCCCGTTGCCGCCGTTGCTGTGTGCACGGTCGGCCTCCAGAACTGTTTTGCCTGTCGCCGCCGTTGCCGTGTGCACGGTCGGTCTCCTGACCTCTTCATGGACTCTTGAGCTTTTGTTTCATTTTGTTTTTGATGTGCTTTCTTGTGTGTTTGGACTCTTGTGCTCCTTTTTGTTTCGGACCCTCCGTCCTGGGCCCCCTCCGCCCGCCCTGGCCTGGTGCTCTGTGCTTTTTCGTTTTGGGCTGTCGGGAGCCAGCCCTTAGAGGGGGGGTACTGTCACGGTTCTGGGTCCGTTGGACCCAGTATTTTGAGTTCATTATGTTTTGGTACTTTTGCATCATGGATTTTCCTTTATGTTTCTCTGGTACTTGGTGTTTCTGTTATCTTGGTGTTTTTTTTTTTTTTTTTTTTTTTTTTTTTTTTTTTTTTTTTTTATATTATGATCTGATACTGTTGTGATTATGATTATTATTTAGTAGACTTTGGTCAGCGTCTAGTCTGTCTTAGTAAAGTGTGTTTTGTTTCCTGTTTTACTTTGAAGGTTCTTGTTCCTGTCTGATGTCAGTATTCCAGCTTCGCTCTCCCTGTCTCGTTAGGTCTTATTTCTCCCAGCTGTGTCCCCCTTCTGTCTCTAATTCCTTGATGACTCCCTCAGTGTATTTAAACCCAGTGTGTCTTTATGTCAGTGTCGCGTCGTTAACGTCTGTTCACCCTCAGACCGTGCCTGTGTGTTCCAGCTTGTGTTTTCATGTTTGGTTTATGTTTTGTTTTCTGGCCAGCAATAAAGCTGTGGTTTTGATTCTCAAATCTATGTTCGAGTCCTGCGTTTGGATCCTCCTCTCCGCCTGCCAGCACACAGAGCCTTGACAGCCTATGTCTATTGCAGCATAACTAAGGGAGGATTCAGGGTCACCTGGTCCAGCCCTAACTATATGCTTTAGCAAAAAGGAAAGTTTTAAGCCTAATCTTGAAAGTAGAGATGGTGTCTGTCTCCTGAATCCAAACTGGAAGCTGGTTCCACAGAAGAGGGGCCTGAAAACTGAAGGCTCTGCCTCCCATTCTACTTTTAAATACTCTAGGAACAACAAGTAGGCCTGCAGAGCGAGAGCGAAGTGCTCTAATAGGGTGATATGGTACTACAAGGTCATTAAGATAAGATGGGGCCTGTTTATTTAAGACCTTGTATGTGAGGAGCAGGATTTTGAATTCAATTCTGGATTTAACAGGAAGCCAATGAAGGGAAGCCAAAACAGGAGAAATATGCTCTCTCTTTCTAGTCCCTGTCAGGACTCTTGCTGCAGCATTTTGGATTAGCTGAAGGCTTTTCAGTGAGTTAAAGTTAAAGTCCAGTATTGATTCTTACAAGACAACTTGTCTTCCATGCAGTCAAAGAGGCCAGAGCCCCACTCTGCTGACGACGGCTCTGTCATTGGGCTGCAGATGATGACCTGATTGGATCTGAAAACCGTGCTGTATATGTTAACTTAAAAAAAAAATAGAATAAAGAACAAACACACAAATATAAAACACCCTCTATGCTCCATGTTTCTAAATATCATAAATATGGTTTCATGTAAATCAGGTTTGCCACTGTGGATCCTTCAAGAAGATATAACATTGTTCAAAATGAAATCAGTTTACTGTGAATGCATCCATATGGAAATTCTTTGTTGGTAAGTAAAATTCATTTATTAAGCGCTGTGCACAGAAAGAGTAAATTTGATAAGAACATGATGTTCCACAATAGCCAGTAAAAATTTAGTCAGCTACATTCCAAGTCCTTCATTTTAAAGATACAGTAAATAAGGTTTTTAAAAGGCAGGGACAAAATTTGTTGTAATGCATTCGGACTCATATGTGTGCAGTTATTAATATTTTAATAGGGATAAATCCCTTCATTATACTACTTTATCCTCCAATCCAAACTATAGCAATTTAAATAACTTTGAAACTGAAAAATAATAAATTAAAAAAGAACTTTTTTTCCTTATTAAATCACACTTTTTGGATAAATATCTATCATTACTTATAATATTTAAACGTATATACTTAAACAAGATATAAGTTGCCATGTTAAATTTTAATTTGTCTTACCTGATGTAGATGGAAGTGCTGTTGTCACCTTTTAGGCTGTGAGAGAATTAAACAGTGTACTCTGAGGAGCGATACTTAAAGCAAATTTCCTCAGTTATCAACTATCATCAACATTTTTTTGTAGACCCACAAAAATGTTGACATAAGTTAATATAGAGTAAAACAAAAAGCTGTCAAAAATATTTCTATGGAACTGAAACAAATGAAGTTGGATCATTCATTTTGTTCACATTCTTGTGCAAACAGTCTGTGGGCTTAAAACCCTTATTGCAAAATATTAAGTTATAGTGCCAAACTCTCATAAGAAACAGAGCCAGTGTGTGCACACGGACACTGCCAGGTTGTGTCACGCACAACACTGACTCCTGGTTCAGAAAGACTTTTGTATCCTAAATGCAAGTGACGGGAAACTAAAGGCCCATCACTTGCAGTTTTTGGTGTGAAATGACACGTTACTGTCACAAATACACAAACACAATTAAAGTTTTCATCATTTTCATGAAAGTGTTTGATTTGATTCCAAAATCAGTTCCCCAGAACTGACTCAAGACTCACAAATTTGCTCAAAACTGTGAAAATATCTATTCTGTTCAGTAAGTCTGGCCTTACTCTTTGTAATAATTACTGAGGCAGAGTGGCTTTAAGCTCGGGCTGGCATCCCTGAAGGATTTATGAAAATATTCATACAATCATTTACACAGATATAAACAAAATTTAAATAAAACCATGGAAAACTTTCAACATTATTTGTGCTCTTAACGTTCCTCCTCAGTGAATAAACTTCATTATGAGAGCTTTTAATCACACAAATGTCTGTGATCACCTTGTTAAGAGCCACTACTTAATTGAGCGGCTGAGCTTCAGTCAGTGCTGGGTTGCTGCATTACTGCAGTGAGTGAAATCACGGCTCCTTTTATTACTTGCCACAACACTTACCTGCTCTTTCTTGTTGTGTAGGAATCTGTGGATCAGCGGTCTGGATACTGTGGTGAGCAATCGGAAATACTGAGTGAGTGTAAATAGATTTATTCAGTAAAAGGACCAGATGTTACAGTTATGAGGAAAAGCAGCCCAGAAACTTTACCAGCTGCACACATCGTTGTGTGCCTCAACTTTTGTTCTTTGACCTAAGCTAATCTGCCATTTTTCCTTGGTTAGGTTTAGAGATCTGATCTATATTATAATTTTACAATTTGGGACACATCGTCGGTAGTGGACCTTTGATTCATCGGGTGTTTCGGCCATTATCACTAGACACCCTCATCCAAGGAGGCCCTGCCAGGGTTGATCAGGGTTGTCACTGGTTTATGTAAAATTTCTATTTCTCTTCTTCTTTCTACTGTTTAGTTT
This sequence comes from Rhamphochromis longiceps, assembly GCF_057381845.1. Lineage (NCBI taxonomy): Eukaryota > Metazoa > Chordata > Actinopteri > Cichliformes > Cichlidae > Rhamphochromis > Rhamphochromis longiceps. The sequence goes on from NC_140573.1 coordinate 6,720,005, forward strand.
TCTACAGTTTATTCTATCTATTCAATGCAACTGAGAAATATTTACCTCTTTAAAATTTATGGAGCCTCATTTCTTCAAAGGGACAGAAAAGGTGATAGAGAGATGTAAGACAAGTAAGTAAGATAAGATAGGAGAGAGGAGAGCCGGAAGGGGGGCGCCCAGTCTGGCTTCCCACACCTCCCCGCCAGATTGGACTGTACACTCTACCTCCCCACTGCCTCCCAGAAAAGGGGAGAAGAGCAGAACCAACTGGAAAAACAGAAAGACTAACCTTCATCTCTGAATTCAACCACTGTTATCAGCAGCTTAACAATACGCATTGCAGACACTGGCACACTCTAGAGGCTGAAGCATTGCTGAGTGCTGATACTGGAGCAACTTCCCGTCTTATTATTTTAAGGAGCTCAGACAGTTAGGGATCATCTTGTCAATATTGTTCAGCCAAATAAACTGAACGATGCTTCAGATGTATTTTACTCATCCACACAGTGGAAAGACGTCGTCTGTTAAACAGTTCACAAACTGCAACACAACATCAGTTATCTGTGTGCTCAAATACACCGGTGGTCAAGCTTGTACTTGACACACATAGAGAGCACTTAAACAAACAAGGAGTATGCCATAGCTAAACACTATTATGAGGCTAAACACAGCTCTCTTCAGAGGATCTAATGCTGTATCATAGCAGACTCGTTGTAGTAGCTGAAAAGGACTTTTGCCAGTTTGCCAAACTGTGTTCATGCACATTTGCACATATACACACACATTCAGTAAGATTCAGCCAATTAAGAATTTCTGGCTATTAGACATCTCAAACGTGCGCGCTATCAATCAGGTAATGAGTAAACTTAAAATGTGCTGCTGAATTGGATTTTGTGGGGGTTCCTGTGGGACCTTTCTTTTTTGGGAGAGGTGTGATGAACCCTGCTCATTGTTTTAAACCTTCTCTAAAGTGTTTCAGATCTGGTGCTAACTGGGCCTTTGGATCCCAGATTATAAATCTTCCTGCACTGCTTTTCTTTACTCTTTGTTGTTTGTTGCATTTACAACACTTGCATACATCTCAGCATACGTGCATACCTTACATCAGCGGTCCCCAACCTCGGGCCTCGGACCAGTACCGGTCTGTGAGTCGTTTGGTACCGGGCCGTGAGAGTTGAGGCTCAGGTGTGAAATGTATTATTTTCAGGGTTTTTATCGGTTTTCAGCGTTATTTTGTTATCGTTTTTATCGTTAACTCGGTTTTCCTGGGTCTTTTCATGTGTGTTATCAATAAATCTTATTTTTTCGGTACCGGTACTAGTTTTATTTTGCTGTATTTATCCGTGACACCTTAAAGGCCGGTCCGTGAAAATATTGTTGGGCATAAACCGGTCCGTGGCGCAAAAAAGGTTGGGGACCGCTGCCTTACATCATAGCTCCTATTGATTTGTGTAGCTCATTAAGTTCTGTTTCAGTAGTCTAATTTTGTTTATGAACCTTCCAAAGAACCTTCAAAATGCAAACAGTAAAGACATGCAGTTAGTTTAGTTTTATTATAAGTTTTATTATATATAAATACTCCTGAGAGAAGGAAGCATGTTGTTAAAGTAAATTATTTTAAATAACACCCTCTCTTTGTTTGACATTATGTAAATATTAGTATTATATTACCTCTGTTATGACCATCTTGTTGGAATATTTAAATGAGTCCATAGAATGATCTTTGTTGAAGCAGAGACATTTTACTGAGTGCAGGTTTCTTTAACACAACACGCAGAGGCATCGGACTGAAGCAAGGAAAGAAGAATAATCAGATGTAAGTTCAAACTTCAGTCTCAATTTACATTGTTAGCTCAGCACTGGCTTTACATTAAACTTACAGTATTTATTCTGTATTTCTGCTGATTTTTAAAAGACTCAAAAACATTTTTAAAGTAGCTATTCCCGTCATGTGTAATGTATTTTTTTACAGTGCAAAATAAACTATGTTTTCTTACTCATATATTACCTTACCTATATTACCCTATTATCTGTGAAAGTGGTGCAGTTATATTAACTTTGATGGTTGTTTATCTGTCTTTCAAATCTTAGTTTCATCAAACAGAGGAAATATGCACCGGAGGCTTTTTCTGCTCATGCTGATGGGTAAGTCGATCATTTTAACAGTAAAAACTGCAGATTTGCATCACTTCAGATTAGTGCAGGGTTTCTGTGAACTGCTCACAAAACTTGCCATCAGTAGATTTCTGAATGACCTGTGGGTTTTTTTTTGTTTTGTTGTTTTTAGGTCAGTGTTCCTTGATTTTATGCCAAGGCTATAAATACTATTTTATTAAAGAGCCTAAAACTTGGGACGAAGCTCAGCGCTACTGTAGAGAAGGATATAAAGACCTGGCCACAGTGCCTAACATGACACATATGAAGACACTGTACACAGATTCTACAGAGAATCAAGGAAACACCTGGATTGGGCTGTACAGCATCTCAGGAAAAGAAAACAGGAGGTGGCACTGGTCTCTGCCAGGAGTGGAGTTCAATGATAAAGACGTGAAATGGAGTGGAAATGAACCTAATGATGGAGGCGGACATCTTGAGAACTGTGCACTGATTGACAGCTCTGGTGGGTTGTTGGATATTGGTTCTTCTCATGTTCACCGCTTTATCTGCTATAATGGTGAGAATATTTGACAATAATTGTATTAATTAAACAAAGTGTTTATATTTAAACATATCTACAGCTCATCTCTAATGAAAATGAGAAGATGCGATAATTGGCTGCTGGTGTTTTAGCCCCTGTGTGCTATCCTGCTCATTTGAATACCCGTCCTCCCACGGTGCTTTCTCTGCCTCTCATGTTACACCAGGACACTGTTCTTTGCTTTGCTGAACCATCTCGTGGTGCCAAATGTCATTACACAAAATTTCATACCAGACCTTTGATCAGAAAACTGTTTCTCTGCCACACAGAGCAAAGTCATCCTGAGCATAATGTCACAGCTGTGGTTATTCCCATAATGTTGATAGTTTAGTTTTGAAGGTTTTGAGCTATTTTAAGTTGTGTCTTTAGAAAATCAATTTAAAGATACATTTAAAGATAGAAATGTACATTTCTTATGAGTCTTGTCTTTCTCTTTATTCCACAGAACAAAACAAATCACTACATTTCATTGACAATAAAAAAATGTGGCGTGAGGCTCAGAGCTACTGCAGAGAGCACCACACAGACCTGGCCAGTGGAGCAGAACAGTTAAAGGAAGCAGTCAGTACATTTAAGAGTTCTGATAAAACACGATCATGGATCGGCCTGTTCAGAGACACCTGGAGGTGGTCAGATGGGAGTAATTATTCTTACAGACACTGGAGAGATGTTGGTGAGTTACCTGAAGAGCTGTCTGAAACTGACAGCGGCACCAGGAAATGTGCGATGACTGAATTAAACAAAGAAGGAAAATGGAAAGCTGATGATTGTAACACCAGAAAATCTTTCTTCTGCTACGATGGTGAGATTTACAGAGATTCATTTTTCACATCTGGTTTCTGTCAGTTTTCTTACTGAGGAATAAATGTTAAAGCTAAACTAATATTTCTTAGTCTCATGGAAAATCTGTACACGAAGAGGTTGGTATATGTTTCATCATAAAGCTAAATAATGCAAGCTGTTATGGAGATAGAGCTACACCCCAGACACATAATGCAGCCTCCTTTCATCAGGAACCTGAGTCACAGGGGTCATATTAGTTTCTGAGTGTGGGTATCGCTACTGTTTCTAATAGGTTCTAGATTTACAGCTATAATGAGACATAATTCTTGTTTCTAAATCCTCCTGATTAAAAGAAAATTAAATATAAAAAGGCTCACTTAAATTTAAATAATAAGACTTTAATAAAGTAAATTGAAAATTCTAAGCTGGAAAAACTTACAGCAGGAAAGTAAAAAATATGACAAACTGTCCAACACTTATTTTTATGAAATTTGTTTCGTTTTTTGTATTCTTTTGTTTGTTCCTCATGTATTTTTGTATTTGAGGTAGAAAATCTAGAAACCTGATTTCATTTAATTTGAACTGAACATCTGTTTGTTCATGGCAGAAAAGTTGATCCTGATCAATGAAAGGAAAAACTGGGATGAGGCTGTAAATTACTGCAGAAAGCACCATCGTGACCTCGTCTCCATCACAAACCTTGAACAGCAGGAACTGGTGCAACAGAAAGCCAAGAATGCCAGCACACCCCACATCTGGCTGGGACTGCGCTACAGCTGTGCTCTTGATCTGTGGTTCTGGGTCAATGACCAGCTTGTCTGCTATGAGAACTGGGCCGATGACACAGACACTGGGGACTGTAACCTGGCTGTAGCCATGGAGACAAGAGGAGAACATAAATGGTTCAAGAAAAATGATGCAGAGATGTTTAGCTTCATCTGTTCTTTATCATAGGCTTTGAAACCATGCTAAATTAATTGTTTTAAATCTTATATTTCTAGTAAGTGTTGTAATCACACTTACTATATTTTTCCTTTATCCAGGCTAGAGATTGATGGGATATAACAACAAGAAGCACTCTGAGTGCAAACCTCCACTCTGGACAGGATTTTTGTTTAATAGAATAACACTGGATTTTGCATGTAATCATTTTGGGGTTTTTTTTTTCTCTTTTTAAATGTACTAAGATGTTTGTAGTGCAGTAAAAAAAATAAAAAATAAAAAAACTTGTCAGATCTTAACATTTAAACCTCAATTCATAAGCTTCAGCTGTAAATTTATCCGTCCATTCTCTTCTGTTTGTCCAGTTCAGGGTGGGAGGGGGCCTGGAGCCTATCCCAGCCCTGCCAGCGGCCCAACAGGTAGGGTACACACTGGTTAGACTGCAAATCTGTCACAGGGCTAAGACAGACTGATGACCATTCACATTGACATTCACAACTATGGGCAACTTAGAATCACCAGTTAACCTAACCATACTGACTATATGTCTCTACCCAAGAATTTGTTGCTGTGAGCCAACAGTGGTAACCACAGAGTGACTGTACAGAAGTAAATTCATTCATGGGATAAATTTATCGCTCCAGAAGTGTGTTCCTTTCTCTTATACGCCGTTGTGTCCTTATTTAAATGTATCTATTTTGTGATACTTTTGAACTCTAATTGAAAGTGCTCCACATAAACTACAACAATACTCTGGAAACTTGATATTTGCTGAATTATGCTACTTTATTGAAACTGCCAACTGTGTGAAATGTGAGAAAAAATAAGCAAGAACAATGAGTTAATTCATTGGATACATTCACTGCTGCCAAATTCTTAACTCAGACTTTAAAGCCAGCATAAAATAAATGTGCAAAAACGTGACTAATGTGTTTGCACCACTTTAATATTAACACAGCAGAGAGTCAAAAAATGAAGATTTTTACTAGTAATGAAAGCTGTCGGATGAACGTTAGGTATCATTTGAAAATAAATTAGCAAAGATCATTGTTTTTTTTTCTGAAGGAATAAGAAATTGTTTATGTTTCTTAAAAATCTGAAGTTTTAATGTTGTTGTTTTTTTCAAAATACATCTCAAAAAGTAAAAAATAACCCCCATTCGCCTATTTTAGTTTCATTATATGTAGTCCCATCAGAAATGACTGGTTTTGGGGGGGCTGGTTGATCCAAAGTTCACCATTGTGTTTGCTCTCCATTTAATGATATGATGCAAATATTATAATAGTATATGTATTGTATTGTATGAGGATATCCAAATGCACACAATAAAATCCTCTTTACTGGAGCAGAATGGAATATTTTACTGAGTGCAGACTTCATTAGCAAAGCACACAGAGACACACTGTGTGCTATGCTGGCAGTGGCAGACTGTATGTGTAGCAAAAAAGGACTCAAATGCAGACCAAAACAGAAAGTGAAACGTGACGTGGAGTAACAGAAAACGAGCAGTTTACTAAGGCTGGTAAAATAAATACAAATGAAGGGCATGGGTGAAACGAAACAATAACCTAAACTGGGTGATCTAAAACTAAAACATGAAAAACCCTTAAACACGGTGAACTGACAGGAATACCTGAAGACGTGCACACAGAGACACATCATGAGTGTCTCTGTGTGCTCATCAGAGTTTCTGAGTTAAACCACACTGACATGTTTTTCTATGGATTGACTGAACATTTGTGTAAATGGTGCCTCTTCTGAGTAGAAAAAAGTGACCACTATGATATTATTGGGTTAAAAATATTTACCTCTTAAAAATTTCCAGCAGCAGCTGTCAGCCATAATTTAACCGTCCACACATTTTTATTTTTCTGTATATTCTCAAAAGAATTCCTGGAAAGAAATGTTTTACAATAATTTTAAATTATTATTGATGATGGAAATATGTAAATATTGTTATTATATTGCCTGGTGTTTGGCCAGCTTAGAGTTCTTGTTTGCATATTCAAATCCATTCAACAGAGTCTTCTCTGTTGGAGCAGGATGAGGAACTTTATTGAATGCAGTCTTCATTAACACATCAAATAGAGACATCAGAGAGAAGCAAGGAAACACAAATAATCAAATATACATTAAAACTTTGTGTTGCTTTTCAAAATGTATAATATGTAGGTTGAAGTTTAAGTAGTTTTTCTTTCTTTGTTTAAAATTAGATTTTTTTTCATATAGTTTCCACAGAGTAAGAGCATTGCAATAAGTCAGTGGTTGTTGAAGCATTTATTTGTCTAATCTTCTTTGTTTATTCTTAGCTGCATTATTTTCATCTATATGTTTGTTCTTTTTCGTTTACAGTTTCCATATTTCTGTCATGGTCCTGCATCGGTGACCCAGCGTTTTGTGTTGTTTATTATTAATAGTCTTTGCTTTTGTCTTATTTAGAATCTCTAGTCTTTGGTTTCAGTGTTATTTAGAGTCCTTCTGTTTCTGTCTCTGTGTTCCAGGTTTGCTGTGCCCCTTGTCATGTCTGCGTCTGTGTGTTAGTTTCCTGTTTTACTTTGACAGTCTGTGTTCAGCACAGCTGGACTGGCCATCGGGCATACCCGGTGGGCCGCTTGTGAGTTTTCGTTTTTATGGAACGATGGGGTTTTATTTATTTATTTATTTTTAACGGTATAAATGAATTGTGGTGGATGTGCCAGTTGGTCATGATCGACTCTGGGCTGGACCAATTGCAGCCGAGGAGGTCAAACTTTAAAGTTCAGGTGAAAAGGAATACAATTTGTCCCGTTTCTCTTCAGCTATAAAGTTGCTAATTCAATCATGAAACTGATCAATGATCAGCTGATGCTTTTCTCTCTGCGCCAGAAAGAGGAAACCAGCGGATGTCGCGCTAAACAACAGCAGCACGTTTAAGCTTGATCAGCTGTTGTTAGAATTGATTTAATATTACTTTCTAGTATGAGCTGATGTTTGCTGGAGCCACAGCTGTAAAAGCTGCTGGTCATGATATCGATTTGTATATCTGGTGAGAGGGAAACATGAAGATGAAACCAGGAGATGTCCTTACTGAATCATCAGAGCTGAACTGGTGATGGAGAAACAGGTTTACCTTTTAGGTGACATGAATGAGTTGAAGGGAAGTTATGAACTGTTTCTGACAGACAAATAACACCAGGATCCTTTTCTAAGTAGCTGACAGCTGATAGCTGTGCAGGGGCGGATCTAGCAAAGTGTTGCCAGGGGGCCAGGTAGGGCATTAACAGGGAGAGGGGGGCACAAAGAAATACTTTTTTTTCTTATTCTCATTTCAAATGTCTAGCTTTTAATAAGTAATTATCTGAATCTTACAACGAAAGTTTTCATCTGATGTAAAATGTATAGAAATCTATTATTGTATGTAGTAAATATTAAGTCTAGTATGTACCCTAGTAAGTTATAGAACTTTTTCCTCTGGGAAGGTACCATCTGTGCAGTCTGCAATTCTGTTTTAGAAAGATGTTGAATCTATTTAATTACTGGAGAAAAATAATAGATTTCTGTGAATTTGTTTTATACATGAATTAAATTAAAGTCGGCTATGTCAATTAACCATCTTGAGGCGGAGGGTGGGGGAGTGGTTTACTATTTTTTTTTTTTTTTTTTTTTTTTTTAGTTATATGTAATTATTGATTAGGTTGTTTTATATTTTTGCTAAGTACTGATAGGAATACCAGAATACGCAGGATGGTATAGTTTAAGTTTATTATAAAGGCTTTATGGCTTTTCCTATAATACCTGGTGGGCCGGTCTCTAGTCAAAATGCCCGGACCGATTTTATGTCTCAGTCCAGCCCTGGTGTTCAGTGTCAGTGTATTCTGTTTTGCTTCCTGTCTTGTAATGTCCGATTAGTCACAACTGTGTCCAGCTTTTATTGATCCATGACAAAAATTACAACAACATTTCCAGTTAACAGTTTCAAAAACATGCAGTGCTGGATTGCCTGCTCATTCTGATGGATAAGTAGATCATTTTATCAATAAAAATTACATATTTGAATCACCTTAGATTATGTAGTCAACAGGTCACAAAACTTGTCAGATCTTAACATTTAAACCTCAATTCATAAGCTTCAGCTGTAAATTTATCCGTCCATTCTCTTCTGTTTGTCCAGTTCAGGGTGGGAGGGGGCCTGGAGCCTATCCCAGCCCTGCCAGCGGCCCAACAGGTAGGGTACACACTGGTTAGACTGCAAATCTGTCACAGGGCTAAGACAGACTGATGACCATTCACACTCATAATCACAACTATGGGCAACTTAGAATCACCAGTTAACCTAACCATACTATGTCTCTACCCAAGAACTTGTTGCTGTGAGCCAACAGTGGTAACCACAGAGTGACTGTACTGCAGTAAATTCATTCATGGGATAAATTTATCGCTCCAGAAGTGTGTTCCTTTTGTCAGATTTACTCATTCATAATTGAGTATAAAATTGTTTTTTAGTTTTTAAAGTAAAACTTTTTCAAGTGAAATTTTCCATATTTACTTCCTGGATAGCTAACATATTATATTTTCCTTTTATCAAGCATAGAACAGCTGTGTGATCTGAGTCAGACAGGCTCTCTCTCTCACACACACACACACACACACACACACACACACACACACACACACACACACACACACACACATCAAACAGACTGAACACACACACACACACACACACACACACACACACACACACACACACACACACACACACACACACACACAGATACAGCTAGAAGAACAGGACACAGGTGTAGACAGTTAAGACAATGACAAGGTGGAACCCGAACTCAACAGAAAACAAGCTAAGAAAACAGGACATAACCCAAAAGATAAGAGATAAATACTGAACGTAATATGATGGGAACGCTGGTGTAACTAAACACCAGTAACAAACACCACAGAAACCTCAAATAACACACAGCACAGGCTTCTTCTCACTATCGGTGACAGTGATGCTATTCTAACATCGAGCTTGCCGGGACAGGCGTGGGGGCTTGGGGGTCTGGTGGTGCTCCGGCCCCTGGCTGGGGCTCTGGCTGGGCCTTGGGGGCTTGGATCCTGGTTATTGAGTCGCCAGGTTTGTGGGCGGGTGGGTGCATGGGGGCTCAGCCCTGGTGCAGCAGACCTCTAGTGCATCGGCCCACCTGGAGGGCTCTCCAACTGGTGGGCAGGATGTTACATCTTTGCAGGAGGTCACCTCTCTCCAGGAGCTCACTCTGCTGGTGGGGGCGAGATATAGGAGAGGTGGAGAATGAATTCAACCTGGGTGTTTATTGTCTTGTGTAGTCTGGAAGATGAGTGGATGATGGGGTGGGTGCAGTTTTCTCTGCGGTGGGGTAAGGGGGGGCTGCCGTGGGCACATCACTGCAGCCCCCTCTGGCCTCTGCTCCGTGGCTGCTGGGTGACCCCTTGTCTTGGGTTCTCCTCAGCTCTTCCCAGGAGGGTGGCACGGTTGCCCCTTTGGTGGTTCTCCTTGGGTCCTCGTACTCTGGGCCCTCTGGATGTCTGGGGCCTGGATCTCCTCCATACCTGCTTCATGCCCTGGGGGACGGGGCTATGGCTCCCCACACTCCCTAGCAGATCGTTACATGGAGAAACCTTTTGAATACAAGCGTGTGGATCCACACAGGTATGCACACAGGTGTACACACGGTTGTTCACACACACAAACTGCACCTTTGTGGCTGCTACCTCAGAGCACATTGTGCGCTGTCGATCTTGCGTACTGCACAATAACATTTAATATTTAGTATCTACTGTTAGCTAGTTTATTGTGATGGTGTTGTATTTATTATGTTGCTCTTCTTTGTTTTCTCTTCTTTTCTTATTTCCTCATACAGGTGATGAAGGTGTTTTTTTTTGTCTTTTTTGTTTGTTTGTTTTTTTGTTTGCTTTGCTTTTTTTCTCTCTCCCCTCTATTTTGTCTTTCTCTGCCTCTGTTTCTTTCATTCTTTCTTTTTCCCTGTTCTATCCCCCAGTCATGTCTGTCCCGTCTGTAACAACTGAAAATAAAATAAAATAAATACACAAAAAAAACCCAAACAAACAAACAAAAAACATCGAGCTTGCCAATAATTGGAACTTAATATTTCCTTTGCTTTAAAGTTCTTCATCATTAGAGACAAAAAAAGATATTACTCAGATTTATTTGTTTATTGTGTCTGATTGAGAGATACTTACATGCACACATTAGTAGCCATTAGATTTATAGCCAGGTAGATGAATAACAGTCACAATATTAACTTTGTACCCAAACATAATCCAGGAGTGCAGTACAATTTTCAAATAGTTGAATCATAATTACATTACATCACAATTTTATTGTTTTCAATAAAAATGTTTGTTTTAAAAAGAGAAAGTCGCTAAAACTCTTTATTGTAACAGAAAGTAAGAGAAAGGGAAATACGTAAGTACATGAGGTGCATGTATTTTAATTTTGTACTTTTTGTTACAATTACTTTCCAGTGGCTCCAGGTTGTGCAGTCACAGGATTTTGAGATTGCACAGTAGAGCTATTCTTACGATGTTTTAGCTCACGATCAATCTGACACCAGACACATAGGTTGCAGAAACAAGTGTGTACGATGTCTCTCTGGAGAGTCCCCTATGGAGGAAGTAGCTGTTTGTTATTTCTATCCTTTAATTATAACATAATATTTGCATTATAGATAACTGCACTTAGGTTTGCAACGTTACATTAAAGGTTTTTTTTTCACATTCTTGGTTGTTTATTAAAAGGTTTTTGTGTAAAGATTTTTATAAATCTGCATTTCTAGATGAAGAAATGCATCTTATAAATGATATCTGTTAAAAAAAAATTAAAAATTGTTTATTGGTGTCATACCTCAATTCCATATTTCTTTCTCATGGTAATCCTGAATGACAAGGCTACGGGAGCAACAAACAATGGTATCCCGAGGATCGATAGTGCCCCAGGGGAGCACATGTCCAAAATCGGAAGGAAAGGGTTCTCTCCAAGTGATTTTGAAATGGTGATCGCATCGCATGGCCAGCACCAAAGAGCATAGCAACCTGAAAATCATGACACAAATAGTAAAATATTGGCATTTTTTACACATCAAAAATACAAGTTAAAGTCCAGTATTGATTCTTACAAGACAACTTGTCTTCCATGCAGTCAAAGAGGCCAGAGCCCCACTCTGCTGACGACGGCTCTGTCATTGGGCTGCAGATGATGACCTGATTGGATCTGAAAACTGTGTTGTATATGTTAACTATAAAAAAAAATAGAATAAAGAACAAACACACAAATATAAAACACCCTCTATGCTCCATGTTTCTAAATATCATAAATATGGTTTCATGTAAATCAGGTTTGCCACTGTGGATCCTTCAAGAAGATATAACATTGTTCAAAATGAAATCAGTTTACTGTGAATGCATCCATATGGAAATTCTTTGTTGGTAAGTAAAATTCATTTATTAAGCGCTGTGCACAGAAAGAGTCAACTTGATAAGAACATGATGTTCCACAATAGCCAGTAAAAATACAATAGACTCAATAAAATAAACAGGTTGTTTTTAAATAAATAATAATTCAGTAAAATGTGGCAACAGAAAGCCTGTTTACATTTTTAAAAAGCAGCTACGTTCCAAGTCCTTCATTTTAAAGGTAGAGTATATAAGGTTTTTAAAAGGCAGGGACAAAATTTGTTGTAGTGCATTCTGATTCATATGTGTGCATTTATTAATATTTTAATAGGGATAAATCCCTTCATTATACTTCTTTATCCTCCAATCCAAACTATAGCAATTTCAATAACTTTGAAACTGAAAAATAATAAAAAAGAACTTTTTTCCTTATTAAAAAAGAACTTTTTGGATAAATATCTATCATTACTTATAATATATAAACATATATACTTAAACTATTTATACGTTGCCATGTTAAATTTTAATTTGTCGTACCTGATGTAGATGGAAGTGTTGTTGTCGCTTCTTAGGCTGTGAGAGAATTAAACAGTGTACTCTGAGGAGCGGCACTTAAAGCAAATTTCCTCAGTTATAAACTATCATCTACATTTTTTTGTAGACCCACAAAAATGTTGACATAAGTTAATATAGAGTGAAACAAAAAGCTGTCAAAATATTTCTATGGAACTGAAACAAATGAAGTTGGATCATTAATTTTGTTCTCAACCTTACACACCTGTGAAAATGTGTTACTATTGTGTTGCCAAAGTCTGTCCGTGAGCACACAAGACAGTGAGAGACCGCTGCTGCAGTGCTCAGAACCATGATGGCCCCAATGCTGGGGGCAGTGTGCATGTGCTTTTGCAAAAACTGTACCAGGGGGAATTGTTGTATACTTTAAAGTTATGCATAACTTGCAAAAAAATCCAAAATACTGGCTTGACACTACGTAGATGTTACATGAATATACACACATCCTTCTTGTGGTTACCTGACAGATGCGTTTCTCTTTCAGTTGATACGAACACATCCATTCTCTAAAATGTCATCAAACACCATTAAGCTGGAAGCCTTGTGTTTATTTCCACAGCTGTGAAAACACTTAAGTGTGACATGCTGCAAAACCCGAATCCAAAGACAAAATGAAATAATGAGTAGCTGTTAGATGACTTGTTATGCTCTACTACAGTTACAGTTTACCCTCAGGTCTTTTAAAAAGAGAAAAAAAGATAAGAAATATGTTCTTAATTATACTTCAAAATAATGAACATTCATGTATATACCACACTTATTAAAAATCTTTTACGCATCCATAACTCTGCACAGTTTGAAATCTCCCTACATTTTCAACATGCAATTACTTTATGCTTAAATAACTTTTGATTGAATGATCAACTTTAAGGGTGCATTATTTTTCTTCAATTTTATTAGAGTACTTAGTGTAAAGCTTAAATATGCAGTCTGGGTTTTATATTACTTACTCAGCTTTCCTAACCTACAGTGCAATGGTTTGAAAGCATAAAGACCAAAAAGATGAAAATAATAAAGGTTAAGAAATCTGAAAAAATAAGACATTCTGCTGACTTACATGATTATGGAGTTTAATCCCCAGTAAAAGGTAAATGGACTGCTTCTTACATAGTGTTTTCTACTCTACCTGAGCCTTCAAAGCACTTTATACAACATTTGTACTCGGATGAATGTATCAGAATGCAAATGTTGGGAATCTTGCCCAATGACACCCAGGCATGCAGACTGGAGATCAGGGCAGCCGATCGATAGATTTCCCCCGTTGCCTACTGGTAGTGGTCAGAGGGCCCGGTGGCGCCAGTGTCCGGCAGCCTCGCCTCTGTCAGTGCGCCCCAGGGTGGCTGTGGCTACAACGTAGCTTGCCATCACCAGTGTGTGAATGTGTGTGTGAATGGGTGGATGACTGGATATCTAAAGCGCTTTGGGGTCCTTATAGGGACTAGTAAAGCACTATATGGCTCAACGTCTTGAAGATGCAAAGATGTTTATCTTTGCATCCATGCTTCCATGTAAATGTTTGATGGTATTCTGAGATGGATAACTTACACTCACAAAGAACACAAAGTGAGTTTTCAAAAACGGGCAAAACATTGTTCAAATAAATGAAGTTTCTGAACATCTTTTAAATCAAATTATATGTTACAGTAATAGATTAATAAATTTCTTAATTCATCCAATAATTCCTCACTTTATACTACTTAATGTGCCGATCTGTGGGAGCCCAACAAGCAAGTAGCAAGCTATTCTAATACCAGGAGCTCCCTTTTCAGGTGTGTTTACACACAATGTGCAAACATTGTGTGTAAAAAATATAAAATGTAACACAAAATGTAACACGTGTGCGGGAGTGAATGTGAGTGCGAATGGTTGTCTGTCTCTGTGTGTTAGCCCTGCGACAGACTGGCGACCCGTCCAGGGTGTACCCTGCCTCTCGCCCTATGACAGCTGGGATAGGCTCCAGCGCCCCCCGCAACCCTGAAAAGGATCAGCGGAAGCGAATGGATGGATGGAGGTTATCAGAATGAGTGCATAACTGGCTGTTTGGATGGCTCAGTGAGTTGTGAGCTTAGTGCCACATATTTGTCCACGTGAACATATTTGTGTCTTCAATTCAATTTATTTAATTCAATTCACTTTTATTTACATGGCACCAAATCAGTCGCCTCAAGGAGCTTTATATTGTATGGTTGACCCTTGGCTGGTTCCACAGAAGAGGGGCCTGAAAACTGAAGGCTCTCCCTCTCATTCTACTTATAAATACTCCAGGAAGAACAAGTTGGCCTGCAGTGTGAGAGCGAAGTGCTCTAATAGGGTGATATGGTACTACAAGGTCATTAATAAGATAAGATGGGGCCTGATTATTTAAGACCTTGTATGTGAGGAGCAGGATTTTGAATTCAATTCTGGATTTAACAGGAAGCCAATGAAGGGAAGCCAAAACAGGAGAAATATGCTCTCTCTTTCTAGTCCCTATCAGGACTCTTGCTGCAGCATTTTGTATTAGCTGAAGGCTTTTCAGGGAGCTTTTAGGACATCCTGATAATAATGAATTACAGTAGTCCAGCCTGGAAGTAATAAATGCATGAACTAGTTTTTCAGCGTCACTCTGAGACAGGATATTTCTAATTTTAGAGATGTTGCGCAAATGGAAGAAAGCAGTCTTACATATTTGTTTAATGTGGAGTCAACAACACATTTGGCACACCTACAGAAATATAACCCTTTTTCTGGCAATAATTCTGGTTCTACAACATTGTTTTTGCCAAGTGATTGTATAATACAAAAGGCACAGAAGGCATGTTCTTTCATATTTACCTGACTTCACAACAACATACCCAGCTTTGACAGGTACAGTTTTTTTTGTTGTTGGTTGTTTTTGTTTTTTTCGTGTTTCTTCATAGGAAATGTTATGTATTGTGATTGTTATTGAAAGACATAAAGCAGTATATAGTACTAGCATAAAGCATGAAGTAGTTTTTAAAACATGCTTAGGGCCTGTAACTGATGTCTATTGGCATTGTGTGTAGATTTAGTGTTTTTGTCTTTAAAACTTAACATTGACATTTATGTATTTCAACTGTAGAAGATAGCAGGTTGGGTTTTTTCTGTTTTAATGTTGTTACTATGCATTTCAGCATCCAAATCAATGTTCCGCATTTGAATCAACAACAAATATTTGCTGCTGAAAGTGACAATTTTGCTATTTAGGTGCTGTTGCTTGGTACTGATTCCTATGTATCAACAGGTAATTTGAATTTATTCTGTGACTAACATTCAACAACAATGGAAACACAATCATCGACAAACTAGAGTACCACCCTTGTAAGCATGAACAACTCTCTATGCAATTGTTCAGCTACAGTATGTGTTGTCTCATGTATTACGACGTAAAACTGCAGTTGTTTTCAGGCTGCTATGGTTTCTGGTGATGCCCTTGCCTTACCTGCACAGTTGTAGGACAGATGGGAGACCACCGCTGTGTCCCATTATGCGACATGTTCAGCACAACTGATCTCAGCCATTGGGATACCAAATGTTATACCTCCTGCTGCCTTGACCATTAAGGTTGGGATTCGATATAAATACGGCATCAAGTTAAATTTGTCAAAGAAATTCTTGTTAAAAATTTCTGCTGTTTTTTACATTCCCACAGTCAGAAATAAAGAGAATCAAGTATTAGTAATAGTTCAGTTCAGTAATAGTTAATTCAATCCAATCTTTTTAAAGGCACTTTATTTTTTAAGGTAAAGACCCTATAATAATAGAGAGAAAATGCCAACAATCAAATGACCCACTTTGAGCAAGCATTTGGCAACAGTGGAAAGGAAAAACTCATTTTGAACAGAAAGAAATCCATGCTCAGGCAGGGGCAGCTATCTGCCACAACCGATTGGGGTGATGGGAGGAAGAAGAAGCTGTAACTAATGACTGGATAAAGTGGTAAAAGTGTATAATTACCAAATATTTCTCTACAGGGTTCTATCTGTAAGGACATCATGAGTTCCTGTTTCTGTGTGTGGTGCTCTTGGTGTGAGATGCACCGTGAGTTAAAAATTCGCAAGAAAAGCACAAGTGTCATCAACATGCAGCCTGCACCAGTTAAGTCCACAGGCAAAGATGAGAGTCTGTTATGGCTTCATGCCAGGGTTGCTTTTCATTGGTGTGCTCTGTCTTTAAAAAGGCATTTGATTGAGTTTAACTATGTTTGGTGTGACTAAGTGAACTGGTATTTGGTTTTGACTTTTTTTTTAAAGAGCTGGTAAGAGGTTTGCTTTGATGATCTAAAGACAAGAACAATATGTTTTATTCATGCATATTTTTAATTTAATCCCTGTTTTAAAGACCTCTGACTCATCAAACACATTTGCAATAAATAAAACAAGAAACGGTCAAAGGCCTTACGATGGGGGATCAGACAAATTGTAACTCAAATCATTATCATAAATCTAACTTTTAAAGAAAGCAGAGTTAAAGTTTGTCTTTGCCTTAGCTCATTCAGCATTCAGTCTAGGTTTACTTTGTGACTTTCAGTTTTCTTGTTTATGATTTGATAGAACAAAAAGATTAATAACATTTTTGAAATCTTTGTGTAGTTCTGTAACTTTTTTCACGTGGTTTTTGTCCTTCATGTAAGTTTCTATCTTTCTGCACCGGCGCTCAACAAAAGAAGTTGTCAAATGAACTTAATAAAAGCATTTTTCCTTTTATGTAAAAATTTACAATGTAATTTTCCACTGTTTTATACTTTTGAATGAAATCCGTCCTGAGCATCGTGTTATATGTTATTTTCTGAATATTCAGAATATGTTATATCCTGTAAACAAGATCTCATGAGTCCCCAGTGTAGTGGCAGTGAAGTCAGCAGAGGCGTCTGAAATGTGTCACGACAAACTCAAGGCTACGTGAACATATTTGAGTAACAATGGAATGGAAATCCATTTTGGCTTCCACAGAAAGGTGGAAACTGCTTCAGCTGCTTTTGCAATCACTCACCTTCACACTCGACTCATTTTGATATCCTTGGCAAGACAAAAAAGAAAGAAAAACATATATAAAGGTTTTACTAATTTGTATCTTTTTAAAAAAAAAAAAAAAAAAAAAACTTTGGCAAAAATAATCTTTCCAATAATCTTCTTTCCAGACTCTTACTTTCATTTTATTTTCACTTTCTACTGTACTTGCCGGTAAGTATTTTTAAGTACAGAAGATTACACCCCTAATTTAGAAATGTACCTTTCAAATATTGGGGAAAGAAAACCCTTAAACCAGCTGTACTTTCCTTAACGGTAACTAAGGCTTGCGTATATGTTAGTATAAAAAATACAGAGTCCCAACATACATTTCTGTGTGATTTTATCCTTCAAATTGCAGCAGGATGAAGCAACAGGTTTGCTTTGTATATGTCATCATAACTTATTCATTTAACTACAAATTAATAGACATGTATTTAAATTAAGGAAAATATCAACAATCACTGTGTCAACTAAATGCTTGTACCCCCTCAAACCTGTGAGATTCCACATCTGCAAGAGTTGGTGTATTAAGTGTTCCAAAAGTCATTATTTTATTAAATGCAATTTTAAATGTCCTATAAACACTTACATCACACTTCTCAAAGGCTCACAATACATTGTTGCCGACTCCGTTTTTGGTTCAACAATCTTATGGTATATACCCCCATCTGCAGGTCATTAGTGGTAAAACATCTACTATGTGAGAGGTAGTGGGACAGTGTGTGGGTTTTGCAATAGCAGTAAGACTGCTTAAGATGTAAAACTACTCAGTTTGCGAAGCACTCCAAAAAATATGATACCTTACAGCTATTATCTTACAAAAAACAGAACGATAGATTAATCACAGTTTGGAGAAAACATCCTGTAAATGCTGTATAGGCAGCACTTAGTAAGAGCTGTTTATTTAAATACATGAAATGATGTTAAGTCATTCTTTAATAACTGTTCAAGCCATATCTTTGCATCATTTTAATGAGACCGACCTAAGGACCAGTGATCTCTTTTTAGCCAGCTGTTTAGGCACCACTGTATCCAGCAGCCTCCTCACTAGGTCCAGGCGTCCTGTCTTGATCAGAACCCTCGATAACTCTGTAACCTCTGCCGTGTGTGTCGTATAAAGGTACCTCAGCTCAGCCTTCACTATGTCCTGAGAGTACAGCTCCTCTGCCTTGAGCACCCACATTTCCAGCTGAGTGATGACAATGCCAGGGTCAGGGTGTCCCTGCATGAACAGAGTCAGGAGAGCCTGTAAGAGGCAGCGCAGGGCTGTGGTGTCTCTGCTCCCTTGTTTCTCTAACTCCAGAGCTTTTTTGAAGCAGTCTACGGCGTTCTGCTCCTCGCCTTTCACGAGGAGGCAGCGTCCTCTGAGCACATGAAGTTCCGGTAAGCAGTCTCCCAGCTCAAACTTCAGAGCGTGAGACAAACTCACCAGGGCACTATTTATTGCACTCTCATCCACCAAAAGGCTCTCCTGGAGTGCATCTACACCCATGTAGTAGTATACCTGAAATGAAAAAGATCAACTTGAAAGCCTTGTTGGGAAATGAAACACAGAATTTGACCAGCTTTGCACGTTATGCTTTTACCTGTGCCATCTCCAAATGTGTTCGAAGACAGGGGCGTACACCGAGTACTTTGTCTAAGTCTTTTCTAGCTTCAATTAGCTTCTGTCGGTCTGGGATTCCACCATCACCAAGCTTTGCCTTCTCGAGGTCCCCCATGTACAGGATTATATTGATCTACACAGAGAACATGTTGTCCAAATATGTAAACTTTTTACATGTACTAGCCACTTTAAACTAATACAGCTATTCTGGCCTTAAAAGGAGCTGTCATAGCAACTGACTTGATTAGTCGTAGCTACAGTACCTTGGCACGGGTGCAGTGAGCCTGCCAGTTGAGTTCTGGATCTGGCAGCACATTTAGGGCCATATTGCAGATCCCTGTAGCCATTTCATGTTTACCCAGCAGAGAGAAGACTCTGGCCAGAAGGTTCAGGATAAATGCATCGTCACTGGCCATATTTATGGCCTGGAAACACAGACAGAGCTGTTATTATCTCATCTTAAAAGGGAACAGTGCAGCAGTATTTCTTAAACCCATCCATCCATTCGCTTCTGCTTATCCTTTTCAGGGTCTGGAGCCTATCCCAGCTGTCATAGGGTGAGAGGCGGGGTACACCCTGGACAGGTCGCCAGTCTGTCGCTCATTGTTAAACCAAATGAGCAATTAGTAAGTGAGTGAGTTAATGACTTGTTCAGCAGTTTTTAGCTGAAAAAAACCTTCTGTTGTCCTAGTTAGATACATATTTTTCAATCTTTTGAACTGAAAAGTCTCAAATAAAAAGCATTTCACTCACTGGCCCTCATTTTAGGTTTGACAGCATTTTAGCAGATAAAGGTGAATGGCTTAAACATGAATTGAGCTGAAGTTTGGGGAAGGCCTCGGAGAGGACTGGCAGCGGCTCCCGGGCCTGGAAGATCACCGTGTACTAAATAGAAGTGAAGAAGTGAAAGAATTGAAAAGGGGAGCGAGGGAGGGGCACAAAAACGAACAGCTTGTAGAACTGGGGGAACATATATAGGTAAGAACCTGAAGGAGCGTGTTCGGAGGCGAGGCCCCACTCCTGAAATTCAGATACTTTATCGCTAACAAAAGTCAGATGACAGGCTGATTGCAGAGGTTTAGTCCTAACAGTTTGAGGGAAAGTAATTGTTTTTTTCCCAGCTTGGTGAGAGGTGCATGAGTTAACTCACAGTTCCATAACAGGACAGAGGATCCGAAGCCGAGAAACCGCAGTCGTGTATGGACATGGGCACAGGGGAAAACTCCTTCTTCCTTTCTAACATGATGCCGACATAACACCAAGCTAGAGCTGATGGGAGAGACGAGAAGATTTGGTTTTTCAGCTTTTATTTTTTGTAAATAGCATGTACTTGAGGAAATAGACAAACGAACTGGCCTGTAGTTTTAACAAAATGATTTCAGCAACAAAAACTAGTAGCTCATTGATATGGATAATACACCTTCACCGACTTGCAATCAATAATAATAATGATAATATGATAATGATAATAATCATAATAATCATAATGAGACTGTTGGGACTATGTTGAATGTTTTTCTCTTGATAATAATCTTTCCCTTGTGCAATGATTGACTTTGACTTTCCAAATTGTTTGGGAATGACCTCTTCAGACTGACGCGTAGACAGAATTGGTTGTGTAAGATCATTGTAGACGTTCTTTTAGAAATATATAATGTCATGATCTAATATGTTGTGTGTTGTAGTTTTAATCTGAGACCTTTAAGGACCACATGCGGAACAGATTTGTATTTCTTTTTTCTCTCTGACTCCATGACTGAAAGCATTTATCATAACTGTATTGATCTGTCTTTAGTTAGTTTGTATAATCAGATTTTAAATACAAACACCTTTTTGCAAAATTTTGCACAAACTAATACATTTATAATCAATCTCTGATTATTAGAATCTGGTGTGGCCAGTCTTCATGAACACCTTTAATTTTGATTTTTTTTTTTGCTGTACTGAAACTTGAACATCTGTAAGAACTGTGGATTAATTTCAATACAATACTGTCACATGTTTACCTTTGTGCTGTGTTTTCTCAGATTCCAGTGTTTCTTTCAGAAACTGGAGTCCTTTATTGTAGTGCGAAAGTCTGGAGTACTCAGAATCCTCTTTGGTCTTTACTATGTTGTCCAGCCTGCAGACAGAAAATAACTTGAATATTTTCACACTGTGTGGTGATAGTAATCTAAATCATATCACCCTGTACCTTATGTAGATTGTTGCCATTTTAAAATACCAGCTTCGTTTTTCCTCTATCGGTATCTGAAAAACAGCACCACAAGTTAAGTAATACCCCACTTAAATGCTCCCTACAACATGAAACAGTGATTTGAAAGCTCTTATCTGCTACTAAATTTGTGATTTTAGACTACAACAAAGTAAAATGGCCTCATTGTCTTCCTGTGTGTAATCTTTTGAGCATTGTCATATTCCTTCAGTTAATTCCAGTAGAAAAGCTAGAATGATGTGAATGCTCACCATCTAACCAGTCATTATATCAGTGCTCCGCTTTGTCTTTACACTCTGCAATGTGATTCTTGGCAGTTAACCATGTGTTGTCTCTTTATTTAAAGTATTCATATCTCTCACCAGGTCACCCCCATAATGCAGGGCTCTGTTGTAAAAAGACAGTGCAGTGTTCAGTCGCTCTCTCAAGTCGTCGTCGCTGTCCAGCTCTATATCGTACGGAAAGACGTAGGCCTGCTCGACCAGGCAGCGTGCAGCCATAATCCTGATCTCATCCTGAGACGCCTCACCGCCGTCTAAGCCCATGAGGTTGGACACTTTGTCCACACACTCCCCTGCATCCAGTTCTCGTCCCAGCTTGTCATACACGTAGCCCAGGTTTGCCCAGGCATTCAGATTCCCAGGGTCCTCTTTGCAAATGCCCCTGAAAGGACAGAACACACAGACAGTGGGGCTTAGAATCAGGTCCAGATTAACATAAAGAGCTATCAGATCCAGGAGGCACTTAAAGACATTTCACACAGCATCTAACTAAAAAAATAAGAAATGGCAGCTGTGAGTGAAGTTGGAATTTTAACTATAGAATTACCAGCTACTGCAGTTATGACTATGTTGCAATGGGATAATTATCTTTTCTTCATTTTCTTGTTTCTTGTACTGTGCAGTAAGAACTGATAATTGTATATAGTGACATATTAAAAAAGGAATACTTGTGGATAGTTATAGTTGAAAAATTAAAGTTCAATGTATAAAGATGTATGTATTCATATATTTATTTATATGTGTTCACACTGTATAATCAAAACAGACATGTATGATGAACTAGCTAGGGGTAGGAATTAATAAGCATTTGCTTCCTCCCACTCTGTTTTGAACTGGGAGTGGTCAGCATTTTTTTTCTCCATGTGAATAGGATGGCTTTCAATGATTTCACCTTTATTAGTT
This sequence comes from Rhamphochromis longiceps, assembly GCF_057381845.1. Taxonomy (NCBI): domain Eukaryota; kingdom Metazoa; phylum Chordata; class Actinopteri; order Cichliformes; family Cichlidae; genus Rhamphochromis; species Rhamphochromis longiceps. The sequence continues at coordinate 6,742,422 of NC_140573.1, forward strand.
TTTTTTTTTGTCCATTATTGTTACTTATATGTTCAAAATATAGATCTGATTGATTCATTACGATAGGGGTGGACACAGACACCTGGCCAGGTAAAACTACCTGGCCAATTGCTGTGCCAGTTGAATGACACCTCCTGTTTAGTCTTTAAGTGAAATTTTACATAGCTTACATGAACAAAGTTCTCATACTTGCAAAGATATTTAATCTAAACTAATTTTTAGATTACTACTCAAACTAAGTACTCAAAGGACTAAGTGGTCTGTCCTTCACCCAACTGATGATGGATGGATGGATGGATGGATGGATGGATGGATGGATGGATGGATGGATGGATGGATGGATGGATGGAAAGGTGGATGGATGGATGGATGGATGGATGGATGGATGGATGTATTGACAGAAACTGACATTTCTGTCACCTGCAGCTGTGAATAGTGCTGTCAGCCAAATGCTAACGTGTTAATATGACAAATGAGTATTTCTGATTTTCATTATTTACCAATTCTTCTTAAAGATACTTTTGACTTGTCTCTTGTCACAAAGGGTTATAGCAGCTAATACCACATAGTTTTGTATTTCTGGCTGGCATTAAACCAGTCTTCTGTTGCTTGCAGAAAAATGGGTTCAACTTGCAGCACTATAAATGTGTCGCTGAATCATACGATAATAAAAGTGTCAATAAATAATAAAAATTGGACAATCGAGCGCCATTTTAATGTCTAAAGTCTGCAGAGAGCTAAGTTACTTGAATTAAAATAAAAATGTGTATGATGTTTTTTACACATATAAACCTTCTTCACAACCTTCACAAGGCAGCAAAAACAAAAGAAAGAAAAGAAAATGCCGTCAAGATCTCTGAAGAAATCATGTATTCACTGTATATTTAATATCCTTCCTCTGACTCAGTGAATTTTCTGCATATTCTTCCTTAAAAAAAAGATGGCAGTGAATATTCACCTGAATATTTCCTCAGCAGTGTCCAGCTGTTCCAGGTTAAAAGCCAGCAGGCCCAACAGATTTCGCACAGCATATTGCAAATATCCAACTTCTGCTTCTAGCTCAGCTCGCAGGCTTTCCTGTCTTAAATAAGTGTCCCGATGTCTCAGCTTCACTGGCCCAGTAGGATCACAGTTAAGATTTAGATCCAGGTGGAAGTGACCAGGGATGTAGTCCATGTCCTCCATGAGAGTCTCAATGTCCTCTGTGTTTTCCCTTTCTGTGGCCTCCATCTTCTCTTCTTTAAGAAACGCTAAAAATGCTAAAAAATAATCTTAACCAGGGTAATGGTTAAGGTAGCAGAAGATCGTACCTAAGAACACACCTTGTCCTCTTTAGTCGACTTTCACATAAGTCACTCTTGTGCTCCAGGTTTGGACAGGTTGAACAGGTTGGGCTTGGGAGTGACTGGGAGTGGAAAAGAATGATAACTGAAGATAGTGTGAAGCTGTTGAAAAAATATGTTTGCCCACCTTTTTATTCTTATTGCACAATCAGAATTCTTGAATACATGAAATCATCTATATTCATGTTTATTGTCTGGAAATAAAACTGCCACACTTCTGTTCAGCCATGTTTCTTTGCCTAATTTGTATGTGCGAGCGTGCGTCTCTCTCTGTGTGTGTGTGTGTGTGTGTGTGTGTGTGTGTGTGTGTGTGTGTGTGTGTGTGTGTGTGTGTGTGTGTGTGTGTGTGTGTGTGTGTGTGTGTAGGTGGGTGGGTGGGTGGTAGGGTGTATTAAAAGTCCCTCGTGACAGGATGATTTAATTTCTGACTGAGTTTTGTAAAATTATCTTTGTGTCTTTGTTTTGAGAGATATTTGAGATTCTTTAGCCTTCCCTCTAAGCCTGTTTTATCACACACAAGAATGCAAACCATCACACTCAGAGTGACTGAGGAAACAGTCAAACCCAATCTGTGTTCTTAATCATTATTTGGGTAGTAAGTATGATTTGAAAATGGTATTTTTTTCAAGGCATAACAAAAAATGGTCAGTTATAAAAACAAAAAAGAAAGCGTGTGTATTGGAGATATGCAAATACCTTCAACAGTTCAACAAAAGCAGTGAATCCCTGTAAATCCTCACCTTATCATTCTGTCTTTGAAAATCAGATAAAGATGAGGTGAGCACTTTCTGTTACTGCGTGCTCCTGCGAACAAAACCAAACTCTTCCACTAGAGGGTAAACTTGCATTGTGATAAACCAGCCTGATGGTGCAACAAAGGGAGCACGCTCGTTCAGTGTTACAAGACTTTACTGACACTGAGTGCAACATCACTTTTATCAGAGGAAAAAATCTATCAGATAACGTAGCTAAAGGCAAAGCTCCAAGCTTGAAACAGCATAGGAATGGGTGTCATAGTCTCAGGATTATGTGCTGTGTCTAAAACTTGAATCTTTAGTTAACAAATGTGAGTTTTGGATTTGTGTTTAGGTTTTTCTGTATTTGAATTTAATTTTTTTTCATATTTTATAATACTGAGGCTCATTTTTATTACACGAGTTCTAGCTACAGTTTTTTTTTTCATACCTTGTGTCAATTTTACTTCCTTCTTTGCGTTTGTCTTGATTATTTTCACCATGTTTCCTAGTTACCCTGTTTCCCATTTCCAGTCAACCCTCAGTGTGTAACTAGTGCATGCTTTTTGTTGTGTTACGTTCCTGTTGTGCCTCCCTGTAGTCTTTGTGAGCTCTACTGTTTGTTTAACCCTTTATACTCTGTTTTGTTGCATCTCTGGTTTTTGTGAAAGTAAATTCCAGTAGTAACAAATCAATATTTAACATGAACAATAAAAATTTAAGACACCCAGGAGGAGCTAAAGTTAAATAAACTTTATGAGTTTATGAGTATTTTTTACCATAAACTAAGTTAAGTTTGATAGGATAGCTTTCCAAATTAAGTTTTGAAGGTTTCCCTACAGATCAGGGGTCACATTTGTGGAAAATGTACTGTACATGTCTGGTGTTGTAATGGTATTTCACCACTCCTCGTAGTGGCCAGTGTTACTGCAAAATAAGCAAACTAACATTAAAATCCTTTGCTGTGGTTCTGAATTGCAGCACTTTTGAAAAACAAAGAGGGAGCGTTTACACAAAGGTCAGCGAGCAAACTATCCGCAGTCCTAAACATGCAGATTTTAGTTTGACTGGAAACTTGAGCGCTTGAGGCGAACCCACGCAAATAAAGAGAGAACATTCAAACCCACATGCAAAGGCCTCAGTCAGGTTTGCACAGTGCTGATGCCTCTGAACGACCGATCAGAAAGTGTTGTATAACATGCATTTGGTACTGTAGATCTCCCTCAGTGGGCAGCCCTTTTTTCCATTTGTACCACGTGGGTGTGCAGAAATCAGAATTTTCTGCTCTCAACAACCGTTGCCATGGTGGTCATCATGGATACCAGGCTGATAGCATGGCAACATAATGATTACAGATGCCTGTTTGTATGACTGTACGCCCCAAAGAAGCAAATTTAAAGGCATTTCTGTCGTAAGTGACCACATGCTAGTGATACATTTTGAATTCTCATCTAACAAACACAAAGAGGTTTATAATAGTGACCTGACCCCCCAGAACACCCATCTGGCTTTTGTTGTTTACTCCCACCTAAATTGAGATTATAATAGATGTTTCAAATGCAACATGTTTTGCTTGTAGACTAACACCCTGTTAACCTCCTTAATTGTTTTGATGTCAGTCTTAACCTCATGCACAGACAGTGTATTATGACTGACATATGCAAAACCAACACTCAGCCTGACAAACAGCATCACATTTTTGCACAAATATAGCATTTTTTGTGAAAGCTGCACCTGTGTACATTTCATTAAGGGTCTTTAAATTCATTTCTGCAGTCGAGTTAGGATGCTTGGAGCCTCCAATGAGATGTGAGACTGAATACACAGGAAAGTGTCATTAAACCAGAGATCTCTCCAAGCTGCTCTCTCCTCAGCTTTTGTTAAACCATTACAATCAGTGCAAAATACTGGTTCTAGAATCAACGTAGCTTAAATAATGAAAAGTAGACATAGTCTTATATCCAAGCTTAATCTTCATGCCATTTCAGAAAGAATGAGACAGCCTTAATCCAGCTATTAACCCATTTTTATTTGCTACAAATTTAGCCCCCCCTACCTTTCCTAAGTAGAGTCTTCCATTTTGTCCGTCTGAGACAGACATGCACAATCACTAGCTGCTAATATTTGGAAACCCCTGCCTTTGCATCTCACTTCATTGCTGTCCACTACAACTGTATTTCCACTCACAGTCAGCTTCATCCTGGCAGCCCGAGCAAGTGTTCACAGTGAAAAGCATCTCTTCAGCTCTCCAGAGGCCCTTCCTGACTGCAGATTATGCCACTGAATGTGTCTTTGTGGTGTCTCTGGTTGTGACAGACATTTGTAATAAGAATGCAGCATTTTCAGTAAGTTATAGCAGAAAACAATTACTGAAAAGGATGACTATAATCGTTCCTTTCTTTCTTACATTTTTTGATATGTATCTTTATTTGTTAGCGCCTGGAAAACAAAAATCCAGTTATACATCCAAAGCCATAAGGAAAACAAAAACTTGGTGGAAAACCTGTGCCTGCTGTGGATCTTATTGAATTGTCCTTGACAGCAGCATTTAATCTCCTTTGTTCCAAAACATTGACCCACTGGTCTTTTAACCACAAGCTTTAACCTGAGCTCCAGTTCCACATGAGGGGGTCCAGGCCCGTTAAGGAAAAGTCTGCCTGGGCTGAGTTTGTGTGGGCCGGGAGAAAGTTTCCATATAGAGACACAGGGTATGAGTAAGTGTGTGTTTAGTGTATTAAGAGTAAAGTAATCCGGCCTTTGCCACAGAGATCTGTTGTATTTCATTACACTGATTAGACTCTTCATTCCTTCTCTTGGGCGGTGACCCATGTTAAAAGCTTCTAAGTTACAGCGGACCACGAATTCTAAAATAAATTCTAAAATAAATTCTAAAATACATTATTAAACATTTGACCAAATATTTTTGATTTAATTAATTTAAATGAAAACATTAAAAAATATTTAATTAGCTCCCATTTTAATTAATTAATGCATCATTAATTATATTTTCTATTCATTTTGGCACTTGGGGCCTTCCATACATGGTCACACCATCACCTGCTGTGTTCAAAGAAGAGCCTTGCTTTTCTTTTTAGTGCACAATGGACAAAACTATGAGTCCACATCTTTTAATCTTTGAATTCAGGTGTTTTTAGCTTTATGAAAGCCGTGCAATCTGTCTTTACAAGCATTTGTGAGAGAATGGGTCGCTCTAAAGAGCTCACTGAATTCCAGTGTGGTGCTGTAACGGGATGCTGCCATTACAACAAGTTCATTTGTGAAATTTCTTCCCTCCTAGATATCCATGATCAACTCTGAGTGGTATTATTACAATGTGGAGACATCTAGAAACCACAGCAACTTAACCATAAAGTGGCAGACCACGTAGAGCAAGGGAGCAGAGTCGACGACGCTCACAGTTGTAAAAGTTGCTAAACCTTTGCTGACTCACTACTGCTGAGTTCCAAACAAAATTAAGCACTGGGAGCATCATGCCATGCGTTTCCATTACTGAGCAGCTCCCTGAGTGTAATGTGTCGGTGGCCCACTGCTTTTGTCTTTTTAGGGCATTTCAGATGTTTAGATTAGTCCTTTTTAATAGTTTATTAATGCCCACTTAATTTTTGCGTGGAGGAAAAGCTATCAAGTTTTTCACAAAAAGGCAAAAGCAAAAATAAGAGCTTCATCTTGTGCTTTTGTCCTTTTGCCTGCATAAATGTGGACAACAGGCAGATGGATACAGACATCACATCTTCACCCAAAGGTCGCCTTTCATGACTATGTTTAGATTATGTTTCTGTTCCATGATGCTCACACATATAACTGGTTGATGTTCACATATATAACTTGATTGGAGTATCAATATTAACAAGCTTATCTTCTTCTTATAAAACGCACAGACGTCTTTGTGCAGAAAGGAGGATAAAAGGACTTTTTTGTTGTTTTTGTTTTACTTTGTGCTTGTCGTTTTATTTTGGTAGTTCACCGTTTTCTCCGGTACAGAGCTTTCACACAGATTGTATTTTGAAAGTTTTCCCGGAAGCTACCGAGGGTTATCGCTGGTGACTTGACGCTATCGGGTCTCCTCTCCCACTCTGCGGTTCCTGATCGCTGTCATCATGCAGGTGGAATCTGCGCAGTGTGGCTCAGCGTACAGATCCCAAACACCAGCCTCACCGAGCTGCAGCTCAGGACTCGGGACTCCGGAGATCAGACTGCATTTACAGCTGTAAAGGAACCAATCAAGGAGGGGAAAGCAACAAATTGGATTTCCCCCCTCCGCTATCACTTGATGACCATCAGCAGTTTAGATACAGAGGCTTCATCAATTTAACACAACATGATGACTGAGTTAAAATAACCCACATATCGAGGATTTCTCTCTGTATCATACTGCTGGAATAAGCTCACACTGCTGTGTTGATACTGTCAAACAGTTTTCCTTGCCTGGCGCAGTCCAACTCAGCAGCAGTCGCATAGGATGCCATACAAGCCTATAGGAAGTGACTCTCGCAGCTTGACAGGGAACAATCTCCGAGGAACCCGAAGGACGTAATCTTTGTCCTGCGGATCTTATCGGTGTAAAAACACTCATGGCGATGGACGAAGGTACTGTCAGCGAGAGCATCCCAGACCTCAAAGACATAGAGGCGAAAATCGGCCGGAAGACCCCCGAGGGTTTGCTCAGGTGGATGCGGGAAGAGTCGTCCTCTCTCCGGGCAGACGCCAAGCTGGCCCTCGCGCACGACACCGGTAAAGAGACCGGGATGAAGAGTTTGGATGAAAAGATAAGAAAACTGAAGATGGAGATGGTAAGAATCCACAGTTCTCATATATGTGCCCGCAGGATGCGTGGCAGACTCTTGTTTTCCAGGATGTGTCATTCACGAAAGTCAGCCAGGTACAGAGCTGTCATTATGACGATGAATGCTGAGCCCGGCTCGGCTCCGGCAGACAGCCTTGTTTCGAGTACTTGAACATTTATCAGCAGATCGGGTTGTCATTGCTGGGGTGTATCTGAAATTATGTGCAGGTACAGAAGCCTGCACAACTCCTGAGAGCCCAGAGACAGAGGTACTTAACATGTTATCTGACTATACAGCATGCCATTTTTAAAATTTCCTTACTTCTCTTTATTAAGTTCTTGTTTTCTGTTCAACTCTTTATATTAAAATAACTGAATGTATAAGTAACAATCCATAAAGTAGTATAACAGTATAATTTTGACCAGATGAACCTAAACCACGTCATGTTCACATGATCACTAGCCTAACACAATAAACTGTAGTGTAACGCTCCACTTGACAGCTGAGAAAAAATAAATGACTGTGTTTTATACTCCAAGTCGTCCTTCCTGCTCCCACTGTGCGCTCAGAGCCCACAGTGGGACTCACTGCAAAATGTCAGCATTCTTTAAAATGACCATATAATCTGTATTTCAGAAAGCGCTAAATGCCAAATAATTTTCTTATCCCGTGCCTCTGGTGATGAATGATACTTTAGGACAGTGAGATTTAAGGATGCTTTTAGGGCCCCTGCTAATTGTTAGGCCTCCGGTAAGCTCACTAACCTCAGCTTTTTGGATATTCCTTAATTATTGTGTGGGCTCACACATTTAAAGCTATAATAAGTAAGTGTTTTACCTTAATGTTGGGAATAATACCAGCCTCAGCATGATTTCTGAGTTCGCTGACTCGTAACAGCACCAGTAGCATCTCATTTGTTCCCACTCCTTCCCTCAAAAGTGTCAGTCTGTATGTAACTTGGGAGAATGTATACAGTTTTCCAGGAAAGTACATTTCTAAGGAGACACTGAGGGCAGAGCTCGGCAGATTATGCCTACATGACACAAAATCAAGTGGTTTAGCTGCTGGTTAGACACAAAGCAAGAGCAGGATTACTTTATTCTAATAACTTGCAATAGATGCCAACTTTTCTATTATGGCTGTTTGTGGCTAAAATGTTCCTAAAGTTAGGTGGATGAAGAGTAAACCAACAAATTCTATTCCATATCAAGATGACGATTTTGTGTTTCACGGCACATGGGTGCCCCTCCGTGAGCCTGGTCTGCTGGATGTTTCTTCCTTTTAAAGGGGAGTTTTTCCTTCCCACTGTCTCCAGTCTCCAACTGCTTTCATATAGTGGGGTCGTCTGATTGTTGGGGTTTTCTGAGAATTATTGTGGGGTCTTTACCTCACAATATAAAGTGCCTTGAAGTTACTTGTATTTTGATTTGGCACTATATAAATGAAACTGAATTGAATTGTTCGTTGCGCGAGCAGCTGCTATGATTTGTTTCACTACAATTCAGTACTGGAGCTTAAAAGACTCCAAAGTCCAGAGGCCTTTTATTACCAGTTGAAGCTACAGGGGCTGCTGTTATCACTGAGTAGCAAACGTTACATACGCCTGCTTTAAGAATTATACTTGCCAATGGATGTTTCAGCTTTTGGAAAGCTAAATGTTAGCATCAATCTCTCTTTAATGTCTTAGATAACGTAATTACTATGTTATCAACATGTCAAAATTAGCCAGTTAGGTCAGTGAAGTATTAATGTATTTTGAATCCAGCATAATTAAATTCTACGTTTACACCCAATGCAACACTTGCTGTGTCTTTCTGTACATTTCTTGTATTCTTTGGTAATGTTTTCACTTAGGATCGCCATAGGAGGTAAAATTAAAGATGTGACATTGACTTTGCTGTCGCTGTACGATTATGACAAAAATAATTTGGAATTTGTGGACTGATATCACACTTTTATACTCAAAGCACTCTATACAACACATTCACTTTCTTTAAGCTTAATGCTTTTTCTAACTACATTCACACTCCGATGGATGCATTGGAGAGCAACTTGGGGTTAGCATTTTGCCCAAGGATACTTGACATGCAGACTGGAGGAGCCAGGGATCGAACCACCAAGCTGCCGATCAGTAGGTGACCCGCTCTACCTCCTGAGCTACAGCCTCCCCTAACATGTGTGCAAACTAAATTTTAATATGAACATTGCTCTTATTATTAAGTAGTATAATACTAAGTAGTATAAGAAGAAAATCAGGAGTCTACATTTGATGAATTTGATTGTGACTAAATGCAACAGATGTAATTTTACTTTGACTGGACTTGAGTAATAAAATGTGAAGGCCCCTTGTATCCACTCATTCAATAATTCAAGCTGCTCTTTGCTCTGCCAGCAGCTGCACTTTGTTTGGAAATAAGTGGAGGTAAAAATGCACACAGGACCGTGGTGAAGGCGCTCTCTTCCTATTGTCTAGCTGCGCTTGCACCATTTATAGAAAGTAATTTTTAACATATTGCATACATTTCTATCTTCAGTCCACTGGGCTTAATTTTGGTGTGATACATACTCATATCATACCTCTGAACAAGACTGTTTTTCAGTTTCTCTTATTAAATGATTCCATCCCTCGTTTATCCACAGCAGGCCGCTCTGTGTTTCTTCAGAACTGATTATTTCTTCAACAGCAGAGCTTCCGTTCAACAAGTACTTCTCTGTTTTCTGGTTTACATCAACCCCACCTCGCGTCAAACAGTGGAGGTCTGTAGCAATAATGCACCACTCTACAGTTGCCCCCCCAACCATGTTCATGTATGTCATACATTCCTGCGGCAGATGCAGGCATGCACCCCGTCTCCCCATCTGTGGTTGTGACACAAGAGCGTGTGCGCTGCCACAACCGAACTTCCAAACCAAACAAGCTGTTTTCTGAAAGAGTCGCTCCAAAACACATTGGTTACATTCAAACATCCAAAAACACATTAGCAGTTTGGTCGCATGGTAGAAATAGAAGCTGATTTCACTCCAGGACTCATGATGGTGGCAGCATGTGTCTTAAGTTCGCTTGCTTGGTGTAAACAAAGTTTTCAGAAAGAAAGATGATCGGCTGTCATCGTCACATTTGTTTAGTATTTTCTGCCACATGTCTTTGAGTTTGAATTAGGCTCGTATTCCTTGAGCCTGTGTGTGTGTATATCTTAGGTTAGCTTAAATAGCTGGTGAGTAATAAAACGCTCGCTCTTAGGTTGTTGTATCAGTTCAGGGCTTTTGGTGACGGGTGTGGTCTGAGAACTAACTGATGTAGGCTCGTGTGAATCCATTGGAAGATGGATCACAAAACCTTTTTTTATTTTTTCAGAAGTGGTGTGTGTGAATGACTCAGATTGTTTTTTCCTTTTTTTCCCACAGAAGTCTTAAAAAACCCTTTTTCACATCACATCTGGGCCAAGTGCATATGTAGTCCTACATCTGAGTCATAGCTGATCTCTGGACATGTTGACCACAATGTCAACGGAAATACGCATACGCGGGAGGTTTAGTGTGAACATCACATGGGTTCTGTAGTTGCAGCTTGCCTGTCTGTAATTTTGTGACCAGAAAGGCGCATTGTAATGGTAAATGGTAAATGGCCTGCATTTGTATAGCGCTTTACTCAGTCCCTAAGGACTGCCACCTGAGCTACAGCCACCCCGTAGTAATGGATGTGTTAGCTCTAAAAAGCAAAAAGTCTGAGTTTTAAGGTGTTTTTTTTCTTCTCATAATACATATATGTATTGTAAACATGGCAATATTTAGATATAAATCAGAATATAAATGAATAAATGAGTGTTAGTGGGTTAGTGTGTACAGAAGAAAGCTCAGCTGCTGTTGTAGGTTGTATAGTACCTAACCTAATTGCATATTTAGCCCACATTTGTATTCACAAGGCATCCAGACTTGCTGGAAATCTGTTAAGACTATAGAAGCATGCTGGACTGTTAGTAGTTTTAGTCATTTATCAAGTTTTTTTGCAGAAGCGGGAGGACAGAGAGAGAAGTGATAGTGATGAAGAACCGTTTTCTAACTCTAGGGAGTGAAACTTTCAGTACAGTCCGGGCTGCTCCAGTATGTGAGTGTGTGTGTGTGCCCGCGTGCGTGTGTGCGCATGCAAGTGTGCATGGTTATTTCATCTGTGTGAGTGGTGCTGTGTAATGAGAGTGCAGAAGAAGAGATGGGAGCATCATCTGAAATCTGCTTAGTAAGATGTGCAGTACTAATGTGTGTGCTCAGAGGCTGTAGGGAGATACTAAATGGAAGAGCTCTCTCGTGCACACAGTCGTGCACACAGTCGTGCACACAGCCTAGCAAAGTCACCATGTTGTTTTCTTCCCCAACATTTTCTGCCATGCTGATAAGCTCAAACGAACAGGCGGGATGTTAATGAGTCGGCTATAAACTGCTTCTTTTTCCACTCTGAAAGTGTGTGTTTGTGTGGACCCTTCTGTTCCTCATTCATCTGTTACTTTGTATCCATAACCACACTGTGTGGCATTGGTGGGCTGCAGCATCTGCCTGTGTAAGATCAACACTGTGCATATTTGTGTGTGTGTGTGTGTGTGTGTGTGTGTGTGTGTGTGTGTGTGTGTGTGTGTGTGTGTGTGTGTGTGTGTGTGTGTGTGTGTGTGTGTGTGTGTACGTTACCACTAATATTGAAGTGTTACTCTTGTTAAATAGCAGGAAAAACAAGAAGTCATGTTACATTTCTAATACAGTACGTCTTTGATTTAAACAAACATGTTGCATAACTCTCAAGTCCAGAAAAACACACTGATTCGATTGGCCTAAAGTACAAAATATAAATCAAAACGAAACTACAGATCTTTAAAATTAGCCTTTAAAATTGTTATGGTCATTAACATCCTATTTCCTGTTACTTGGATGATAGACATGGATCATCAGAGACTTTTAAGACAGCCAGCTTAGAGTCACCAAACAGTGACGTAGGATCATTATTCAGGAAAGCGAAAGATACGGACACGTTTCTTTGCCCAAATGATACCCAGCTAGTTCAAAACCTAAAAACAATACAGTTTAACAATTAAGAAATCTGAAAATAATGCAAGTCATCACACAAGTGAACCTGAGTTGGCAGTTACTATATTTGTTCAAGAAAACTGTAATACTACAAAAAAACGAACAAAGAATTCATCAGATATTCGATGCAGCTGCTCTAAATGATTTATTATACTGTAGCTGTAGTGTGATTACTGACTCTAGCAGAGTAATGTGTTATGTAACTGCTTCCAGACAAATGTGTTCATGTGTTTGCAGTAACGGGTGACTTCAGAACACGTTTGTCGCCGGCTCGGCTCATGACTTGATTTGGTGGGGAAAGAGCTGAAGGCAGATAAATGTTGCTGTGAATGATTTTAGTGCTGCTGTTCATCTCTGCGGGAGCAGTTTGAAAGCATCTGCCTTTCGCATTCGTCTCCAGCAATCTCCACTCTCCACTTCACTGATCTAAACAGATTTACTGGATAGAGACACTCCTTTAAAGCCAGAGAAGACTGGCACTAAGCCTTACACACACACACACAGAGACACACACACTGAAGGGCCTTTTATATATAAGCTGCTTTGTGCATTTTATTAATGATCAGCATCTGTATTTTAAGCTACCAAAGGGCAAATGTTATGCTGTTGCTCGAGGTATGTCCTTACTTTTTGCTAACTCCTCCTTTTTTATTCACTTTAGCTTTCCCATGTCAGCCTCTCTCTGTCTTCCACCTCTGGGCAGATGAATGTCAGTGCAAAGTCAGCTCTCCGTGCAGAGCTGAGCTGTAGGGAATTAAAATCCAGTCTGTTTAATCTCAGGCTTCTTTCTCTAACTGGCTACTGGCTATGCTGTCACTGATGTCACAGTCAGTACAGGGTTTTGTTAAATTCAATTATTCCTGAGTGACCTGCAGCTCTTTTATTCCTCCACCACAATTTTGTTTCCTGTTTTCTCTCCATCTCATTTTGTTGCTTGTAACCATAATATCAGAGAGCCTGGTAGGTCTTCTGTCCAGGCTTCATTTCTTCTTATGTGACAGCAGGTTTAGACAGTAATGTTTGCAGGAAGTAGATGGACAAACAGAGAAGGGGCTACATCAGCTTTGAAGAATGAGCCTCTGCTCCTCTTTGTATCCATTGACTTGCATATTATGCTCCATGAGGGCCAAAATTCAGCATTTCTTTGTAGTTTGCGTTGCTATTTCATAAGACAGTGATCTTCACTTGGCTTTACTTGTGCTTACGGTGAAATCTCGCATGTTGCCATTCAGCATTCTGTCCTGTAGTAAGAAAGAAGAAAAGGAACAGTAAGAATGGCATTCAGACATGAATGCAGACAGATGGAGCAGCTGGCGAGTTATGGAGGGCCAGGGCTGACCTTCTGCTGCCTAATGGAGACTAGAGGGTCTCTGCAAGGACGCAGTATGTCTGAGGGCCCGAGTTAGATTGGGAAGGTGAAACAGCAGACACGGGCACCAGGGGATACGAAAGAGAGAGAGAGAGCAGTGACTGTGTTTATGTTGCTGGTATTCCAGCTGGCAGTAATTCAGCAATCTGTTAGGTTGCTGTGAGATGATAGGAAGCCACATGGGACAGTGTGCGTCATGGATCATACCCTATCACAATCTACAGGATGATGATGATGATAAACTTTAATTTCGGACATGTAAAGCAAAAAAAAAAAAAAAATACACATATACATTCATTTATTCACACACATACATATGTGCACAAACAAAATCAACATAACATGAAATGCCAACTCAATCATCATGTCTGAAAGAGAACAGGAAGAAGACTAGAGGAGACTAGAGGGTCTCTGCAAGGGTCTCTGCGTATTAATCACTACGCGTGCTCAACACTCTCATCCCCACAGCTTGACAGAAAATGGTGTCCATAAAAGTACTGAAGGAAAAAAAAAGTCAAAAAGGTGAATATCTAGAGTAGTAAATTGTCCAACAATTATAACGTGTTCTCGTTGTAAGGTTCAGAACGCTGAAAGCATTTCGGGGCACATTGCGGTTCTCCATTTGTTCTGTTGACTCTGAAAGGGATCAAAGCAACGTTAGAGAAGGAAACCCTTCAACAATTAAATTCCCTCAGATGAGATCACTCAAGTGTTGCCATCAGTCGTCTTCTTCTGTTGATATTCTTAGAGCTAAAAGATTTTCCTCACGTCCCACTGTGGGCACCGTGTGCTCCAGCTACAGTATTTGCACATTTTAAGACCACAAGTACTCATTTACACTGTTGGTTTGTCTGTGTTGTGTTTTTTGTTTTTTTTTGTTAATTAACTGATCAGATACCAGAAACACGTCTTCAAGTTATTTATTTCACTGTTAATGTGGAGAGCTAAAGATAAAGATACCTAATGATGTTATTATGACGTATATTTTGACACTTTATGAAGCAGTACTTTTTGTGCTTTCATTACACAGTAATAAATATTTCCTGAGGCGGATAAATATTACAAAGATTTTAGCAGGGATCCAAAACAAATGAAGTCTTTCTTCTGCACCAGAAATCTTTTAATATGAAACAACGAGTTTGACTTGTTTGCAGAGTGCAGGTACTTGTCTTATTTGATAATATAAAAGGCAGGAAAATTAGCTTTCCAGAAACCTGTGGGTCTGCCAGCTGGTGCGTGGCTTCATGCTGAGTAAGGAAGCAGGAGTGTGTTTGGCGATGTACCGATGTTTCAGGAAATGCAAAAAACATGATTAATGATATTAAATCCTTAAGGCTGCTTAGTCCCATTCACATTAAACTTTGTTGGCCCCACTTCGACCTTTTTCATCCTTTCTTTGATGTGCACGCTTGACTTTGTTGTGTAATTAAATGCTTCAAATCAGTCTCAAAGTAATGAATATAGTGGGGATTGAAACAAGTCCCACTTGAAGAGCAGCAGAGCAAACAAAGCAGGAAACAGCTGACACAAACATGATGGATTTCACTTTTAGCAAAAAGCTGGAACACGTGGCTGTCATTGTTTAAATTTCATTACGAAAAAACTTTGCATATTTTAATATGTTGATTTGTAGGCAACTAATCTATTTTGTGACCTCAGTAAAGAAGGCATGCAGAGTTGAGATGACAAAGATGATTTCTTTTACATTTTTATTGAAGATTTTCCACTAACACTTTCTGAGATATTGTGTTAAGAGCAAATGCCATATATCTAGTTGTATTTCAGAGGCAGTAGCCTTACAGAAGAATTATTATCCCCCCAAAAAGCTAAGGTGTGGCAGCAAGGCCACTCACAGATGGTCCCTCTGCTTGTGTAAAATTACATACTCAAATGCATCTCTGGTGTATAACTTGTTTTAATTTCATGCATTGGTGAATTTGGTTAATACACAGTATAAAAATATCATCTCTAACCAACCACCCAAGTTACCCAAATTAATATCGCAGAAAAAAAAATGACCTGTTGCGACAGCAACAGTTAAAGTCAGTGTAGTTCTGCAGCAAAGTGTTCATAGACTGGTGGAGCTCATAGCTTTGTTAGCATTGTGCCACCTCAGCGCTGACAGGCACGGAGCTACTTTTATTGCCACCCTCATTAAGCACTCGGTCTCTGCCAGCCAAAAACCTCAAGCCTTGAGCCCCACCCCAAAACTTGTGTGTGCCAGGATGCCGGTGGGTTCATACCCACATATTCATGAACAAAAAGCTGTATATACATATATATATATATATGTGTGTGTGTGTGTGTGTGTGTATTAGAGCTGTGTCTGCCTGTGTAATTTAGCATAACCACTGACTTTGGCTTCAGCATTTACCAGAACATTGACCACACAGCTCAATTCTCCTCCAGTAAAGAAAGTAAAATGAAACCCTTCTATTTCATCTCATATCCACATTTTTTTTCTTCTGAAGTGTGTTGCCTGTGTTTACTTGTGATAATCAACAAAAAAGCTGGTTCCCATAAGTTCAATCTTGTGTGTTTTCTCCACAGTTAAAATTACACTCTGGATAAGGTCTGGTTATGGTTTAGTCATGCTGTGGTTATGTTCTACAAGTCACGTGAGCCATTTCAATCTTTCACGGCACAGACTAAGTAAAAGGTTTTTGAGCAAATGTGGTAAGCTCAAAGAGAAAGTTAGTATTCTTTAGGTGATGGGCACCAACCAACTTTGAGCATGCAGTGATTAAAACTGCTGCTTCCCATTGATGAGTTTGACAATTGTTGGTTACGTTTTTTTAATCATGATGCACAGAGCCGGACTCTGTGGTTGGCCTGTGGTGCAGCCCAAGGTTCGAGCATGTTACGGCATAAGAAGGAGAGACTGATGAGCCAGTATGTGACAGCTGTGCCAATCAACCCACCCTGACTCTGCTCCCTGAACCATCCTGCCCTACCTCTCCCTCCTGCAGCTGAGTCAAACCACACTTTTAGAAAGATTCAAGAGGTCAAAGTATTCAGCAGTCTTAGAGGAAAAAACGGGGCAGAAATGATCTTTTCTTAATACCCAGTTTAGAAACCACTGATGTCGATCAGCTTCCTGCTGGTTTGATACTGAGGAAGATGGAGGAAAACCACTCAACATCAGTGGATTGAATTTGCCATAGCTTTTTCTTTCTTTCCTTTTTTTATACCAAGCAGCCTGTGGTGTGGTCTTAAACAGTGAATGGCTTATCCAAAGGTCAGCCACTACCTATGCATAGAAACGAAGTATGAGACATATTAATTCATGCTCACGTGCACCATTTTCCATCTGGATGGAAGAACGTCAGGCTTTTAAACACCCCATAGAGCAGCTTTCTTAATTCTTCTGCCAGTGTTTTCATCAGAACTGATAAACATGAGTAACTTAGTAGGTTGGATCAATCAATTCATTCCATCAGACTGATTTATTGATTTATAAGGATCAATTAAACTGTTACACTTAAACTCCAAAAGGTCAGAAAGATCTTAGTGGCCTGAGGCCTCTGCTCGGAGTTTTTTGGGGTGTTAAACTTACTCAACACTTTATTATCCCAATGCTGTGTTAGCGCTGGAATATACATAATGTTACACTTGCAGGACTTTCACTTTTCACAGTGCGATGTAGTAAAATAAAATATAAAAAGACTGTAAAACTATAATTGTATATTTTGTCTGTCTGACCCAAAATTATCTGAGATGAAATACACAAATATGTATAAATTACCACAAATTTTAATGATTCCCAAAAAGGGATACAGCCAGCCTCCCGGGGCACAGTAATAGACCAGCAGAAAGTGATACATAAGGAGGAAACTGAAGAATACTTTGAAATCAAAGGCTCAAAGCCGAGGTGATCTCAGTGGTCAGAGCTTTGAATGTTGTTGCCATATATCACCTCTGGGCTCTGCACTTTGCTTTGAGAACTTCTGCAAATGTATTCTAGGGAAGAATTTTCCATGACTGCAGCCATCTTTCTCCTTCTAAGTCACCATTTAGCTTTCTTATCCTCCCACACACATATTGTATTTGAAGATACCCATGGCTGCTAGAGGCCCGCTGAAGCAATTATTGCTTTATTTATTTATGACAGAAGTTGTAGATTAACTTTTGAATCCTTTGCACCATTTACAGCATTTAAAAGTCAGCTGAAAAGGAAAAAAAGTCTTTTTCTCGACTTTCTTTACTAATGCGTCTTACTTTCCACTGTATCAAATTTCCATCTCTCACTAGCTTCTCCTACAAACTCAGCTTCAGTCACATTCCCTTGTAATATCCATCTGTAACCTTGTTTCCCCTCCACCTTTACTTTGTTTGTTTCCCATTTTTAGTATTGTGGATTCCAGGCAGTTTCTGTTATTAGTTTCTTCCAATTAGGGTAATCTGGAATAGTTTAATAGCATTATAACGGTGTTTGCACTTGTCCCTAGAGCCAAAGCTGACAGCTTTACATAAATATGTGCGGTCTCCTAGGTTCAACATCTGTTTAGATTTCTCTTTTGTTGCACATTGCACACTATCAAAACATGACCACTGTGAAAGTAAGCATGCATCATTATTGTAAATTTAGAATATCTCCTTTTTTGTGTCCGCAGGCTCACTTGCGCTCGGTGGACGTTAAGATCCTGCAACAGCTGCTGGCGGTGCACGAGGGCATCGAAGCAGTGAAATGGCTGTTTGAGGAGCGCAGCACACTGACCAGCCGCTGCAGCAGCCTCACCAGCAGCCAGTACAGCCTGGGGGAGGGACCCGACACCTCTTGGAGAGGCTCCTGGAGCAGCTTGCAGGACCCCAATGACAAGCTAGACAACATCTCCATTGGCAGCTACCTGGACACGCTGGCAGACGACATGGATGAGTACTGCCCTTCCAGCTCCGAATCCGTCATCTGCTCCACCACACCTCTAGTTTCAGAGGCTACTGCTGGGGGCCGCATGGTGGGAGGCTCCGTGGCCACAGCCACTGCAGCGGTGTCAGGGCCCGTGTTAGGCCTGAAGTCCGGGTCTAGTGCTGTGGGAAGTGAGAATGGTACTGGGGTTGGAATTATTCCAGAAGTGAAAGGTGGACCTGGGAATGTTGCCATTGGGAAGGGAACTGGAGGAACTGAAAGTGGGAAGCCAGCAGCTCCTGGCAGCTGTCCACAAGCCAAGTCTGAGGGCCTCAAGCAAGGTGCTCCTATCTGGACCAAGACTGCAGAGACAGATAAGGGAAGCCCCATGTTTAAGGTCAGTACTCCAACGCAAGGCCTTAAAGCTAATGGTGTCCTGGAGAAATCAACCACACAAAGAGGCAGCCCGACCCGCACCTGTCTCAGTGAGAAACTGGCAACCAGCCAGAGCCCCAAAGTTAAACCTTACAAAAATGGAAAGATTGACTTGGACACGTGCAAAATGAATGGCAAAATGCATCTGGAGTACGACGCCCACTGGCGCTGGGTGCAGTCGCAAGAAGATGTGACGTTTTTGTAAGAAGAATAATCACAGAGAGGGACTAAAGCCACTATTGAACACTCCTTCTGCAACATCAAAACCCAGATCACTGAAGATTAAAAGAAGAGTGCACTGATGTTGTGAAAGGCACATAATGGGGCTTTCCCCGGTGAAAGACACTGGGTATGAGAGACAATTACCTGTTTCTTCTTTTGTTCCTTCCTGTAACTGCACTAACTTCCTATAAAACATTGATGTCAGTATTAAGGGATTTTGGACCATATATAGCCAAACAGGGGTGCCTCACAAAATCAACTTTAAAATCCTGTGTCACAGATTTTCCTCAGGGTCTTTTTAACAATCCCTGATATTATTTCAGTTTCTTTTCTTTTACGTTATTTTGTTTTCCTGAAAAATAAAGCACAGTGAGACGATCTGCCAGAGAGCTGAAACATGACTTCAGATGGTTTGACACATACTTTATCGGCAAGTCAAAATTGAAACTTTGCCTTGACTTTGACTTTTTAAAAAATAATCTAGGAACAATATTGCCACCAATATATAAATTCTGAACCTTTACAAAAACTAGTTATTATTAGTTACTTTGTATAATCAATTTAACATTTTGTGGATTCTGTATGAAAGTAATTCCCAACTTTTTATCTTTTATCCTCTTCAAATGAAAAATTATTCAGTTATGGTGATAGTTTCTGGGTAATAAGGTAAATGTAGCTGTGCCAGACGATAAAAAATGTACTCCTGGACTAGTTTGTAGAGGTATTAGGGCAGAAGATTTAATGCAATATATATAGACAAACGTATCGGGCCAGAGTCCCTTAATCCTTCAGGTGTTTTTAGTTTCATTGTTCTAACTCTATAACATCAAGCACCTAACCATGCAGTCTTCCTTTACAAACATTTGTGAAAGAGTGAGTTGTTCTAAGGAATTCAAGCATGGTACTGTAACAGGATACCGCTGTACCACTGTTGCAATACGTCAGGTTGTAACACGAAAGTGTTTGGGAACCACAGCAACACAGCCTCAAAGTGGTAGACCACATAAAGTTACCAACTGCTAAAAGTGCACCTGGTATAAAAGTCACCAATGCTCATCTGACTCAGCAGTTGCAGACTTTCAAACCTCCTGTGATATTAACATCAGCACAACATCTGTGTGCCAGGAGCTTCATGGCATCATTTCAATGGCTGAGCAGCTCCTGTTGGTGTAATGTGTGGGTGGGCCGGTACTTTTGCCCATATTTTGTGTATTTCACAAATCAAAAGCAAATGTGTGATGAGAAATAACCAAATGTTTTGTGTATTTAACTCTTTTGTTTCTTCTGAGCTCTTCAAATTTACCTCAGGGCCCATTTGAAGGGGCCTGACCCTGAGGTTGGGAATGACTACCGCACTCCACAAACAACAGCTTTTATGAACCCCAGTGTACTGCATATAAGATAGTAGTAGAGTCACTCCCGACGCATAATATACTAACGATTTGTCGCGTCCCGAGGCGTTCCATGGAAACGCGAAAGGTTACCTTCCGCGTTTCTAAGCTACGCGCCAGATTGTGCGATTTAAACAAATTAAACATACATATGTAGAGTCATTCCAGACAGTTCTCATGTTTTCCAAACTCATAATATAGGGACGTGTTGGGCAGCCGAAAGCATAATATACTGACGATTTGTCACCTAGTGTTACGCTTTGGGAGTGAGAACGTGTTGAGCAGTAATAGTGTAAAATCAACCTCTCATTGAAATCCTAAATAAAGATTGCTATATTGATCCTTGTTTATTGATAATATATCACTACTCTTCCAGTGGTTAATGACCGCCTTATTGTTTCAACAAAAAATAGAGAAACAATGTGATTTTCTCCCCAACTGTTTATCCCCAAACACTTTCCTGATCAGCACTAGAAAATATGTCAAACTTGCAATAGAAGACGAAGCACTGAGATAAAAGTTTAACACATTAAAAAACAAAAAAAGTGCCAGTGATAGCATTTGTGTCTTTGTGAAGCTAATCCCTTCAGTGCGTTACCAAACATGTGCACGATTGTATAGTCACTGAGTTGTAGTACAGCTACCAGTGCACTGGTTACTAGTTGTGACTGGTTATAGGCAAATCTTGACTTTGGATGAAAATCTTTCTTCTGTTTTGACAATTACGCTAACCTGTATTAGTTTTCTTTAAAGCAAATGTTGTGCCTGATTGGTGTAAACCTTAACTACATATGCCTGTTTGTTCCCTGAGATGACTGCACTGTTGTGATGATAATCTTTTATTAGTTTTGCCTCTCCGTGGGCTTTGCTTGCGTGTACAAATAGCTAGACCAAAAGTCTGTGTGCTATTCAGTATCGACTGGTAAATGTGTTATGCTGGCTGGGTGGATATTGCTTGCCCTGTGCTGACATCTTTATTGGTTGATTTGTGAGCAGTACGCGGAAGACTGAACACAATCAGTGAAGAAAAGCAATATTTCCTGAAGGCTGTCTGCTGGCTTACATAAGCAGCCTCTTCTCAGCAACTGAAATTTAATAATACTGTCTGATCTTCAATAGATGACAGTGCTACTAATGAAGGAATTGTTGTTCTGTTTTTTTTATGTGCATGTGCGAGAGAAAGACACAGCCGGCCTCCCAGGTATGAATAAGAATAGATGAATCCCAAAGGATCGCAGATTTTTTCAGCTTACTCATCACAATGTAACTACATCACTCACCAGTCTGCAGTTATTCATGTTAATGGTGCAGGGATGGTGCAACACATGTGGTAAATGGAGGGGAACATATTACATAATCTGTCCAGTTTCTTTCAGTGCCTGGAAGTGTTTGAAACTATTAAATATGAGTGTTGATAAAATATGAGCTTTGATACTGGTTCCAACACAAATGGGCATTTTTCATACTTTCTGCACATTTCAGTCATCTTGGTTCCATAACAACATAACATTTCATTTTTCTTTGAAACAACCAGATGACTATTCATGCAGCCATTTTGTATCTGAATGGTCACAGATTCTATTTTCACATGCCACATATGCAGTTTGGGGCTCAGATACACGAGAGTTAGCTTCTCATTTCACTATTGCTAGCTATAAAATTTTTCTGCACTGACCATAACACTATGACTTATTTATTTTGGAAAAAATATCAAGTAAGGAGGAGTTTAAAAATGCACACAGGAAGCTACATAAAGGCTCAGTTGCACAGGCCTCAAGCCTCCAGCTCCTTGCAATTCCTCTGGTAGTTAGCAGGCTCCTGCAGTTGTCCATGGTTTGTATGGAAGACACAGACTGGTTTTACTTTGGAGGTGAACAGTATTTTGTGTGTCGCACTGTTCAGTACTGCTCAGCAAGCAGCAAGTGTTTGCAGACAAGTTGGCATTTCACATGCAAATTAGAGGTAACCATGGCGGTCTGCATGTGACCAAAGTAATCGCAAGGTTTTAAATGCAGCAGCATGTGTCTCTTTGCAATCAATTTAAAAGCAACATCAAGCAACCATTTGTCAAACAGTCAGGCTATAGACATTATATTCCGATGACCCGAGGAGCTAGCCGGGCTCTAGACCTGCGTAAGTGCAATTTAGCAATAAATGTTACTATGAAACACCCATTTTTCTTGGTTGTCAGCAAGTGGTCTGTAGGCCTGTGTTACTGAGGCCTTGGATAATATTGGCTGTAGATGCTGGAGGCAAAATTTCATGACTAACTGTCATAGGATAATAATAAAGAGTAAACGTGCAAGTTGTGACCTGAGCTTTTGTACGTAACCTGCTGCCAGTCAGTGTCACTTTAGCTAGATAGGACAAGTTCGCTTTCTGGTAAAAGCTCTATTTTCGTTGACATAATTTAGAAAAGACATTCTAGATTAATGAAATGATATGTGATAAAATAGCCTATCTGGCTCAAATTTTGGATACAAAATTCTCCCAAGTGTACTATTAGAAAAGAGAATGTGATGACTTGGCGTCAATTCCCTCCATCCTAATTTAATCATGTTCTTAAACTCAACAGCTCCATTTGTTTTAGCCACTGAAGTGTTTCCTCTCTCCTCCTGCTTTTCTTTTCGTCCTACTTTCCACCACCACACTGGTTTCATGGAAATGTTCAGTCAGTGCCAACACACATCATGCGCACACAATGCCTTCTCACCGAAGACAGCACCATACAGCCGGCACCACAGACGCAGTGACTGTAGGCTAGTCCTCGAGACTAGGGAGGAAAAGTGAGATGAAGCTCAACCTTGAACTGACTGTGAAGATGTTAAAAATCCCATCTTTTTTATCCCTAAAGCCAAGCAGAGCATCTCTCCATCCCAGGATAGTTACTTCAGCCATGGTATATCCTCCGACCACAGTATAGACATGAAGTCATTTGAAACCATTTCCCTTTTTAACATATGCTGGCTGTAAAGCTATGCAACATGCCAAAAAAATGTCTGCTCCGCCAGTTTGGGGTTTTTTTCCAAATTAGCGGAGGCATATGGGGAAAAAAAACTACGTTTAGTTCAGGGAATGAGCCTGTAAAACACATTATATGAAGCTATAGTGTGTCTTTCTGAAGTTATACTCTGTCCTCTAATGGTTTAATGTGTTTTCACTGGGCACAGTTGGAACATTTGGAAAATGGACGATGTTTTAAACCTCTCCTTGGCAGAGAGTGTTGACAGTTTAGGTGCCAGGGGGAACTGCTTGTGATCTGACTGTTTTTTAAAGTGAGATGATAACGGCTGTGTGCATTAGCAACAATGGAAGTGTTACTAAGTTCTGAAAATCTTGTGAAAAATACTTTTAATCTAGAATGAGAGAAATGTCCTCTTTCTTTCTAGAATTTTTCATAGGGTATGAAGGTGAACATCACTGGGCAGATCGTAAATCCTTCTCTTCTGCTCTCTCTGTGTCCAAGATTTATCAGATGGCCGGTGCGCAACGTGTTTGCATTGGCTTCAGGTGCTTTTGGCTTCAGAATACCTCCTCTGGCTATTCTGGGTGCAAGACAAACAGTGTGATTACATAGACGAGCGGATACCCACACGAACATGGTTGCCATGACAATGAGGCCAAGCAGGCTTGAGCTCTAGTGGCTACATAAAACAATGTTTACTGCAGTGCCAGTAACAGCATAGCAGTACAGTCTAAATGAAAGCAGGTGAGATAAAATCTGTGATAAATGCAGACAGCAGACATCCAAATTATTTGACCATTATACATAAGGTCAGTTCATAAAAAAAGTATCAAATGTAGTTAGTAACAATGTAAAAGACTTTTAAAAATATGATACTTTTTAAGTGATTCTGTTTTAGAACTCATTTTTAATCCAGTCTGTCGAGTACCAGTGACAGATTACATGTGACACATGTAATCATTGTAGACAGCCCCCTATGTATGTTAAACACATGAAATGCAAAACACAGATCTTTCTCACTGTATCTAAAAATTGTGATCTGTACTTCCCAGTGATAACCACATCAAAGCCCCAAAGTCCATTTTTTAAAGCAGAGAACAGAACTTTTAGTGTCCTCAAGAGGCAAAAATAAAATTCAGTATCACCCATTCATTGCTCTTCTATTACTTTAAAAATGATACGAATTCTGCATTTTGGGGGGAATGCTGCAGAGGAAATTGCTCATTTCTGTTTTTTTGACATTTCCTGCTTCACCCTTGGTATAAAGCTCAGCTATCCTCTCTTTCAGCCACCTAAAATTCGCCCAAGAGGCCTTTTTCTGCCATTTTTTACCCATTTTTGAAAAGTGAGAAGGCAAACTGGTGTGTCTCTCTGGAGGCAGAGTCAGCGGATAAACAGTGAGCCGAGTGCACAGCGTGCAGCTAAAAGGAAGCTTCCACTCCCAGAGTCTTGCTGTTTTCTTCCTTCCTCTTATGCATACACAACACCCAAGCACAATTTATCCTGGGACTGATATGGGTCTCTAGATAGCTGACAGCATTTCCTTCTTTTAAGGTTCTTTTATATTTTAGTCTCATGTTTCTGTGTATTTGTTCACATCTCAGAATGTTCAAAGTAAATGCAAGAGAACTGAATCAAACCCTACTGGGTGCATGCTGGGTGCTGACCCAGGTCCAAAACCTGACTTAAGCTAAACAAAATCTAGAGGATTAAAAGACAAAGGCCAGAGAGACTGACTGCAGTTCAGCTGAATCAATAAAGTTAAGCTTTATTTTGTTATGCAATATGCCTTCTAGAAAAAATGTTTGTCTTTTTTTCCTTGTAAAGTCAAAATGTTCAAAAATTAACAGATTATGTTCATTGATGTGGGCGATATATATCATGAAGTATGTAAATTATACGAGTGTGTCTAATAATTAAAGCTATTTTAAATGTTTGGTTCGTGCTATCATTGCATTTTATTTAGAGCATTTTGAAGATCACAGTCATATAACGCTGTTTTCCCTGAACACTCATTTGGGATCAATTTGAGAAAACTTTTCAGTTTATCAGATTCCACCAATGAGAGCAAACTAACTGGAAATTCAACACCAGAATCTCCCTGATTAGCTGCTATTTCAGCTTAATGTAAACTACTGAGTGCTTTCAATAGTGGATTCCTGATCAATATTTAGCCCGACCAATGAGTGCAGCGAAGATCCATTAGCACTCAAAGCATTCATGGACTCCATTCTCAAGAATGTCATCGACCACAATACTGGTATCCATGAAACCACCAATACTTAATATATGCACAGCTCTGTAGATGCACTGATATGTAACGCACAAGAATCTTAGACATTTCAGCTTCACCTAAATACCAACAGAAGATACCTGCATTTGAAGAGCGAAGTTCATTACTACATTAGACTGTGATGTCACAGGCCTAAACATATTGTTCAAGGGTAGAAAGCATAAAGAGTGCATACGTGCAAACATCAGCCCATACCAGAATTCAGTTTGTGTTTGTGGCAAACCCATTTATTTTCATACATCCATTCATTCATTTTTCTAACTGCTTATCTGAATCATGATCATGAGTAATGACGGCTCTCACAGCTGTGGGAGAGTAAACTTTGTAGATCCCATCAAAACTCCTCTAACTATATTTTTTCCCATGGACCATGTTTACTAAGAAAGTCTTTCCGAGCTAGATCATGGATAAGGGAAGGCTGGGAAACAATATAAGCTAGTATCGACAATAAGATGGTTTGCACAGACACAGCAGTGCTAACAATGTCCGTGCAGACATGCAACAACAACTGCTGGTGAACAGCATAAAATCAAGAACTTTTAGTATTTGAAGAAATAAATTAAAAGTATTGGTTGAAAGAATGCTGGCCTCTTGATGGCACCAGATAAAAAGGAAGCTTTTACAAAAGGTGTGAAAAACGATCCTGAAAAAAAGGGAGGGGGGGAATCACAGCTGCTCAAGGGTCAAGGCACAAAAGCCATTACTATGATTTTAGGGGGTGTCAAACGAGTATGTAGTTTTTAACAGCTTCATAAATCAGCCAGTTCAACATATATGAATCCACAGGGATGTATGTATGTAGTTGTTTATTTAGAAATCAAGTATTCTTCTAGTTTAGATCCACCAGAGAGGACAGGGATGTAGTCTAACAGCAACCTCTGAGCTCCTGTTTGCTGAACATGTTTAGCTGAGTGGATTAAAATGATGGTAGTTGTGTGTTCTCAACTGATGTAAATGTAAATGTTAGGCTAACAGACTGAGGTGATGTTAGCGAGGTGTGACGATGCACACTGGGTTGGTGAGCACTGAGACACCCAGCTGCCAAACCGCAGAAGTAGATAGTTAAAAGTGGAGCTTGTCTAGACCAACAAAAAATCCTTTTAAAACCTTTAAGAACTTTAAAGCTTATTAAAATATTTTAAGCTTCTTTTATCTACGATTTTTAAGTGTGTAATTTCCCGATCAAGTTTGTCCACTTTTTTTGCACAATATCGGTTATACAAATATCTTATTAGTTTCAGCTATCACTTAAGTGCTCAATGGGTGCAATCCACGTACTATAATGTACTAATAATGTACTAATAATGTACTAATAATGTAATATTTACATGGTGATGACATTCTAATATCTTTGCCGATGGTGTTTACTTTTTTCAAAACTGTATACTTAAAAATAAAATAATTAAATTCAGATATACTCATATCAGCCTTCCACTCACACAGTAATTCTCACACCAACTCTCGCACGTCTGTGGTGCTTAAAGTTAATATCTACAAGGATAGCGCGTTTAATCTGTTGGGCTGTGTGGTAAAATTCCATCATGAAAAAGAAAAATGCACAAACGGGACAAAAACATCCACAGAACCACCTATTAAAACCTCTAATTCTGACAAACATGTACATAATTAGAAGTGAATGTACGGCATGCCTGAGAGTTTGCACATTAAAATTTCCCTGGTAAGTAATAAAATCATTGCTCTCTCGTCCAGAGAAACCAAAGCTGTGTTGATGACGTGGAGCTCTTACGGGCTGCTGCCAGTGTCAGTGTCAGCCATTGATTTTCCCTGTACAGGAGACAGTGGTTTCGTTTGGAAATGCACATGTCTGCTAATTGAAGCAGGCAGTGTTTGCGGCTGGTGTTTATGTCTGTGTCAGCAAGGACTTTAATTTTACAACCTACAACCACAAGAAGCCCCACAGATGCTTAGAAGGCTGTAGAGAGGCAACTTTTAGCTTGCAGTCAATCGACTGATCGTGTTAACCTGTATTCAGAGCACTGACACGGTCTCTGTTTTTTTCCACTTGAGCATGTTTTCTTCCACAGTGGGTGACTAGTGTATAGACTGCACATAGATGATGTGAGATGCCGGAAATAAGGAGGACTTCCTGCTTACATTGTCGTGCTTAAAAAAGAATCTTCTTAGTATATTGTCTTTGTTATCCTGCTGGACATGAGAAAGTTGTTACCACAGTCATTTTAGAGTAAAGCTAGAGCCACAAGGCTGTTAGCTTAAACACTGAAACAGAGGGACATAACAGAATCTTCCCTCAGCAAGGAAATAACTCAACAGTGCATAACTCCTCCTGAAATTAAGACTACTGCTACTTCAAGTTTTACTTTTTCAAGTTCCATATTTTTATTCCTGGACTCTGCTAGAGCATTTGGATTTGCTTACATGGACTACTTGTACATACAATGATGTCATCACCTGGACATTAGACATGTTTAAAGTGTGTATCTACCTTTTGTAACATAAAATAAGGAAAAGCATAAAACATGCTCTACAAACTTTGTAAAATTGTTTTATTTTTCAGCTCATGTCGTCTCTAAACTAACTTTCTTTCTCA
Organism: Rhamphochromis longiceps; assembly: GCF_057381845.1. NCBI lineage: Eukaryota > Metazoa > Chordata > Actinopteri > Cichliformes > Cichlidae > Rhamphochromis > Rhamphochromis longiceps. The sequence continues at coordinate 6,770,464 of NC_140573.1, forward strand.
TCAGAAATAGATGACGGTAGTAACGGGTAACGAGAATCCATGATCCACATTTCCCCAAATCTTTTAATGCTATATGGAAAAATGTTTGCAATCAGAACACATGAATAACAGATTGACAACTGCACACTGTTAGTATATGTCTCTCATTCCAGTAATAATACTATTTTTTTTAAATAATATCAGTAAATAAATTAATGAAGTTATGATGCTTTCTGACGGATAGTGCATGATTTTTTTATTATTTCTGTCAGCAGACAGTGATTTCCCATTTCTATCCAGTGAAAACTGTTCAGTCCTGTTATGTGAGGAGTATAATCTGAATTAAAGATAATAGTTATAATGACCCACAGATCCCAGCCACACAGCATCACCAGTGTCCTCAAGCACCACTCGATTTCATGACAGCAACCATTCAAAATACTTTCAATCTTCCAAAACCAGGAAGAAAAAGCCCACAAGGTTTCCCTTTTTTCCCACTCAGCCACAGTGTGGTGCGCGAGGAAACCACAGATCAGGACTGCTTCATCTTTTCAAACCCAAAAAGTAAAATATATTTATAAGTTAGAGTAAATAAAATACTGATTTCTAAGTAATTTATCTACTCTTACATGAAGACAGAAATAAATTTGCCCATTTTATTGTTATTATTCTTTTTTGACTCCTACACTCACTTCAGGTTAACACATTATACCTTTCATTTAAAAAAAAAAAAAAGTAATTCGCTTGTTATTCCCATTCTGTATGTGTGATCTTTTAGTTTTATATCCACTCATGTCTTCCTGTTAACTACTACTTGGACCCTGTGACAGTTTGTTAGGATGTTTCCAGATGCTGGAATGTGTAAGGACGTCCCACGAGCTGTTTGCTACTGTTGAGTGTTTTTCCTGCAGAAATCTGTGGGCTCTATGAGACACCAAGGGAAGAAAACAAAGAGGCAGAATTAGGCTGTGGTGTTCCCACAAAGTGACGTAAACCAGAATGGGTCAAGGTCACCAGAGGCCAACTATTCAGGAACTATGGTTCATGCTTCTGATGGCTACACAAAGATTTTGCAGTGGAGTAACTCGTTACATGGGATGAGGCCATCTGTTTTGTGTTAACGTCCCTGTGTGGGTGTGTGTGTGTGTGTGTGTGTGTGGGTGCATACTCTGTAGGTTGCTGCTGTTGTTGTTTTGTCATTCCATCAAAAGATACAAGAACAGTGACAAAGGATGTAAATATGATATTACTTTGTGGTCATCTGATTGTAGGAAACACGGACAGGCAGAGAGCTGTAATATTGGACATTTCTTTCATTAGACAGGCTTAAAATGTGTTTTACATAAAAAATATTCCCTTCATGGATGTGCATACAGGCTAACATGATTTGAAGTTATGGATAGATAAATAAATAAGCAGTGGACTGTTCTGGAGGGGGGGGGGGGGGTCAGTTTATACTCTGTAATGAAAAAATGTCAAACAAAAATAAATAAAAGAAAATGAATGGTTCATATTTCACATTTTGCTTTAATTTTCAGAGATGTTAACTGATAATTACCATCCATTTCTTATCCGATATGATCATCTCAAATATGTCTTATTGTGTTCAGGTCCTTTGACGCAGAGTTTTGAGTAGACCTTAAGTATATCTGTTAAACTTTAAGCCTTTATTTTCAAAGTAGGTGAAGTAAGGTCGAGTAAAGGTTCCCAGGACAATATGAGCTAAGGACATTTGCCGAAAAGGAAAAATTGCATATTTTTTTAGGAATACAAACAGTATATTTTTAAACAGCATGTTTTTTGGTTTACATAGTTTAGTCCCCCCCTGTCCACGTAGCTCCATCAAACCCTAACCCTAAGCCTTTTTAATGGAAATACTAAATTAACACTATCAACATATTGGAAATAAAACTGCCTATCCCTAGCCTGGTAGAGGAGTTTAAATGTGCAAAAGTGAGGCTTGAGATGTCATTCACGGACTTCCGGGACCCCATAGTGAGAGTCACTGCTCCCACCCTAGCAATGGGGAGGAAGTGGACCTCAGCCACATCTGTGCTACAGGCCAAATCTGCTCTTCGGCATTGTGACATGATGGGTCATGTCCAACAGGGCAGAGGAGGATTTGGTCTTGGAGCAGTAACGCCTCTGTGGCAACAGGCATCTGTAACCGAACGTGGAGGAGGTGGGAAGACAGGAGGAAGCAGCCAGACATGCTAGAGCCGTAGCACTGGCCAAGCAGGGTCGCTGGATGAATTGAGAGAGTGTTGAAAAGAGGAAACTCTCATCGAGTGAAATCTGGGGAATGGAGTCTAATAGACTAAGTTTCATCATCCGAGCGATATGTGATGTGCTACCTTCCCCAATAAATCTGCAGATGTGGTTCGAAAGGACCCAGCCTGCCCCATGTGTATAGTCCCAGCCACACTCAAGCATGTCTTGGTTGGTAGTAGGACTAGCCTTAGTCAGGGCAGATACACACAGAGACACAACCAGGTCCTCAGGTGTCTAGCCGAGAAAGTTCAGCGCAAAAGAAAATCCATTAACGCTCAACCTTTGACGAACCAAGAGGAACGTCAGTTTTCATCAACATTTGTCCGGGAAGAAGACAAACCTGGGCCCACTGAAGGTTGCCAGGGATTGGCAGATGCAAGTGGACTTGGATCAGAGGCTAATTTTTCCCACAGAGATCATAACAACTACTCTGCGACCTTTGGTCTAACTCCCAAAAACTTGTGTATGTCATTGAGCTGACGGTACCGTGGGAGGAAGCAATTGAGGAAGCATTTGAGCGTAAGAAGCTGCGGTATGCCAACTTGGCATGTAAAGAAAGTGTTTACTTTCTTTACTAGTAAAAAAGAAAATGGAAACACGATTATTAATCATTGTCTTTCCACAGTTTAACGTGTCAGATCTGCATTTTGTTAGCAGAAAACTTTGTAGATACTTTGAGTTTCAAGAAATCCTGAAGTATAACACGTCAGTATTAGTTTTATAATACTCTGTCTCAGGATGATGCTAAAAAACTAGTTTGGACATATGCTACTTTAACACTGAGCTAGTCTAGTACTAATTTTTCCTAAAGAGACAGATGTTATTTATCCCAACATTAGCTTCTCTTTGATGTCTCCCTGTTGAACTGAGTCTTAAATCTTTTGTCTCACATCCAAAGTCCTGAAAGATCAGGACCCATTATGTCTTAAAAATCTCATAGTACTATAATACTATAATATCTAAACAAAGCACTTTGCTCTGAAACCACAGGTTTAACACCACAGGCTTACATGCAGTTCTTAGAGTTTCTGAAAGTAGACTGGGACGGAAGTGCAGTTGGGCCCCTTTCCATAGAACCAGCTCATAGTTTGGATTCAGGAGAAAGTTTTTTTTAAGATTAGTCTTGAAATTTTCCTTGTTGATCAAGTTCATGGTTAGGGATGGATTAGGTGACTCTGAATCATCTATTAGTTAAGCTGCAATGGGTTCAGGCTGCTGGGTGTCTACATGTGAGACAATGAGAAACTATCCCTATTCTAATGTGTTTTGTCCACAAACTTTCTTCCCCTTAACCAGTCATGGCAGGTGCCTCAAATATTTTATAGTCTTTACCTTACATACTTTAAGCACCTTGAACTGTTAAATGGTGAAATATAATTAGAAGTGAAATTAACTACTTCACTTTTCCTGTGAGACTTAAAAACCAAAGTATAATGTAGGAGTTGCATGACTACACTAGTAAAAACAAGTCATAACCACACTGATATTTCTTCTATATCATGAATGCGTGGGCCTATGAGGAGCAGTGATCTTAGGAGACCTTCCAATAATCCATGATAGTAAAACACACACACACACACACACACACGCACACACACACACACACACACACACACACACACACACACACACACACACACACACACACACATAAAATATAAAGACAAATTAACTGTGCTTATACTGTGGATCCATATTAGCACTTGACTACATATCGTCACGTGTATACCAGTGATCCTAGGGTATTACTCTCAGTGCCCATTTAATTTGGGATTCAAATGAAATGTAAAAACACTCAAATTTGTCTCAGACTGCTGCCTATCTTCATGGAGAAATAAGCTGTCAGCTCCTTGGCCTACAACCTACTCTGTTTGCTCACAGATCAAAGGGATATTTCTGGAGGGGGGAGTCAGAAAATAGGGAACAAGTGCACGGAAGCCTGGGGTGTTGCCTTGCTACATGCCTGCATGGACCCCAAACCAATTAGGCTTTAATTGAGTGTCAGAGTGAAAAAAGGGGGCCATTCAGCCGAGCCTCTTTCACCCTGTTAGCTAGAGACAAGCATGCTTTGTGACACACATTCTGACTGATGTGGAGGCATTTCGTTTATTCGACCCACTTATAACAGACAAAGCTGGGTGAAAAGGCTGCCCCAGGTCACTTTCAAAATCTCATGTGCATCTCACGTTTTCACCTACAAACAAGTGGACAAAAAGGTTTTGCAAAAGATTGGGGAAAATTTGGTTGAATGTCTGTGCGTGCCCTGTGAATATGTAGGGTAACGGTTGTTTTCCACTTTTTCAAAGAAGCAGAATAATGGATCACAATGACAATGAGGATGAGCTGCTGGATGATATCCATCACTTTGACATTTTGGAAGGTTATGATCACGAAAGTCCTGGAATCTAGATGTGCGGTCTGAAACCAGCAGAGCTTTAATTACTAGGAATATGGGCTATTTAACCGAATTTAAATTACTCTCGGGAGGGGTTGTTTTGGAAGGGGGGCATGGGGAGCATGTTTGTGAGAAGGGGAAAGGCTAGACAGCCATGTGGCCTCAGTGGACTTGCAATGTGGCTGAACTTTGGCCATTTATAGTTTGGTCAGTGTATAGCAGTCTCAAGTGGGATTACATGCATATTTGACCATGTTATTTTCTGGGACTTTTAAAATGTTCATCCCCACCCACAGAAGATATTACAACAGTTTTTTAGTAAACGTAGTACTGCTTTTCAGTAATGTGGTGTAAAATGAGGGAAAATACAAGAAGTTTCTCTTTGAACTAGAATGTGCAAAATAAATATTTATGTACGCAATGCATTGGCGATCCGGCACCTCTGGAAACTCTAAAGCGAAGATAAAATTCTTGAGGAATAAATAATATTGGTCTCTAGTTCATCTGTAACACCTGCCCTATTGTATCAAGGCTCTTGAAGTTGTATACAGTACCTAGGATAGATCACTGGTAAAATTCTTGCTCTGAAATATCGCAGGTGTTTGACGAGATAGCAAAGGGCAGCAAACAGCTTGGAGGGCAGCACGGCTTCTGTCCACATGCTTTCTTCCTTACTCTGCTTTCCCTTGTTTGCTCTGCTCTGCTCACCTGTTGTTACACATATTGTTACCACATTTGTTTGATATTTCCTTGTCGATCCTCACGAATGTTGATAACGCTGACTTTATACCATTGAGCTCTCTCTGGAGATTACAGCAAGGGAAAGAAAGACATTCCTAAAACTCCAAATCTTTTCAGCATGCAGTGCAGCGGTCTCTCGCAACCAAACCAACTTTTCTTTATTTATAGAGATAATATCCAATGCAAAGCACACACACAGCTCTAAACCAGCAGATTTGCCTCATTTCAGTTGTTATCTTCTTATTTTTTTGGTGAACTTGTCACATTTTGACCTTTAACCCAGATGTTAAGACCTTCAAAGCCAACTTGGGCAAACATCAGTGGATAAAGCCTGTCACAATCAGTGCACAAATGAATGCCAGGCAATCAATGAGGGATTTACAATGAGGAGCTGCTAAATCGTTCTCCCGATTCACATTAACGGGGTTGATGACAACAGCTGGAGCATGAAGAGTGATGTCAGAACATGCAGACGTATTTGCAGTTTAGAGCAATCTGTCAGTTCACTGACGGTCAGGGCGACAAGGCCATGGTGTGCAAAACCTTTTCACAAATCTAATAAAGTCATTCTGTTATATCAACCTAACACATCACAAGTAATAGTATCAGTACTTGGTCTAAACAACAGTAAACATTTCATGGATTGCCAGCTTAGTTTTTATTTTCTTAATTTTCTTTTTTCTCTCTCTTTTTGGGCACACTCACCGGCCATCTGGTATTACACAAAATGACTAATTGTAACCGCTCTGTCTGGGAAAATCCAGAGGATTTTTGTAAACGCTTGTAATTAAACAAAAGTGGGTGTTTCCTAACCACAGTTAATCACCGTGCATTGCATCTGCATTTTAGAACCTAGCTCCTCCTGGGCTAAACATACTGCTGACACCATTTGAATTTCTCTTAAACCTCTAATGTAAAAGTTTCAGCTCATTATTATGCATTGTTGCTGGTTTTCACTGTTATGTAACTGTACTGTTTATAAGGTTTGGGAAACCTGCTGCCAGTTGAGACTAAAAAAGGCTGATGAAAATTTTCATCCAGATGAACTGAATCAACTTTATTGGGTGCTAAATGGTATCTTCTCCAACTTGAAGAATTATTTTGGTGGCTTGGTGACTTTTAGTTTGCAACCAAAAACCTTAAACTGGACAAATTCTGGTCAGAAGTTTTATTTATGTTGCGAAAAATCACAACACAACAAAACAATCGACTTAAGGAGCTTGATATTGTAAGGTAAAAACCCTACAATAAGAGAGAGAAGACTCCAAACTCAGACAACCCCCTGTGAGCAAGTGCTTTGGCGAGAGTGGGGAAAAAAAACTCCAGAGGAGGAAGACAGGACAAAAGACATGCAGTGGAAGAGAGGCAGAGATTAATAATAACTAATAATTAAATGTAGACTTGTGTTTAAGCGCAAATTGAGTAAAAAGGAAGGACTCACTGTCCATCAAGGGGAAGTTCCTGATCAGGTTTAACCATAAGGAAAGTTTCAAACCAAAGCCTAAAAGTAGAGAGGGTGTCAGTCCCCATGATCCAAACAGGGAGCTGGTTTCACAGGGGATACTCTGCAAATGCAAAGAAGTCTGGTCTGCCAATGCTAAGATAAGATAAGATAAGATAGGACTTTATTAATCCCTCGGGTGGGTTCCTCTGGGAAATTCGACTTCCAAAAAAAGCACAGCAACGACCGAAGTTACAGTTACAGAATTGTTATATATATATATATACACACACACACACACACACACACACACACACACACACACACACACACACACACACACACACACACACACACACATATATAAATACAGAGACAAATATAAATAAAATATACAAAGGGGATAAATAGAATAAATAGGAATAAAAAATAAAAATACAAGTGAATTGCACATTTCAAGTATTGAGTCTATTGCACTGTTGACTATTTACAAAAAGTATTGCACAAGGTATTGTACAGTGAGGTGAAGAGGCACTACAGCTTAGTTGTTCCCCCCTCCTTTGTCCTCCTGTTTCCCCTCCCTCTCCCCTCCAGAGAGGAGTTAAACAGTCTGATGGCGTGTGGGACAAAGGAGTTTTTAAGTCTGTTAGTTCTTGTCTTGGGGAGAAGCAACCTGTCACTGAACAGACTCTTCTGATTGTTAATGGCCGTGTGCAGAGGATGCCCAGCATTGTCCATAATGTCCATCAGTTTCTTTAATGTCCTTTTCTCTGCCACTGTCACCAGAGTGTCCAGCTTCATGCCGACCACAGAGCTAGCCTTCCTGATCAGTTTCTCCAGCCTGGATGAGTCCCTCTTTGCTGTGCTGCTCCCCCAGCACACCACAGCATAGAAAAGTACTCCAGCAACCACTGACTGGTAAAACATCCTCAGGAGCTTCCTGCAGATGTTAAAAGACCTCAGCCTCCTGAGGAAGTACAGTCGGCTTTGGGCTTTTTTATACAGGTGCTCTGTGTTGCATGACCAGTCCAGTTTATTGTCCACCCACAGCCCGAGGTACTTGTACTTGTTGACCACCTCCACCTCCTCCCCCTCTATCTGAACCGGCAGTGGACCTTCTCTGGACCTCCCGAAGTCCACAACCAGTTCCTTAGTCTTTGAGGTGTTGAGTTGCAGGTGGTTTGTGTGACTCCATGCGACAAAGTTCCTCACCAGAATTCTGTACTCCTCTTCCTGATCATCCCAGATACACCCCATGATGGCCATGTCATCTGCAAACTTCTGAATATGGCATAATTCAGAGTTGTAGCAGAAGTCAGAGGTGTACAGGGTGAAGAGAAGAGGGGACAGCACAGTTCCCTGTGGTGCTCCTGTGCTGCTGACCACAGTGTCAGACGTGATGTCCTTCAGCCTGACGTACTGTGGTCTGTCGGTGAGGTAGTCGGAGATCCAAGCCACCAGGCAGGGGTCCACCTCCATCCTGTTCAGTTTTTCCTGAAGCATACAGGGCCGGATGGTATTAAAGGCACTGGAAAAGTCAAGAAACAGGATCCTGACAGTGCCTTTTCCCCCATCCAGGTGTGAGTGGGCTCTGTGTAGGAGGTACAGGATGGCATCCTCCACTCCGACACCCGCCTTGTATGCAAACTGTAGTGGGTCCTGGGCATGTTGTACCTGTGGTCGGAGGAGGTTGAGGAAGAGCCGCTCTAGAGTCTTCATAAGATGTGACGTCAGTGCCACCGGTCGGAAGTCTGACATCTCGATGGCAGGATGTAATGTACAAGAAAACCTTTTCTCTACAACCGATTCTCCATTAGACTCCTACATGCTTATGTTTACATAAACTGAAGACATCTGAGATGTTTTAGAAGAAAGTTTAATTTCCAGGGAGGTAAAGAAGCATCTGCGCAGAATAAGAACAAAATAAATGTTCTACATGTTATTTAAGAATACATATATTATCATCACAGCCCCTGTAAGCATGACTGTTTTAGAGGAAAAACATATTTTGAAAAAACATTTGCGGCCATGACTCTGAACAGACTAATTTCTGCCAGGAAAGTCCAGCATCTCATGCGACCTTCAAAATGTGAGTTATTAAGCATAATCTTATTTTTCTACCAGAGTCCACTTTACTCCATTTTCCACTAATGAGCAAAATCTTGATGTCAAGAACGAGATTACATACTCCTACTTTATTTAGTGTGGTGTGAGTTCAAAGACTTAATCAGCTTGTGAAATCTTCTTTCTATACAGTCTAAATCAAGCTTTAGTTGTGATCAAAAAGCATTTCTGTTCTAAAATCCGTTTTTCATACAATTTATTACAGTAAGGGTTTCTTGGTGGGCGGTCAGTCACCTTTTTGAACGCTTATATGTGTGGTTAATGTGTCACAGCTGAGAGATCAGCAGGGCACCACAGAACGTTCACATATGCAGCACTTTCCCTTCAGGCCGTTTTGTCTCACAACCCCTTTGTAAAGCAGCTGGTTTTCACATCATGAAGCAGATACTGAGGTCCAATGCTGGGGGGCTTCTGGGGAATCTGGGTCATCTGGCTAGACATAGCATCACTCTGGTAGTTTGTATTTGACTTCAGATCGGTTTGATCACAAGTGGGATGTAGTTTTTTGAAGCCCTGCAGTAGCTTCAGATCAGCGAATAGAACAATGAGCAAACTTCTAAATAACCATATATGATACTAGGGCTGCTCAATTAATCGAATTTTAATCACGATTACGATCTGGGCTTTCAACGATCATTAAAAATGACTGAGCCGATTATTAGCCCCTCCCTCATTTATCCGCGACACCTTAAAGGCCGTCTGTGAAAATATTGTCGGGCATAAACCGGTCCGTGGCGCAAAAAAGGTTGGAGACCGCTGATTAAAAGGACCCGAGGGAAGCTCGGAAAGCTAAGCAGAAGTTATTTGGAGAGTGACTGCTGTTGGTTGAAAAGAGAGTTAAAAAAAAAAAACTTCAGTGGTGTTGCACACTATTTTATATTATTTTTTAAAGTCATTGTTAACCCTTTAAAGCCGGTCAGAGCAGCACGCTCCGTTTTGCGTAACTATTTTTAAATCCCTGTAGAACCTGAACCGCATAAGCTAGCGCAATAATTTGTTTTGCATATGAAACCGGAGGAGTTGTACAGCGGTCGTCAAATAATCGTGATCTCAATTTCAGTGAAAATAATCGTGATTATCATTTTTGCCATAATCGAGCAGCCCTATATGATACATAATCATATCCACAGTTTCTCCGCTATCTGGTGGTTCTGTTACTCTATCATATTCTGACATGGCCTCTGTGCTTTCAAAAGCATCTCCTTGCCAAAGCTAGCAGCCATTCTCACCACCATGTCCTTCTTTGGGAAATACAAAAGCTTAAAGGGCCTTTAAGGATACAACCTCCCTGACATCACTAAAGTAGGAGCCCGCTGGGCTCCTTCCACAGTGCTTCTCTGTCACCTTGTGGATGAAAGATGCAACTGCATTTACGCGATACTCCTTCTTGACAACAGATTCTTCATGAATTTGACGACTCCTGCCTCAATCTTCAGGCTGTTTTCAGGCTTTTGGTCATCAGATTAATTATGGTGCACATTAGTGCAGTTTTTTGCACTTTTTGCATTGTTTTTTTTACAGGTTATTACATTTTATTTATTAGACGATCAGTCTGTGTTAACAGCTCCTGTGGTTTAAAGAAAGGAGAGATCGACTTGTCTGTGTTGTGCAGAGGGGAAAACAAATACATTTCAAGTGAGACTTTTTTGGTTTGTAACGTGATGACTAAATACAATTTCTTTTTAAATGAATCAGGTAATCATGTTGGACAATAAAAACCCTCTGTATGGCTTATATATTTTGAATATGAGGAAGGTATTGAATGAATTGATCAGCAAATACTGTCCTTCATTAAAAAATTTGAATAATGTGTATCAGACACCTAGTAATAACTTCAAATTGTGTATATGAGGGCATACAGCAATCGGGCTGGAGAAGTAACATGACTATGCAGACAGACCCTTTTTCAACAGCTAAAATATTGACAAAAGTTATCACATTTAATTTATGAAATTTACTGTGTGTGGTAGTTACCTATATATTTGACTGAAGTGACACACAAACCTTAGCCTGATGAAATTTTAATGTATTTACTGGTTCCAGCCACAAGGTGGCAGACTATTACTGCAGTTCAGTGTTAGCGTGTTGTGTATTGATAAGAAAAGTTTATTTTTGTATCTGTATTTCCATGCAGTGTGAACCTTATAACAGTCCCTGTGATACAAAAAAAAACACACTTACAATAAATACTTTATTTCACCATGAAAAATAGACAACATTCTCCATTTAGAACAACAATTTCTGTCAATCATATTTTTATATTTTCATTACTTTTCAATTTAAACATCCTCAGGATTCTCCTTCTTTAATCTTTTTCATTTTCTTACAGAATAAAGAAGCTGTCCAGTTAAGTTGTCAAGCAAAACTATAGCACAAAAATAGACGCCACGTTTCTCACATACTGGAACAAACTCTTAAACACGTTAAAGCACAAAGTGCAAAAAGGCTTGATGGTTTGATGGCTGAGATAGTCCATGCAGATGTTGATACAAAAGCTACACTGCAGTACATGAAGTGTCCAAAAGCGTTGCCTGCAGTAATTCACCACCTTCAGCTGTTCTCATTTAGTCACACCAATAGCTTTGAAGCAACATCCAAGCGTTGCTTTTACTTTACACTCAAATGTGTGCCAAGAAAGCTGAAAATATGCAGATGATGAGCCTTTTTTCTCTCTCGCTTCCTTGTTTTTTTTTTCCATTCTCTGTGAAACTCTTTAATCTTTCTGTGAATGTAGCAAAAAGGAATCAGTAGTGAGAATGAAAAGAATGGTTTTCTGTAATATGGGAGTGCAAACGTAGGCACAAAGAGCACCCTTTGATTCTGAGCATGTATGGTATGACCACCTGTGCGTAATCGGTTGTACGCCTATTGTAAGACCTCTTTTTTCCTTTCTTCTCAAAGACCGGTATGCTGCTTGCGCAGCCTTGCCTGTAGCTCTACTTTTTTTAACATCAGCCACAGATACGGCACAGTTGCAGTATGACACAGTAAAATCTGGGTTTTAATGCCCAACAAAGAAAGAAAGAAATGCCTTCTCCTGAGGCTTGTGCCCTCCTGATGTCTTTTCCAACAGCACACAATAGCAGCATTGATGAACATCAACTTGCAATCATACAAAGCTTGAGGTAATTCTTTTTTTTTTTTTTACTTTTTCTGGCCTCACACCTCATTATGCCCAAAGGAACAGATGCAAATCAGCTTTGGCAAATCCTGATGCGTCACATTATGGATTTAATGGTGCACACGTTAATCACAGCTGGCTTCAAGTTGTGTGTGTTGCACTGTGCACGTAGCAGTTCTGAACTGAGGCAGGTATGGCATGGCGAAGCCACACGTCGACGGTGACGGCAGGATCCCGGGCTCGCTCGGGTTATCTTGACTGAGCAAAGGATGCAACTCCACGGAACAGTGCCCTCTGTTCAAAGGAGTACTTTTAAGCAGCTCCACTTTGGCTTCTTCGTCTTCACTCTGCTCGTCGTCTTTCTCACTCTCCTCATCCTCTGCTGGGTAGTCCATTCCTAGATAATACAAGTCCTTCTCCCGTCTCACGCCATGCTCGTCTTCTTGATCTGATGTTTGAGAAAGCTCCTCCACAGAGTTGTTCGAGCAGGAGCGCCTCGGGTCATCCATCTCCAAACCACGACAGCTTTCCAGCTCCCAGAGGCCACCGGGAAAAGATCCCGAAATGTCAGAGTTGTTGGCAGAGAAATTTCCCTCATCGCTTGAGCTGTTATCACTACCATCCTTGTAAGGCAGATGAATGGGGGGCTGCTGGTCCTGACCGGGATTGGAGACCAGAACAGCGGTGTAAGTGACTGAAGACTGCCCAGAGTTGTCGGTGCTACCTGGATGTTGGTCCACTGAGGGATCAGCTGGCTGCAGATCATCTGCTCTTGGGCTTGAAGTAGTTAACATATCCAGAACAGCTGAAGAAGGACCCTCAACAGGGAGAGTCTCATTCTCCATGAACTGATCGACATTCAGGTCAAACCCAGGCGAATGGGAGCCAGCTAAGGCATCTGCAGGGTCTGGAAGTGGGTTTTGGATCAGGGCCGTAGTCAGAACTTTGTCCACTATAATGACCTGGGAGATGTTCTCAGAGGGCATGAGCAGCGGCCAGACCGGCAGACCTTCCTGAGGTCGGAACAGATAGTCAAAGGTGTCCACCTGGAGAAAGTTTCAGAGCTGATGAATAATGAAGCATATGGCCACGAGAAAACACTGCAGAGAATCCACTTATGATGGAAAAGACCGTTAAGAAGAGACTAAATGCATATTTTCTTGCTGTACTGATCCCTGAGGGTAGCAAACCGCTCACAAGCATTAATAACCTACAGATGGCGACAAACATGCATGACAAACATGTTGTCCACAGGTAGCTACAAAGTCATCGTGCTTCTGCCTCTTTATTTATCAAGATAGACAGGAACTACTGAAGAACTTGCATGGTAAGTGTTTTTAAATCGATTCATTTCAGTGCTCTTGCTCCTTTTCCTGGTATTTTATTGTTTTTAGTTTCTGCTTTCTCGTCTTTTTTTATTTCCTTCATTTCTTTTCTCTCTATCTTTCTGTTATTATGATTGTTTTCAAGTGTTTCCTGTCCCCGTTATCAGTGTTTTGTGTCTTTTGACTACTGCCTGTTTACTTTGATGGTTTCCTGTCTCATGTGTCTCTTTTTGTATTTACTTCCTGTCTTTGTTTTTGTCTCCTTTGCGATTTTCTGCCACATCTTCATTAGTTCTGCTTGTATCTCGTCCCTGCCTGTGTCTAATCACAAATCACCTTTGCATGTGTGTGCCTCTGCAGAGTGATTTTCTCGATTAACCTCCAACCTTTGTGCGGCACTTTTTTGAATAATTCTTTTTTGGCTGAGATATCTCTGGTCTCTTTTTAATTGACACAAAATCTAAAGTTAAAAACAATCACTTGTAATTGTAACACTTGTAAAACACTTGTAATTTAACAAAAGGTATATGTGAGGTTCCACTCGCTCTTTAAGAAAATAAGATCATGTTAATAAGCGATCGTGTTGGCAGGTAACAGCATCTGTCAGAGTCAGACTTTCTCCGACTTACACTAAGCTACCTTAGTCATTTTCCAGCATGCAGATTGAAACACTGATCAAAATTCTCTATTTTTATTTGAAAACAGTGCAAATTAGCTTCTTTCACATGATGTTGTTCTTTAGGGCTAGTATGACCTAGATGTTAAGATTTTAGGGTTAGTAAACGGATGAGTCAACAATGACATTCACAGTGTACATTTCATACCTTTTTGAAGTCTATTCCTTTAGCCCATGAACACTTCCTTGGATTGGGAACATCCTTCCATACAAACTTTCTCATCCTGGAAATGTAGCAGATATTCATGTTAGACATTTGATGCCTAAACGCTCCTTTCCCCTTCCTCTCTCGGCTCTAATTTTTCCACCTTTTATCAGCCAACATCAAGCGTAATTACACCCTGGTGACCTGTTAAATGTCACACCACTAATTTTTCATGGTCAGTGTCTCTGTGCCCTTAATTAGACTGCACCATAGAAATTACTATCATATATCATTTCTTACAGGTGTCTGTTCGGATAAAAAAAACTAATCGTGTATATTCAGGGTTAGTTTTACAAGATCAAACGGTGAACCCTAGAATTATCATGTTCTGGCTGTGTACCTCCACAAACCAGGCAAGCTACAGTTTACAGTACATCCAGGCCTGTCCAGACAAATGTAATTTACTAATTGACGACTTTTGATTGGTGAGCGCTAAAGATTAGTGTCACAGTCTCTCCTGTTCCTGAGTCACATCACTGAAAAATGGCCAGAGAGGTTTTTTTGCAAAAAGTCTGAATGTTTTATCGCTTTACTCTCTTACACATTTGTGTCAGTTTGTAAATACATTTTTCTGGAATAGCTCTTACTGGTTTTGGGAGAGAACCAGGGTGACAAACAGGATGATGAAAAGAAAGGAGATGATCATCAGCATCATGTAGGCCTCAGGATCTCCTCTGGTGGCTGTAACACACATGAGAGCTTTAACTGCGAGAACAACAAGAGGCATTTTGTCATCCTTTAGTGCTGCAGATGACACAACCCGTGCGCAGTGAGCATACCTAAAGTGTAAATCGGCTCCCCTTCTCCCTCAGCAAACACAGGGTACAAGAAAAAGCCGTACTCCTCTGAGGCAAAAAAATCACCTGATGGGATAAATGTAAATTGTTACAGCTTAGTTTACCTTAACATAACCAGACTCTGAAATAACAGTGCAACTAACAAAGAAGAGAATGTACTACCTCTCAGATAGACGGGGTGATCAGTGTAGTGCAGTCTGGCCCACGTCTCTGCTCTTGGCCCAGAGTCCTGCTGCTTGTGTGGCAACCACTCGACCACCATGAACAGAGGCACCAAGCTGTTCTCCAACAGGCTCCATGACAGTGACACACATGTGCTGTTGATAAGCAACACGTGGAATGAACGCACGCAGCGACCTGCAGTGCAGAAAGAAACAACTGAATTCATCCAGGGTCAGATGACCTCGACATTCACAGTGGCTTTTCTTTGCTTTTCTTTTCTTTTCTCTCATCTGTCAACATCGAAGGCTGAATAACGCTCACTGAGCTTCAGCTACCAACTTAAGGAGCATTCAGGACAGTGATGCTAGCACGTGCACGTGTGTAATCATGACTATTTATTTAAAGTTGCTGCTGACAGGAGCACGAATGTGCACTAATCTCACTACACATTAAACGTTAAAAGAAAAAAAGACTCTTGCAAACAGCTGTGAAAAACTGAGCCAAAGCAATTTTAGTTACCCCCAGAATCTGAATCTGAATATTTGAATTTGAATATTTTACAGAGATTTTTTTAATGATAGAGGAAAGTGAAACAGCATAACTGACAGAAAAGAGTCTCTTAATTTCAAAGTGGTCGATGTGTCATTTAATTGTTCCTGCAGGGAAATGTATTTACAATGCTTTCAAAAATCAGCCACCAAAAAAAGAAGAAAAACAACAAATAAAATTCATTTCACTTCCAATTACACCAAACATACAAGCAAACTAAAATTAGATGTATGTTTTTTCAGCAAAGACCAATTCAATTAAGCGCCTTTCCACCTTTTGGAAAAGTGTTTTGTGGAATAATCTCGGAGCTGAAATGTGGGAACCACTGATCTTCCTTTTTTGCTGTGTGCAAATTTAAGTCGTCCTAACCTACACGACTTGACTTTTTAATTGCTAGAGAGTTTTCAACAGTTCTTATTCAGTGTGAGATTTGTTATGCCAGCTTGATTATGCTGCTGTAACTCACTGCAACCAGAATAAAGTGAAAGCGCTTATAAATTTAAAGAATTTTCCGAGTAAAACCTGTTTAATTCAAGTTTGTGGGCAGAAGAAAACTGGCGTGGAAATACAAATGCATATCCACTTGATGCTTGTTAGTCCTTTTGCTCTGTGTGGAACTCCACCAAAGGAGATTTCTAAGTCAGGTGCTCAATGATTTACCACAAATTTGCTGTGCTCTCGTCTTCAGGTTGCTGCTAATAAAACTCTTCTCTAATAATCAAATCATGAAAACAGTCCAGCTTTATGGACAATTAATTTATTCTGACAGTTATTCTCTGAATCATGATTAAAGGAAGAGAAAAATGTTACACAAACACGCGCGCACGCGCGCACGCACGCACGCACACACACACACACACACACACACACTAGACATCAGCCTTGTTTCCTATGTTCCGATTACTCTTAGCACTCACTGCACTAGAACTAATGGATGTCGGTATCATGGCTCTTATGAGCTCCCAGAGATAATTATTTTAGATGTAGTCTTAAACTAAATGGATGTTTTTGGCCTCTGCTTTAAGGCCAAATATTTCGAGCATGTGTTATGAGGCTGGGGCAGAAGCACACTGGCAAATAAACACATACAGAAACATGAGTTCATCTTGGGCTTGTCAAAATCTCAACATACAAGCCTTGGTGATTATTAAAGCGCTGGCAAAAATGATGTTTCCAGTAAGTATTTTGCCATGAATGGACACCACTGACCACCTTGTTCTTTTCTTTCCTGTAAATCTGCACCTGTGTCTGTGCACGTTTGAGTGTCCATAAATCTGTAAGAACTGATGAAAGGTTCATGGACTGTTTGCTAAGAATCTTGCCCTTGCTTTTGTGAGCCTGTACATTTTTCAGTGTTCAAGAACACTTTTGATCTCAGCTAAGGTTTATATTTTCAGAGGAACGTGAAGCCTGAGATTGTTAAAACTGCCTGTCTCTTGATGAAATCCTGGATTGATTTAAAGATATTATATCAATATATGGCTTATGTGATTTATTTTATTCTTTATCTAAAACTTGACAGCCTCCAGCATGATCACACTGAGCTTCTTTTGGAATACTAATATAATGAGGATGATGAGGGATATTATTGATTGATTGATTAAGAACAGCCTCAGGCTAGAGTGACAAGAACATCGCCTAATAGAATAAATTCACTGAGTGTGTGAATTCTCACTCACTCACCTTTGGGCTGTCTCTCCAGTGTCATGTTTATGTTGTCTGTGGAGGTCCCCAAACTATTGTAGGCTTCCACAGTCACAGTCTGGAGCTCCTGGTTCCACTCGAAGCTGTAGGAGGACGTCAGCTCGATCTTCTCCCTCAGCACAGATCCGCTTGAGGACCGACGCTGGACTATAAATCCATCCACACAATAGGAATTCCCAGAAGGTGGGAAATTCTACAAAACAAATTGAGAACATTTAAGCATTGAAAACAAGGGTCAATATGGCCAAAGCTTAGTAGTTCCTACTGAACTTTATTCATAAGAATATTCTAAATAGTGGCCTTGAATAGCTTTGCATCATACAAAAGATGGTTAACACGTGTAGTTATTTTACCAACACTATGCATATCTGGGAACTTCTGGGAGACCAGCTGCTTGACTTTGGGAGAGGAATGTCCCAGTTCCTGTCTGATAGAGCTGCTGACAGTCTATAGCAGGGGTCTCAAACTTAAATGAGCTGTGGGCCTCTGCTGGCACTGTCATCTCATGTGAGGACCACTTAAGCAGTACAAAAAACCCCAACAAGAAAACGCCCACAAATATTTCTGAAAATGTAGTGGTTTGTTTGTTGTTGCTTTTTCATTTCAAATATTGCATAACACGACAAAACTGCAAAGGCGAAGGCAGATTTGAACTGAAGCCTTTTATTAAATAACCAAATAAACACATTGGTCCTCTCTTTGTATCCGGACACGTTCGTATTTAACAAAATAAAAATGCAGACGTAAGTGTTCACATTCGTTTTTGACTATCTCACTGAACTAACAGAGCCAAACTCAGCACGTTTGTACTCTCTGCTCGTATTGCCTTCATATGAAATCATTTTTGGCTTTTTAAAGAACTTATTTTAACATTGACCTCAACAGCAAACAAATCCTCCCTAACAGAAAAAGTAACTTCAAGGGCCAGATTGTATTATATTTCTTCACGTCAATATATATTAAATTTGACTTTTGTCTGACCGCAGAACAGTTTCCACTTTGCCTCAATGCAGACAGCAACATTTCTGGGTCATGTTCATATGGCTTCTTCCTCATTATTGGATACTGATACCCAAAGACCACAGCTATCCAATAAGTGATTATCACCCTAGTCAATCAGGCACAGAGATTTCTCCCGATACTAATAAATAACCTAATAGGGAATAGTGTGGTTTATTGAAGTGTTTTCTTATAGCATTTGATCAAATAGTAAGCTTCACCCCACAGAGGAATAAAAATAAATAAAAATCAGGTTTAGCCACAGAGAAAATACTCGTTTAGCATCTTTTTGTGTTTTTAGAGGGACCTGCAGACAAGAAGAATATCACTGCACCTAACTCTTAATAAAAAAAAGCTGAATACTGTAATGTATGTACCTCAAACAGCAGCGTGATGTTAGCCTGGTTTCCGTGTGGATCATCTTGATGTATTCTCCAGAAATCAGGGCCACGTTCAGGAGCTGAGGAGATCAATTAGCAAACATTACATCCACTCGCAGCCTTTACTTTTGTATTTCTCTGCTAGGAGATGGCATTTGTGTGCGCCATGTCCATTAGAGTAGAAATCACATGGTCAGATGCGACTGGAAACGAACATTCATATCAGAAGTCAAGGCTGCCACCGCTGCTGTTTCGATAACATGTTTTACCTCTGCTGTTTTGCGGAGTGGAGTAGACAGACTCGCTCCAGTCGCTCCAGTAGCCGGTGCCGTTGGTGTGCTTGCAGCGCACTTGAACCACGTATACGCGGCACATATCTGGCACGGCGACCTCTGCCCACAGAACCCGCACAGGATCCTGAAGCTGCGGACATTTTTGGAGCTCATTAAAGAAACAACACGCATTCCTAATGGAAAATGTTCGCTCTGCGCAGTACAGAGCGAACATTTGTCTAGCCTCCTTATTTTATGAAAAGACAGAAAATGATTTCTTTATATTTTTGGTATTTCGAGCAAATTTTGAGATGAGAACACAAATGAGAGCGTTTGTCCAAATCCAGGAGAATTTTTCAGTCAGAGGACTGCAGTTTGATCTCATAAGAGACACACAAGCTGAGGTTATATCAGAGCATCCTGTATCATTTAAAGAAATATTTCATTTGGCATATTTTATTCTGGGTGTTTCACAGGAAGCTAACAGCAGTAGAGTTCTGACAATCATCCAGTATCATATCATTGTAGAAATATCATTCATTCCAAACTTTAGAGGCTTTTTTGAATCATTGATTTGTGAACCCACCACACCAAGCATTCAGTCACAGCGTGTGGTTGCTAAACTGTGCGATAAGCTCACCTTCCACTTTGGCTGGGGGCTCACGGTGGATGGCGAGTAGTACTGAAACTGACACTGGAGACCATCGACTGGCAAAGGCGGAGCCTGCCAGGTCACCTCCAGGACCCCACTGCTGTGGCTCACTGCCTTCACATTAGCGGGTGCGTGAGGCTTCACTGCAGGAAAGACAGAAGTTCGGTTTCTTTGTGGTAAACCTGGAGTAACGGTGCTGCTGAAGAACATCTAATAAGCCTGGAGCTCTTTAATTAAAATGAATCCTTCTTTCTCACCGTGATCTACAGGTGACAGGTAGACCGGTTTGGACCTGATGGGACCCAGTTGCGATGGCAACTCCAGCCAGAGTTTATAGCAGTTCATCCTCAGAGGGTGGATGGTGCAGGTTTTCTGCCTGCCCTCCATGCAGGCAGGACTCATCTCCCCCAGATTCTCACCCGCTCTCTCCCTCTCCTCCATCTCGTCACATGGCAGGTCGGCCCACCTGACATTAAAAACAAAAAGACACAGATGAAGTCGTGTTCTTTTTTTGTCTCCACATGAGCTGTTCTTGCACATCATAACGACTGTCTCTCCAGGACCAGTAATGCACCAATGTGATGTCATAGATTTGTTACTTCAAGGAAAAAAAAAGATTAAAATATTAAACACAACTTTACCAAGACTAAAGAACTGGTGACAACTAGAATAGTTGAAGTCTGAGCAAAACAATCTGATCTGAAATATGAAATAAGATGTTCTCGTCATCTTTAAACTTACATCTGCAGTACATCAGTCAGTTAGAACGAGCTTGCATAATCGTGTCAGGCCACACTGGTTTTAAAGAGAGGAGACTTACTATTGTAGTCTATTGTATTGTATAATACTAACGACTCACACTTACATTCCACTGTTGAAATAAACTTCCTGATATTGCTTCTCTAGTGCTAAACACACAGGTCGAGGGTGTGTTCAGTGAACCTGGTGTCCTGGTACACTGTGTGCGTGTGTGTGTGCGTGTGCGTGTGTGTGTGTGTGTGTGCGTGTGTGTGTGTGTGTGTGTGTGTGCGTGTGTGTGTGTGTGTGTGTGTGTGTGTGTGTATAGTAACTTCCAGCTTTTCATCACACAAAAGTTTTATGAGCAATGCAGCATCTTTTAAGAAACATAAACACTCCGGAAATATCAACTGGATTGGAAAAGGTGCTTTACTTGGATTGAAATCTGAGCTTATCCGGCTGTTTGTGAGTCCAACTGCAGTCCATGGCGTCAATGTCCCCGTTGGTTACACACTTTATATCAATGTCAGCTCCTGAAACACACAAAGAAAAACAAATTTAATTTGGGTGACAGTCACAAACACATCACCTGAGCTAGCCCCTGCACACTGAGGTTATTCTGGTTCACGCTGTTGTGCTTTCACAAGTCGCCGCTCTGCTTTGTCAAATGAACACTGAAGGGACATGGATTTCAAGCAACTTTAAAACATAAGAAACTGACTTTCGCTATAAAATAGGGAAGAGAAATACATTGGATAACACTTAGACTTGTTTTTACTGGTCCAACAAAGCTCACCTTCCACATAGATCTGGCTGTAAGGGATGCTCCACTCTTCGGTACACCTCAGGAGGTCATACATTTGATTCTCTGAAGGATGCAATGTGATCTTGCTCACCTGGTTTGGGTCAACAAAAATATTTACTGTACTGGAGGCTGTATTTCTTTTAAAAATAGGCCCACAGAAATGTTCCGAGCATCACAAAAACCTCTGCAGGGAGAGGGGTTTTTTTTGTACTTCTTACCCACTGGTTGACTGGGTGGTACAGGGTGGGTGGAGGCAGCGGTTGGAAGTTGAGCTTCCACACGGCCATGCTGGCATTCATTCTGTGGTCGTTGAATACACAGTATACTGTTACGTTCTCCCTGGGTCTAGCCACCACTTTCTTGGGGATGTAGCTCACCGCTGCACGCAGGAAAGAAAAAAAAACACGTCATTTTATGTTATGTTTACTGCCTCAAAGAAGAAATCTCATTTTTAACCTTTTATACTTTGAAAAGCCTTTTACAAAAGACACAAAGCCAAATGGATGTCACTCAGATGACAAAAACAAAGACCCTCAAACAAATCAAACACATGACTCATTCTCATTCACCCACAGTTGTCACGTAGACCTTTACAAAAGAAAAAAACAAACCTTTCTATGGAATTATGAAAACTTTGTCAAAGTTTGCCATTAAAAGAACGAGAGGGGAGCTATCCGACTCCTGTCACACAGCCACCTGAAACTTCTGTGAGGAGCACTGACTCACTCAAAATGTAACTTTTGTGAATGCTTCAGCAGGACGTCTGCGGCGTGTTCTTCTGTTCTGGCATCGTTTTAGCCAGAAGTTTCTGAGTCACCCTTCAAGCCAAGACACCTCACATCATCGAAATTACTGCTGTTTTACAAGGACGACTGTGTGGCTCGTTTTAGCGGGATTACTCAGAGCTGCTGAGTCTCACAAACTTTTAACCCCATGACACACACTACTGTACCACTGACACACAGTACATGGGCAGTCTTTGGGTAACAGTATCTATTATCTAGGAAAAACATCACAAATATGTCTGCTGTGACAATACAACAAGACGCCGTCACTTGTGCTGTGTAAAGCTTTTGGAATCAATTAGCCCAAGTTTAGTATGAGTCACTGATCAGCTGACATGAAGGCTTCTGATTTTAGTTCATGCAAACAATTGTTATGTCTCAGTTCTTGCTCTTGTTTTTCAACTTTCAGTTTCATAATTCATATTACTGTAGAGTCTTTACCTACAACATACAGCACCTTGATGCAACTGTTGTTGTGATTTGAGTTGAATAACTTAAAAAATGTTTTGCATGCACTAATGATACAGACAGTGCTTGACAGATTTATTAGACCAACACTCAGTGTTTTTACCAAAGCAATCCCATGTTAACACTTGTATTTACCTAAATCAATATTTTTTATGTTGAAATATAATTATTGTTGCTGTCCAAAAACTGTAAAGTGCACTATTAACTTTATTTGATTAGGATATCTGATAGGTTCAGTTTGTTATTTTGCCTAATAAATTAAAACTTAATTTTTAGTTTTTCTTGTTTTTGTTACAGGTGATCAAATAAAAAGACTATACAGTAAATAATCCCTTTTATGAGCTCTTAATGCTGATCATTAACCTGGAGAATGACCTCTGATGAAATACTCATATGAGTTTTTCAGTGACTCAGTCTAATGAGCTTGGATTGGACATAACTGCGCTCAGTGCTTGACCCTATCTGAATGATCCTCTCAGAGAAATGTGAGTTGACCCACAGCCACCAGGACAGGTTTAAAATGTTAGGCTCACTGCAAAAAAAAGATAATTTTATACTTATATTATCCTTTACTCCCTGATGAATCTTACACTTACTAACTTCTTACACTTCCTTCTTATATGTTCTTATATGAAATGGAGTACCGGATCAACTGATGAATACAGTGACTATATGTGATTTTCAAACAATTCTAGAGAGATAAGAAGCTGGTCCCATGAATCATCTCCTAAGGTTCTGCTGTGAGGAAGCAGCTCTTACTATCCAGGCGGATGTGGTGAGGTTCACTCCATTCACTCCACAGTGGAGGCTCTTCCGGGCCGGAGCAGCGGACCTGAACGGTGTAGTTTAGTTTGGGCTTCAGATCCAAAGACACTCTGGGCTCTCCAGGCGCAGACACCACCTGGAGACAGATAAGGAATACTGAAGAACATGCACACATGTACCCACAGACTGCTGGGTGTTGTCCACTTGGAGTGATGACTAAGTCAAATCCATCGTCACAGCATGGCTGCTGCTTTTGTTTAGAGTCCTCTTAACTGGAACTGCAACTGGAACTGGACTGTTTCTACATGCAGCAGCTGATTATTATCGTTATGAAGCATGATGCATTTGATGAAGAATCTATTTTAATTGTGAAATGAAGCAGGAAAAAAAACATGCCTAAGAGTACACTGATGTTACTCAAGCAGATTGTGAAATCTTAGCTTGGCAGAGTGCCCAAAGCAGAGAGGGAAAGTCATTGGACAGTCTCGGTCGTTGTGTCCTTGGGCAAGGCACTTCACCCGTTGCCTACTGGTGGTGGTCAGAGGGCCCGGTGGCGCCAGTGTCCGGCAGCCTCGCCTCTGTCAGTGCGCCCCAGGGCAGCTGTGGCTACAATGTAGCTGCCATCACCAGTGTGTGAATGTGTGTGTGAATGGGTGGATGACAGGTTGTGTAAAGCGCTTTGGGGTCCTTAGGGACTAGAAAAGTGCTATACAAATACAGGCCATTTTATTTTTACCATTTATATGTGATTTATAACAATCACTATGAATCAAGAATTTTTTTTTAAAGCCGATATGATCCAAGCAAAAACACTCAGTAGATTAACCTGGGGGACTTGTGGTGAACAACCAGGCTTCAAATATTAGCTGACATTTTACATGCAAAGGTATGAAGAAAAAAAAACAGGAAATCCTGTTAATTGACGGCAAATTCTTAGTAGAACTCTCCACCTCTTATATAATCTTCTAAGTATAAATAGTTAGTATTTACCTGCCAGGCCGGGTGAGTGGTGCCAGAGGAGTATCGGACTTCATATCTCAGTGGACCAGCGTCAAAGTCGGCCGGGTCATCCCAGAGCACGATCAGCTCTGCCTCGATGGTCTGAGTGTGTGACAGGTTGCCTGGAGGACTAGGTTTCTCTGGAGAAAAAGATTACAGCAACGTAAGCTTCACAACACCATCAATATACAGCACATCTGACAAATTCATAAAACTACTCTGCAGTGCTGTCAGAGTGCATCATCACAGGTTACAACCAGACAACCCGATTTAGCTCATGGCCCATAAAAAGAAAACAAGGCCAAAAGCCTCCTTCTGGTACTGTTTGTTATTTACTGTCACTCTGACAGTATGCCACTAGAGCCATGCAAATCTAATGATAGCTCCAATTCTGAATTATTAAAATGAAATAAATGAAGCTGAATGCAATTTACTTTCTCAACCAGGCATAAAAGGCAAGTTCACTTTACACTTTAGTCTAACAGTAAAATGTCATCAAAGCATGCTACTAATAATCTATAAATCACATAACGTACACTACTGTACAAAAAGCTGCTTGTTTCAGGCGGGTTTCTCAGCAGCGTGGACCCAGACAAACATCAGACAGGTGGAGCAGGCCTGATAACAAAGCCCCATTTCACATGTTCAACTATGACACAAACAACCTGAGATAATTAAGTCTCATAAAACCACAAAAATGCCCACGGGGCGAGAAGAGATCAATAAACATTATGAGTAACAGCCAAATCGTTCTGCTCCCACACTACTCCGCCATTAGGAACATGAAGTGCTTCTACTCCTCATCACAAAGCCTAATTTGCACATGTACATAAATCGAGATCAGGAAACAGTTACGCCCTCCCTAATATGACAACAACTGCAGCACCATTGCTTAATGACAGTTCACACAGTGCAGGTAACAGGAAATAGCCTCGAGTGCCAGTTCCTGGTGCTTCTTATAACTCAGTTGAGTCTGAATAAACTGAATCCACAAAGTGTTTTCTTTTTCCAAGAATACAGAGAAAACACAAAAAGGCAACAGCCACTTTAGCCATTTACATGATGCAAACAATATATAACACATTGTAAATACATATACGCCAAATGGAGAGCCTCAAACCTAGAGTTTTGGCTGAGAAAATGTAAAATCGACACCTCATTAAGGGGGCTCTATTTTTACAAGACATGAATAATACAAGTTTGGTTTCAAGATCACTGAAGTTCAATTAAATGAACCAAAAGGATAAAACTGCAGCGGTGCAGTGAAAAGACAGCAAAAGCCTGACTGTTACTACTCAGTTTCTTTTCTGCTCCGTGCCGTTTCATCTAAGCGGTCTGGTTGAACAAACTCAGCATGCAAAGTGCTTGTCTGTTACTGCGGAGATCTCACAGCTCGGCTGCACACACACGCTTTTAGCTGTATTCCGGTCACGGTGCAGCTATAGAAAGGTCTTTCTCCTTATCTGTCCATCATGTTAAGGTTGGACGTCAGAATGGAGAATTAACCAATGAGAGGTTCGGCATTACCGTCATACATAGACTAAATGTATTCTTAGGACCTTTCATGTGTGGAAAAAAAGAAGACTGTTTGGGAACTTGCTTCTTTGATTGGTAACCGTAATACACTTAAAACAGTGTGGTCACACATATAAAACACCAGAAAAATGACCAAATACCTGGATGTCACTGTCTTACAAGGTAAACTTATTAGCTGAAATTATTACTTTAATTAGTGTGACTCCCGCTATGAATCATGGCTTTCTCACCAGGTCGGGCAGGAACTCTGAGCAGAACTGGTGGAGCCACGGCATCAGAAATGCTGACAGTTACCATGGCGACAAAGCTTGTTGTTGGGTCAAGAGTGAGTGAGCACATGAAGGAATCCTGCGCCTCACAAACAACGGGATTTTCAGATGCGGGATAGTCACCATCTTGCTGAAATCTGTAAACAGATGGTAAAACAGTTCAGTCAGAAAGTTCTGGCATTTCTTGGTATGTTAGATTATCATGTTTCAGCGTGGTGCATTTGAGTGACATTTCACTATTCAATTCACTGTTGTGTTATATCTTTTGTTACATTTTCTTATATCTTTGTTGACTTGGAGAAAAAGTACTTTAAGTGCTCAAAAAAATGTCAAAACAGCTAATAAATCAGACTTGAGGGGGAAACCATTGAGTAAAATTCTCAAGTGCCTGTTAGGTCAGTGCTAACCTAATCGCATTAGCCTACCACAGTACAAGCCTGGAGCCAGTAAGATAAACACTTAACCCCCCAGTGAGCAGTTGAGACATCGCCAATCAGATTAAAACACACAAAGGCACACACAATCACTCATTCACACACACTCAACAGGCAAAACGCAGCCATTAACGAGAGCCACTTCACACTCACAACTGCCGCCGTAAGCTGACTGCCATAAGACTGTCGGACGGCTGACCACGAGACCGAAGATCGCAGATTAAATTTTGCCAGTTTCCATCAATTCTGCAGAGGATGTCCAAACAGGTGCCTGAAACGAAATGACATTTGCATGTTAGGAGACTGTTGGCAGACCTCCAAATGAAGGCTTCTAAGAAAACAGCCTGGTTTAATATTCTTAGAAGAAGCCTGAGACTGAGTGGCAGTCTGGGGAGAGGCCTCCTCCAGCCTGGTAAAAAGGAACAAACCCTCTCTAGCACTGAAATCCTTAGCTGCATGAACAACCTTGGGCTCTTTGCTCAAGTAAAAGTTCTGAAATACAGTTAGCTTTCATGCCACAATCAGAAATAGAACAGACCATCAAATCTATTTACTGCACGTACAGGCTTTACATATATAGGCAAATGATCGGTTTTATCAGTTTCCCATCACTGTGGGAAACGTCTGGCTGCTGAAAGCAGTGGAAAAACATGAATGAAAGAGGCATAAGTGCGTGCTGTTTGTGTCTGTAAATAAAATGCACCCAATTCTTAATTTTCGACACCTACTTTGCACTTTATGCTACATTAATCCGTTAAAACAGCACGCTATTCTTATCATACACAGTTGTTTTTCTGTTTTTTTACCAGTGTAAATAAGGGTTCGTTTTGGGAGTGTATATCCTGCCCAAGGACACTTTGACAGGTGCCAGGGATCAAACCACCTACCTGATCTCGTCTAGCTCCAGTGTTTTACAGAAGGTGAATCACTCCTGATTGTTAGGCATCATAAAGAATCTCGAGATTTAAAATTCACATAAAGCTGGAAGCCCTTACACAACACAGCACCTAATAGATCAGTGCAAATAAACAAATTCTCTGCACCATTCCCCGTGTACTTTCAGATCCATACAACACAGAGAGGGGATTTTATAATTATGAATCCTATGTGCTGAGTATTTTTTCTCCTTGCAAAAAAAAAGAATAAAAACACACGAAATCCTAGTGAGATAAACCTTATGAACACTGACTCATCAGCCACACTGACAGGAAAGTGGGAGCAACATAAGTACACAATAGTTTTTCATCAGATGTTAATTTCTGCATCAACGCAAAATAAAAAAATACACTTTTTAGAGGTTTTGCAAAAACCTGACGACCATAATTTAGATTTCAGTATGTCAACGTACAGAAATGAAATGATCTCATTCACGTTTTGAGTAGACCCGTTTGGACCTGGACGTGATTCAGTGATCACACAGATGAGTATCTACACACAACAATGACAGACACTTTGTATTAAGGCCTAATGTATGTGTTATGAAACATGTTGGCGCTAAACTCTTACCGCCAGAGGATCGGGGATGATGTGAATCAATTCTCGAGCTCTTAAAAGTGCAGCCGGGACTGTGTGGGAGATTTGATTGGGAGAGGTTTGCTTCTGGTGAATTTGCGCTGCCTCCCTCCACACCAAGGTGGGCTGAAGGTGACTCACAGCACAGCTCATCTTGCCACGGGAGGTCCCCGGCACCTGAACGCAGAGAGGCTCCATCCTCGGGTTTCAAACTCTGAGCACCTGCTCACAGGGAGGCAATAAAATTAAGTGGGGATGACACACGAGCAGATTTTTAACAAGACCTTTACTGTGTATTACAATTTTTACTTTTTTTTTAATTTAAAGGCAAAATATGTTTTATTTTATATCTCATTAAAGTGACAGCCTACTTAAGGTCAAAGCTATCTGGAACATTTGCTTCTTTTGACTGTTTCTGTTCCCTAAAATGTTGTGCAATAGCAACGGCTCTTTCATGGAAGTTGGATGCTGAACATCTGCCGAATGTGATGACAGTCTGTGTTTGTGTCTCAGTGACAAAGGCGAAAGGAGAGAGAAGCAAGAAGCCTTTCTTAGAAAGAAAGAGTAAGCGTAATGCAATAAATAGGGATTTACTCAAAACTGACATAAGCAGAAATTACGAGCAATAATTGAAAAGATAAAAATAATAGCGCCTCAGATAAGACTCAAGTAAGTCTGCTAAAGACAATTCTGTTTACTGATAAATATGACCGACAGATTTTATTCTTTTGATTTGTGTGCTACTTGTACTCGTGTTTATGAAAAGCACTGTATACATAAATAATTCTTCCACACTTCTTGCTTGGCCATTCTTCACACGTATTAATTTGATCAGATTACATAAAGATAAAACTGGACCTCTGTGTAAGAGGCTACATAACCAACTCTGCCATTCATGTGAGCATCCCAGACATTATGTCTATAGAAAATTAATTACATCTTGATTTAAAGAGGACATGAAACGCTACATATATAAAGGCTAATTTACACCATTGAGCCCTGCTCTCAAAAACTGACAAACATTAGCTAACAGGTGGACTTTCCCGTCTGAGTGTAGCTAGCCAAACAACAGATCAGTGTTGCCAACTCCTAAGTAAGGAAAATCGCTATTGGGTGTCCTAAAAGTTGCTAGAAGTCGCTAAATGATGTCATCGCCTAATTTGCATAATTGGTCATGCTAATATAATTGTAACCTAAGTTGTTGAAGAGAGAAATAACAACGTGGAACGAGACATAAAGTGAGTAAAGCATGTGTTAAATGCATTTAGAATTTATTTAGAACTACAAATTAAATTTATTTTAGCAATTATTGTTTTTTAATGTCACAATTCCAACCGTGCTCCTTTATCCGGGCTTGGACCTGTGCAAAAGTGACCCGGAATAGGCACTCTGGTGGAGTTACTTTGTGTGTGTGTGTGTGTGTGTGTGTGTGTGTGTGTGTGTGTGTGTGTGTGTTTATAAGTAATTTTAAACCTTGTGATCCACAAAACAGCATAACAGTAAAAGAAGAATTGACTGCGTTACAGTTAGTGCGGGAGCGGCGGCTTTGCTCGTGCGCGTTTCATTTGCTGTTTGGACGCATAGGTGTCTTAAGAGCAACCTGCACTTTCACGTCAAAAAGTCGTCATAAATAAGTCTCCAATAACACCAGAAAAAGTCGCCAGATTTGTCGCTAGTCGGTTTTTAGAAGAAAAGTCGCTAAGGGGGTCTGAAAACTCGCTAAATATAGCGACAAAGTCAGTAGTTACCTAACATAAGCTAATGTAAGTCTATTAGCTGCAACCAACCAACCAACCACATTGCCTCACGTTCGTAATGAGAGAAGATGGCATTAAACAAGCTAAAACTTTAACTTTAAGCACTTATTTTTCTAAATCCAGCTTCACAGACAGTGTTGCATCTATATCAGTTTTTGAGAGCAGGGCTCAATGGTGTAAATACGCCGTTATATGTGTAGCGTCTTTAAAAGACCAAAATCTTTCTGCCAAAATCTCAAAAAATCAATTTTTACAGCCTCTTACTGATGTGGATGTGCATCTTAAGTAGAAACACATCCACGGATGGTGTACAAATTTAGTGTGCGAGATTGATAAAAGACACGTGGTGACGTGTGTGTCTTTGAAGTGTTTGGAGCATATACTTTCTCTAAAATAAACACTTTCTTAAATTAATCTTTCAGTAAACTAAAAAAAGTAAACTTTTTTTGTTCTACGCACACCACACGTGAGAAGCACTGTTTATTTAAAGGAGAAAAACTATTTAAAGGCTAGAAGAGGTTAAGCTTACAAGCTGGGAGGTCAAAGATGATGTGCTGGAGGTGGAACTCACCGTAGGAGACCAGGAACACAGACACAAGGCCTGTCAGCATTACAGACTGAACCCTGTAGGGAAACAAAGCAGGAATAAGAAATAGGAAGATGGAGCGATGGAGAGAAAAAAGAAAATGCTGAAGGATAGATTTTCATTTAGCATGAAAACAAAGTAAGGTTGTGCAAAACTCAGTGTTTTATGAGTCACTGATTGATTACTATCACTCAATCTAAAAAGGTTTTTCAAGAACAGATATGGGAAAGCAGTGGGAGTAGAAGGAATGCATTCCAGTTTTCTGCAGGAAGGGCACTGGAAGAACTGGACCGACTTCTCTGCAGACGTAATCATCTGACATAAAAACCTGGGCTGTTACAACACAAGACAATGACAGTTCACAACCGCTTAATACCATTTAAGTGCCAAGAGGTTGGTGCCTGAGGACAGGTTGAAGGTAGCTCACATTTACTTTAACTTGCTCCAAGTTGCAACATATGTAACCATGAGCTGCTCCAACAAGACACTTTCTCATGGAGTCTCTGAAAAACTCATACAGTTTCTAAAGTGTTCATCTCACAAAGCTTTCAGAAGGCAAATAAACACATAATTTAAAAAAATAAGCCAGTGTTTATGTCTGTCTGTGAGGTACGAAATTTTTACTGTGCAAAAAGGGATCTCTGACTCATTTGGACCAGTGAAACGCAGGACCAGTGAAACTCAAATTTCTGTCAGAGAAAAGAAGTTTAACAGCACATTTAATCCTCCAAAGATCTTAGAAGGTTTTTTTAATGCAATTATAAGAGAATTTCTCTGTTTTTCTACATACTGTAGTTAATCTATAAGTATTGTTCTTTGGACTTAAATTGTAAGAAATAAATGTGTAAAATTACAGAAATGTTCTGGTAGCTTTTTTCTCCACTTTGGACCCACTGAATAAAGCTGAAATCTTCCACAGTAGAAGTTTTATGTCATTTAATTGTTTTCTATTACTTAATTACTTTGGTGTAGTATGAATGTTCATGGGAGTCATTTTTTTATTAGTAGGAAAAGCAATAAAAATTATAAGACTGTCCAAAATTCTTTCTCTTCTTCACATTTTTCAAAGCTGTCCAGTGGCCAAATTCTTGCCCCCGGGTCTTATGTTTGAGATCGTCAGACTACAAGTTTGTGGATACAAAATCAAAAACTAGTGTTGCTACTTCTGCATATGCAGCGAGCTCTTTTCAACACCCCACGAACAGAAGATTAGAGAACAGACAGTAATACTTACATTGTAGCGGTCATCACGAGAGCATGGACCACATAGGCTTTGGCTGTGGTGAATCTCACTGAGGACAGAAAAAAGAGACACAGCTGTTTAAGGTGCTTGGATCTCCAAAGGGACTGTGAGTCAGGACTTTGTCGTGACCTGAATAAATAGTGACAATTAAAAGTCTTTGCAAAAGGCAGAGCCAAGGAGATTCTAAATGCAATTTTTCTATTAAAAAAAAAAAAAAGGTCTCTCGCTGATATGAGCACCTCCCTCTCTCCCGCCTCACACTCAACTGCTTTTCATTCATGAAACACACCAGGCAGGAGGAATGAATATTACAGGGAGATCTTTTCTGTATTTTGCCCATGTAACTGTTCACTAGACGTCGTGAATATAGATGTTAGATAAAAATAGGCAATTTGCTTTCTTTTCTCTCTAACAGAAATATAATCAAATTCAGATGTTTTCTGTTTATTTTTTTTCCATCGACCATCATCGTGAAGCTTTCCACTTCTGCTTGTTTCTGTGCCAAACAAGAGCAGCGAGGCAGTAAATGAATACAATCTTTTAATTCAGTGATACACCAACCCCAGACACACAGCGTCCTGGTGAAAAACAACACCACAGATGCACAGCAGGCACTGTGCGTTTGGTCTGAGTGTAATACTTACAGCACTTCTGTACAATACATCCAGCACTTCTGGATGGATGCAAACTGCATTTCGTTGCCTTGTACTTGTGACATGTGCAATGACAATAAAGTTGAATTCTATTCTATTCTAATACACCAATCATTAGCAAGCCAATCTGTGGCCAAATTTGTAAGGATCCACTGAAAATAAGAGCAAACTGGCCGACAGGTTTGTTATCTGGTGGAAACAGACCATAAAGGATTCAATGAATTCATGTAAAGCAGAAACATCAGTAGAGGAAGCATCTCATCTATTTAAAGGCACGTATACACCTGCCATCACCTTCATGTGATTCTTGGAACAGCTTTGGGGAAAGTCTGTTATGCAAAGCATTGTTATCACTTCAGTATAATTACTGAAAGAATCATCACAAAGGTTTCAGTTTCACGTTAACCTAACAGGAATCCTTTATGACGATATTACTGTATTTAACTAAAATTTCCCCCAAAAAACTCCAAAATTTTTAATGTTAATCCAATCCAACAACTTATGCTGTGCATTTCCTTTTTTTTTTTTTTTAGCAATTTTTTATTTTCTTAACTTACAGGGAAAAAGGTAACTCAGTTCACAAAAGCTATGGTGGGAGTAAGACTGCATATAGTGTATCTCAGTTATTATAAAAACAGTGCTCATGGCAGGGTCATGAAACACTTGAAGGCTTAAATGTTGTAGAGACAGATTTCTCACCCACAGTCATTTGCATGTGAGATGGAAAACAAGGATTCCCTGCTTGCATCCATGTTACAGCATGTGGAATTTGGAGCCAGGATGTTAACATATGTTGAGAAACTTCTATGGACAAAATAGTGAAATAGGAATCTGCCATGCATTTAATACCTGCATCACACTCCGTCGCACAGAAGAATTCAACACTGACACGATTCTCGCTGATTTGCAACACCTCCTACAAAGACTTCAGATTAATCACAGATGTTAATAGGATCGCAGTCACGGTGTAAACAAACTCCTCTACCATATCACAGTGTACTGATTCGTTAAAGTACGCAGGCCTACCAAGAACCAATCAAAATCTCAAAATCACAAAAAGATTCTTCCAAAAACAATAAAGTAATGAATTCCATGTGATCAGCTGTTGCACCATCTTAAAACAGGATAAATAAATCGTGCATAAATACACACCCACGGCGTCGGAAAAAGACGTGAATGTGTTCAAATAATCCTACCTTTGCCCAGCGTGCAACCAAACATGTGCAGCAGAGAAAAAGCTCAGCTGTCAATAAAGTGATGCTCACTCATCATCATCATCATCATCATCATCTGCAGGTGGAACTGAGCAACTCAGGGCTGTTATTCATGCCCTTCTTCCTACTCTGAGCACTGTTGCCCCCCCCCCCCCTTCTTTGGAAACAATTTAGATCAAGACGAGCATCTGAAACTATTTTCCACTTGCAGGACTCCTATCCGTGTCCTCCAGGGACTCCACCTCGCCAGCTATTCATCCATGTCTGACTCACACCCTGACTGAAGCTGCTTTGCACAGAGGCGCGCAGGGGCTTGTTTCCTCCCCTCCTTCCCATCAGCAGCCACAAAAGCAGGAACATAGTTTCTGCCAAGCTGCATCACAACAAGTTTAAAAAGTTTGGCTATTCCATTCTTAGACACTTTACAGAAAAATGTGCTCTGGAACAAGCATATCATAAAAAGTTCAAGTGAAAAAAAGTGAGAAATTAAGAGAAACTAAGAGAAAAGTTAGAGATGATGCCCAGAAATCACAATCTAAGAGAAAAGTAATAAAAGGCATTTATTATCAGGCGGCAGGTACAGAAATGACGGAGGGGGAAACACATGCCACTAAAAAACGTTAAAGCTGTCAGTTTGTCAGAAGTGGGCGAGTTAACTCAGCAGTTATTCCTCACTTCTGTGTGGAAAAATAGAGGACCGCACAGGAGCGTGAAAGGTCACAGGCAGAAACACGATCGGACACGGCTTTAGTAAAAACGAGAAAGGGTTCTTACGTCGCTGCCGAAGAACTTCGTGTGCGCTTCATTCAGTTGAATTTAATCCTTTCTGAAGACCTGCGCGCCTCTATCACAGCTCACTCCCCGCTAACTGAGACCGAGGGTAGCGATCAGGATTTCCCAGTGACAGACGGGCAGTTTCCCCTCCCTCTCGCAAAACGAGCCGCTGCCCAGAACGAGATTGAAGGCGGCTGAAACAGCTAAAGAGCCGAGGGAGGAGGGAGAGCCTCCAGTGCCCGGCCCATCGTGATGCGTTCAAGACATCTGCGGGAATCCCACAAGAATCTACTACGCTGTTGCTCAAGGTCTAAACTCGAGTGCAGTTTTGAAATAATTTAACCCTCCTCCATTATTATATTGAATATAAAACATGCTTTGTAATAAGTATGACAAGATAAATGGAATCATTTGTTTAAAGTTAAAACTGACTAAATCCATCTATCTATGGATGAGTCTAGTTTATGCGTCTCTTTAGCCTGCCATATGTTTATAGATAGGGTAACTACTGTATCTGGGAAGTCTTTCACACCAATAACTGGAATACTGAAAGCCACTTGCACTCGTGGGCCATGAAAATGTGCAAAACGTTAATGACTTGGTTTGCCCTCTCCTTCCAGGTTTTCATTCCATTAAAAGCCCATAAAGTGTGTGAGCCAAGTAATTTTTTGCATATCCAAAATATCTGAGTGAAGCAGTAACTTGCTTTCTCTAGTCACGGTTCCGAAGCACCACTGTTATTAATTATTCTGCTGTGAACCTGAATCTCAAACCTGAGTTTGAGATATATGTTAACTTTACAGTAAGCACTTGTTATACCCAGTGTTGGGACTAACGCGTTATTAAGTAACGCGTTAGTCCCAACACTGGGTATACCCGAGGGCTAAGCATCACACAGAATAAGGGCTTGTCTGATCCCTGCGCTCAGAGGGTCTCGCTAATAATTAAATAATTAATTATTTAATTATGAATAATTATTATGAATAATTAAAGACAGAGAATAAGAAATGTTACACCTGGGAGAAATTAACGGCTTTACAAGAGCACCATCACGAGGTTTTTTTTTGTTTGTTTGTTTGTTTTGACAGTAAGTTTGTCATTGGCCTTATGCGGTGATAAGCAAATTTTACTCCCTTCTTCTTGAGTAAAAAAAGAAAAAGACTGTCACTAAAGCACAAGTGAAACTGAGTCTGCTGATTGTATATGTGCAAACAGTCCAGTAGCCTACTTAGGGTTATTGTGACATGCAGCTTTTTCCTTTAATTTTGAATTACCTTAACAATTTCTTCTAGTCCTGGAAAAAAGAAAAAAGTTTCCCTGTCCACACCACGAAGTCAGCCTACTTTTCCAAATGCAAACAGGCAGTCTGTTATTTGAATGGAAGGTATGTCTGTATTATGATTAACTATACAGGGCTTTCACAGCAGTGAATGAATTTGTTGTTCTGAGTGATGTAGCACACAAGTGAAAATACAGAACTTACTTTATATGTAATACCCGCTGTTCATTCATTGCCCCAAATGTGCCCCAAACAGAACACGTGGTAAATACACAGGCATGCTTTAATTTTCTGATTTGGCACTGTTTAAAACGTTTTGCAATACACCAGGTTTCCAGGACATCGGGACACTTTATCAGTAATCTTAATTCTGGCTGTATCCTGTCTGTCACGTGCATTGCAAATGATATTAAATGTAATGTAATAGCATTCATTAATCAGCGGCTGCCAAACTGACCAAAGCATTGTAGCTACATTTGTGGCAGCGCATGAAGTGAAACATAATGCTACTAATTAGTATTGCAGTTGGAATATGTGGTTATTGAGTTGACTAGTCTGTCTATAGGTGTGAATTCTAATTAGTTTAATTTAGAATCTGAGACATATGATTATATTCACTGTGACATTTCTTAAGGGGCACAGTGCGTGGGTGTATGTGAATAGTGTGACGATCCACAGTCCACTTGTGACTGTTAAGTCATTTTTCGGGTTCCAGTTTGCTTTTTAGATTTGATTTTTCTGAACTCTGACTAGGCTTAGGTAAGCCCAAGAGCAGCTCGGTTTCAAGCTGAAACTGCTCTCACATTACAGTTGATTGTGCAAGCAAATTATTGAGAAACATAATTGTGTTTCCTTGTGACAGTGACCTTTAGTTATCATAATCACTGTCACAGTGATTATGTGACAGTTGTTTTTTTTTTTCCGCCTGTCCTGTTTGGCTCTTTTGCCATCAGAATTATTGTCTAAAGGTGAAGAAAGATGCCCAACGGATTTACTTTACCAAATGGACCATCCCAGCCATGCCATAATGGTCTATTTGATTCACGTTTTATTATTTATTTTATTTTATTTTCACTTGTTAAATACGAGACAGACTTCACTGGGGAAAAGAAAGGGGAGAAAGAAAGGGAAAGAAAAACAGCAGGGAAGAGGGACGGGGATAAAGGGCAAAAAACAAAAACCAACAAAATAAGCAGACAAAAAATACAAATATCTGGATCACCTATTGAAAAAGAAAAAAAAAGAGAACAAGCAGAAGAAAAAAACAAGAGCAACATAATAAACAACATCACGATTATCTATGTGAATGTAACAGTAAATACTAAATATTAAACATTATTGTGCAGCACGTAAGATCGACAGCGCACAGTGTGCTTTGAGGTAGGAGCCAAAAAGGGTGTAGTTTGTGTGTGTGAGTCCCCGTGTGTACAGCTGTGAGCATGGACGCGCTTGTATTTAAAAGGTTCCTTCATGTAATGATCTGCTAGATGGTGTGGGGAGCCACAGCCCCGTCCACCAGGGCATGAAGCAGGTATGGAGGAGATCAAGACTCCAGACATCCAGAGGCTCTCAGAACACAAGAGACCAAGGAAGACCAACAGAGGGGCAGCCGCGCCACTGTCCCAGAAAGAGCTGAGGAGAGTCCCAGATGAGGGCTCACTCAGCAGCCGCAGCGGCCAGCTCCCCCGCTGACCCCAGTAGGCACCCCCATAATCTACAACCCGCCAGGGAGAGGGGGCCCAGGCCCCTCCGGACCGGGGCCTAGTTCGGCAGCGCCGCCTGGCCCCACAGAGCCCAGGACAGCCGACCCGACCCCACCACAGAGAAAACTGCACCCACCCCGTCATCCACTCATCTTCCAGACTACACAAGACAATAGACGCCCAGGCTGAGATCTTCCTCCACCTCTCCTGCATCTCCTCCTCCTGCAGAGAGAGTTCCTGAAGAGAGGAGACCTCCTGCAAGATGTAACAGCCTCCCCCACCAGTTGAAGAGCCCCACAGGTGGCTCAATGAGCCGGCGGAACCCTGCACCAGGGCTGGGCCCCCATACACCCACCCACCCACAACCCTGGCAACACACCAACCGGGACCCAATCCCCCAAGGCCAAGCCAGGGCCCCAGCCCAGAGATGGAGCGCCCCCAGAACCTCACGCCTGTCCCGGACCCACCCAGGGGCAGCCATGCTACCAGGTCAGTAACCCACGTCTGTCAGCACAGACCCTCCCCTAGCCCCGCTGCACGCAGCCACGAGGAAACCGTCACCGGAGAGCCAACAGAGCCCTTAACAGGCCATGACCGCAACCCCGGGTTGAACCCTCCAAGGAAGATGCTCCTGGCTTTTCATTTCCAAATGATACTTTCAGCTGCAACGTTAACTGATTAAAGGCTTTTGCTTCAGTTTCACATCCTTCAAAGCTGCATGGAGAACTATGACGTTAATTAGATGTTTATTATTGTTACAGCGACGACAAGAAAGGTTTTTTGGTTTTACTCAAACCCTGACATTTAGGTGAACACAAAATATATGCAGTAATACACTCCTTTGAATCTTGTTCAGGAGGTAGGGACAACAATCATATGTGAAAGACTCACTGAGCAAGGCTGGAAATGCTTTTCAAAGATATCAATCCATCAATTTTAGCGTAAACACTGCAGAGAAACTTTAGAGCAGAGAGGACACTGAAAAGCTAAAATAGGCTAACAAAGACATTCACACTTACATTCTTATATGCCACATCATCTGACTCGCATGCCTTTGGATTTTCACAGGGAAATGGAGCATGTGGATGATATCCAGAGCGACATGAGGAACAGATTAAATGTTGTCAGAGACTGCAGCTGGCCCAGCAGCTCTTTACTGAGTGGCAGGAAGGACGGATGTGTCAACATGTGCGTAGTAACGTTTGCATCTGGGGACTAAATGACAGATAATACCCTCACAAATATAGTAGTGCTAGTGTGCATGTGTATGTGTGTGCCATAGTGAGATAGTGCCTGCAGTCACTATAAGCCATTATGACGTAGAAAGGATGCGTCACTGCATAAACCGCCTTTGCAAAAAAATGAGGAGATTAATTTGCAAGGGGAGTTCCTTGATCTGCGTCATGATAGAGGTGCATCACCTCGCTTTCACAGCCCACCGGTCTTTATGGAGATTGATTTGGCTCATTGTTTTCAGCAGCCTGCGCTGCACTGTCGCTATACTATACTGCAGGGATGCTTGGAAGAATCTGGTTTCACACATTCAAAATCCACCCACATGAGCGTCAAACAGGAGTAAAAGGACGAGAGATGACAAGTATGTTTGGTTTTCCTGCTGCTGCATTTGTCTTTAGTTACTTTTTGTCAATTTATGTGAGAAAACATATGATTCAGCTGCTTGATGGAAAACAAGTGTAAAATGCTTTTTTCCTACTTTTGGACCATTTTTAAATGGTAAATGGTAAATGGTCTGTATTTGTATAGCGCTTTACTTGGTCCTAAGTACCCCAAAGCGCAAATGTTTGAATAGTGTTATTCACACTTACAGACGACATTACTCATAAAGACAACATGCTTTGGATTGTGGAAAAACAGCAAACTGCTGCCAAAGTTAATAGCTTTTTTTAAACCCAGATCTCTTCAGCGCTTCAGCTGACATTCTTGCTGTTGGGGATATTTGACATTTTTCATGGCACTTTCAAAGAAAGTTAGTGAAAAATTAGATGTGTAGTGTCTGACATTGTACATAAAACTGGGTTAAAATCTAAGGTTCAGTGATTAACAGACCAGTGGAAAGACAGCCTCATCAAAAGCATGACATCATCCTCTGGAATGACATCATGCTAACGTGTGTGCAGCGGTGACAACACCAACTGGTATGCTGGTATTAATAGAAATAATCTAATTATAAATCTAATTTTTAAAATTACAAGCTCAGCATCTGATGAGTGACAGGAGCAGTTTCTTTGTTCTTTTTTTTTTTACCACAAGGATCCGGTCTGCATGTGCTTTCTGTGCTGATGTTCAGTCTTTGAGGTGGTTGCTCTTTGTTGAGGGGATTAGACAAACCCTGATGTTCAGTAAGAAAAGGAAGAAGATAACTGCTCCTACATGCATCGCATTACCATGTGAGTAATTGTTCCTTATACAAACTGAAACGACCACTATTACTATTAAACTAATGCACATCACATCATGGAACACATTTTTTTAAAAATATAATAGAAACCTCAACTAAAATCCACCAAAAAAAAAAAATCTCAGTTGATCTAATTGATCAATATCTTTTAATAGTAAAAAGTTATTAAAAAAACAAAACAGAAATGTCACAAATAGTTTGACGTGACGCCATGCACCATCTCACCAACAAGCCAAATGCTGTCAGAGAAGGGGGGGATCAATCCATGTCCGTGCTGCTTATGTCCACATGAATTGTTTGTTGTACAATATTTTGTATGAGCCACTAAAAAGTAGGTGGATGACCTGACAAGAGATCTACAGTATCATTGCTGCAGCAGATGAGTCACACACGGTCTCAACATTATGAGTGGATGCTGTCTAACAAACACCCCCCAGTGGCTTGAAGCATAAAGATGCCTCTGTGTCTCACAGGTTGGGAAGCCATTCATGAATAGTTAAACACATGGCATGCTGAAAAAACCTTTGGGGAGGAGATTGCATAGCGAGAGGATGAGGTCATCCTTAAGTCTGGTAAGGATGATGTCACTTGAGGGGAATGATATCATCTCTTCATTTTAAATGCATGATGTACATGTTTTCATCCCCTTCTACGTGAATTCAAATCACATTCAAAGAGTGACTTCAAATTCATGCTTGCTTTGTACCCTAGCTTTCCATATTAAGCTGTGACCCTTGCATCTATAATTTCAGCATGAAAGAGAGGAAATAAGGCAGGAAATAGAAACAGATAAATCGCTATTGTTAGAGTGTGTGTTCCACAGAAATTACTCATCTGCCATGTTTTTGTTTTCAGCTATTCTCTGGAAGGAACCCGTTTGCAGTTGGCAGGAAGGCTTATCTTTCTATAGAAATTTTATACTTCTTCAGTATTCTTAACTGTGAATTTTAAAGGAGTAAAGAGAAGACAAAACAAAACACAACTCACAAACACGCGTTGTCGTCCTGGAGCTGCTTTTTCTTGGAAAGAGAGAGCGATAGGGCAAGAGGCCAAATTATGCAGAGCAAGAGGAGCAACAGTAAACTGTGTAGATATGTGCATTAATTCATTATTTATTTTCTACACTTCTTGTGTGCCATAAGTGATCCCATAACATAATATAATATATAAAATATTGTGTATATTGCATTGTTGTGTCTATTAGACCCCATTCCCGCAAGACTGCTCAAAGAAGTCCTACCATTAGTTAATACTTCAATTTTAAATATGATCATCTATCTCTAGATATCGCTAAGTACTGCACTCCTTTAAAATGGCAATAATTACACATTTACTTAAAAAGGCATCACTTGACCCAGATATCTTAGCTAATTACAGGTAGTTGTAAAATAGCTGGCTGATCATCTGCAGAGGAATGGTTTATTTGAAGAGTTTCAGTCAGGCTTCAGGGCTCATCAAAGTACAGAAACTGATTTAGTGAGGGTTACATGTGGTCTTCTTATGGCCTGTGACAGTGGCAATAAGAAGGATCAAATCTGTGCTTCTCCAGCTAGACCTCAGTGCAGTGTTAGATACTGTTACTGTTGACCACAGTATTTTATTATAGAGCATGCTGTATGAATTACAGTTTTTTCTGAATGCTTAAACCCTAACTGTGATTCCTGTAGCACAATCTCTAAAACTATTCAGACTTATAGCAAAACCACTCACTGAGTTTGCAAAACTAAAAGCACAAAAACTGCTTTGCACTCAGTTTGCAATTTTGTAACACACACTTTGCAAAACTGTAGGCACAATTCACTGCACAACACTCAATTACCAAATTTCCAACACACTCCTAGCAAAAGTATACACATGTATGGCTATCATTAACACTAATTTGCCAACTGTCTGGCACACTTTCACATGTGAAAACTTTTTTAGATAATTAGTTCACTTTGCAATCAGCCTAAGCACTACAATACAGGTAAGCTGTGTGTGCGGAGTACAATGGAGGGAGCAGAAAGAGTGAGAAGTAGAGGAGGCCGAGGAAGAGGACGTGGAGGTGAAGAAGTAGGACGAAGAGGACGACAAGGACAAGGAGGAGCAAGAGGAAGACGAGGAGGGGGGAGAGGAAGATGAGGAGGGGGGAGAGGAAGGGTGGGAAGAGTAAGAAATAGAATTGCTGATGACATCAGAGCTACAATAGTGGACCATGTAATCAACCGTGGAATGACCCTGAGGGTAGCTGGCCAACGGGTCCAGCCTAACTCGAGCCGCTACACTGTAGCAAGCACCATAAGGACATCTTGAAATGAGAATCGGTTAGTACAGTCACTTCGCACAAAGATTTGTAGCACTGCCATATGCCAATGAGAAACACACCAATACCATTGATGTGAAAATACTGAAATTGTTACTTTACAGAATTGCTAGATGACCAGATGCTGGGGGCAGAGGAAGCATGTTCACTGCAGACCAAGTAACCCATATAGTCATTATGGCGACTGCAAATAATCCTATACTTGGAAATAAACACTTGTGTTTGTTTTGATGTGTTTGAATAAACACCAGTACTTGAAGTTTGGATCCCTCTATGCTTATGGATCTATGACAGAAGTATGAGCTCAAACTGACATAGCCTACCTTGTGCACAGAGAAAGCAAAAGCCAGATGTGTTTTGTATTCATACCATCAGTGT
This sequence comes from Rhamphochromis longiceps, assembly GCF_057381845.1. Lineage (NCBI taxonomy): Eukaryota > Metazoa > Chordata > Actinopteri > Cichliformes > Cichlidae > Rhamphochromis > Rhamphochromis longiceps. Next base: position 6,812,876 of record NC_140573.1, read on the forward strand.
GCAGTTGGCGCATTGTGTGCTTAGTAGATGATGGCTTGTGTGTACTGTTTGATACGGAAACACCATTTTTATGAAGGTGTGAAGAGTTAATCTAGCTGTGTTTGCTTTTGCAAGAGAACTACAATGTTTTGATTATTGGGTGACAGGTTTTCTTATTTGTGTGAAGAGTTTTGCAAAATTAGCCAATAGTTACAAAAAATGTGCTTAAGCAATCAGAAAAAACTGTAAAGGTACTGTGCTGGTTTAAATCATATCATAGACTCTAATTTGTTAATGAGGAGTCCTCTTCACACACTTTGTTTAATTATGGAGTTCCACAGGGTTCTGTGCTAGGAACAATTGTGTTTGCATTACATATGAGGTTTCTTCCTGTTAAAAGGGGGTTTTTCCTCCCCACTATTGTCAAGCACTTGCTCAAAGGGGTCATTCGATTGTTTGGGTTTTCTCTGTATTATTGTATGATCTTTTCCTTCCAATATAAAGCACTTTGAGACGAGTGCTGCTGTGATTTGGTGCTATATAAATAAAATTGAACTGCATTGAATTGTTGCCTTTTAACAAGAAGATCCTGGACTCTAATTCACTATCTGGTCTGTATGCAGTTTGCATGTTGTCCCCGCATTTCGGTGAGTTCTCCGGCTTCTTCCAACAGTCAAAAGACATACAGTTAGAGGGGTTGGGTTAACTTATGGTTTAAATTGGTCATAGGTGTGAGTGTGATTGGTTATCTAGGCCTGTCGTGACTTGTCCAGGGTGTACCCTGCCTCTCACTCCATTGCAGCTGGGATAGGCTCCAGCCCCTCTTGGAACCCTAAATTGGACAAGTTTGGAAAAATGGATGGACGTAATATAACTAATTTATTTATTATATGGTATTTTCCACTGGGGAAATTTTCGGCCCATGCTTACGGGAATACATTTTCCCTTCCAACTCCCATCTTGAATTTTCTAATTCTAAAGATGTGAATGAGTATCTGTGCAGTTCAATACAGAACATCAGATGTTTTTAGTGTGTTTGTGCTCAGTGTGCAGAATATACTGTTGAGCTCTCTGTTTTCATGTTTGTGGAAGGTCCTTGGACTGGACATCCTTGTTTCCACTGGCATTTTGCCCAGGCCACACTATGAATGTCCCTGTTAGAAACGCAGTCACGCCTAGCAGGCAGCTGCCTTGCTGCTGAGCAGAAGAAATCCTGAAAGTTTGCCAAACACACACCTTTGCCCTCATGGGGTTTTTTTTCTGAAAAGACATGACCACTCAGTAGTTGAGGGCACATGCTTGTTATATCATGAATTTGATTCTTCATCATATGTGCAGCAGTGTGTACTGACAAAAGCGTGCTTTCCCAGTTCACAGCTGTAACACGTGTTTCCTTACGGGATGTGCTGGCAGAAATACAAGCTGACACTGCTTCTGTCATTAGCTCTTGTTTGTACAGCCAAAATCTAAAATAAAAACAGGCCAATCTTTGGAAGCCACACCAGCAGAATATTACTAAGACACATGCTACCCACCTGAACATTGTTGAGACAAGCACACAACACAGTCTGGAATGTGGGGCCTCCCTGCTGCTGCGGAATCAGGGCGGTCTGCTTCTCCCCACCCCAGGGAAAAGGGTAACACCACCTGGGTCTGGGTGCAGTTTCCCCCTCCAGGGGCAAGGGTACCTAGACCCAGGGCTTAGAGTACGCTTGGGGAGTGTGATTGTGTGTACAGTGTCTCTCTATGTCTGTCTCCACGTTGGGTGAGTGTTGAGTAATTGCATATGAGAGCATGAGGGTGGGAATGGATGTTTGTATCTGTGTGTGCCTGTTTGTCTGTGTCCATATGTCAGGTTGGGTATCAGACGCCACCTCTCTGGGGACATCCCAGGTCCTCCGAGGTATGAAGGTCTATCTCCCCCCACCACTTCCCCTGCCAGTGGCAGACGCCCTCAGACATCGGTGCGTTGGTGGTTCTTTGTGTCTGGGGATGGGCACCCAGGTACACACTGGCTCACTCCTTGGTGGCTGCTTGTCGGGGCCTGGAGCCTGGGGCCCGCTTGGGCCACTTCGGGGGTGGGGTGCCCTCAGCCTCTCGGCCTCGGGCTCGGTCACTCTGGCACAGCTGGCTGCCAGCGGAGCTCACGGGCACGTCACTGCAACCCCTCCTGGCTTCTGCTCCGCGGCTGCTGAGTGAGCCCTCATCTGGGACTCTCCTCAGCTCTTTCTGGGACAGTGGCGCGGCTGCCCCTCTGTTGGTCTTCCTTGGTCTCTTGTGTTCTGAGGGCCTCTGGATGTCTGGAGTCTTGATCTCCTCCATACCTGCTTCATGCCCTGGAGGACGGGGCTGTGGCTCCCCCACACCCTCTAGCAGATCATTACATGAAGGAACCTTTTAAAAACAAGCTCACAGGTGTACACACGGGGACTCACACACACAAACTACACCCTTTTTGGCTCCTACCTCAAAGCACACTGCGCGCTGTCGATCTTACATGCTGCACAATAATGTTTGATATTTAGTATTTACCGTTATATTCCCATAGATCATCGTGATGTTGTTTATTCTATTTATTCTCATTTTCTTCTGCTTGTTTTCTTTTTTCGTTCTCAACAGGTGAAATTTAAAAAGTATCTACTGTTATCTACTGTTAGCTAGTTAATTGTAATGGTGTTGTTTTTATTATGTTGCTCTTTGTTGTTTGTTTTCTCTTCTGGTTTTTTATCTCCATACAGGTGATCCAGGTGTTTTGTTTGTTTTTCGTTTTTTTTCTTCTCCCCTTTCTCACCCTCTCTTCTCCCTTCTATTTTTTTTCTCTCCCTCTCTTTCCCTCATTCTTTCTCCCTGTCCTATCCCCCAGTCATGTCTGTCCCGCCTTTAAAAAACGAAAATAAAATAAATACATAATTATAATAAAGGTCAATCAAATGGACCAATATGGCAAGGCCATGATGATCCTAAAGATCCAAACGGGACAGGCAAAAAAAAAAAGCACACAACACACTGCAACACAGGCACTCCCTGATGGCACTAGCCTATCCCAGTGTAGGTAATCTGAAATATTTTGACATTGTTATTTTTTCACTTGCGCTTTATTTTCTCTTCAGAAATGTGCAAGTGTGTGGCACAGCTGCACATTAGATGCAGTGTCTGCCACTTCTTTTTTTTTTTTTTTTTGCCTGTCCCGTTTGGCTCTTTTGCCATCAGAATTATTGTCTAAAGGCAAAGAAAGATGCCCAACGGATTTACTTTACCAAATTGACCATCCCAGCCTTGCCATAATGGTCCATTTGATTCACCTTTTATTGTTTATTTTATTTTCACTTGCTGAATACGGGACAGACTTGAATGGAGGAAAGAAGGGGAGAAAGAAAGAGGGAAAGAGAAACAGCTGAGAAGAGGGACGGGGGAGAAGGGCAAAAAACAAAAACCAACAGAATGGGCAGGAAAAAAAAAGAAAAGAAAAAAATGCATATATCGATCACCTGGATCAGCTGTTGAGAAAGAAAAAAGAAAACAAGCAGAAGAGAACAAGAGTAATAGAAAAAATAACATCACAATGATATATGGGAATATGACAGTAAATACTAAATATTAAACATTATTGTGCAGCAATAATTTAGAAGTGTCTGCCACTTCTAAAAGAGACTGGCAAAGAAAATAGCCAAGAGGCAGAAAGAAAGTGTGAGTCAGGCAGTCCAGCTCAGCCAGTCACTTATGTGCACAAAGCCCCAGAAACAGCTCTGGGTGCCAATATACTTTCACTGAATTTGCAACAGGTGACGAAGCTTTCAACATTAAGGCCTCCTGGCCCACTCATAACACTGTTGAACCATTAAAAAAATAGATTTAGCAAAAAAACCCCAAAACAAAATAAAGATGTACCTTGGGCTCAATGGTGTTATTGCAATGTGTTTCTGCTCTTTGTGCTCTTTGATTGGTCGATAAATTGACTAACATTGGAAACAGTCATTTGTTTCTAGCTTTCTGTTCTTATTTTCTTACTTTGGTGACCCTCCTGTGTTTTTGTTGAACAGATTTGCCTTTGTGCTGCTACACAGATGGAGGTCGATGATATCATGTGCACAGTTATGACGTAATAACCCCACCCGCTCCGAACAGGTTGTGTTGTGCGTGTGTGACAGAGAGAGAGAGAAAGAGAGCAAGAGAGAGTATTAGTGTGCAGCCCTCAGGTCTCACAGGAGTCATTGAGAGAGCTGCAGCGAATACATTTCATTCGATTTGTAAAGATCTGTGCTCCTCAGCTGGCACAAACACCGCCTGGAAAACAAAAAGCACTGAGTTCTTTTGTGTGTGTGTGTGTGTGTGTGTGTGTGTGTGTGTGTGTGTGTGTGTGTGTGTGTGTGTGTTGGGGATGGGGGGGGGGGGGGGGAGCGGGCATGATGAAAAACCAGTGACTGCCAGATGTAAGTGGATCCATCTGGCTGTGACACCAGGAAGGCTTGAAGATGAACTCGCGTGGGGTGGAGCTGTTTAGCATCAGAGGCCATAGCAAAGGCCTTGGGGGCCCAGTTGAGATGAGTATTGCCTACTCATCTTGTAGTCGTGTCTTTCTTTTTTTCTATCACCCTCTCTGTCCTTTTCCCTCTGGCTCCTACAAATCAGCGCACAGTCCGCAGCAGCAGGCATGACAATGTGCTGACACGAGAACACTGTACTGACTCTCACTTTGTTGTCCATTCTGCCAGAACCACATCATCAGCGCCTGATAGAATGACTTATAAAACCACAGCCTTTCTCTGGTGCACAGTTTCACTCTTATTTCTGTGCACACATGCGTGCGCACACACACACACACACACACACACACACACACACACACACACACACACACACACACACACACACACACACACTGTGTTTTCATGTCTTGTGGGGACATCTAATTGACATAATGCTTTGCCTGGCCACTTACCCATCAAAAATGAATGCCTAACCTTAACCCAAATGTAACCCTGACACTGAAACCATATTTTGAGTCTCAAAAATGCCTTCAAACTCGTGAGGACCAGGATTTTGTCTCCATAAGGGCTGTTGGTCCCCACAAGTATAGTAAACTTTGAATTTTTGGTCCCCACAAAGACATGAATACACACTCACACACACACACTGACACACTGAGCCAGTGTGTCGCTGATTCTGTCCAAAGTAAATTATGTTTTCAGACACTCACACAGCTTCTCTCTTACTTTTTCCTTTGAGAGACGAGAAACTCTTTAAAGGATCATTTCTCTTCTTTCCACCTTCCAGGGCAGAACACAAATATGGAAAGAATTAGCGAGAATAGGAGAAAAGAGGATTCCCAGAGCAAAACTTGTGCGTCATCAGATTTGATTATCTCGAACCCGGTGCGCTGGCCCTCGCGGCAATAGTGATAAAACAGTAAAGAAGTGAAGTGGAGTCAGGCAACAAGACCAGTAGTTGACTATCATCTGACGTCTAATATCATGACAATGAGTCTTTTGTTTCCTGCAGTGATTTAGTATTTTAAATCTTTAAGTAGACTTTCAGGCTGAATAAACTGAAACAAATTGCCTGTCATTCCCAAGTCATGTTTGATCAAATAATTTATACTACTGTATTGTTTAAGCACATACAGAACTCATTGAGATCAAATCAGATTGTCTCTGGTGTCGGCTTTGGCAACTTAAACTCACACACACTCGGGGAAAAAATACTCCAGTTCCAAGGGAACATTTATGAAACAGGTGTGTGGCACTGGTAAAAATTCAGTCTGTGCAGCATGAACATATTGTAAAGCAAGTTCACATAAACCTAGACTTAGAGCTTTTTATTGTCATTGTGCAGTTTATTGCATAGCGAAATTGGTTAGCTGGATCACAAAGGTGCAAAAGTAAGAAGAGAAAACGATATACAACGAAGGGAAAAAATAAATAAATAATAATAAAAAAATAAAAACCAATATATATGTATACATATATGTGAGTGAAACTGTATACATGATGTATGCGTAAGAAACATTGAAACAGAAACATTGTGTGGCTGTATACAAGGGCAGTTATAAAATGTAATAAATACATAAATAAGGGTGCAGGGGCTATGGTCATTTAGGAAATATATAACTCCTCTACTTCCTTCTAACTCAAGAAAGCCTACAGATAGCTGCAAAAGCAATAAGAAAGGGGAAACCGAGCCCATGCAGCATTGTTTCCCTTGGCCTGTGCCCAGCCAATTTTTACATATTGAGAACACATTATTGTGGACAGAAGGGCTATAACAGAAACATTAGTAGTAGTTGTAGTTGTTTACTGATTAACTAAGACTATCGATCAAACATATCTAGGAGGAAAAAGTAGCAACATGCCAGTGAGGAGTCTTCACAAACAGCCCAAGCAGGCAACAAAACTGGGTTAGAGTGTTTCTAAAAAGAAGCTAAATGTAATTCAGTCACTTCTCTTTTTGTAACACCAGCTCTGTTGTCTGTCTAGTCACTCCCACACTCATTAGCAGCTTCATTTTCTATGTTTAACTCTAGAACTCTGCTGTCCTGCTGCTGGCCTGTTAAAACTACCTGCTTTAAAATATTCGCCTGTTTTTGCTCAGCAGCAAAGCTTCCATTTCTCCTTAATGCATTTGAGCATGTGCAGTTTTACTAAGATGGCTCAGATTAACAACAATAGATTTTTGGCGGGCTGATGTCAACGCAGAAAAACTATGTGAGGACAGGTTCTGAATTACCAGGCCTCTTTTTTTGACTTTGTTTCAGAAAACACAGATGTTGACGTCTCTATGACGGATTGTAAATATTCGACCTGAATAATGTGAAACACGTCAAGATGACCTTACACAGTGCGTAGCTGAAAGGTTACATTTGTTAACAAATGGCTCTTTGAGGAAGTTCTGTGAGAAGCAAAGCGGCAACAAACACACAGACATTAATCCAACAAAATCTAATACCAAAGTCTCTGCACATAAATAAATAATATAATCAGGTCAACAGAGGAGCCTTCATCGCTGTCATCTACGCTGCTCTGCATCCTGCACCCCTGACTGGATACTAATAGGTAGCTAAGCAACTGCTGAATGCTAATGGCAAACCTAATGTCAATAAACATATCCAGGGCCATTTTTACTGAATACATGACACTAAAGTCTTTATCAACTCAAATTAAACTGGAAAACCAGGCTATCAGTAAGTGTAAATGATACTCACTCACTCTGTGCTGCTGATTTTGTGTGTGGCAAGCCTCCCATAAAATAGCAGCTTTAGGATATAAAACTGGAATAGACTATTGAAAAGGTAAAAGCCAATAAAAAAATTAAAGAAAACCACTCTCTTCCTTTTGCACTCCACATAAGCACAGGAATCTGCACCACAGTCATCATGAAATTATAAGTACTTACAGGAAATTAAAGTTTGAAACAGTTAAACCAGGGGGGGGCGAGGAGCTCCGATAAATGCTGGAGTTTGTTTTATATCAATAAATCAGAATCTTGTGTTTACCAACAGTTTGGCTTAATGTCCACAATTCCCCCAGTTTTTCAGTTGCCTGTATGTGAGTTTCTTTTTCATTCTTAAGGTACTCGTGTTAAATTAGTCAGCTGCAAGCTGTCAAGTGCACGCAATAACATCCTTGTGGGTTTCTGTTTGAGTAATGCCTTAATATCTCACTGCTTCCGTTGAGCACCACTGAGAGCATCACTTTGGTTGTTATAACGCCTCGCAGGGACGTATCATTTGAGATGCAAACTTTCTTCCAGTGCCATCCTGAATGAATGCTCTATATCTATTCTTTCAAATCAAATTCTCCTGGCGCAGGTCATAGAATCCCCTTTTTTATTTCAGTGTTTTCCAAGCAAAATGGCTTATTGAACCTCGAGTTATATTTGCAGTCTGAAGCTGTAAACCATTGAGGCTATCGGTTCAGTTTCAAACTCATTGTCATTATAATCAAGCTTTCCTCCAGGCTTAGAGTGACATTTAAAACATAAAAACTGTGTAAATAATCATTTTTAATAAGAGTAAAACACTTACTGCAACTCACTGGAACTGCAACACTTACAGTAATGGAAGGAACAAAACTTCTAACCAACGTATTTTTTCACCTTTTTGAGTATAGCTTGACCTTTCCTATGGCGTTCAGCAGTGACTAAGCAGAGCTTGGTAGAAATCAGTATGTGCACGTGTAACTGCACATGGGTTTGTGTGTGTTATCAGAAAACAGATTATCAGAAAAATAAACGAACCACGTCACATAACAGCCTTAATAGAAATTGTGGGTGCATTAGTGTCCGAGAAAGAGGAACAGTGTATGGGTGCCTGTAAATGGCATATAAATGAACGAGCAAACAAAACGAGGACTGCGATAATGGCAGAAAATGGAAAAAGTGAAGCCGAAGCAACACAGAGAATGAAGCAAAGCACAGAAACTCATTTCATTATATTTATCTACTTGGAAAAATATATATATTTTCCAATAAGTGAATACTGGGTCATGCCTTCTTTCCTAGAATATTTGCACCTCTACATAGCTAAAAGCATTAGCATCATATCACACTGACATAAACCGATATAAACTCATAAACAGGTGGGATGAAGTATTTTGTTGTGGGACGCGCAGCACCGGAACATTTGGTGATCATATACTTCAAGCTGCTGATTCACAGGAGAGACGGAAGACAAGCAGACACACTGAGGCATGGGAACATCAGAATGGTACGCTTCAAATTAGCGTCCTGATGAATGCCAGGACCAAAGGGTTCTCAGCAGAGCAATGCACTGTAACAAGATGATCAAAGGTATTCACATCATCCATCGGGGGTTTATCTGATCGGGGTTCTCCAAAAGAAGTAAAAGTTTCTTTGTTTTGTTTTTTCAACTTAAATTTGCTGCATATATGTCAAATTTTATCTTCCCGTATCCTTTTTAGACAGGAAGGATTTGTATTTCAAATAATGCTTCCTAGGTTACTTTCTTTTTTTCCATCTAATCTCTTGCTCATCCTTTGCATCTGTCAGCTTTCAGACTAAACAGAGCTGTGTGTATCCACACAGAACTCCCTCACACACACACACAGAGTTTATCTTAATGTTTACACCGCGGGCGGGCGGGCGGACGGACGGACGGACAGACAGACAGACAGACAGACAGACAGACAGAGACAGACAGACAGACAGACAGATAGACAGATAGATAGATAGATAGATAGATAGATAGATAGATAGATAGATAGATAGATAGATAGATAGATAGATAGATAGATAGATAGATAGATAGATAGATAGATAGATAGATAGATATTATTTAGACAACTGCGTTTCAAGTGAGCAAACAGCATCACCATGGAGATGTCCGTAACCATTACCTCACCTTTTGCTCTCAAAATTTAAATAACAGAGTTTGTGCAGCTGGCTTCATTCTGCATCCAGCAGAATAGCCACAGCTCTTATTGCTAACACAGAGTGAAAAACTATAGTGGCTCCTTCTCCAAACGCCAGCTACTAAAGTGTCGATCGAAGCCAGACAGTTTCTTGCCTCAGGCTTGTCTGAAATAGTTGTGTGACATGGGCACCTGATCTCAGCCTAAAAAGCACGAGTATAAAAATGTTAGTGTTTTCACTGCTGAAGACACAATGCTCCTGATGTGAATCTCCACGCACATTGTTTTACATAAATGAAATGTGTTTGCCATCCAACCAGCAACAGAGCCATGCTGCCAAATTTACAGTTTTTTCTGATTGCTTAAGCACATTTTTTGTAACTATTGGCTAATTTTGCAAAACTCTACACACAAATAAGAAAACCTGTCACCCAATCATCAAAACATTGTAGTTCTCTTGCAAAAGCAAACACAGCTAGATTAACTCTTCACACCTTCATAAAAATGGTGTTTCCGTATCAAACAGTACACACAAGCCATCATCTACTAAGCACACAATGCGCCAACTGCACACTGATGGTATGAATACAAAACACATCTGGCTTTTGCTTTCTCTGTGCACAAGGTAGGCTATGTCAGTTTGAGCTCATACTTCTGTCATGGATCCATAAGCATAGAGGGATCCAAACTTCAAGTACTGGTGTTTATTCAAACCCATCAAAACAAACACAAGTGTTTATTTCCAAGTATAGGATTATTTGCAATCGCCATAATGACTATATGGGTTACTTGGTCTGCAGTGAACATGCTTCCTCTGCCCCCAGCATCTGGTCATCTAGCAATTCTGTAAAGTAACAATTTCAGTATTTTCACATCAATGGTATTGGTGTGTTTCTCATTGGCATATGGCAGTGCTACAAATCTTTGTGCGAAGTGACTGTACTAACCGATTCTCATTTCAAGATGTCCTTATGGTACTTGCTACAGTGTAGCGGCTCGAGTTAGGCTGGACCCGTTGGCCAGCTACCCTCAGGGTCATTCCACGGTTGATTACATGGTCCACTATTGTAGCTCTGATGTCATCAGCAATTCTATTTCTTACTCTTCCTACCCTTCCTCTCCCCCCCTCCTCATCTTCCTCTCCCCCCTCCTCATCTTCCTCTTGCTCCTCCTTGTCCTTGTCGTCCTCTTCATCCTACTTCTTCACCTCCACGTCCTCTTCCTCGGCCTCCTCTACTTCTCACTCTTTCTGCTCCCTCCATTGTACTCCGCACACACAGCTTACCTGTATTATAGTGCTTAGGCTGATTGCAAAGTGAACTAATTATCTTTTTTTCTCAAAGATATTTTTATTGAGTTGAAGCAACAAAGAAAAGCAAATACACGCAGAATTGACAAACACCAAACAAGCAAGTTTCACAGCGACTGTTAAAACTGAAATATCAGAATACAGATTAATGACACACTCACATGTCTTATAATTGCTTCCAGCAGTTTATCCCCTACCCACAACACTTAGAACCCCTATCCCTCAGACCAGGAAGGAAAAAACCAAACAAACAAAGCAAGAAAAAAGAAGCAAACAAATAAAAACAACATCACAGATAAATCAAAAACAAAATAAGAAAAACACACAAACGACTAACAATAAATAAATAAATAAATAAGTAAATAAATAAAAAGAAGAAGAAGGGGGGAGGATTTACTGAGCAATGCTGGAAGTCGGGTTTGTAGCCTGGAGGCTGGAAAAGTATTTCAGGAATTGCCCCCACACCTTGTAAAACTTACCGCTGTTGTTGCTAATCGCATACCGGATCTTTTCAAGGCTCAGATAGTACATAAGGTCCCTCAGCCACTGAGCCTGGGTGGGCAAAGGGGCACCCCTCCATCTTAGGAGGATTGTACGTCTAGCTACAAGGGAGGCGAAGGAGAGCATGCAACGCTGTGACGAGGTCAACCGTGCATCAGCCTCTCCAGTGGTGCCAAAAAGCGCAACTAAAGGGTCAGGATCCATATGGTGTCCAACAAGTAGGGATAAGGTCTGAAATATATCTCTCCAGAATCCTTCGAGGCTAGGGCACTTCCAGAACATATGAATAAGGGAAGCCTCCGCACTCCCACACTTATCACAGGTAGGGTCAACGTTCGGATACATACGGGATAGTTTGACTTTGGAGAGATGGAACCTATGCACAACCTTAAATTGTAAAAGACAGTGGCGGGCACATAGGGACGTGGAATTAACTAATTTGAGTATTAAGTCCCATGTATCCATAGACAGGGACTGATTTAAATCTTGTTCCCAGGCCGTTTTAATCCGATCTATCGAAGAACCGTTCATGCTCACCAGCCTGTCATAAATAAGAGAGATAAACCCTTTACGTGTTGGGATTAGGGTGAGGAGCATATCCCCTGGGCTTGCAGCTGGTGCTACCGGAAAGTTTGGAATCTGAGATTGGAGGAAATGTCTGGTCTGCAAATATCTGAAAAAATGTGTACGTGGGAGATTAAATTTTTCAGAAAGCTGGGCAAAAGATGCAAAAGTATTGTCAAAAAATAGATCATTGAAACATGTAATGCCCTTATCATGCCAATCTCGAAATATAGGATCAGATAGTGATGGCTGAAAAAGGGGGTTAGAAAGAATTGGACTTAGAAGGGAGAAACCTGTTAATCCAAAATGCTTCCTCATCTGAGCCCACACCCTCACCGTGTGCCAGACAACTGGGTTATCGATTGTCTTGTTTGGGGGAAGGGGGAGTGAAGATCCAATCAGGGCCAGGACAGAAGAGCCTGTGGGCGAGTTCAACTCCATGAGCACCCAGGATGGGCAATTACCCTTGTTGTGGAAGTAAAGCCAAGATATAATGTAGCGCATGTTTGCTGACCAATAGTAATATCGAAGGTTAGGCAGTGCCAGGCCTCCACGACTCTTGGGTTTTTGGAGTTGAGCCTTGTTCAATCGAGGGCGTTTACCCCTCCATATATAAGATGAGATAATTGAGTCCAAGGAATCAAAGAAGGATTTGGGGATAAATACTGGTAACAATTGGAAGAGATACAAAAATTTAGGAAGTATATTCATTTTGATTGAGTTGATTCTTCCCACCAAAGAGGTGGAGAGAGGGGACCACTGTGCCAGATGTTTTTTTGCATTATTTAACAGAGGAAGGAAGTTCGCTTTGAAGAGACATTTATGTGTCCTTGTAATAATTACACCTAGATATGTAAATTGATTCCCTGCTATTCTAAAGGGGAGGGTAGTATAGTCAAACACTGGTGCCCCTCCATCCACAGGAAACAACTCACTTTTACATAGGTTGAGCTTGTATCCTGAAAACTGGCCAAATTGGCGAAGTATGGATAACATTGCAGGTACAGATATTTTGGGGTTTGAAATAAAAATTAAAAGATCATCGGCATACAAGGATACTTTATGTTCAGCACCTTTCCTCCGGATCCCATTGATCTCCCCACAGCTGCGGAGTGCAATGGCGAGTGGTTCTATAGCCAGATTGAAAAGAGGAGGACTTAAGGGGCATCCCTGACGGGTTCCTCGTTGGAGGTTGAAAGGCCGCGACTGTATGGAATTAGTAAAAACTGAAGCGTTAGGGCACATATATAATAACCTTATCCATGAAATAAATTTCGATCCAAAATTGAATTTATCTAGGATCGTGAATAAATATTTCCACTCTACCCGATCAAATGCCTTCTCCGCATCTAGGGAGAGAATGCACTCAGGACCCTGATTGGAAGGGGTGTATAATACATCCAATAGTCGGCGGATATTGGAATAAGAGTAACGATTCTTAATGAAGCCTGTTTGATCTTCGGATATAACTGAGGGCAAGATATTTTCCAGCCTACGCGCCAAAACCTTGGCCAAAATTTTAGCATCAACATTTAATAGAGAGATTGGCCTAAAGGATGAGCATTCCACAGGATCCTTACCTTTCTTTGGGACAAGAGCAATACTTGCCTCGTAAAAGGATGGCGGAAGTCTACCACACTTCCATGAGTCGGAAAGGGTTAAATGTAGTTGAGGTAAAAGCAAGGGTGAGAATGCTTTGAAAAATTCTACAGGAAAGCCGTCAGGGCCAGGGGATTTCCCAGGCTGCAATGAGGAGATGGCTGCGCTCAGCTCCTCTGGCGTGATGGGTTCATCCAATCTGTTTTTACTATCAGAGGAAAGCATAGGTACATTCAAAGTCTTTAGAAAGTTATCCATTAAAGTGTTTTCCTGCGGGAATTCGGAGGTGTAAAGTTGGGAGTAAAAAGCCCTAAACGTATCATTAATTTTGGAAGGGTCCGAAGTGATATTACCATTAGCCATTCTAATCTTCGTGATATGTTGTTTTGCCTGGAAGCCCCTTAACTGGCTGGCAAGCATCTTACCCGATTTATCGCTATGAATATAAAACAAACTCTTACTCTTCAGGAGCTGACGTTCAATTGAGTGCGTTGAGAGGAGCTCAAATTTAGTCTGAAGCTCCACGCGCTTATTGTATAGGTCTGGGCTTTTTACCTTAGCATAGAGCAGATCTATTTCTTTGATTCGGTTGACTAAATCGAGTCGTTCTATACAGGCCTTCTTCTTCATATTAGCAGTATAGGAAATAACCTGTCCCCTAAGAAAGGCTTTTAGCGTATCCCAAATTATTAAGCTAGAAGTTTCTCCTACGGTATTCGTTTTAAGAAACAAGTTTATTTGTTCTTTCATGAATTCCAGGAAGTTTACATCTGCCAGGAGAGTCGAATTAAAACGCCAGTGTCGTCTGGATTGAGGGATGTCTGGGAAACTCATTGATAGCACAACAGGGGAATGGTCTGATATCACTATGGTCTGGTATTCACAGGATCGGACCCATGGAGTCAGCTGCTTATGAATAAGAAAATAATCGATCCTAGAATAAGTGTGGTGTACCTGTGAGAAAAAAGAATACTCTCTTCCGTGGGGGTGTAAGCAGCGCCAAACATCAGAGACACCACAGTTAGATAAAAAGGATTGGATGAAAAGAGCAGATTTACTGACAGTGCAGGGATTCGGGGAGGATCGGTCTAACACAGGGTCCAGCCAACAGTTGAGGTCACCACCAAGTATAAGAGAATATGAGCTCAGATCAGGCAACAACGAGAAAGCACGCTGGAAGAAAGCTACATTATCAATATTAGGGGCATATATGTTGGCCAACACAACTTTCGTATTACAGAGTTTACCCGAAACAAAAACGTACCGGCCACTCGTATCAGAAATTACATTATGTTCCTCAAAAGGAATATTTTGGTCAATTAGAATAGAAACGCCTCTGGCCTTAGCCTGAAAGGTGGAATGAAAGTGCTGCCCTGCCCATCGGGACATAAGACGAGAGTTATCCGAATCACGGAGATGTGTTTCTTGAAGAAAGACAACAGCTGCTTTAAACTGCTTTATGTGTGAGAGCACCTTCCTTCTTTTAACAGGGTGGTTTAAACCTTTGACATTCCAGCTTACAAAGTTCAAGCGACTACCCATAGTCCCGCACTGAAAATGTAAGAAAACAGGTGCAGCTGAAAACAGAGTACAAAAAAAATGACAAGCAAGCGACTAAAACAGAGAGTAGAATGGTTCCCGGATCCCCCAACTTGACAAAACAACATAAAACCACCCCGGCTCTGAAGGATGTCTCCCCCCTCCCCCCATTCCCCATCCACCCCCCCCACCCACAAGACAGCTGCCAAGGAAAAAAGCAGCAAGCTCTCCAAAACACACATTGTGTACCCTCCAGAACAATAAACTCTTCCTGTCTAACACTAAGAACAGACTTTAGCTCCCATAACGATGATTACAGTAAGCACAACACTCCTCTATGAGCAGTAGAAATTTGTTAAAGCAGTCACCATAGAACCACAACAGAACCAATGATCAACTTTGGGGACAATAGAAGCAATGAGATATGAATAGCCCCCCAGCTAGCAAATAGCAGAGAAGAAGGGGGGGAAAGAAAAAAAAAAGGAAGAGACGTCGGTAATGCCTGGATATGAACGAAAGTCCTTCCACATCCCAGGAGACGAAGATAGCCAGGACAATCTACTCACAGGGCTGACCCGCGGACAAACGTCAACACCAGATAAGCAGGCTCTCAGGGTGATTCGGCTGTAGCGGGTAGGCCGTCCAAGTACCTCCTCGCTTCATCGGCCGAATGAAGCCAGCGTCTTGCGCCGTCAGGAGACGTGATGCGAAGTCGTGCAGGATACAGCAGAGCGGGCTTGAGACCCCGTTTGTACAGCTCGGACATCACTTCCCGGTACTCCACTCGCTTGCTCAAAACTTCCGGGCAGTAATCCTCCACCACGCGGATCTGCCGACCATGGTATTCTAGTGTCCCTCCTCGCCGGGCCTCCCGGATAAGAAAGTCCTTTACCTGGTACCGATGAAGGCGTATAATTACGGGTCGCGGTCTCTGACCTGGGGCTGGCTTAGCGGCAGGTATACGGTGGGCCCTGTCGATCTCCGGGCGGGTCGGGAGCCTCTCCTTCCCGAAAACCTCACAGAGCAAATCTGCAAAGAATTCTGTGGGATGCCCACCTTCAACACCCTCCTCGAGTCCCAGGATACGCAGGTTCTGGCGCCTACTTCGGCTTTCTAAGTCCGTAACTTTAGCCAGGAGTTTAGTGTTGGATTCGCTGAGATTGGAACAAACGTCCTCGAGATCTCTAACCCGCTGGCTTAAGTCGTCCGCTGCTAGCTCTAGAGATCCGAGCCGCTGGCCATGGTCTTCCACCGCAGAGCGGACTTCGTCAAACTTCGACTCCAGTAGACTAAAAGATGTTTTGAAGTCGCTGGCCAATGCCTCCCTATGCTGCTCCAGAAGGGAGGAGATGGCCGCCATGTTCAGCTTAGGTGCGTCGTCCTCCTTTTCTGCCGCTTTAGTGCGTTTCGAGGCCATGTTAGAACGAGGAAAAACCAATTTCGGAGACCGTAAAATAAAACGTACGCAGTTCAATAGTTTTGTTGTGAATTGGCTGGTTCAGGAGTGGAAAAGGTAAAAAAGTTAGCGGAGCAGTCTTCTCCTCTACCTGCTACATCCCCCTAGCGACCGGAAGTCCCGTGAACTAATTATCTAAAAAAGTTTTCACATGTGAAAGTGTGCCAGACAGTTGGCAAATTAGTGTTAATGATAGCCATACATGTGTATACTTTTGCTAGGAGTGTGTTGGAAATTTGGTAATTGAGTGTTGTGCAGTGAATTGTGCCTACAGTTTTGCAAAGTGTGTGTTACAAAATTGCAAACTGAGTGCAAAGCAGTTTTTGTGCTTTTAGTTTTGCAAACTCAGTGAGTGGTTTTGCTATAAGTCTGAATAGTTTTAGAGATTGTGCTACAGGAATCACAGTTAGGGTTTAAGCATTCAGAAAAAACTGTATTTCCAAGTCAAAACGAAATAGTAATTTCACTGAGGAAAAAAAAGAAATCAGTCTACATCGTGTCGTCTCTCTGGATCTGGCCACAAAATTTTTTCTACATCACATGAAATGTCCTCTAGTCGAAGGCACTGGGGAAAATATCTTCTGGACTTTTACATCTATGGTATTGTTGTGTTTCTCATTAGAATATGGCAGTGCTACAGATCTTAGTGCAAAGTGACTGTACTAACCGATTCTCATTTCAAAACGTCCTTATGATGCTTGCTACAGTGTAGCGGCTCAGTTTAGGGTGAACCCGTTGGCCAGCTTCCCTCAGGGTCATTCCACGGTTGATTACATGGTCCACTATTGTAGCTCTGATGTCATCAGCAATTCTATTTCTTACTCTTCTTACCCTTCCTCTCCCTCCCCTCCTCGTCCTCCTCTTGCTCGTCCTTGTCCTTGTCATCCTCTTCGTCCTACTTCTTCACCTCCACGTCCTCTTCCTCGGCCTCCTCTACTTCTCACTCTTCCTGAATATATATCTGAATATCCCATCCTTTCCTGTTTTATTTTGTAATCCTTGGTTCTCATGCATCCTAGCTAGTTTAACTTTGGTACTTTGCTCTTTTACCAACAAGTTTATCCCCATCTTTCCCCTGTTCCTAATTATTCCTCCTAGTGCAGCTCCCAGATGGTCATTACCCTCTGCAGTCTACTTTTCCCAGTCTCTTTTTGTTTAGTTTTCTTGGGTTTTTGCAATTGATCTATTCAAATATTTTTCTTTTCATTCAAATACCAACTCACTAGCCTCCTAAAGCGAACACTACTACACTTTTGCTTGTGTCAACGCACAGATTGAAAACAATTCAATCCCACTTGATTTCTGGCCACAGGTGTAAGTGTGCCACTAAAATTTGGAGAGAAAATAAGTAAGAACACAGCGGAGCTCTGACATTTTATCAAGACAGAAAGTTTGTGGTGATTAATTAAATTAAAGTGAGGCAGAATGAAAGAAAGTGAGAAACTGTACATATAAAGACCGAGGGGGGGGAATGTACCGTTTCAGTATAACAAATGGAGCGCAGAGTGATGAGAAACACAAGGGAGATCAACCATGTATGACAGTTACTTCTCCAAACAACCAACCAACGAACCGTCAACACAAAATCAACTTCAGTGACACGGGCGGCCTTTGCAGTCTGTCAGGCTTCATACAAGATTATGTTCAGTCTTATGAAATGTTGCGGTGTTTACAGTTACTCACCAGCAGCCCCACACCACCAGATATCCAGAAGTGAAAGATAAAAAAGTTTGTTTCCAGCTGATACGGCCAACATTTGAAGTTGGACATTTTAAAGTCCCACACGGAGAGAGAGCGCTTTATGCGGAGCAACATGTCGCTAGGCATCAGGTGCTATTTCTGATACAGGCTATCAGAATACACACCAATCCCTCACAACACCACACACAGGACAGGGTGTAAATACACGAGACAATCATCCATGTAACTGTTGGAGTGGGTGCCACTCAAGTGTAGATGGCACTGAGGATAAAAGCCATCTCTATTTTTGTGTACATGTAAGTGGACTGGATGTGTAAGCCTCTAGCTGTGGGCACACAGAGATCTCAGTGACAAGCCTACCTTCTGTGAAGGGCCTCCTCAAATTTTCCCCTCTGCCTAAGCTACTGTGGGCTTTGTGTCTGTGTGTGTGTGCATGCAGTCCAATGAGTGATATTTGATCCCATAAATCTTCTGACGCACAGCCAAGAGCTGGCTTTGGGTTGTGAGCCATTTGCAGCAGCTCTCCCCTCACTGACCCATACTGATTCTGACCAGGCCAAACAAACCTTAGGATATGACCCTGCTTTATTTACTTGTAAGATGGGGGGGAAAACCTCTTACATGATATTCTTGTAAGTCTAAAAATACATCCTGTTTGTGTGAAAGGGAATGTTCACTAAGCTGCTGTACTACATTCTTGCATTATACTATATTCTTACATATCATTCATACATGATGAACAATGCTGTCTAATGCAGAAGTTCCTTAAATCTATATGTTTTGTACTGGCCAGATTGAGTCATCTCCACTGGTTACAGGAAGAAGTCTGAGTGTGCTGAATCCAAAGCTAAACTGGCTCTACTTTTTTTTGTGAGCTCAGTAAGCATTTTTTAAATGGGTTTATTATTTTGAGTCTGTTTCAGTTCAACAGCGAGAGAGAAACTGAAAATCATTTGCCCTTTTGCAGTAAAACAGAAAGAAATGAGGGCATGTGGACCCTGTGGTTGACTGGTCGCTCACACAGAATAACACATCCAGTATCCTTGAGTTTCTTACAGTCCCAGTTTGGTAAGATCCCAGAGTTTGGTAAGATCCCAGAGTTTGGTAAGATCCCAGAGTTTGGTAAGATTCAAAGATACTTTTAGGAGTTGGCCATTTATATACTTCTCCATTGTGTTTTGTTTTCAGTCTGCTTTTCATTTCATCACATGAAAATCAAATAGATGATCCTTCCTGACCAAGCTGGCTAGTGGGGCAAAAAAGTATTTAGTCAGCCACCGATTGTGCAAGTTCCCCCACCTAAAATGATGACAGAGGTCGGTAATTTGCACCAGAGGTACACTGCAACTGTGAGAGACAGAATGTGAAAAAAAAATCCATGAATCCACATGGTAGGATTTGTAAAGAATTTATTCGTAAATCAGGGTGGAAAATAAGTATTTGGTCAATAACAAAAATACAACTCAATACTTTGTAACATAACCTTTGTTGGCAATAACAGAGGTCAAACGTTTACTATAGGTCTTTACCAGGTTTGCACACACAGTAGCTGGTATTTTGGCCCATTCCTCCATGCAGATCTTCTCGAGAGCAGTGATGTTTTGGGGCTGTCGCCGAGCAACACGGACTTTCAACTCCCGCCACAGATTTTCTATGGGGTTGAGGTCTGGAGACTGGCTAGGCCACTCCAGGACTTTCAAATGCTTCTTACGGAGCCACTCCTTTGTTGCCCGGGCGGTGTGTTTTGGATCATTGTCATGTTGGAAGACCCAGCCTCGTTTCATCTTCAAAGTTCTCACTGATGGAAGGAGGTTTTGGCTCAAAATCTCACGATACATGGCCCCATTCATTCTGTCCTTAACACGGATCAGTCGTCCTGTCCCCTTGGCAGAAGAACAGCCCCATAGCATGATGTTTCCACCCCCATGCTTCACAGTAGGTATGGTGTTCTTGGGATGCAACTCAGTATTCTTCTTCCTCCAAACACGACGAGTTGAGTTTATACCAAAAAGTTCTACTTTGGTTTCATCTGACCACATGACATTCTCCCAATCCTCTGCTGTATCATCCATGTGCTCTCTGGCAAACTTCAGACGGGCCTGGACATGCACTGGCTTCAGCAGCGGAACACGTCTGGCACTGCGGGATTTGATTCCCTGCCGTTGTAGTGTGTTACTGATGGTGACCTTTGTTACTTTGGTCCCAGCTCTCTGCAGGTCATTCACCAGGTCCCCCCGTGTGGTTCTGGGATCTTTGCTCACCGTTCTCATGATCATTTTGACCCCACGGGATGAGATCTTGCGTGGAGCCCCAGATCGAGGGAGATTATCAGTGGTCTTGTATGTCTTCCATTTTCTGATGATTGCTCCCACAGTTGATTTTTTCACACCAAGCTGCTTGCCTATTGTAGATTCACTCTTCCCAGTCTGGTGCAGGTCTACAATACTTTTCCTGGTGTCCTTCGAAAGCTCTTTGGTCTTGGCCATGGCGGAGTTTGGAGTCTGACTGTTTGAGGCTGTGGACAGGTGTCTTTTATACAGATGATGAGTTCAAACAGGTGCCATTCATACAGGTAACGAGTGGGGGACAGAAAAGCTTCTTACAGAAGACGTTACAGGTCTGTGAGAGCCAGAGATTTTCCTTGTTTGAGGTGACCAAATACTTATTTTCCACCCTAATTTACGAATGAATTCTTTACAAATCCTACCATGTGGATTCATGGATTTTTTTTCACATTCTGTCTCTCACAGTTGACGTGTACCTCTGGTGCAAATTACTGACCTCTGTCATCATTTTAAGTGGGGGAACTTGCACAATCGGTGGCTGACTAAATACGTTTTTGCCCCACTGTAGTTCTAGCATCGCCAACTATCTCTACCGTCATATTCAAACATGGTCACAACTCCAACACGCCAAACGTATAAATGGAAGTCCAAAAACAAATGGACGACATCATCATAGCTAGGTTTACTGTTTATCTACATTGTAGGTCAAAGGCGGGCTATTCATTGTCCCAAGGAACCACATAAGAAACCGGGAGTGTTGTGAAGGACCACATCTGTAAATTGATAAAGAGATAAAATCAACCCTGTAAAGCCTGAACTATGAAATATTTGCCAGAATTGTTTATTATTATTAAATATTGGAAATATTTAATATTTATTGAACCTTTTATATGTAGAACTGGGTTCAGCTCATTTACACGAACCACCACACCAGTCGCATTTTCTCATGTGGCTCCATGGGAAAATTAATTGTTTATCCCTGCTGTATATCAACATATATGTAGTTATCACCCTAATTTGCTTTCCAGATTGGATTTGTTTGTTCTGCTCCAGTGAGTGCCAAACACAGAAGAAATACTGATGAAAAAAGGTATACTGGACTACAGGTTGGCACCATCCACAACAAATGTATAAAGCACAAGCCTTTTGTTACCCCACTTCCAAGTGCCAGGATCTAATAATCTAACAATAAAACAAAGAAAACTACCCATTTAAACTCAAAGTTAAACATACATAAGACTGTCCAGAAACACTTTGTACACCTGCTACAAAATCTTAAGAAGTGGGAAAGCAAAACATCAGGGTCAAGTGGCAACAAACCCCAACAACAGCTGTGCTATTTTAAAGGAGATTTGCCTGTAAAAGTTATTATTATAGTTCAATTGATTTCCATCACAGCTGCAGCTGGCAGCAGAGCCAAAGAGGGGAGAGAAGTGTTATTTTTAAACTGCCAGTAAGACAACAAACCTCTGCTGAGCCCAGCAGCATTATGGGGTCGACCTCTATGACACCTGGAGTGTTTAAAACAGCCTAAAATCTTGGCAACTGTTGCGCTACGATGGCTTGGCTTCCTGTAACCAGGTGTGATCAGTAAAAAAATGCACACAAGATTTATCTTTGAGTTTTCTGCTGATATGTTTTCAGAGATAAAGCTGACGCTTGGCAGAGTATGTGTAAAGTTGATCAGTCTCCAGTTGTCGTACATAAAGATGGTGTTCGTAATCAGTCAGTAATAATAGAGGAGAAAAGACATTAAAAAAACACAAGACTGAAAAAAAGAAGATATTCTGTTTCTTGTTGATGTATGAAATTAACACCCAGGCAGCAATATCTCAGTGTTTTGCTATGCAAACCAGACATTCCTATTCATCTGTCGCGCACGTGCACATTGATTGTGTGAGTGAGAGACTAATAGGCACACACACACACACACACACACACACACACACATGTGCGCACACACGTACACACACACACACAGACACACACACACGCATGCGCGCACACACGTACACACACGTACACACAGACACACATGCACACACACATGCGCACGCACACACACACACACACCCTCCCTCTCTTTCTACAGTCTTATTGCATCAGACAGGAGGTGTTGCAGAATGTTCCTTTCATTCAAGTCGATGCTTGTAGCACGGGGATTTCAGATAACCATTTATGAACGGAAAATATGAGGGAAGAGTGATAACGAACTTCAGGGTATGAGAGAAACATAAAAAGAACAGCCTTTAATCTGTCAGAACCGTCAACTAATGTCACAAGTGAAGAATAACTCACCAAATCATTCCACACATGCCTCTTGGCTACACACTTGCTCCACTAACAAAGAAACTTGAGGACAGTTCATTGAGGACATGGAACAAAGGGTCAAAGTTCACAGAAGTCAAAGAACTCTAAAAACATGGATAAGCTGGACTTTCTCACCTCCTTGATGAAAATTATTTTTGGCTACAAGAAACAGAAACACTGGGGTTTACATTAGACTGACGTACATGGATCGGACACTCATGGCATGTTGAGGTTGTTATTTTTGCTTTTGATTGACTTGACCACTTGGAATTTAGTCTCACTATAATGACTCTAGTGATTCATTAATTATCAACAGAATAAATCTGGCAGCGGCGAACAAGCTAAAAATCTATATTCTGGTGCTATCTGTACTCATACAGCTGTGGTCACATTTACAGACATTTAATTTGGGGCTTTTAATTTTTTTCTTTGAATTGTTATTTTTCGTAAGTGAAATATTTGTAAAGCATACACCTTTAATAACTTAAGGAACAACAACTGGTTGAACAAGTTTGACTTTATTTTGTATTTTTATCAAATCCACACGGGATCAAAAGTATACATAGAGCCTCAAGTATATACACATACACACTTGAATGTGTCTCTTTGCCAGTATAAAAAGGATGCTGTTGATCTGATGTGAAGTTAAAGATTTTGGAGGTAGTGTAAGAAGTAAGGAGCAGTAATTCAAAAGCCGCAGCCTACCATTAACTTGAAACAACTACAACAGCAACATCACTGTCCACAGTGATGCGAATTTTATACCGGCTTGAAATGAGAAGGTGCTGACCAAGTAAGAAGTCCCTGTTCCAAGTTCAGCATCTTTAAGCTTGACTGAAATTTGACGCTGTCCAGATGAACAAGGCAAATACCATATGGAGAAAAGTGTCTTGATGCATGCTCAGTCATCCAGGTAAGTACATCTCCAAAAGTTTATTTGTTCGTCTGGACGTAGCGTTTTGTGGGAGAAACGTTTCGTCACTCATCCAAGTGACTTCTTCATTCTCAGCTGACTGCAGGTTTCCCCAATCATATAAACAGGACATTTGCACAATGACTGAAACCAGCACCACTGAATACACAATGGCTGTGAGGTGAGTTAATTGATCATTAATATGCAAATTGTTGTGACCATTGATCAACAACCACTGATCAAAGACAATTGGTCATTGATCAAAGACTGTTCTGGAGAAAGGTTTTAAAGTCAGATGAGATAAAAGTTCATCTATTTGACCACTTTGACATGTTTGGAGGAGTAAAGCTGAAGCTTAGAGACCTGAGAGCTCTGTACGAGCTGTTAAGCACGGCGGTGGCAGCATCGTGCTGTGGGGCTGTTTTGATGCCAGTGTTATTGATACAATGTACAAAGTGGATAAAATAATGAAGAAATTCTTCTGCATCACTTCAGATCAGATGGTTAAAACTTGAACACAACTTGGTTTTCCAACAAGACAGTGATCTCAAACACGCATCAAAACGTTTTTCTTTCTTTAACTTAACCAGGCTAATATAAGCTGCTGGAAACCAGTACATATAAATGAACTCTGCCAATTCTGCCAAGAAGCACATCAAAGAAGTGGGCAAATATTCAGCCAGAATGATGTCAAAAGCTTGTCGATGGCTTGCTGAGGGACATTTAGACAAATATTAGTGGGGATGTATTCATATATTTGATCACGTATGTACACTTTTGACTCCGTTTAAATTCGAGAAAATCCTAAATAAATCCAAACTCCCCATTCCTTTGTTTTTTTAAAGTCATTAAAGATGTAGGCTGTACAATTGCGCCTATTGATGCCCGTCATGTGTACGTAAACTACTGTTCACAACCGTATTTAAAAATATGTCTACATTAACATGAAATCATATTTACAGCAATTTATCTCAAGACTTAAACAGAAACCATTCACATTTTATTCATATTTTTTCCGTAATGAATGATTTTATGATCCTTTTCCACTATATTTTTCAATAGAATCAACTTTAGTAAATGACAATACTTATTGTATGTTGCCTTGAATATAATATTGTTAAATATAATAAATAAATATAGTACTACTTTTTAAATATAATATTGTCTTAAATATGATATAATATTGTTAACAGTAAATCCACTAATCAGCTCAATAAAAAAAGGACTCTACCAGTTCTAAGCCCCTAGTATTTTTGTTTGTTGACCACTGACTGGAAAGGCCATGTGAAAAGATATTTTTATGTACTTCTAATGTTCCCACACTGAGGGAATAGCATCTCTAGAGACATTTTCCCAGGAAGCGGCAGTTGGATCACAGTTCGTACTGTGCTCGTGCAATTCTGAAGTTGTCTTAAATACATTTAAGACAATATTTAGTTACACAAAGCAGCACACGACCTGTTTTTCCAGCCATTCCTGACATCACAGGAGTTTCCAGCATAAATAAGTTTTATCCTTTAAACTGACGACAGACCAATCTACTTTTTTTTCATCGTTGATGCAGAAAAACAATGTTCCCTTGTTACCATCAGTCTCTTTGTGAGAGCAATTTGTGGCCAGTCCAGGTTTATGTTGGTTATATTAGAAAGATGATTAAGACCCCCTTTTTGGGAACTGCACGTCAGTGTTTACCTTGGCTTTATATTTCATTTCATTTCATTTCTAAAATCTAGATAATCTGATTGTGTGAATCAGGCTCGCAGCAAACAGCGGATCTTTTGGCCTCTTTATATATAGAGTGAATTACAGGGTGCATTAAACACTGAATGTGGAAATGTTCACATTGTTCACAAAAAGATGAGTGAATAACGAACTCCAATAAAACAAATAACAAAAAACAAAGAGATGAGACTCGCTTCAGCAGCAGGTGAGCTGTGATGAAACCAAGCTGGCTTTTCTGTGGGCAGAAAAATTGGATTTACGTTAATTTAACTGTAATAAAAGACAACACTTTTATTAAAACCCAGAGCGAGACTGTCTTCTTACTCTGGGGGCTACTTTACTTTCCATACATAATGGGAAACCTCTCTCAGAGCTCCATTCATTAAATTTACAGTGGGGCAAAAAAGTATTTAGTCAGCCACCGATTGTGCAAGTTCCCCCACCTAAAATGATGACAGAGGTCAGTAATTTGCACCAGAGGTACACTTCAACTGTGAGAGACAGAATGTGAAAAAAAATCCATGAATTCACATGGTAGGATTTGTAAAGAATTTATTCGTAAATCAGGGTGGAAAATAAGTATTTGGTCAATAACAAAAATACAACTCAATACTTTGTAACATAACCTTTGTTGGCAATAACAGAGGTCAAACGTTTACTATAGGTCTTTACCAGGTTTGCACACACAGTAGCTGGTATTTTGGCCCATTCCTCCATGCAGATCTTCTCGAGAGCAGTGATGTTTTGGGGCTGTCGCCGAGCAACACGGACTTTCAACTCCCGCCACAGATTTTCTATGGGGTTGAGGTCTGGAGACTGGCTAGGCCACTCCAGGACTTTCAAATGCTTCTTACGGAGCCACTCCTTTGTTGCCCGGGCGGTGTTTTGGATCATTGTCATGTTGGAAGACCCAGCCTCGTTTCATCTTCAAAGTTCTCACTGATGGAAGGAGGTTTTGGCTCAAAATCTCACGATACATGGCCCCATTCATTCTGTCCTTAACACGGATCAGTCGTCCTGTCCCCTTGGCAGAAAAACAGCCCCATAGCATGATGTTTCCACCCCCATGCTTCACAGTAGGTATGGTGTTCTTGGGATGCAACTCAGTATTCTTCTTCCTCCAAACACGACGAGTTGAGTTTATACCAAAAAGTTCTACTTTGGTTTCATCTGACCACATGACATTCTCCCAATCCTCTGCTGTATCATCCATGTGCTCTCTGGCAAACTTCAGACGGGCCTGGACATGCACTGGCTTCAGCAGCAGAACACGTCTGGCACTGCGGGATTTGATTCCCTGCCGTTGTAGTGTGTTACTGATGGTGACCTTTGTTACTTTGGTCCCAGCTCTCTGCAGGTCACTCACCAGGTCGCCCGTGTGGTTCTGGGATCTTTGCTCACCGTTCTCATGATCATTTTGACCCCACGGGATGAAATCTTGCGTGGAGCCCCAGATCGAGGGAGACTATCAGTGGTCTTGTATGTCTTCCATTTTCTGATGATTGCTCCCACAGTTGATTTTTTCACATGAGTTCAAACAGGTGCCATTCATACAGGTAACGAGTGGGGGACAGAAAAGCTTCTTACAGAAGACGTTACAGGTCTGTGAGAGCCAGAGATTTTCCTTGTTTGAGGTGACCAAATACTTATTTTCCACCCTGATTTACGAATAAATTCTTTACATATCCTACCATGTGAATTCATGGATTTTTTTTTTCACATTCTGTGTCTCACAGTTGAAGTGTACCTCTGGTGCAAATTACTGACCTCTGTCATCATTTTAAGTGGGGGAACTTGCACAATCGGTGGCTGACTAAATACTTTTTTGCCCCACTGTATATATAATAAATTTTAAGCAGAGGGCTAACAAACAAAACAAAACTATTTTGGTGGTGCTCAGGCTCAGTGACAGGATTGGCACCTCTTTCCACAGACTGGTGCAAACAGTCCAACCATATTATAGAAAAAGGGCAAATGGATTACATTTCAAAACAGCTTCAACTAGTAAGATTATGAAGCAACTCATACAGTCAATTTGCTTGCAATAATGACTTCCTATAATAATTTCCTAGGGATCAATAAAGTATTCTGATTCTGATTCCTATAAATTAAATACATTTCTTCTCAGCGATCATTTTGTGGTGCAAACATGCTTACTCATTTCTAATTTCATCCAAATCCCCTCTGCTCATAGTTTTTTTTCTTTCTTTTTTTCAAACTCTGTGTGTGTCTAACAGCTTGACACCCAAATGCGGCTGGTGTTTAATGGTGTAGGATATCATGAAAATAAAACATCGGCCTGTGCTGATGGTAAACATCCATCAGCACTGGAGTCTCTCGAGAAGTGCGTCAGCACTGTCAGCAGAGCGAGTTGGAAGAAGGAAAAACTGTGTCCAGCAGTAACTTTGTTTTACAATGAATCACTGATTGGGGGGGATTATATTCAATTACCCTAAATTTCCTTCTGGATAATCTAACGCTGGCACCGCAGCCATGTTTTCCCGAAACTGGGCCCCAAGGGGAGAACTATCAGCCCCAGATGGTAACAAAGCCGGAGAGGCTGGAGCACGAGTAGCAAATAGCAGTGTTGTGCCACAGCTTATACTGTAATGGCTCATTAGCATCAGAGCAGTCGTGCACTGCCACAAGTTGACATTGATGATTGCTGCCATTGTGAGTCTGTATGTTAAGGGCCTTTCAAGAAACCCAAGAAGGTCGCTTTCTGGTCAAAAGTCAAAGCCCAAATGCCTGACATCTCAGGAGGGTGGGGGATGGGGGCATGAAAGGCAGGTAGTTCAGCTGTCAAAAGAAGGTTTGCCGTGTCTCGAGGCACAGTATCAAGAGTGTGGAGGGAAAACTAGAAGATGCGCAGTTATAAGAGACTCGACTATAGCAAGACTGGTATCTGCTCCTTTGGGCGAGGAATATGAGGAGCACATCACCACCAGCAGGGTCCTCATGTGCATGTTTCTGGCCAAACTCTCAGAAACAGACCCCATGAGGGTGGCACCACATCCTTTTACTGGGACTCTCAGCTCAACATGACATATAGTTCATGTGCTGTACAATGCAGCCCTCTAGTGGTTACAAAGACAAAGGCCAAGCGAGACATAAAAACAGGAATGCTGCTCACCCTGCTCCGGTTTCTGTTTACTGTTTATTTCTGTGCACTGCACTTGATCATTATGTACATCCTGTAACCGTAAACAGAACTGAAAAGAACAACATGAACAGAATTTTTACACAGCTTAAGTAATATTTGAACAGGAGACAGGCAAACACATAACTTACAGTACTCTGTATCCAACTCTGAGCTCCTCCATACATACCACAAGTTCAAACAACACACATCCACTGACGACAATATAGAGGTTAGCTTTTTAACATAGCTGTAAGATCGCAGATTCAGTCAGCGAGGGAGCCAATGAGGGTTATTTCACATGTAGGTCCTCAGTGTAAATAAAGCATAGACACATACTACACACTTCTCATATCTTGTAAAACGACAAAGAAAGCAGTCACCTCCAGATTAAAGTTCAGTATTTTCAGCCTGAGACCCGGAGTCTTGTTCGACGGCCCAGTCAACACTTGTTTTGGGATCCTTTCGGGGTCCTCAGCCAGCTAATGAAACCACACCTCACATAATTCTCTTACGCTGGTCAGAAGTCAGTCAGCATCCTTAATGCAGATGAACAAACTGGACGAATGAAATCCAGTGAAGGGAAAAGACAGTATGATGCCAACAGAAAATCACCTTTGACCTTACTATGCAAATCAGAGAGCATGAAGACAGTTAACAGTGTCAGGATCTTCAACTGCTCATGAGCATGAGAAGGTAAACACTTGGCTCAATTTGTGTGTGAAGAATAAACCTAAACAGCCTAAACTGTTTCACCCTGAAACAGCTTAAACTGTCTCTGGGGATCGTGTAGGAACATATTAGTGTTTTGTGAAAACCTCATGTGCTTGAAAGAAATTGATCATTGCCTCTCTAGTTATTGCATATTTTATTGTTTTCTCCACTTTGCTCTAAAATGATGAAATGCTTTTAGCACTAAGAACTGATTTTGTGAATAATTGCACGTAAAAAGGGGCCAAATGCATCCAAAATCAGCAAATGTTTGTGTTAGGTTAGTACACATCAGCTGCAGCATCTACTGCTGTTCACTACTTCTAATGCATACCCCATTCTTTTATGCTGATTATGAATAAACGTGTAGCAAATGAAGTAAAAAGTAAACAAAACAAATCAATAAAAAGTAAATTGTTGTAAATCAGTGTTTTGATGAAACACAGTATGATCTGCCTGACGTGAAACAGTGATATACAGTAAACAGAACTCTTATTGCGTTCTTGATGGTTTGCGTTTAAGCACATTAGTGTCACTTCTGTGGTTCAGAGATTACCCCACCCAGTCTCAACCTTACAACTACCTCCCTAATTTAATGCAGGCTCCCCTCTATAACGTCTCTGACTCATCAGAGCATCAAGATGGGATGTTTTGGGGTGTCTTACAAACTCTGGCACTGGGACAGAGGCAACTTTTTTGAGTCCTCTGGTTGTGTGGAGGCGTCTGTTAGAGTGCGTCCCATGGATCCTTGATCAGACGTGGGGGATCTGGGGAGTCTGAAGGATAGGTGTGATGTTAAGGGCGTCACATTCTCATGAACTGCCTGATGTTTCCCAGCAGAGAGCTGCACTGTGATCAGATTTCCTTTACCTGCCAGTGGTTTTTACTGTTTTGGCTGACGACTGTGTTTGACAGACGTTAAAAGTCTTTAAGACAACAGCCTCAAAGTCCTGAACTCTTTCTCACGAGCAGATTGAATTTGAACCAATATTTTAAAGACAAACAAAGCGATTTAATAAATTAATTCATGGATTGCCTTCCTTGAGAGCTGCACCGATTTGATTCATCAGTTTGTGCTTTCACAGAGATGTAAAGCAAAAATATATTATTATATGAGTGAGTGTGTGAGGCCTCAAGGTGCTTCATGTAAGGAACTGTACATGTGCTAATGCTAAAACATACAATCCCCAGTTCCCCACAAGGCTTCAGGATATCAGACACACCTATTCTTATTAAACCTCTTCATAACAAAACCATTCCACATGATATCATATATGTCACATAACAAGTCAAGTTATTGTGTTACTGTTTTTTTTAACTAATTTTGTTTCCTCAGCTACACTCAGCAGACGACATCTTCAAGGTGAAACTCGACCTCTGATCAAGATTTTCTAATCCAATCACCTCCAAACAGCCTATTTTAACTTGACACTGCTGTTTGTGTTTGTTATTTATAGGGACATTAAATAGTGTGAAAACTGGATTTGATATGACGGAACTGATCTTGAATTCAGTGTTCGCTCACAGTACAAAAAAAATGGCTTGAATGCTGTTAAATGCTTGTTGTGCCTCACAGACTTCTTCATGCTCCAAAGCTCTCGCAAAGAGCAGTCTGACAAATGTTTGCTCAGTTTATTCTCGCGCATTTCTTTTTCCAGATCAACAGCTCTCACCTTGTTTTGATCCGTCTCTTTGACGTCCCAGTGATTTTTAATTTTTTGAATGGGATGGTTCATACATACAGTATGGATATTAGAGCTACAGAGAATCAGCTGTTCGTCTGAGCTTCTAGTCCGGGCACGGGAGGCTGTTCTATAGCCTGTCATCACTCAAGTTCTGCGTTTTTGTTGCAAGAAGAGAGACACGAGTTAAAGCATGGGTATAAAGGCAGATGTTGCAGGGTGTGGCTGCAGTATGCGGACAAGAGGTGGTAACACTGTAAGGGTTAGATGATGGAATCAGCAGGGACATCATCTCCTCCTCCTTAAGTCCCCTTACGTTTTATTCAGTAGAGAGGCTTTTGTCCTTGGGTCTCAAATTCTGACCAGGCATCATTTAGTTCCATGAAAATCATCTTGGCATATTGTTCGTATGGTTGTCCCGTCGCCTACGAAGTAGGAGAGAAAAAACACAATAGTTATGAACCCATAAGTAAAGCATATTTGAGACATGTTGGCCTTTTGGGATTCCCACTTCATTTGTCTCTCATTCATAGCTTGCTTTACTCAAGCATTATGTCAACATGCTACAATGTAGCTTGCCATCACCAGTGTGTGAATGTGTGTGTGAATGGGTGGATGACTGGTTGTGTAAAGCGCTTTGGGGTCCTTAGGGACTAGAAAAACGCTATACAAATACAGGCCATTTACATAATATTATTCACTGTTACAGAAAATTCAGGTAAGACACTAACTTGTCTTTCAGTGCTGAGAGTCAGGAAGTATACCCCACTCTTTCTATAATACACACACATCCCTGCATGGATGGATGTTTACAGGTATAACTTGAATCACATGTTTAATTCTGGTAAGAGTCCATGTTAAGCCAAGCTGCGTTGTTTTAGTGGGTGCAGTGGGAAAGGCCCTGCCTAATGCTTCAGCTGACCACATGGTAGCTGCTGTACTGCATAGCTGTATCTTTAAGTGGATTACAAGGAAAGCTGTGGCCTGGCTTGGCTTGAGAGTCTGAGAGTGACGCACTCTCCACTAACAGACTCTTCACTTCACAGAGTAAAGTGCAGAGCTTCAGATATCTTTGTATTTCATTATATTGTTCACACGCTCACACATACTTTTAGTTTGGTTTGGTTGTTTTCTTGTTGCAACATCATATATGCAAAAACTTCATCCTCCAGCACTTTGAACACACAGACACTACTGTGTGTGTGTGTGTGTGTGTGTGTGTGTGTGTGTGTGTGTGTGTGTGTGTGTGTGTGTGTGTGTGTGTGTGTGTGTGTGTGTGTGTGTGTGTGTGTGTCTAAATTTATGTGATCGGTCTGTTCATTTTAAATTTGCATGTCTGTGTTTGTCTTGTAATGCTTGGGATCATTATTGTGCATGACTCAGTACTTGGCCAAACTTTAGCTGTTAGATAGATGTCCTCAAATTTGACCCTAGAATATTTTTCGTATAAAGGTTCGTAGGTCATCTTGCGGCAAAACAACCCAAAGCATCACCCCTCCACCACCGTGCTTATCAGTTGCTATGAGTATGAGCTGTTTGTGGTGATACCCTGTGTTTGATTTTGCCAGATATTGCGTTGTACTTTATATATCTTTTTTCTGATACAGAATTTCTCTGACCACTGCATGGTCTGAGTTTGGGATGAATTTGGTTGGGTGTCCCCTTCTGTGGCATTGTGTTAACACACATGGATGACTCAGACCAGCAAACGGGCAGAACGTCTTGTTACACACAGGTGCTCAAACTTGTTGATGACCACTTACTCAAGCAAATGATTATCAGCATCTGGCTGCTACTTACCCCTTTAATTCTTATAGAAGCAATAGGAGTTGTACTTAGTTTTTTACAGAACGGCACAAAGTGCTGTCAAATCTTTCCTTTTCCATCCCTGTATATGCATGCTTGTGAGGAATTATGTTTTTCTTTTAAAACCAGTTTTTATTTTCATTATCATTTTCATGTCACAATATGGCCACATCACATCCAGAATTGCTTATAATCAGGGGTGCACATAAGTGGTCCGCAGGTGCGCATGCGCTGTCAAAATAAAAGACGCGCACCAGATAAGAAGTTGCAACGCGCGTTTGCGTACATAAGATTTTCTGGAGGAGGACAGACATTTGTTTAGAACTCTTAAAGATGTTGAAGAAGCAAGCTCCTTTAAGCAATTACTTTGGTGTTCCTCCACCTCCAAAGAAATGTCAGAAGGAGTCCAAACTGCAAAAGAAGCACATATTCTCGGAAAAGTGGTTGTAGGAGGTGAGCTGGCTTCAAACAATGCACAGAGATACCACATCTCTGTGCATTGTTTGAAGCCAGCCAGCAGAATGTGCCGTGAAAATCCCACTCTAGCAGACAAAAACAATGCCTTTTATATGTACGCAAACACGCGTTGCAACTTCTTGTCTGGTGCGCGTCTTTTATTTTGACAGCGAATGCGCACCTGCAGACCACTTATGTGCACCCCTGCTTATAAGCCTGATATAAGGAGAAGAAAGTGAAAATAAAGACAGTCTCTATTTTTTCATCTGACTTTACCTTCAGTTGCTTTTAAGTAAAGAATGTCTCGTTATTGCATTTGATTTATTCTGTACATATGGATATGCCTCCATACAGGAAGCATAAAGATCCCATTCATCACAAATTCTGTCTCACCTTATCTGGGTGAACAACCAGGACTGCTTTGCGATAGACCTTCTTGACCTGCTCTGGAGTAACCAGGTCAGCCATGCCCACAGGCTTCCAGCGTGTCTCTCCTTCCCAAAGCACAGTGTGCATGGTGGAGAGCAGAGCACGGATGTTACGCTCTTTCCCCTCTATCCAGTCCAGAATCTAGGGCACAGAAGAGGGAGGCAGAGGAGGGGAGCCAATAACCAGTGAGGACCTGATTTGAAACAATTATTAGCATAACTGCTTTCAGTAGTTCTGGCTCTGGTTTTATCTAAAAAAAAAAAAAAGCTTTTAAAGGAGCAATTAGATGAACCAAAATTTGGTCATGGGAGACCTACATTGGACGCTTCATTAACTCTGAAATAAACAGAAAAAGTTTAACAGCCAAAGGTTTTCGAGTACATTATCCTACTTTTGGGAATCACTGAACTGCTTCTGTTCAGCTACACTGGATAAACAGGCGACCACCACCAAGCGAAATGTCATCAAAAACTAATTGTAATCAGACACAATGAACCAAAACTTATTAGTTCAACTTCATTAGTTTCAAACAAACAGCTCATGCCTTTAGTTTCTCAGGGTCCATTTCTTTGGCCATCTCCTCCTTCCTCATCTCTGCTATAGTCCTGGGCCCTTTCTTCTCTTTGGTCCCCGCAAAGCCCTGAGCAGACAGCAGGTCGTCAAAGTTGGCATCTGAGGGTTTGGGCTTCGGACCTGACAAAGAGGCAGACAAACACAAAGACAGAATACATACTTGTTAAGCAACAAATGTACTAATTACTATACGGTGAGCTGAAGAACAATGTATGTGTGCACAGCATGAAAATTTTAATGGATAAAAAATGCGGCGCTGTCTCTAAATGTTTGCAGATATTTTGTTAAACATTTAACTTTAAAAATCAAACAAAAAAACCTTAAAACCTTCAAAATGCTCACAATTCTTAATAACATTTTTAAACCTTATATTTTGAAATATAAGTTAAGTGTAATCTCTATTTTGTTTTAAAAGAAAAATGTCCTTTTATGTGAAATATACCCCAACTGACCAGCCACAACATTTGGAGCGTAACAATGAGCCTGTCGAGCTTACCCATCCCAGCCTGTGCTTTTCCCCCTGCGCTGGGTGAGCCTCCTCCCATTGCGGAGAAGCTAACATTGTAGTTGGGTCGATTCTGGGGCGATGTGTGCGGCATGGAAGTGTGGCTGGGGCTGGGCTTTGGCTGCGGAGCAGGACCCTGTCCTTGCGGTTGCCACCCTCCACCACTTCCACCAGCCTGCCACGAGGGGAAAGTGCCTCCTGCGTGGGGCTGCCAGGCTCCTGTGTGCTGGGGAGATGGCGGAGGCCTCGATGGGGAGCCCATTGGAGGAAAGGGAGGGGCCGTTCCAGTAGGGGTGGTGGGCTTGCTCGAGAAGCCAGAGCCTCCTGATCAAAAGGACAGAGATTATGGCATGCGAGGTAGTAGCAAAAATACTAAGAACTTAGGAGCATTACCAGCGTCTCACCTCCAAGGCTTCCCCCCAGGTTGCCAATATCAGCGAATGGGTCC
This sequence comes from Rhamphochromis longiceps, assembly GCF_057381845.1. NCBI lineage: Eukaryota > Metazoa > Chordata > Actinopteri > Cichliformes > Cichlidae > Rhamphochromis > Rhamphochromis longiceps. The sequence goes on from NC_140573.1 coordinate 6,847,868, forward strand.
AGAGTGTTTGGCTTGGTTTGGTGGGTGGGGGTGCTGTGGACTGAGCCAGTGGGACTGGTAGTGGCTGACCGACTGCCCATACCAAAACCTCCTGAATGAATCGGCCATCAGCAAAGCAGGAAAAATAAACGACACTGATGCCAACGTGTTTTACAAACAGTGTGGTATCTGCTTGTATGTATGTGTGGCTGTGTGCTTGGGAGAACCTGTGCTCGTGGTAGCAGGTCTGTTCCAGTCCCATGCTCCCATGGCGTTTTGCTGCTGAATGTTGACAGTAGGGGTGGTGGGTGGGACGGGGGAACTCCGACCTGTTGAAGCATATAACCATCGGTCACGGGCGGAGCACACGGAAAATGGGAATTGAAGGACACGAAAACATTAAGCCAAATAAAATAACAACAGAACTGAGCTTCAGAGAGCTGTTGTTTCATGGGTGTGGAAACAAAATTTATAGTTGCTAACTAAAAATTGTCCACAGAAGACTGAAGCCAGAAGGCTCTTCTTCATGCACACATCATGCCCTAAATCCTCAAAGTATAAAAAGTGTAAACCTGAAGTTAAGAAAAACTGTTTTGTCATGTTTAAAGTTGAAAATACTGACTGTGAGCTGAGGAAAAGATTACTAGTAGGAGCTTGTGCTGGAGTTGAAAAATCAAGCTGCGCAATCCCTATGGAGTGGCAATGAGATGACCTGCAAACACTTCACATACAGCATGCAAACTCGTGAATTACAAATCATACGTTACATGAGCAATACAAGAAAAATGTGTGAGTAAGCTAAAAATGGATATATACTCAGCAGTCGGGTTTGGGTGTCAGTTTAAATAGACGCACAGATGAAGGGAAATTATCGTAGTGGCATCTTGCAAATATCTGAAAACATGCCTTACCCTAATTTGGTTCAGGCTCTTGAAATGCTTTAAGTGCACCCAAAACGATGGTTTGGGAAAATGTTCAGCAGAGCAGCAAGGAGCATGCCTTACCGAGGCTTGTAGGCTGCAGGGTGGGTGATGGTGAGCGAGCAGCATGCAGGAAAGGGTCTGGCTGCCCCACTTTACCTGGTCCGAGGAATGAACCCATCACGTCCTGAGGTTTAGGCATCGGACCCGTCCCAAAAGGATCAAATGCTGAGGAGAACCATCCACCAGTGTTATTGTCTTATGCTAAATTGCAAGAGTAATTGTGCCTATTTGAAGTCTAGTTTTAGGTTGGACCTAAAAGGAAATGCTTTTTCAAACTTCTCACCTGGTGGGGCAGGTGAGGGGCATGGTGAGGCAGTGTTGGGGGCGACTTTGTGTGGAGTGGACTGGGCAGATGGAGGCCCGCTGGTTGACTGAGGTGGGCCCCCGAACAAGTCCCCTAGGAGGTCAGTGGTTGCAGCTGCTGTAGATGGGGGCTTAGATGACGGGCGGTTGACCTCGTCACCATCGAGGCCGAGAAGATCGACTTCCTCGGTGGGGGCAGGGGTGGCAGAAGTGGGAGCTGGGAGGTCAGGTTTCTGATGGGCTGCACTGGCATTGCTTTGCTGGCTGGAGAGAGAAAGCATTTCATCATCCGACGGCTCGCTCTCCTCGCCACGTACCCGACCGTCTGGACCTCCGTGGGACCGACTTGGCTCTGAAAATGATGAGATGGGAAAAACAGAAAAGAGTATCATGAGAAAGACACATCAATCACGAACAAAGCAATGACTGAAGAGATAACAAAGCAGACAAAGGGAATTAATTTGAGGTTCAGATATAAAGGGACAAGAGTGAAGCAGAGGATGATGGTAAACTACGCAGGTCATTGCTTCTACAGCCAGAACAGCTATTTGTGCTACGAGGTTGCAAACATACACACAGTCTGCAAATAAATTCTAGCTAGTAGTTGCTAGTTGGAGAAAACGTCTTAAATGTGATACATTTCAACGTAAAAGAATATGATAAAAAAAAAAAAAGAAGCTTGTACATGGGATTAAACAGCTGTATAAATCAAAAGCAATATTTCACTTTGGTAGAACATTTTAACGTTGGATTTGTTTACTCCCCAGGCACGTTTTCCCTTTATTTCCTTTTGGGACTATGAGTTTTCCCCTCTAGTTCTCCATATCCATAAAAAAAACCCTTAAAAACCTGTCTCTGTATGCCCAGGAAAAAAAATGCTGGCATACATGTTATGGAAATTGTGTTAAAAGACTGGTGTTTATACAAGACACAGGACAAAATATTTCTACCAAAATGATACATCATGGGCTACAAGAATGGGCTAAATTTCAATTCAATCAATGCAAATCACAGTTGGAAACCACCAAATGGATTTTCCAATAACAAAAAATCTTCCTGGGTAGAGCATGAGTGAATTGAAGCAAACCCTGGGTAACTACGCTCACAGTATAGTTCCTCTAGCAGGTCTGTGATCTCCTCTACCGTCTTACCCTCAAGATCCAAGCCCTCCATCTCATCTTGCAGGGACAAAAATGAGTCACATTAGTTTTTATGACTATGTGTTAATGTAAATTGATTAGCCACAACAATAAAACCACTAACATTGCTATTGGAAATATTTCCAAACATCCGTATGATGAGGTGAGGGAGATCTTCACAATATTAGGCAAATGGCTTTAATGTCGTGCTGGCTGGTTCATAAATATTAAAATAAGTCATAAAAAAAATTAGTAGCAAGTTCTCTTTGCCTAATCTTTATTTTGGTACCAGGTAAACTTACGTAAAGTCAATCCAGGTGTGGGGTTAGAGTTTGTTATTAAGGTTAATGTAGCATTATAATTGGTTTTAGGAAAAGGTATGATTACAAATTGTAAAGGCTAACAAAACAAGCAAGCAAAAATGCCAACTAAAAACATTTTCAATACAAAATTCCACATTGCTTGTTAGTCAAGCTAACTGCTAATTTGCTAGCAGCTAACCCATTTTGCTTCAGCATTTTCAGTTCTTAGCTAAATATTTTTAGTTTAGATAAGATAAGATAAGACAAGATAAGATAAGATAAGACTTTATTGATCCCACAACAGGGAAATTTTTGCGTTAATTTAATTATGTTGGTAGTAAAATCTGACAACAGATTAAACAAAGCAGTAAATGTTTGATTCTAAACTTAACATCTGATTTGAGTTTTTAAAAAATCAAAACTTAATGTGTCGTATTTTATAGACTGAACACCAGTTGTTGCCCCAGTGAAACCCTCCCATTTTTACCAGCAATCGCCAGTGCATCCTGATGTTCCTGGTGGCCAGAGAAGAGCACATTTGGGCTCAAGTCTTTACAAGGAAACTGTTCCCATGGTGGTGTCAGGTCTTTCTGTTTGTCCACCCCTTCCACTTCCACTTCCAATATCACATGGAAGAGCTGGGGATATTTCTCTGGAGAGTCACAGGCATCGAGCTCTGGTCTGAGAGGAAAATCAATATGTGTGAGAAAGAAAATTGAGATGGTAAAACAGTCAACAGAGTGGAAGTCTAGCAATATTATTTTTTATAGTGAGAAACCAGAATTCCCCGATTTTTGTAAGAGATTTTCCTTACTTGTTAAACTTTAACATAGTGGTTCCAGGAGCGATGAAGCCAGTGTGGAACTGAATCTGGAAGATCTGTGTGTTGGATACCTAACACAAGCAGGAACAAAGATAAATGTTGGTTACATTATATTTTATCAGCACTCTCCTGCAGTCAGTTACCCCTTACCTGTTGTTCTGAAATGTTTTTAGGTGTTATGTTCAAGTTTTGCATGTGATAAATCTTTGTCATGTAATAAAATAGAAGCAGGTGAAATAAGAAAATCCAGTAAAAGAAACAAAATAAAAGGAAAAATGTTCAAGAAAAAAAAGACAAGCCCACTTTAACCATTTTAGCTGAATGGATTTTTAATTATTTTGTACTATTGATCTAGGTTTTAGTACTAATGTGCTATATAGCAAAATAATGAAGTCATTAAGCTACATATGCACATATTATTATAATGCAACGCATGGTGATGTACACCTATGTGTCAATAATCTGTCATAAGATTACTGAAAGACAATAATACCCAGATGAAACACCTGGACCAAACTAAACCAAAAATAGCATAAATAGTGCATAAATGCTTCTTGCAGCAGTGATGAGTGAGTAAATCTGCATATTTCTATAAATGAAGTAAATCATTAAGTCAAAAACCTTCATCCAGCTTCTTCTTGCCTTAAACAATGTAACAATGAGACACAACAAGCTGTTGAAGCTACCTGAAACTCTACAATGGCTTATACTTTAGCATGATCTTATCACCGCAATCGTTCCAATACTGTCACTGTGACTTAGTTGGAGTTTGCTGCTTGCTAGTTAGATTGAGATGTTGATTTTATCGACATTTTATCTTATAAAGCAGACTAAGCAGAAGCGTACCTTGGCCTGCAGTCGTCCTCCAATGGTTGACCTCATGTGGTAGACTGAAACCACAACATCTCCTTGTACGCTTACACCCAGAGGGAAAACTACCTTGCCGTCCTGGACCCTGTGCTCTCTAGGCGTGCAGAGAAGGTGCAGCAAAGTGTAATTGAGGGAAAGTGTTACAGAGTGAGAAAAAGGAAGGGGATATAATGACACTTTGATTACTTTCATTCATATCATACTCAGCATAAAATCTCTGAGACATTTGTAGTTATTCTATTCCAATACAGAACTGCAACGCTACCGTGCTCTCTGCGGTTCAATGCTGTCAAATTTTTTATTAATCTCGCTAATGTTACTTACCTCATCCTTTCATACTCCTGTGCAGTGGTGAAGATCTTCGTCTCTCCAATGAGAACGTCACAGAAAGGTCGACAGCCACTACGCTGCTTGTTGAAACAGGGGATGGGACTCATAGTGAGGGCCTTGATCACCAAGGGCTTGGAGTGGGGTAGGCTAGGCTTCTCTGATACCATGCTACATACATAGCCTATGTACCTGCAGGCAGAGAAAACAAAAACAGCAGTTTTCAATTTTCAGCACTCTGAATGATGCATTAATTGTCACTTGTGAGGAGACGCTTGCACAACCATCGACTGTTAGCTTCTACAAGTATGGCAGGCGGACTCGTGGTTCTTCTTGCCCAGCAATCAAGAGTTTATGTTTATGCTGAGACAACTAATAACTGTTGGCTTCAGTGATGGCTGTATGTAAATTTCAACATGTTATGCCTGTAACAGCATATGATCTGAAACTGTGCTCTTCTTCTTAAGTGTGAATGTGTTTTGACCTCATTTAATATGTGATTCTTTATTAGAAGTGGTAAATGTTCATTATCTATGAAAAATAGACTGCAGATTTATTAGACATTGAAGAATGTAACATCAGCAGAACCAAAGGACGACAACCGAGCACAAGGCTCCCACTTCTCTTTCTGTCACATTCACATCCCCATGTTCACTGATGCAAACCTGCGGTGTGAAGGCCAGAGGCCAGAACCTGGTCTTTTGGCGCTGAGCAGCTGCATGGCAGGAACTGGATTATTGAAGAGGTGGCAGAAGCAGAACATGGCACAGACCAAAACACCTGAAGGAGCGCGACCATCCTGAAAACCCAAAACAAAGATAAAATTACATGTACATCTTATCATAACTGCAATTTGAGCCACTGGGGATTTTTTCTTTTGAATAAACACACGTATTATTTTTCTATGAGTCTATTCATACATATGAACTGAGTCTGAGTTCATTTCAGGTTACATGGATACTGTAACACTGTTGTTAACTGAGGTGAAAACACAGCTTTTTTAAAAAAGGAAGGGTTTCGTGAAGATTATGCAAGAAGGAGCAGTTTGCCAAGGCAAAGCCAAACCCACAATGACTTGGTAATAACATGCCCCAGCACATGCCAGTCTATAGTAGTCATGTCACTGAATTCCAATAAACAGAAACTCAGTTTCTATTGAAAAAGTCAGATATGGTTGAATTCCCAAATGTGTCTAATGCAAGTGGCTGATATTGCTAAAGTGTGATGATCCACGCACTAAAAGTGCCTTTCATCCAATAAGCCTAAATAGGACACCAAAGAATACACCATTCTGCAATAAGCATAATAAGATGACTTCTATCATTTTTACTGAACATCACAGACCAAAATGCAAAAATGAAATATTCTTCTTCTTTGCTTTTCATTTTCTTTTCAGTACCACCTGCTAAGTAACAACAGTGAGGAAGCTCACACGGCTGATTAATAGAGACCACCAGAGCAGTCTGAAGAGCTCCGAGCGGGAATGTATTTGGAGAAAAAAAACTGTTACTCCAGCGTCAAGGATTGGCAACAGCCGTTGAAGAGGAAGAGAAGATTTCTGATCTGGGTGGTAACATAGCCTTTATCTGGAAGAATGATCCCTTTTGCAAAACTGTTTTGATTTATGTTAAAGTGAATTGTTAAATGTTGTCATTTTTATGCTTACCATCTCTACATTGTTTTAACTCTGTGATGAAAGGAATTCTTTTATCCCCCTCCCCAGCCTCTCGAGGTTCTGGGGTGATGTAGTGTTTTATTGCAGATACATCCTATCTGGAAGAGCTGTTTCTTGTGGTGTTGCTTCCTGCTTTTATGACCCTTTTGGTCAGCAGGAGGTCACACACACACATTCTCACATGCATACAGATGTTTACACACACACACACACATATATATACATACAGTGCCTTGCCTTAGAACCATTTGGGGGGGTTTACGTGGGCGGTGCTTTTGCTGTGATGTGTATTGTGTGAACTGTTGTCCCAATAAAAGGCAGCAAGCGGAGGCCGTCGTTGGGGTCATTTTGTGGTAGATACCAACGACGCCTCCCTTGCAAGTAAATCGATCGATCGCTGACTGTCTTGTTTTCTTCATGATGAATAAGTCTCTAAACCAGCGGGGCTTGTGGAAACACAGACCCAACAATTTATGTAGATGTGGAAAAAGAAGGTGAGTCATGTTTGGAAATCTGTTGAGCAGTTGTTGTAGCATTTAACAATTTCAGACTTTAGAGATCCGTGTCTTGGAAGCACTTCATTTGATGTGAAAGCAAAGTTGACATGTAATCAATGATGCCAATATCATTGTTGAGCAAAATGTTTTGGAAGGGCAACAAAAAGATTCTGACACTAAATATGCTTCGGTCTATTTCAGACTCTCTGCTTTGATTCAAAAGTGGGTCACAGGACATCAAACAGCTCAAAAATTAACGGATGTGTTGTGGGACCAACAAAAACAAGTCCCTTTACATAACAATCAAAAGTACCTCACTATGTACTTGTTTTTCATGGGAGAATGATTAGTAATAATTTCATATGAATCCTTAATAAATTCAACTATACAAAGGAGGATGAAGAATTTAATATAGGGCTAATGTATGTGCATCTCCTTACCGAGCATGTGATTACACAGACGTTCTTGGGATTCTGTTTCAGCCAGTTGTACATGTTTTTGCACACAGCGAACAGGTTGTGGAGGCTGGGTGCTTGGCGTGAAGGCCAATTACACTCTGAAACCTGTATTGAAGTAGATGCCAGGAATAAAAGGAGGGAGAAGGAAAGGGATTCCAGCAAAAAGAAAAAAGGAGGCAGATCAGAGAGATAAAAGGGCAGGAAAGGGTTGGGGAAAAAAGGAACAGAGGAGAGGAAAGGGGAGTGGTGGAAGTTAGTAACAGCACTGCAGCAGCAGAGCAACACAACAGACCAGTTGCCATGATGAGTCATCTGCTAAAGATACAGTGACTTCACAATGCAGACAGGGGGCCAGCTTCACCATGTTAACAACAAAGCATGACTCCTAACAAGCCTGACTCCTTAGCTCCCACATGTGCCTTCTATGCAGTAATAGGAAACCTAGCTGCGGAAATGTCCCGATGCTGAAAGATAAGCATAACCATAAAAGCAAAATAAGATACAATAAACTGTGTGTTCCAAATGTGGTAATTTAGCCGTAACACAAATTAAATTCTGAATAATGAAATGAGTGCTGAAATACCAAAAACTGCAGTTTCAGGAACAGCCAGATGAGGTTGATCGCTGCTAGCTGCTTATTAGGCCTTGCATCAGTTAATTTGCATCATTACACTGGATTTCTCAAAGGTGTTTGAAGTTTTGTTGTATTTTGTGAGATTTTTTTTTTTTGAGTAATTATTCAACTTGCTGCAGGGTTAATTGTATATTTAAAAAAACTATCCTGTTTTGTTTTTTTGGTAAGAGTAAAATTCTACCATTTATTTATGTGTTAGCACAAATTAGCAAGTACTGATGTCATGTGTGATGCAGCCATGCTCTGGTTTTGTTAGCGATCTAGCTTGTAAAAAAACTTTCCACCTTCTTGTCGAAATGTAGTCAGTTCTGGCTTCTAAAAAACCAAATGGTGACTGCCAAATTGACGGGTTATACACAAACCAGCTGATGACACTGGATACTTCATATACTGTTTGAACAACAATTTTATGAAACTCAAAAAATTATTCTCAAGTTTAAAAAAAGAAAGAAAAAATGTACTTTTTTAGCATTAAGCTAATGACTAGGAATAGGACTCAAGTACCGGCTGTTGCAGAGAGTTGGTTCACAGTAGTTCAATGAAATTGTTTATCTACTTATGCTTATTGATTGTGCTTATCGGTTCCTCTTGCACTTGTGCTGATATCAGTTTTTGCGCTGGAGGAGAAAAACTGCGGTGCAGTCTAAAGCGTTGATATGGACATTCATTTTATTTTTATCACATAGGACGAGAGCTCGATGGTAATGGCAAACTGCATTCAGGACAGAAACATCTGAATTATGGTGCTAAAACAACTTCAGCTCTTTTTAAGTACCTGCACAGAAAGCATGTTAACACTAAGGCAGCTAAGAATCCAGGCTGATGTTAAAAGTGAGCAACTGCTGACCCCAGCCTAGTAGCCAGACCCTGAACTTCCACAGGTAACAAACTGATGGCCTGTCATGCTGCAGTCTTCATTTCTACCTGTTCATGATTCTAAAGTAGACTCATGAGACAATGCATTTTAGGTCATTTTACTGAAAACCTTGAAATATTTAAGTAACGTACTGCATTACCTTTATGCAAAATATTCTACGTAATATTGTGTTACCACAAAATTAACACTGATTACAACAAAGAGAGAAAATACCTGCAATGTGCACAAACATTTCACCACACAGCATGCAATTAATTTGCCTGAATGTAATGCGGTTGATATTCTGCTTAGTGATGGTGGTAACTCTCAAAGCAGAGCCATTGAGAACCCAATGAGAACCTATAAGAGATTCAATAAGGAATCAAATGAATAATCCATACAATTAGTGATCCGGTAATGAAATCGGAATCCTTAGCTATTACAGACCTGATAAAAAAAGCAAAATGAAACTTTTCTCTGGGTGGTTTGAGACTATCAAGGAACAATCACGCCTAAAACTGTAATTAAGCCCTCCTATTTCCCTTCTATATTTATAAAATGAAGAGTGCGAAAAAGGTGGAGCAACCACTACATGAGTAACAGCTTCATCGAGATCCATGGGCTACAGTCACACTCACCCTGTTGGAGAATTTGGCCCCACGGTAGTTACGCTGTGATAGGTTGAAAACAGTGTAGTGGTCCGCATGCCGGCTGTCAAGAAAAGAGCGGATGTCTTCGACATGGTTCTGGTAGCCAATCTGCACCGACTCAGCTGGATAGGTCATCACTGAAAAAAAGTTTGACATGTTCACATCCATTCGCTTATCCTTTTCAGGGTCGCGGGGGGTGCTGGAGCCTATCCCAGCTGTCATAGGGCAAGAGGTGGGGTACACCCTGGACAGGTCGCCAGTCTGTCACAGGGCCAACACACAGGGACAGACAACCATTCGCACTCACATTCATTCACACCTAGTGACAATTTGGATTATCCAATTATCCCCACAAGCTGCATGTCTTTGGACGGTGGGAGGAAGCCGGAGTACCCGGAGGGGAACCCACGCAAACACGGGGAGAACATGCAAACTCCGCACAGAAAGACCCCGGCCTGATGTTGGAATTGAACTCAGGACCTTCTTGCTGTGCGGCAACAGTGCTAACCACCGTGCCACCGTGCTGCCATGTTCACATGTACAGTGCAATTAAGACAAACTCAGTCATGACAGAGAACATTTTAACAGAACTCTAAACAGTCTCGTTCAAAACTAAGCACAGCCTATAATTCAGCAGCTTGTAGAACCTCCTTTAGCAGCAATAACATTTCAGCCATAATTTTGTGGATTTGCTTGTGTACGTAGGAACATTGCTGTTTCTGTTGTATGACCCAATTTCAACCAAGCATTAAATGTCAGAGATGGCCTCACACGTGACTCTAGAATACTTTTACCTAATTCACCACTATTCTTTAAGGTTTCTATGGTTGATGTAATTAAATCCTGTACAACCTGCATGAAATTCTTCTTGAGATGACATGATGCGATCAAGTAAGAGTGGTTAGTTGCCTGGATTTGCGATATCATGAGATCATGCAAGATTTCAGTCCACCAGAAAATCACTGGGGTTAGAAGAAAAGCGCACACCTTGTGTATGCCATTGCTATTTATTGTGGTTTTACCTGTCAAGCACAAAAACGTAAAGAAAATTCTGTATCAAACCTTGTAATCATACCTTTCCTACTTTTTCTTGACTCCTCGAATTTAAAATAATCATGAAAAGGATTTCCACGTAAATAAATATCTTTCTATTAGCATTAAGTACTTTTGTTGGGCTAACATAATTTGCATGGATTGGATCAATTCAATGAAATTATGATGGACTTAACTCCAGTAAATAAGTTGATTTATCATTAATTAATTAAGTTGGTCCAACTCTAGTATGTTACACATTGGAATAACAGAATTGAATAACACTAAAATAAAGCAATTTAATCGATTTTTTTTTTTTATGTTCATTCAAAGAGTTTTTTTCAGTGAGTGTCAGTCTTTAACATGCTAACCGAGACCTGTAGAATCCAAAACATAACTCTGAGAATTGTACAGTCTGACCTGGAGTGAATTTTCCATGACCCCCGCTCCTGGGAAGACTGTGGTATTGTCTTAAAGCACACCAGACCATCAAACTGATCACAAATTCCACTTTTACGGAGGTGCTCACACTTGCTGATGTTCAGTTAATTAAGTACATGGCTGCTACTTACTGTCTTAATTCCTATGGAAGCAGTAAGAGTGTGCTTAGTTTTTCACAGGACTACAGAAGGGTTCTGTGAAAACTTTTCATTTCTACATAACTGTCTTTTTACCCACTGTGGAGTACAGGATTGCAAAAAGGTGAGCTGAGTAGCTCTGCACTCCAGCATGACTACCATGGGATATAAAGCCCTCGAGTGACAAATGTCTGACTGACTTTGCCTTTTAAAGGGCACATTGCTGCCCAATCAAAAAACTGGAAAACAGTCCAAGTAACATTGTTAAAGTTCATCTATCTACACACATGCGTATATACAATGCCCATTCGCTAGAAATACATTTACCTATGATCCGTGATGTTATGTAGGCAATGTCCAGCTCTCCTTTGGTATAACTGTAAGGAAAAAAGAAATCTTTGAAAACACGTTTTATTACATCATATATGTAAAACCAATATCCACTGTCCACAAGCATCTCAATAAATGTTTAAAATATAAGTTGTAGTAGGCTTTACAAAATCACCTTGCTTTTGTATTTCTGTGATTTAGATATGAAATGTTAGAGATTCATAATGACTGTTTCTGTGCATTTAGCTACCAAGACAAAATGATGCATATATAAAAAGTTAGTATAAGAATATCCAGCATCCAAAAAGGTTGATCCACCTTTCTGTCATTCACAGGTTGAACTGCATTACAGGCATATCTAAGTGATTAACTTCAACAGGCTTTAGAGCTGTTATCTTGTTCGGGCTCACCACTCTAGGCTGAACTGCCTGGGATCAAAGAAATACCATATGTGAATTCTTAAATTGAGCAGCACTGCCTTTCATTGCCAAATGTAGCTCTGCCATATGGACCTTTTTTTTTTTTTTCGACTGTGGGGGCAGCTGTGGTGCACTCACATACAAGCAGTCCACTAGTGCTCCAGCACAGCAGTGGTGGAAACACGTACTAATGAAACACTGCCAAAAAGGCTCAGGGTGGGGTTAGAGTGAGAGACGAAAATTTGTTTTTGGACAAATGACTCACAAAAAGAAAATCTCACAACTGACAGCAGCAGAGGAAGGCTCAGCTCACTGTAGTTGCATTTATCTTTCAAGACAGGTTTGTAGGCTAATGCGAATCAAATTGAGTTGGCTTGTTGCCTACTGTGTAAATCCTGCAAGCTAGGCCTAGCTGGGACCGTCATTCCGTGTGATCATGGAGGAGTGCCATATGGGCCTGCTGCAGTCCTAGACCTGGTTATGTAATGCAGTCCTTCTCAGCTAGACTGCTAAATGAGTCATGGGTTTTTCTGTAAACAAACCAAGCGTACCATATCATGTGAATGTGTCCTTTGATTTAGGCCGTTTGTGTAGTTTAGCCTTAAAAAAAAAAATGTAACTGCTAATATACTACAATATAACAGACAAACAACCTTAATTAAATCCAACAGTGAGGGCATTGCATGTAAGTCCTCTATAATGAGGTAATTGGACCACAATTGAAGCTTCTATTTTGATCTCAGAGTGTTTGTTGTTCCCAGAGTAGAAAAGCAGAGTCAACGTTTGACCAATTTAATGTGGAAAAAAAGGTCAGTTTTATCTTTACATAATAATAATAATGGATACTTTATTGATCCCCATGGGGAAATTACTTGTTTTTCTCTGCATTTGACCCATTCACTCAGTGAAGCAGTGGGCAGCCCACTAAGCAGGCGCCCGGGGAGCAGTGTGTAGGGACGGTACCTTGCTCAGGGGTACCTCAGGGTAGCCGTTAAGTGGATTCGAACCGCCGACCTTCCGATCATGGGGCGACCACTTTACCTACTGAGCTATCCCTGCCCCATTATACTTTTATTAGTAAATCGGGTCTGGGAGATCAGAAAGGTGACATTTCTGCTGGATATTAACACTTCTGTGTGTACATATGTGTGGTTTTTCCTATTTCTATGCTGAATAATACATCTATTACCATGGAAACAGGTACACAATTATGAGCCAACTAAACTGTGTGTAATAGAGAAACGCATCTCCAGTATGAAAAATAAAAAATATTGTATTAATGTGCAATCTGAACACCCCCCAACTAGCTAATAACAATAACACCACTATCAACACCTGACAAGACCAATTTAAAAACGGTAACGACCAGCTGATCCCAGCTGTGGTGGAGCGTTGATCTAATTACTGTGGAGATGCTAAATGCCAGCAGATGTTTTTTCAGACTGCTATAAAAAATGTCTTGTCAGTCCTTTGTGTTACACAAAGACATTTGATAAAAGCTGTTGATATGCAGTCGATATCAGAGCGCACAATCAAAAACAAGCCCATGTCTAACAGACAGGAAGTTAAAAGATAATGACGAGACTGGTGCAATTTCCTCTTGCTGGAAAATGATTAGATACATTTTGATGTAAATTGCACATAAATAGTCAGAAGGTTTGATTTTGGACTCAGACTTTGTTTAATCTGCCACTGAATCCCTTTTTTTTCCCACCAAGTGGGCAATTTATCTAAAGGTAGTCAGTCTAGCAACTGTGTGACTAATAATTTGAAGGACTCACTTCTAAAATTGTGGTTTACCAAGATACTAATCATGCTAGCTCATTAAGATAACATAATGCTTATTCATTAACTTATCATCCCTGTACGGATGTTAGTATTTCATACCATTAATATATCATTCCACATCTTAGTTTTCTCTCATATGTATACTGTTACAATGGGGGATGTTCCAATTAAACATAGTCAGAGTTTCAAATAAAGAGGTCATTTATTTAGTGTCCAAATAAGCCCTGTGAGCCACATTTGAGACTGCTTGGTTTCAGACATAGACAGTGTTAAACATGGAGGTAGCCTTGGTGACGTCACCCACTGGTTTTGGACTTTACATTCTGAGCTTCAGGTTTGGCTAAAGCTCAGACATTTTGCTTCAGCTATGGACATTGCCCCTTAAGGCAACGATCCCCAACCTTTTTTGCGCCATGGACCGGTTTATGTCCGACAATATTTTCACAACCTTTAAGGTATCATGGACAAATACAACAAATAAAATCAGTTCCGGAACCAAAAAAAAAGAAGATTTATTGTGAGAGTTGTAGCACCCAAGCCTCAACTCTCACGGACCGTGAGAGTTGAGGACCGCTGCCTTAAGGCACATGGTACTGGCTGTAAGCACAGAAGCCCCACCCACCTTCTGTTCAAACCTCCTGTTTGTGAGTATCAGCCAATTAGAAGAAAGATGTCTACAAAAGTGAGGCGAAAGAGAACTAAAACACTTTTTACTATTGTACTGATGGCAGCAACAGATCTCTAAAACATTGGGACAGGGGGACAGAAGGCTGGAATGGTAAGGGGTACTAATAAGAAACAGTTGGAGAAACATTTTGCAACTAATTAGGTTATTTGGTAACAGGCTGGTAATAAGGATCATATTACCAAGGCAGAGTTTCTGAGAAGTAAAGATAGACAGATGTTTACCAATCTGCAAAAAATGTCTCTAATTGTAAAACATTTTCAGAAACATATCAGAATATTGTTCCTTGATGTAAAAGTACTTTATCTGATCTTTTTCAGAACACAGTAGCTGAACATCCGAATCAAAAAGATTCAGAGAATCCCCGACAAATCTCTTTAAATGACAAGGCTGAAAATCAGTTCTTCAGGCCGATGATTTTTCTCTGGGTCAGAGGTTGTTTGAAATGGAAGTGGAAAACTGTTTAGTGAATATGAAACACATTGTTGATACATCTTTCAGACTAAAAAGGAGAGAGACTATCTGGCTTGCTATCAGCTCTCAGTTCAAAAGTCCACATCTCTGTTGGGATGTTGGTGCACTAGTGCCTATGGAAACGACTGCTTGAACAGTCACCTTCAATGCTGAAAGGTATATACAGGCTTTAGAGCAACATACTCTCCCATTCAGACAACGTCTTTTTCAGCAATACGATGCTAAACCACATACTGCCTCTACCGGATTACAACGCACAGTTTCATAGTAGAAGACTCCAGGTGCTAAAGTGGCCTGCCTGATGTCCAGACCTTTCACCAAGAACACAAAAGAGAAGACACAACGGTAAACGCAGTTCTGTCTCAACTTTCTTTAGACGAGTTACTGCCGTCAAATTCAAAATGAGCTAATAGTTTCTTTAAAGTGGTACATTTTCTCATTCCAAAACATTTTATCTATGTTTTCTACATTCTATTGGTCTATGACATTTCCAAATGATTGCATTCTGTTTATATTTACAGTTTACACAGCATCCAAACTTTGTTACTGTAGTGGGCTTGTAACAGGTCCCCCATCATTGGCATCTTTCTATGGATTACATGATCACTAATGGTCACCACTGATCTTTTCTTTCTTCTATCTGACCTGAGAGACAAAACAACAATTTTTAGCAGTTATTAATTTTTATGTGACTTTCTTATTGCTGCACTACTTTATTCAACTTGATATTGGTATTAACTCTGATGCAATAACTCACATTTTGTGATAAAAAATGGTGTATAGATGTACCGGTATGTTATTAAACCCATTCTGAGCAGTACAGCACTTCATGTTCATGCTTTCCTCCGAGAAAGTAAACACCCTGAGCTTATAAGACATTTTAGGCTGAATACATGAGAAGTGAGGTGCTCTATTAGAACCTCTCAAGACTACACAAACATAGTCTCAACCAAATCAATGTAAGTGGGTTAGATCCCGATGGATATTAGAGTCGGGCTCTCTACATTTCCCCTATGGTCTTCTCTAAAATTCACTTGTCTTCATTTTGTTTAAGCAGGATTTTTATAGCATGTCTGCTTAAACCAATTTAAGTGGCTACATAGTGTTTGCACTGCAATCATCTATCCTCGGGGCCTGATTTATCTTCATTCACTCTTCAAAATCACAGTGGGATTTTTTTTTTTTAATTCACCAGAGTTTCTTATTTTGTAGATAAGATGTGCTGTAAGTTTGTGTTCTGTATGTTTAGGTGTCTGAAAAATGACATGGATAATGAAATTGGGAAAACTGGAATTTTAGATGCAGATCAAAGCTTGAAAACTTGAGGGGAAAAGGCAAATTAATGTGTGTCTGATAGGGAGGTCGGTGGAGTGGGGGTTACAGCCTGGGTGCAGACCAAGCACACCGTGTTATTCACAAAACCAGCACAGCCATCAAGGCTCCATATTCATTGCGCTTCTCACAGACACAAACACATTGTTGCTTCAAGTCGCCTGCCCTGCAAATTTTTCTTCTTCAGCTACGTAAAGAAACACAGGTTGGTTTTAATAATTCAGAAGCAGCTCTTTCCCTTGACTACGCATGAGAACAGAAGCAGAGAGGAACGGATCAAGACCTGTCGGGGCATTCAAAGAAGGCCCGTTTAACAGCAGAGGTGTCACGTTATACCGAGGAAGCTCAAGGGAATTTTTTTTCCCTTGGTTGACATTCTTGTATCTCATTTAAACCTGCCTTAACACTTTGTCCATGTCAGCAGACACGGTTGAATATTGGCAGTCACATTTGAGATAAAGTCCAAAATTTGCTTAAAATCTATTTACTCATCTTCTGTTAAGCAACAACTTAACCAAAAGACTACATAACAAGAAAATATGGAATGTTTTGCTGGAATAATGATATATTAATCGAAACAGAATTGTTTGGAAGTGGTCTGAATGCATACTGTTTAAGAAAGCAAAAGGTATGAGCTAGCCTACTTCTCCTCCCTCCATTATCCCTTATCACACATGCATATACAGTCCCCACAAACACACTTCACATCGCATCACACAGGTTCCTAATGAAATGAATCCTTCTGTATCAGCAGTGCTCTGGCCATTTGGCACAATGAACCGCCATGAATAATGCAGCCAGAAGTGGGGCAATAGACACCAAAGAGGGAGGCAGAGAGGAAAGGAAGAAAGGTGGAGCCAAGCGGGCAGTCGATCAACCGAAAAACACAAGGGGAACGAGAGGACAGGAGAGTGGGAGTTTGCCAAGATGTGAGCGACAGAAAGGGAGAGACCCTGGAGAGGAAATTTCACAATCAGACTTGCTGAGTCAATAGTGAGGGGAGCAACGTAGGGTGTGTGTGTGTGTGTGTGTGTGTGTGTGTGTGTGTGTGTGTGTGTGTGTGTGTGTGTGTGTGTGTGTGTGTGTGTGTGTGATAATACAGAGGCCTCTTTGTGCCGCCCTGTGCAGATGCCTGTGCACAAACACATTGGGACGACCGAGCCGTGCCAGACTCTGAAACCTCACTCTTTCCTCCCTCCATCCCAACCGCTCTGCTGCTTCACTTCTAAAGCTAGTTGGAGACGCTTGTGATCAACATCTGAAACAGCATTCGGTTAACCAGTTCGCTCACTACTAAAGCACAGATTTAAGCTGGACTTGTGTGCAGTATTCATCTTTAGCTGTTCAACACTAGAAAAATATCTACAGCGGGGATGTCAAACATGTTTTAAATTGTTTGCCAAATACATTGGCTACTTTGATCTGAAGAGGGCCGAACCAGTGATGGTTCCTTTTTTATCAGGGTAAAGAAGTGAATTACACATTTAATTTCATTTAATATAAGAAATGCTGCAGCAATTAATGTGAGACATCTGTTAGCATTTCTAAAATTATAGAAAAATTATAGATTATTATTTATTACTTTGGTGTGGTTTGAATGACAATAGGGTCCCTGGTTAGTAGAAAAACTGTAAAATTTAGGAAAATAAAGTTAAAAGTCCAAAATCTATGCCCTCCTTCACATTTTCCAAAGCCATCCAGTGGACCTGATTGGAGTCTCTGGCGGGCCAATTCTGACCCCTGGCCCTTGTGTTTGACTGCACAGTGTATTTAATTCAGTGTCACATGGTAATAAACTCAAGATAAACTAGATGTGATCACAATGACTAAAAATCGTATCTGTAAAAATCAGAAGCACTGACTGAGCTTATATTCAAGGTCATCATTTTGAGCACTTCTGGGCTGTTTTTGTTCTTTTTTTCTTTTCTTTTTGTCTCTTGGTCAGACTTTGTTTCTGCGATGCTTTAACTTGTTTTCGTTTTTGGGATGTGAACAAAGTTGCAGAGAGCTGATCACTCCTGTGAGTGATCCAGGTATTGGGCAAGGTCTGGGTTAGTTTGGCCAAAAAATGCTCGGATGAATGAGACATGCTGGTAGCACCAGACACTCGCCCTCAGGTCCATCCATGTTCCAGCAGAGCTCTGTATTGACCATCTGACCCAGTGAAGTACGATCCTGGTTTTGTTCCTCACTGGATGTGCTCCCTTCAGGATTGAAAACCTCAAACTCTTCACCTGAAAACTGCTAGAAAGCATCAACAGTGATGATCTTTGACAATATTCAGGTCAGTTTGAAATAGACGTTAATGTGAGGCTAAAAATCACTGTCTGGACATAAACAACACGACAACCTTGAACATAAGATCAGCCACATTTTTATCAACTACCGTAAGAGTTTTTTTTATTTTTAATCATCACTTCTATACAGTTGCAGTAGCCGACCAAGTCTCCATTGCTTTTGTTGCACAAGTCTCTCGAAAAATAATCTTTGCTTATTAGTATAACATTTGAGCAAAACTGTATTCATTCCTGTAATATGAAACCATATGAATGCAGTGGTCACTTACGTAGCAACTTGATGCATGACTTTGGTGGAGGTGTCCTTCAGCGTGTCTTTCAGGTTGTCCTTAAAGTTGCTGAAGAACTTGCCAGCTCCTCCCTTGACCATATCCAGCAGTCCTCCGCCATAGCCTGCATCCATATCTGAGAACAAAGGAGCAAGAAGCTTTTCAAGCTCTGATGTCACTAATGTCCTACAAATTCCTACTTCATTTTGCTTTAGGGCAGTCATTGCAGCTGATCCCACCTTTGTGGCGCAGGGAAAGCGTCCAAAATTACACGTGAGAGGAGGGCAACCTTCTGCTGAAACGTCCCATCATACGTTTTGGCGCAAATGATGGATTTACACACAGTCCTTCGAGCCCTAATTCAGAGGTTTTTCATTTGGTGATGAACATGAGTCACTGCTCTACACACTCAGTAAACATGTGTGTAGGTGTGAAGGAATGATGGAGAAGGACATAAGAGACAAAACACACATTAAAATGCACACCAGCTCATGCGCATCTGTGTGTGTTTGCATATATTCTTAACTTTGGATGAGGCCCATGTGTTTAATCTGAGTCACTCAGACCCTCCCTCCTCTGTCTCCCCTCTTCACCTACTGTGCATAGAAACCACCATGTCATTACTTTATATCATCTGGCAGTGCTGACTAATCTACCGACATTAAACATGATGCCGCAGACAAACACCCACAACCGGATTTTAGGCAAAGTCTCGTCCTAGCATCATGCTTCATGCACAACCTGTCTTGTCTGCAGAAATGTGCACTTGCCGACAGAGAAGCATTCAGTCAGTGCTTGAGTTTATGATCTGTGAGGAGTGAAAAGAGCTTCTCCCAACCAAACCGGTCAGTGGGGATCATTAAGCTAGCTGAGCATCAAATTTTAGATTGGGCCCAGAGTAGGGTTGTTTTTTGGTTTTCCTCATCTATAATTCATCTTCACGTATGTGCAAGTGGGTTTTTCCCCATGATTAAAAACAAAGAAAGCTTAGTTTATGTGTTGCACTGGCCTGGATAAACTAATGGAAGTACTGCAAAATATTTTTAACAGGCAACTTCTTCTTCTATTTCAAAAAGAAAAGTCCCAGTGATGCAGGAGAAGGAACACTGTGCACTTATGCAAAAACAGACTGAGTCTGTACAAAGTTTTTCTTTGGTTTAAATAGTTGGAAATGTCAGATTCACACTCTTAAAGATGTTATGGGTTTATCGATGACTTTCATCTGGACAGTACTGGGGAAAAGGGTTATTGAGGTTACACAGATGGTTCATTATAACGAGAAACTACTGTACCACTAGTTAGTAGTTTGTGGGATGTTTATAACTCTGAAAATGGAATATGACAGGAATAGCTCATAGAAATAGCTAATGGGCTATGCAAGGACATATTTGTTTTCATGCTGGTTGGCTGCCGTGCCTTTCATGTCAGCCAACCAGCATGTCAGACTGTCAGGCCAAGCTCAGAGGTTGTCAAAATCAGAAGCCAAACAAAAAATTTCACTTTTATCTGAAACATCTACCCACATACTTTTGCTATGTTATCAAAATGTCAAAACTTGACATTTTGCTAAATGTTTTCTTTGCAATTGGATCAGAAGCTTGAAAGCATCAACTCCATCCTTATTTTAGGAGCTTGGAAAGACGCAAAGACATTACAAACAACGTCTAGGAGAAAAGCTGCGTGCAAAGTTTGATATACAACCACATACAGCAGCTGCTTCAAACTCCTTCGACAGAGACTCCTTCGCCACATGCATGATGTATTTGCAGCGATTCTTCACTAAGTTCCAAAATTAGACTTTTGGTCTCTGACTGCTGAGGCATGATGTGCATGACAGGGATTTATTTTTACTGAGAAATAAAACTCTTGCAGCCTGTGACACACCAAAATTCCCCCATGCTAAAAAAATTGAATTGAACTTTGCAAACAGCAAAGATTACCAGTGTTAAGTCGAGTTTTTATACAATGTAACTGCATAAACATGTCTTATAGATAGATAGATAGATAGATAGATAGATAGATAGATAGATAGATAGATAGATAGATAGATAGATAGATAGATAGATAGATAGATAGATAGATAGATAGATAGATAGATAGATAGATAGATAGATAGATAGATAGATAGATAGATAGATAGATAGATAGATAGATAGATAGATAGATAGATCGATCCAGTCACCTATCTCAGAAATATAGTTGCATCATTGGGCGTGTCTACACTGAACAATAAAAGCTAAAACAGTCCTCTTTCCTTTTTTTAGGCAAGGCTGTGATTTCAGTGGTACGTTTTGACCCATTTTAAGCTCCTTGGCATACACATCTGCCAGTCAGTGACCTTGACAGGATTAAGAAAACCAGGATCCTAAACTCTACCCTGACATCAAGAACTAAGTGTATGTGTCAGTCATGTTTGATACCTGTACAGATGGAGAAGCAGCAGTGATGCTGAATGAGCAAACATTCATAAAGAAATGTCACATCCAAAAGAGCTTTTTCACTTAAAGAAGGCCGGTCCGATAGCCTACATCGCCCCTCCTCAGCTGCCTAGTATCACATTCACTAAGCTGACCAATAGAAACAGGAGGGGAAGACAGAGGTGACTGAAGTGAGAGGAAAAAAGACAAGGCAGTTCTATTCATGTCCAGAGGGATCTGTTGGCTGTCAGCATATGTCTCCCTCCTTCTATAGCCTCAAACCTTACTCCCTCAATATCCAGCATAGTGTTAACGACACAGATAGATGCACAGGGACAACAGTAAAGCTCGAAAGGCAAAAACCCTGCACTTAACCTCAGGGGTACCATAATCATAGGCCTTGTATCTTCCTGAATTTCAACAACTGCAGTGTCAACCCGACGCTAATCTGCTTAATTATAGATGCTGCTGATAAGACAAGGAGTCTATGATTAATCATCTACTACACAGCTTAACCAGAAGTGTATTCCGCTCCCTTGAATGACAAGCAAGCCTTTACATGCTGCTGAAAGCATGACACGCTGGTATTACAGCTCTGACTAAGTGTAGGAGGAAGCTGACAGAGAATTAGGCAAACTGATTCTTTTACAAAAGTTTTGAAATTCATAATTTTAAAAAAGATTGTCACGACTTCTGAACCTTCAGATCCTTAAAGCTGCTTGGGATAGTTAAAAACAAACCCGACTAATCTGTGTCATCTGTGTTTTAAACTTCATCATTGCGTACAGTCTTGTGAAAGACTTTTTACAGGACCTAAAGTAAACCAGAAGCTTTGGTCAGTTTGCTGAAATGGAGCATTCAAGTGTGTGTTAACACACGTGCCAAGGTTGGACTGTGCAACGCTCAGGAAAACTGCAAAAACCACAAGAGCTAAATCTCGGATACTACAGGCCTCAGTTAGCATGCTAAACGTTAGTTTATAACAGTACAATTAGAAAAAGACTGAATAAGTGCAGGTTGTTAGGATGGATATCCCTTCTCTCTAAAAAGACTGTGGCAGCACAGCACATGCTGGCAAAGTTGCATCTGAGCAAATCACAAGACTTCTGGAACAATGTCCTTCAAACAGACGAGACAACGTTTGGTGAAAATCAATCACAGCATATCAGCACAAACACCTCATGCCAACTGTCAAGCATGGAGGTGGAGGGGTGATAATCTGGGCTTGTTTTGAAACCACACAACCTGAGCACCTTGCAGGCACTGAGTCAAACCTTAAGTCGTCTGTATTCCAAACTCTTCTAGCATCAAATGCTAGCTTCAGCTAACATTCAGCTAACCCTCTTAGGGACACTAAAGTCCAGTCTACGTGGGCAGGGTCCTCAGAAGATTGGGTAGGCCGGAAGTAAACGGCGGTCTAGCCTTCAGATTTGCGTCACTGCTGTCTCGGTGGAGTTTAATAAACTCAGCTTTCTGCTCCTTGCTATCTGAAATATAACATGACACTGGCGTAAATTCTCGACCATCTCACACTTCTGTTTAATCAGTTTTCTGTTTGACGTTTATTCAGCTGTGTGAAAACCAAGGAGGAACCCACCCGAGCGATTAATAAAGTTTTATTTTATCTAATCAAATCAATAAACTTTAATCTCAGCCAAACCGATTTACTCACGAACAAATAAAACACTGAAAAAAGCCAAACAATAACATTTTTAGTTTATCTAAGTGACTTATATATCACATTTAATCTGAGTAGCGAAAGACCACGGTGATCTGAACATCATGTGCCGGGAGTTTGCCGTTCTCGCCGGCTCTAGTGACCCTCGAGCTCCCAGCTAGCTATCAAGCTGTTGGGTAACAGACGTCGCCGAAAAGGTCGGAGCACTTTTGCAAATATGTGATATCTTGATAAACCAAGCAGATATATGAAGTTTACACAGCTACATTCTCGCCTGAAAATATGTTAAAAGTTTATTTTGTGACCCAGAAAGAGTAATAAGAGTAATATTTAAACTTAGAAGCAGCCGCCATTGTTGAAAACTGGAATTGGCTGGGCCGCGCTATGAATTCTGGGATATAGTGGGCCACAAAGGATACACCCAACCCATCCTTCAAATTCGGGGAAAAGGAGGATGCATTTGTCAGCTGCATTCGGAGGAGTCTACGAATTTGGACAGCCTTTGTCGCATTGCTGTGACGTAATCGGTCTACAAATGCGGCCTCGGGAGGATGCAGCCCATTAATTTGGAAACCATTTAGGGACACTCCCAATAGGGCTTAAAAAATCTGGGACTCTCCACCAGTTGCTCTTGGAACTGAAAAAGCTCCTCAGCTGACATGTTAAACGTCTTCAAGAAACTTCAAGAAGTCCAGACACTTTTCTTTTCACCCTCCTTAGCTTTAGCTAACGCTTGTCCAAACTGGATCTTGCATTAAGGCAACAATCCCAAACATATCAGCAAATCTACAACCGAATGGTTGAAAAAGAAAAGAGTCAAGGTGTTGCGATGGGCCAGTCCAAGTCCAGACCTCAACCCGATTGAAATGCTGCAGCGAGCTTAACAGAGCTGTGTATACACAAATGCCCACAAACCTCAATGAGCTGAAGCAACGCTATAATGAAGAGTGGAAGAGTTTCTATGGGCACTGCAGTGTCCACAGAAACTATTTATCGTCACATGTAACACGTTTGATAAACATACAATGACAATACAAACAGCTGAGTTATTTAAACAGATGTAAAACTGTGGTGGGGTTATGCCATGCTCTGTATAAATTAGCCCCAGTAAATGGCAGAAAGTGTTGTAGTAAGATCCTACAAGGTGATGTTGGTTGGTTTTTTTAACCCTTCACTCAAAAGATAAACAATTGCTTATTTTGGGGGAAAGTACTAGGACCCTGCTGAAGACTGAAACCAAACTGGAAAGCGAACTTGGACCAGTGATCTACCATTTATCTGTTCACACGTCTATATTTTTTCCATATTCTAATTATCCTAAGTGGTTCCCTTTTTGTCAGTTTAATTGCACAGTGTCAGCTGTATCAGCTACTTTACACCAAATGACGTTTTATAAAGCTGACGCAGTGATTCTCAAACTGTTAAACTGAAGCAGCATCTGCTTACAACAACAAATTGTTTCATAGGCCTGGAGATATGATCATTTCAGACAGACTGTGAAATGCCAAACTCCACAGGACTCACATTAAAATAGGCAATGAAATCTATATTTAAGAAGAAAAATTGTATTTAACATGATTTCAATGGCCCATTAATCATCCTGTGACTACAGAGTTTAGAAACCCCAATCTAGATTAAATTAGACAATAAAAATCTAAGCTAGCTACACGATAACTTAGAAAGTATTTAGCGGTGGTGAAAGAAAAGTAAAGATTGGTGTATTCAGCAAGATCATTAGGGCCTTTAGTTTTATTGTATTGCTAAAATATTACAATCAAAATGATACCAGTGCTTAATTAAGCAAGTTATATTTTTTTATTTTTTTATTGTGCAGGCTTACTTTATTTTCTATATATTTCCTAAGTTGTTTTTATCTATATTTATTAGAGTGTGGTTACCTTGTAGTCATACACCCTCAATGTGACCCTCACCTTTGCTTCAGCACATTTTGCCTATCTCTGTTTTTTTCAGTCATTATCCCCCTGCAGATCTGTTAGAATCTGCCTGTTTGCTTTCCTGTTGGTCTGGTAGCTCGCCCATGTGCCTCTGTGTCCATGACCAGATGGATGTGGGAGTCTGCTGGCTAGTGAGCCAACTACAGTGACAAACCCTGCTAATGGAGACACCAGAGGAGGCTGTGATACAGGCTCTATCAGGTAATAGAGCAGCGGTTAGCCTGGCCAGTTAGAGGAAGAGAGCACAGGAAATCAGCAGCACAGAGGGCCCTTGGCTTTGTGAGAAAGATCAATAGCTTGTTTGGATGTGGTTCCCTCCTCCTAGAGTGCCAACCTTTACCCCTCCGCATCCAGCATTGTGGGGAAAAACAGATGGATACATAGACACACACATGCACACACACGCAGATCAAAAAGGTTGTCTGTACACACTGGCCAGGCAGACATCTGACACATCTGAGTGCCCCCGCACACCCACCCCATTCCCCACCCACAATCCCCTTTCCTTACCCCTCCTCATCCAGCTTCTTTTGTTTCACACAAATGTTCATCTCTGGAGACTGGCTGACTCCACAGAGTACTGCAGTGTGGTGAACACACATTCTACAAACAGGCCTCACAATCTAGATACGCCTATCAGCCTTATGTTATTTATTTATTTTGCATATGTTTTAATTTTTGTTGTTATTCTGTAATATAGGTATTAATAACTGCGGTGCTAATATTTTTGGACAACTGTGTCGTCATTTCAATTTTTTAAAACTGGAAATTATTTTTAAGTTTGAGTTGGTTGTTCACACTTGACATGTTCAAATTATTACTTGTATACATTTATAAGAGAAGGAAGCCTGATCAGCATTCATATTCACATTCATCACATGACTCTATATAGAGGTCCATAGGATGTTATGCTAATGCTTTGCTATTATTAAAAGTGGCAGAGTGCATGGAAAGAGCCAAATGTCTGGCATGTGACAAAAATTTATATTTGTATCATGAGCCAGGTATTTGGCTCTTATCATGGAGTCTGCTATTTTAGGAATAGTAAGTATGGAAGGAGCACAGGCAACAGAAACTATCCCAAAACTATACCACCCTATAGGACTTATTTTTAAACAAAAAACTGAATCTGTCAAAACCAATGAATTCAAACAGCTGGATTAAATTACAGCACTTTGGTGGATTGGAGTACTAACATCCACGGGGTTTTTGTTTTTCTTATAGATCAGATATGTGGGGCTTATAATCTGCCATCAACAACTACCAGATTAAAACCTAAACAGAGAGGATTTGTGCTTCTACCGCCCCAAACTAAACAAGATTTATCCTCTTAACTGTTGACATATGATATTTCCGCTACAGTTGCGGTAGAATTTTGGTCTTAAAGCCCATGTGCAAAGTAAATAAACCATGAAATATGGTCTACGTAGCAGATAGCACCCAAATATAGCAATAAAATTACTTTGCATAGACTTTTCCCGTAATTTTAATAGAAAAAATTTGATAAGTGTTTAAAAAATTCAGAACACATTTTTGGATACAGTAAACATCTGCATCTATAGAAGCCTGTTTGAAGTTGATAGGGACAGATAGGTCATGCAAGAAGAGTGAGGCGTATTTACAAATTCATATATGACATATATGTTTACATCTATTTTACAGTAGCAGCTCAGTACAGTCTCTTAGGTGGGGTCTGGGATTTTAGGATTCCTCTGTAGGCTACTTTCACTTATGTTAGCCATTATGTTGTCCACTGCTACCAAGACAATTACAGGCCGCGGTAACACTCAGTAAAGTCAAAACACCTTCATTAAAGCCCTTTCCGCGTCCACGAAGGCTCCAAACGCCATTCGTAAAGCAGCCGGAGGCGGTAGGGGCTCTTACCTGAGCTGTCCATGGTACTGCAGTCCTCCTCTCTCAGCGGGCCCGCCTTCGGTCCGAGGGTGGCCGCTATGGAGCCTCCAAGTGTGCCGCCGCTGCTCCCTCTGCCGATGCTGAAGCTATCCCCTCCGCTATCGACCAGCTGCAAAGATTCATATCCATCGTAACTGCTCTTTTTCTTGTAGGCCCCCAGCAAGCTCATACCCAAAGGAAAAAAAAGAAGGGAAATTAAACACAAAAGAACCCCAGAAGACGTAGAAAGCGACGCCGTCACCGCCGCTGCTGCCCGAGCTGCTACTGCTGCTAGTGCCTCCTCCTCTGCTGCTGCTGCTGGGTGCACCACATGTCCGGGGATGAGAGGGTGGCCGCTCTCCTCTGTTTGTGATAGAAAACCGGGTGGTCTCTCTCTCTCTTTCTCTCTCCCTCTCTCTCTCTCCTCTATTGCGTCCTCCTTTTCTCAGCAGCGCATTCTACTACGACGATTGTGCTACTGCTGTAGTCCCCGACTGAGTACAAGGGAAATCCACCCCAACTCACTCACAGTCGTCCTGCGTTAAAGCTGCACTCACACTCTCTAATAGGCTGGTTGAGACTAGAAGCATTCGTTTAAATCTGGTAAGTAATATCCCAAATCTTTCACTTGTTATATCATTAATGCAAAATATTAGGACAATTGTAAAGAACTGCACTTACTTCCAGTGTTTATGCTGGATTAAATCATATTAAATGTCCCAAAATAGTTCAAAATGCATGTCACGGTATAACAGAGTCCATGTCTTTAAGTGACTTGTTTTGGTCAAAACTAATAAAGAACCCAAAGGTATTAAAATTTACAATAAGACAGCAAAATATGGACTTAAAATGGACTCACATAATCAACAGATGATTTGAACAGTGGCTTCTTTTCTCCCAGTAAATCAGTTCATTTTTTAAGTGATGAAGGGTACAAAACTGTTGGATTTCCACAATCAAATGATGAATCGTGCTTGCAATGACATGTGCATAGTAGAGGCAGAGATTTGAATGGTCTGAGGTGTGTGTGTAGATGAATTATTGATTTAAATGATAATGCTCCCAGTGTTGCAATTGAACACCTGAATTTATTTAGAGCCGCTTTTGTTTGTGTAAATAAGGTCCAGATTAGAAGTCTGGGACCGTAACTGAGAACAGTTTTCATTTGACTCCTGCACTAAAAATGAACAGGGACTCCTGGCTCTGTCAGAATGAATAAGAGCAGGGGCACAATAGTGCCATGCTTTGCCACAAAAAGGAAACTCTTCCTCATAAAGATTTTCTTTTCTTTTTTCATTTTTTCTTTTTTGGACCAACTTGGATTTTAATAGCCATTAAAATTAGGCAGATTTGTCTCTTAGCTCCAAATTTGTCCGTTTCATTTTTGTGTTATGACCCCAAGTCTGTGTAGGACAAAGCACTGACCAGTGATGGCATGCTTCCTTCCTAGGCCTTGTCCCCTGGCAACAAAAACCATGCATGGTTCTGAAAAGAGGACATGAGCCTGGGAAACCCTTTTAGGAAAACAGACGGGAGCTCAAAGCGCAGCGGGAACGGAATGTCCAAAAGGGAAGAATGATACCCCGGCCATAACCGGATGCAACGTGCTGCTCCTGCATTGTTGCAAAGGAGCTTCCAGTCTAGTTCCGAACCGTGCCTTCCAGTATTTAGCCAGTGATGCCCTGCATGTTGAGCACACAGCAAGCAGGTGCAGTATGAGCTCTTTGCTTTGTCATTACACATGAACTTAAATACATATTTGTAGCATGTAATGTGCTTTAATTCATCTCGTTGTGTTTGTCTTTTTGTCTGTTCTGTATTCAGATCTGTATTTTATAATATATAATATAATCTGTAAAAAAGTTTTCTGGCTTTTTTAAAAAAAAACTCACTTAAATTCAAATTTTAAACTGATTATATGTGTGTGTGTGTGTGTGTGTGTGTGTGTGTGTGTGTGTGTGTGTGTGTGTGTGTGTGTGTGTGTGTGTGTGTGTGTGTGTGTGTGTGTGTGTGTGTACATGTTTAGACACCTTTGTGAGGACAGACAAATGACATGCTACTATATTTGTGGGGACCAACATGGGGACTAAATGTCCGTTCCCACGATTTTGAAGGCATTTTTCAGACTCTAAATTTGGTTTTAATGTCAAGGTTACAATTAGGCAAAAAATTATGACCACCTCCCTAATAGTATGTTGGTCCCCCTTTCCTGCCAAAACAGCCCTGACCCGTTGACTCCACTAGACCGCTGAAGGTGTGGTATCTGGCTCCCAGATGTTAGCAACAGATCCTTTAAGCCCAATAAATGGTAAATGGTAAATGGCCTGTATTTATATAGCGCTTTACTAGTCCCTAAGGACCCCAAAGCGCTTTACATATCCAGTCATCCACCCATTCACACAATAAGTTGTGACAAGGGGCTTCCATTGATTGAACTTGTTTGTCCAGCACATCCCAAAGATGCTCGACTGGATTGAGATCTGGGGAATTTGGAGGCCAACTCAACACCTCAAACTCCTCAAACCATTCCTGAGATATTTTTTACTTTGTGGGAAGGCCTTCTTCCCATAGTGCATCCTGGTGCCAGGTGTTCCCCAGGTAAGCAGCAAGCACAAACCCAGCCATCTACATGATGTAATAGAAAATATGATTCATAAGACCAGACCACTTTCTTCCATTTCTCTGTGGTCCAGTTCTGTGTCCATTGTACAGTGACGTACAGGGGTCAGCATGGGTACCCTGATTGGTCTGCAGCTATGCAGCCCCTTACGCAACAAACTGTGATGCACTGAGTACTCTGACACTAAAGTGAGCTACAGTAGCTCATCTATTGAATACATGGGCCAACCTTTTTGCTGTGACGTGACAGTGCTAACCACCGCACCACCATACACCTCTTATATTGTTTTCCATTAAATTTTAAATGACATGGGAGAAGCCGCTATTATGACCTTCTGGGAATTCATTTCTATTTCCACTGTACTGCTATATGGCAACTGCTGTAACGTGAAAAGAAGCTGTATCACAGTTTATAATGGTTTTACCATTACCCTCAAAGGTAGTTTGAAGATTAATCATTATCCCTATAACAGTTAAAGCAGAATCCAGGAATCTGCTGCATCAGCTGCACGACTCTGCTGATAAATCAGGTAGCAGACCTGAATCAA
This sequence comes from Rhamphochromis longiceps, assembly GCF_057381845.1. Lineage (NCBI taxonomy): Eukaryota > Metazoa > Chordata > Actinopteri > Cichliformes > Cichlidae > Rhamphochromis > Rhamphochromis longiceps. The sequence goes on from NC_140573.1 coordinate 6,877,678, forward strand.
CTGCTGAGCCGCTGTTGCATCAGTTCTTACATGTCTGAGTAAATATTGTCGCTGCTGGAGTGTGCATTGCTGTAGCTTTCATCAGCACTGTCATGAAAATCTACAGAATGATGCTGCCTGTTTATCTGACTTTCTCTTCACTTAACCATAAAAAGCCTTAAAGCCCTTGTGCATACAATTTATACTGAGCCATAATGAAACCATTTACGCCTGTTTGCATTAAACAAGTCCTCTAAATCCTGAGGGGTGACTATAACATCCTGGTGCGAAAGGTGAAGCAGTGGTTAAACATCAATCCACGCCAAGTCCTGTAATCCGCTCACGTGGTGTGCATGACGTTTGGTGATGTAAAGGTACGCTATTGGATCAAAACAGAGGAGCCTTCCTCTCAACAAGAGCGAGCCCTCGGTGATAAATATGGTGCATGTGATGGAAAATACATAGCACCCTTTCCTCCTACAGCATTATTTAACATCGGTGCTCTGTTTCTTGAAATTTGTCCTGCGAGACTGAATTGAGGACGGGACATACAGGATGTGCTTTTAACTGATTTCCTGAAATGCAGTTATGGTCGAAATCACCTGCCAATAGAAAAATCTAAATACTACTAAAAAAGAAAAGTGCCAGTCCTCGTGACGTGAGCCAGTCACCTCAGGTCGATGCCACTACGAGCAAAGTAACAATAGCTGTGATTTTCTTGCAGAAGGGACACGATGTCTTATATGCAAAGGGGGGAGGGAAAAATCGTTGCCCCTGACAGAAATAACCCAAATGATGTCATTCATCCTAATCGTGAGCGCATCTTGCAAAATATAGGCCAACTGCACAGAAACAAGTGTATTTTAATTTGTTTAACTCTAATCAATCCTTCTCTTATGCTAACTGGGAGGAAACATTTCTCCTGGAAGCGAAATCTGTCCACCGAGCAGGGATGAACTGTCAGGGAAGTGGCCACAATCTCCGGAGGTAGATATTATGTAACATCCACACACGGATCGTGATGCTCTCCGCTTCTCTTCCTGCTTTGAGGCAGAGCCCGAGACGATAAATTGTAATTCTCATAAACTCAATCAAAGAGTGCGAATAGAAAATCCAGCGGATGACTTTACCTTTCTGAGCGCCTTCTACCATCCTCCCGGGAGCGCCGTCTTGTGCCGAGGTGGTGATGCGCTTTGCGCTCTGCTCACAGACACCGACCTTTGATTTGTCATTCGCTGCCAGTCAAAGGTCAGTGCGTTAAAAACGCCCTGTGAGACCTGCTGTCATGTAACAACTCCCCGGTAACTCCAGGTTAACCCGTAAAAAATGACAGAAACAACAGGAGGCTACGGCATCATCATATAATCACATTTTGGAACATGATCAACAAACAAAGTCCCGCGATGGCGATTGGTAGATCTGTAGAAGATGTGGATGAGTTAAAGACGAGGCGGTGGTGGGAGCGTGGATGTTCGTGAATTTGTACAGTAGAAACTGCGCCGCTCAGCGCAACCTGCCTGAACTGAAGGGGGAAAACCCGGAGTGGACTGCACGGAGAAGCGAAGGGCAAGGACAATGTTTCCGTACCACACAAAGATGCGTTCAATAATTGTAAAAATCTGCATAATTCATAAATTCATAAAGCAGATTAAAAAAAACAAACAAAAAAACCCCGCAATAGTCACGAGTCAGCTAAACGACACTAAAATGCAAGACATGCTTCAGATTTGGCACACATTGCAATCAGTGGCGGCCCTAGCCTGTTTGGCGCCCTGGGTGAACACACCCTCTGGCGCCCCCTCCCCTCCCCCACCACCACACTCTCTCTCTCTCTCTCTCTCTCTCACACACACACACACACACACACACACACACACACACACACATTAAGGATTGTCCATTGACATAAAATTGGTGTCGGAACCATACTGAATTTCACCAGAGAAACATACACACACACATATGAAGAGAGAGAGAGAGGCATAGTATGCAAACGGCTACCAAACAGCCATCATAATTTGTCATACAATGAGAACAGAACAAATCAACAATTGACAATGACTAATTAATATTAAAATCTGTGTATTGTTTGTGTTAGGATGCCTGGGTCGTTGACCCAGGGTTTTTGAGTTTACGATATTATTTATACTGTCTAGTTTTTGGTTTCTTTGAGTTCTGTCTTATGGCTTATGTCTCTGTCTTCTTTAGTTGCTCTGTCTCCCCTATCACCTGCATCCCCTTGTCTAGTTCGCGTCTATGTGTATCTTAAGTTCCTATATCCCCTTGTTCAGTCAGTGTTTGTCTGCCCTGTTCACACGTCTGTTCCCTTTGTAGTGCCTGCATATGAGTCTGTGTCTTTGTTCAGTCTGTGTTATGTGTTTCCTGTTTTACTTTGAAAGTCCATGTCTGATGTTAATGTGTCGGGTTTTGCTTCCTCTTGTCTCGTTAGGCCTGATTTGCCCCAGCTGTGTTTCCCTCCTGTTACCCATTCCCTGATTGCTCCCTCTGTGTATTTAAGCCCAGTGTTTCTCTGTGTCTGTGTCGTGATCTACCGTTTTCTTAGCTGTGTGTTCTGTCATTTCTCTAGTTTAAGTTTGTTTTGAGTTTTTTTAGTTTTGTTATATTTTGAGTATTAAATTAAAGCCTTTTTTGAGTTCACGTCTGTCTCCGGAGTCTGCACCTTGGGTCCTATTCCTGCCTGCACACAGCCACACCTAACAGTTTGGAGTTTAGTCTGTTACTGTTGCTATTTTAACCATTTCTTCTTGGAGCAACTGTAACCCACATAATTTCTTTAGGCATTAATAAAGTATTCTGATTCTGATTGTTTCAGGATGACCTGCCATTATCCAATGACACATTTGCTTACCTGCATCTTCTCCTCCTCTTCTTTTCTATTTTTTCTAAACTGAGCACCTGATGGATTTGAACTTTTCTTATCCATCTTCCATTGGTTTTAATTTTGCACTCCAGTATGAACACAAATCCCCCACATCGAGGATCACCACAACATAACCTAGCACACCTACACCTTAGTTCACAGATTCACTTTGTCTAAGGTTTATTTCTGGGATTTCACACAACCCAGGATTCAGATCATGAATACATAATGGGCTTGGATTTACATCATTATGAATGAAATGTGCTCTATTTGGAAGCAGCAGGGCCCCTCCCCTTTCGACGGGCTGTGTGTGAGACTTTAAATCATCAAACTGTAAAATATAAATTTTAAATTGTTATTGATCCCTTTATCCCTGGTCCTAAAGTGCATATTTATTTTCTTACTCTTCTTATATATATTGTTTGTTTACTTGCACTGCTGTAACTGGAGCCTCGTCGTCTCGTCTCTCTATATTCTGTACTGTAGCGGAGTTGACAATAAAGTTTTACTTTGACTTCAGCAGCGAGCAGGCGCACCGAGGGCTCTCGCGCTCACTTTTCGCGTACAGAATTTCGAAAAAACATCGGTGCAAATTATAAGTCTGTATCATAATGTCTGGTGTTTTCGTGTTTGTTGGTTTGTTTTTATTTTGTGAGTTGGTTATTGGATGCTGCTCCAGCCAGCCAGAGAATCCCCCGCCGCCCCACCCTCTCCTCCCTCCTCCCAAGCAGCAGGCGCACCCTTACTCCCAGCAAATGGGCGATAGAAAACCGATCAGTGCCTATGCCATTCCCAATATACGCTGGCATGACGTCGGGGCAGCATGAATACGAGCAATTTTTATTTTATTTTATTTTGCCGATGCCCGTGATGCCGCCCCGGGAAACAATAATAATAATAATAATAATCCTCGTGTTTGGTTTGGTTTGTTGCAGGTGAGAACATTGTTCATCATCCAAATCTGAATCAGGTGTTCACAGTCGACCCTGCTGCGCCTCCCGTCGAAGGTAAACACAGCAGATGAGACGGTAATCCGCGACAGTGGAGAAGGCCTTTCACCCAAGCTCTAATTCACGTGGGGTTGATTCACAGATCAGAGGGGATTAGACACGATGGGAGGACAGAGATAGTATTCCTAAGCATGCTCGTGTGGTTTCAGTGTGTGTTAGCGTTGGTCTTTTAAATATGCCCTGCAGCTGGCACACATTTAGATTTTGGCGTTTTGCTTTCCTCAGAGGATTTGAGAGATACAAGATTCACACATTTATATTTTCTAGAAAGAAAGACAGACAAGAAGGAAGAGACACTACCACAGTATAGACAGAAGCGTGCACTGTATTTAAGTCCTAGGAGTAGCTATTGCATAAGTTGTTGTGGTCACACAGCCCTCTTTATTAAGTAGAGAAACAGTTTAAAGAACGCACTGTACACACAAGGTGTGTGTTTGTACACCCATTATTGTCATTCATTTAATTATCTCCTAGGTCTGTTACACAATATTGCATGAGCTTAAGAAACTTATCTAGTTGTGCACAAGTGCATGTTGCCAAGCAAGTACTGGCTTAATCGCAGAGAAAAACAATGAAAGCTGACTGAATGAATGAAAGCTGGAAAAACAGATTTAACATGCCTAACATGTTTTGACAACACTTTATGAACACAGGGCAGAAACCCATTGCCACATCCATTCATTTAAGAAGCATTCAGTCCTACACAGCACAATCTAAACCCACTTCCCTCTAAGAGTCTGGATTTGTCCTACATTAGCAAACATGTATCAATTTATTTTGCTCCTTCCCCAGGCTCTGTTGCACTCTCATGTTTACTTCCTCTTTGGTCTTCTGGTTACAATATGAGAGTCAACTCATAATACTTTTAAATCAAATGTACAACATACCCATACAATCAAAACACAGATAATGGAAGAAAAAAAATTACAAACCTGGGATGTAAAACAAAGAGAAGCTCATGGGAAATGTGCTGCAGTGAATAAAACAGGTGCTAATTTACATACAAGTTTTTAAAATGGTTGGACAGCACTAACAGAGCTACATCAAATATTTTAGAAACATATTTGATGATGGATGTGTTTTAGTTATTAGTGTGGCTAAATTACTGTCTTAGTCATCATTTCATAAGCTATTCTGTTTTGTGAATAATCACTGCGACTTTCAAACAATCACATGAAACAAAAAAAGCTACAAAGCAAAGTCTGCAAAGACCTACTATATTTTGTTCACCCTGCAGCACTGATTTATACATTCAAACAATCCAGACATGAGAACATCTTTGCATCTATGACCATATCAGAATCATAAAAGTATTTAGCTGAACAATCACTGCAAAATCATTGCAGCATACCAAAAATATCACATTTTGGTGATCAGAATCTCAAGGCAACCTTATGGCATGTTTTAAGGAATGTAACAATACTGAAGGCACTGATCTTCATCCCAGTGCCGCTGAGTCACTGTACAGGATTCTTGTACAAGTCCAAAGATGACTGCAGACCAAAGTTAACAGCATTTCAGCAAAAAAGATTAGCAGTTTGTTACAGCTTGCACTGTCTGTGTAACTGATGGCTATAGTGTACAATCACAAATACATTTAAATAAAAAACAGTTCTGTATGTAACAGATGACTTTGCATGTAGCACACAGGCTTTAACAGGTTTCTAGTGTATAAGAAAAAAAATGACTCAAATGATGTTTTCATATAAGGGGCGATGATGAACTTTACTATTGCTCAGTTAAAGCAATGGCATGAGAATATTTACTCTTCGTGTGTGTTTTCTAGGCAATAATGTGGTGATATTTTATGTTGTGATTTATATTTAAAAAACTGTAAGTGTTTTTAATCATGTGAGTATTATTTTCCCCCATCGTTTTTTGGTTTTACTATAAAAAAAATCAGACATTAGTGTTTACTTTTTGCATATTGGCTCATTCAGTGGTTGGACCGGAGCAACTGAAGATCAAAATTCATGTGTGATAAACTGATTAATGAAAGTGTTGTGCAGAATTTGGATGTTTAAGCATTTTGGTTTTTAGCACACTTGAACGATCTTGAATGTTTTACTGTCAGGATTCTGAATCTGAATTTGTCACAATCTTCATTCTATAAGTCTTTGAAAATTGTCATACAATCTTTCATTTGGAAAACTGGACAGTCAATGAGAAACATGTGTGTCAGTGACCTGGTCCATTGTTCTAAAGTTCACTCTTAATAGCCAAACCGAAAGCTGACACCAGGCCAGTACATAAAGGCACCACTGCACTTCTTCCCCCCCTTCCCCTTGGTTTTTTGTTCATTCGGGGTAGACTCATGGTGTCTGAGCTTGGCAGGTATCTGATGGCTGTGTGTGCATCTTGGTGCTGAGGAGAGAATTGATATAAGGCCAAATCCGGTCTGTCTCTGTACCGGAAAATGAGTGCAGGATTCCTTGTGACCTGAGTGAAGAAATAGGAGAACTAATGAGAGGAAAAGCGGGTTGTGGGTACAGTTCTTACATTATCTGGAAGCTGTACCACAAAATGGACAATTTAGAACAGATGCATCAAGTGTATTGACTTTTCTATTAGCTTATTTCCTACACTCCCCACATTTCAACTGAACTGACAATAATTTGAGAGTTGGCCATGTCATGCTAACTGTGACTAATGCAAACTTGACAATGCAGAGATGAAGTAGGGTAATAAGAAGTCACTTATTTCTAGCTCTGTGACCAAACATTCACACACATGCAACTGTAATCTCCAAAAGTTGATTCTGTTCATCTGGACGTAGCGTTTTTAGTGGGAGAAACGTTTCAAGATGTCCAGATGAACAGAATCAACTTTTGGAGATTTACATACCTGGATGATTGAGCATGCATCAAGACATACATGTAATGTTCAAACCCAAGCTGTATTACTTGTATTAAATTATCATACTTTATATTTCCTCTAGAAGCTATTTAAATATGACTATGATTAAACAAATGTCAAAAATAACAAAATATAAAGTAAGATCAAATGAAGTGCAAGTATTTACTGACTTGTACAAATCAATTACGGGTTTTGCCACATCTTTGTAATGTCTCAGTCTGGCCATCAGAGCCTGCGGCTTGTCGTCATCGTGCTGAATCAGTGGCTCTCCTGTGATGTCATCCTTACCCTGAAGAAGGCAATGCAAGGTTACAACAACGCAGCAAAGGCAAACACAACACAAATCAGTGAAATGACATTTGCAAATGGGATTGAAGCACAGTACAATGCACTAATTAGCAAACAACAGTGCATTTGCCTCCGCATGCTGCATTACGTCCACAATATGCAGTCAACATGATACCCATATATTGATCTTAAGGAGCTTACTTTCAGGAATATTATAGTCAACATAAGATAAAAGTATGGCAATCTGATTCCATTGTAATTAGTTCATGCTTACATGCAGTTGTTTTAAGAACATTTTAACCATAAGAAATACTCCGTAAAAACAACAATATCATATTTGTGAATCGCTAATGTGCACTGGAGTCTTCATATCTTCACGTCACACCACTATGAGTCACACAATGTTAAATATTGCATATTTAAGATAATGATAAGTCAGTTATATATAAGATAAGATAGTTGTAATTATGTGCTAACTGGGACTTTGGAAACTTAAAAAAAAACTAAAGAAAACCAATCACAAAGCTGTGGTGGTGGTGGTGGTGGTGGTGGTGCGGGAGTGTGGCAACAATCATCCCCCTCATCTGGTTTCAGCCTTTCATTTTGGCAGGTTTCCACCCTGTAGAAGAAAGGCACTAAATCCCTAACAGCTTAAAAAAACCCCACAATGACACAAAACCCGTCGGGAAGAAACATCCACACAAAAAATAAAAACCTAAATTCCAAACTATTTCAAACTTTGTGGCTATGCTGCCACTTCCAGGCTGCTGACACCTGCACTCGGGGAGGGTTGAAGCCCATGTTGTAGACTCTGCCGCTGGCTGGATGGATCCAGCGGTCGCTCAGTCTCTCCTTGAGAGTCTCATAGGGGATGTTTAGGCTGATAACCAAGTCTAGCTGATACAAATTGTTGAGGGCCAAAGCCTGTCCGAGTGTGCGGGGGAAACCTAGGCACAGTCAGGGAGAGGGAAGGGAAAACATGAGTCATCGAGTGGTCAACCAGGAAAAACCAATGTTACACACTGAGTTAGCTAAAAGACTAAAAAGTGAATGTGCACTTTTGAAGGCATGATCACAGCTCAGTCAATAGCATGAGTAAGAAACAATGTACACGTGAAATATTCTGTTTTACAGTTTCAGATGCTGTTATTTCCTCTTGCTAATATCACCAGCTGGCAGAAGATGTTTACAGTTTTCCTGTGGAATGGCTTGCAGTCATGATATTATATCAGGATTTTGCACTTGTGAATGAATGGGGTGAAAAAACCCCGAAGCTTTCAGTTACACGGCTTTTATCAAGCACCAGCAGAAATGACAAGCCAGCGCCTTTCATTCATGCTGCCAATGCCTGTGTCTAACTGCTGCACCTCCAATCACTATGCTTTCAAACTTCTGATGTTTGCAGACAACATGACCCTTATTGGGGCCATCTCAGGTGGGGATGAGTCTGCCTACAGGGGGGAACTGACAGTCTGACAGCCTGATGTAGAGACAACAACCTGGAACTAAACGGTGTCAAAGCAGTGGAGACAACTGCGGGCTTCAGGAGGGGCTCAGCCCCTATTTTATGCCATGTTTTTGTTATGACACTTGCACATTAAAAATTTGTTTTGGGTGCTTTGATCTTTATCTGGAAACTTCTTCCTTTCTCTTTTTTTACTCAGAAACCACAAGCCAAGAAACCTACGGAACACAAGGAATCGATACAAAGTTTTTCAAGGACGTACAATGGCAGAAGTCAAATCTACAAATGGATTCTGTATTTCTAGTTCTGTTGGCTATGACAATGCACTTTTTTTACAGTTGACCTTAAATGTTACATTACACAGTGTCCCTGGTTTGTACCTTTCCTCTGTGTCCAAGAACTGACAGTTCTCGAACACTCCTGTTCTTTTGTTTGGTTAATAATGCACCGTTACAACTCTAACCACCAGGGTTAGAGCTGCCATGCCAGAGCCCACAAATGAATCACAGAAAAGCACTAAATCAAAGATTGCAACACAGAAAGAGACACAAAATACTGAAGACATGCCGAAGACTGGGAGTCTATAGTGCATGTATGTAGCTAGGTAAATGAAAGCATGACATGAACTTTGAATGGTAAAAACCAAATATCCAGTTGGCACCAGCAACACAGACTATCAAAGGCATGATAGAGGCATGATCGAGGAAATGCAGGCGTGTATGTCTGTGTGTGTGTGTGTGTGTGTGTGTGTGTGTGTGTGTGTGTGTGTGTGTGTGTGTGTGTGTGTGTGTGTGTGTGTGTGTGTGTGTGTGTGTGTGTGTGTGTGTAACCTTGATTTGCTTTCCCTCTTGCTCAATTATTTGTTTAGTGATCATGCTTCAAGGTTTGAATTGGTTTAACACCCACTAGCTTGTTTCGTCAATGTTTTGCATTTCTCTTGATGGCAGTGGCTAATATTAAACCTTGAAAAAGACACGGTAACCTGCAAAGTCAGCGCTTTATTCATGTAACAAGTTCTTCCAAAAGTATGAATATCCTGTATAAAGACTGCTATTAATGACTGACTGATGAAAAGTATGTGATTATTAGCATATGATTAGAATATCATAAAAAAGTGATCTTTTTTTTGGGGGGGGGGGGGGGGGGTGAAAGGTAATGGAACAATGCTATTGCCTGTAAAGGGGAAAGTGTTTTTTACATTTTATTTTACCAGTGAAGCAGGGTACACACACTTGCAAAATCAGTACCTTAAAAGTCTGTGAAGGTTCTTCATCCAGGTCATCAGACCATAAAACTTTATTACTCACACATGTAGAATAGTGAGGAGAGTATTTTTTTAATCCCCTCAGATTTAAATAAAGCCAAAGCATATGACTCTTTGTGGTTAATTTTTGAAAATGCAGAAGTGTGTCTTTGCTTTCTTTCTTCTTTTTTCTCTCTCTAGCTTTCAGTGTCAGGATTTGAGGGGTGGCACCAAGTGGTGGCCAATCAGATTTGAAAGATAGCTGGCAGTTCCTAACACTGCCATGAGGCTGCATCATGAAAACATCCCTCCCAACCTCACTACAAACAATAAAGACAGAGTAGTGGGGCAGGGTGCTATATGTAAGTGTTAATGAAAAAGTAAAGCAAAGAAAAGAAAGAAGCATTCACTGTAACAAAAAACAACCCAGTTCTTCTTACCATCCAGCAGCCAGCTGTGACCGCTCAGCTGTTCCAGTCTGGGCAGCATCAATCTGGTCATCACATGGTCAGGCACCAGCATGCTTCTCTCTACATAGGTCTTCACCAGCAAGCATGCCTCTGATACACAACAGACAGGTGAAAACAGACAACATGTGTCCGTTTGTGATTCCAGATTCTGAAGTTCTTAAACAAAACAGGACAGGGCTTGTTGTGTCAGTGTGGAGGTTTATTTATTTATTTATTTTCCTGAAACATGGCAGCAAGGTTTTCTTAAGGCACATGTGTTTTTACTTAAGCCCTCCATAGTGAACTAAACCTTATTGTCAGTGTGAGCTTGGCACATGCTGGGAATTAAACTGACTGTGCTTTTGTAGCCACAATGAGGAAGTGCAGAGAGACACATGCACGCAAAAACCAAAAAAAAAAGAAAGAAAGACAGAAAGAAAGAAAGAAAGAAAGAAAGAAAGAAAGAAAGAAAGAAAGAAAGAAAGAAAGAAAGAAAGAAAGAAAGAAAGAAACGGTTTTAGGCTGTTTGGAGAAACTGCTGGAGTTAGTGCTCTGGGTGAATTTGACTGAAATCAGATACAGTTGATAGTAACAATAAATGTCTTGCGCGGTGCAGTTTGGATAGAGGGCTAAAAGTTTACAGTGAAACAACTGTGGACACAAACAAATGCGCACAACTTCCTCCTGCAACCTTAGCAGGATTGGTATTTTTGCTATTTTTGCATTCGCGGGAGAAGGGGGGTCGTGAATTTAAGATATGCAGCGAAGAAAATTAAGAGTTGCATCAACTTTTCCCTCTGCGCGCGGTTTCTTCCTGTTTACACCACAGTATTGCCGTTTGGGTTGCTGTGCATATCCTACCTGTTTTTGCCGCTATGCCCTCTCGTAGAAAATGACCACTGGACAGATACTGCAGGCCAAAACTTTGCGCAATCCTCTGGGATATCGTTCCTTTCCCTGATCCCGGTGGACCCATGATAGCAGCTCGGAATAACTTGGCCATATCTTAAAAGCTACTGTGAAAACAAAAATTCTAAGATGCTCAGATGTCACTTCTGCAGGTTGTGCGTCAGAGACAGAGATAGGCTCACCTTTTAATTAAATTCCTCATCAGTTGCAAGCATGAGCAATCAAATAGATCTAAGGTTAGGGCGCTTTAAAAAAAAAAAAAAAAAAAACTCTGCCAATGTAAATTTCAGCCTATCTCTGGAGACTGTGGATCTTTAAGCAGACAGAGCCCACTTTCTGCGCACAGTGGGACTATCCTGCTCTCAGACTCGGATCAAGTCGAAACACCCTTTTTTCTTCAGGCTCTCTTATGGATACGTTACGCTACGCCTTCGTCTTTAAGACTAGCGATTTGTCTGCAAATGAATGAGGGAGTCTCCAGAACGCCCTATTTTACTGCGCACATTCATCCAGAAAAAATGCGGATGAGAGAACGTCGCAGGGTAAACTGGTTACTGTAGTTTTCTTTAAATATACAGCCCACAAACATATGTAGACTAATGGGTCACTCTAAGACAGAGAGGGGAAAGTTTACATTAATTTTATTATTATATTTAACAACGGCATAGAAAAGAAATACTGCTGTTCTATCCATCCATCTATCTGCCAATCTATCATAGCCACGTGTTAAAATAATAATATTTACCTCACGTAGGCGGTACAAATACATCAAAATAAAATAAAATAAAAAAAACAAGGAAAAAAGGAAAAAGATTATTTAAAAAATAAAATAATTATTGTCGGTCTTAAAAAAAATAAAAATAAAAAGTGGGTTTATTTGTATTACACAGTTAATTGCTTCGCAGTGGGAAGGTCACTTTAAACCAATGGTGAGAGTTCTGCTTTAAAATCGTGCTCGTTACCCCGCTAATCATTAAAAGTAGTTGGTTATGCTTGGATTTCACCACTTGTTGACAGCATTTTCAGCCGATCGGAGCCTTTACAACGCCGCTTAATTTCTCACGCTTTCGCACTGCTGGCATGAGGCGCAGAAACAAGCAAACGAGACGCCGTCATTCCGCGAAACATTTGCGCACGGGTGGAATCTAGGGAGTACTTGTTGCGAGCCATACGGCGGAGGCAGCGTCCTGGAGCTGTCAAATACTGCGCACAACCTTGAGTCTTCAGTGGAATAACCAGACTAATCCATCAGACCAGCAGCTCAGAAGATTAACCTTTTTTTTCCTTCCTTTTAATTTTATTCTATTTTATTATTTTTAATTTTTTAGCTTCGGAAAAGTAGTTTTTGTCCGCGAAACCGGAAACCTGATTTTAAAATCACGATCTTTTTTTCTCTCGCTTTTTTTGTCACATGGCTTTGGAGAATTCAATAACAACAAAAAATGGCGACAATCACGTTGCTCTGTGTGGTCTTGCTGCGTCATTAAAAATATTCATGTAAACACGGGGCGTTAAACAGGGGGATTGCAGGTAAGCGAGCTCGTTGTTCGTCACACGTTAAATGCGAGTTGGATGCAATTAAAAAGAAATGATTATATTTAGATTCCACAGCATGCTGATTGTTTTTGCCCAGAAAAGGGGTGTGTGTGCAACGCTGGGCGTTAACGTTTGGCTGCACAATATTCACTGCGAACGTTGCACTTATGTGTAAATATATATATGTGTGTTTTTGCATCAAGTCGCTTTTTCACGTGCATATTTACGCTAGTGAAAACAAGCGTGCATGTTTGCGTGACCTGACGTAAATAACAGTGTTGTTTCTCTTTGGCCAACTTTTAATTTTTTTCTTCTTTGAGGGGAGAAGGCAACGACAAGCTTCGACAGTGTTTATTCCTCTTTAGTTCGCTTTACTGTCTTTACTCCTGGCCTCCCTGCTGCCTTCACTGTTAGTGGGTTATAAGCCATTCCTCGACTATTTACATTAAGGGTTTACGCAATATGGACGCGCTTTCATCACAGGGAATGTTTTTATAGTCACTACCAACAGCAGACGTCGCTCCGAGCCTGACACCGCTGCTCTGTCTAGTTGTTACACATGTTGCTTTGCTGTCCACGTCTGACACGGCCATTTTTATTTATTTTGTATTTATCTATTTATTTTTGGCTATAGTGCCCCTGTGCAGTGGGGCTAATGGAGTTGTTTACATGAAGTACGGAGGGCGGGCAGACGACGAGGAGGAGGAGCAGCTACGGCCAGCGACGCGCCCGGACTGCTCGAGAGGCTTCTCGCGCCGCGCGCGCGGGGGAGGGAGGGGGAAGGGGAGGAACCGGCGAGGAGAATCATAACAAGTCTGACATCACTCGGCCTTGTGCTGGTACGAATAGCCTATGTACAGTAGGCAGTTTGTGTCGAAGAAGTCATGGCGGGAAGGCGGTGAGGGAGTGCAGTGTTGTTGTTTCAAGATGGGAAACGTTAGCTAGCCTTTGTGTGTGGCAAATGGAAACAAAGATGAAAAACCCGAGTGGTTTTGTTTTTTTCATGTGGAACGAGGACTACGACTAACTAAGCGGATCAAACCGCATGCGCAGTCTTGTGCATGATTAATTGCCCCCGCCCCCTTTTCAAGGCAGGTAAAACCCCTGTGAAAAAAAATCGTCTTTCCTTCTTTTCACAGCTTTCCACCGAGGCACCCGTGACTCTCACTGTGCAGCTCTCATACCTGAGCAAGGAAAAAAGGGTGTAGAAACATTATTAGGATATAGCTTAATGCATCGATAAGTGAGGGGCATTAGTTTGATTGTGCAGGTGGTAAAAAACAAAAAAGCCTGAATAAACTGACACACTACTGTAGCATCATCTGGCTCTCAGATGGATTTCATACAGAAGACGCCTGGATGAGGAGGATCCTGTGACTGTAACTGTCTGCAACTTTACACATGGTCCAGATATTTGTTTCTCTTAAACATATAGGTTGTTTTGTTTGCTTTTCCCCCCTCCCTCTGTCTGACTTTATTATTTTACCAGTTTTCTCATGTTTAGAGAGCTGAAGACCATTGGTGTAAAGGACACTTTATAAATATCACATGTTGCGTTACATGGTTGTTAGTGTGTAAATGAAAGGTTATTTCAAGTGATTCATTTGTAAGCAAAAGAAATTTGCAAAACTTGCTTTGCATGAGGAGAAAACGAGCTGCAAAAAATGCAAATGGAATGTTATCTTTGCACCTGCTGACCTACAGCAAGGATTTTATTGGTGGATGACAAAGTGGAGTGAAGTCTTGGACTGCTAGATTTGACAGGCTGCCCTGGTTCAGTTATCACAGTGCTGATGCTGTCCCCATCGAAGGTACAGTACTGTGATAACTGAAGGATGGCTGCCAACTTGACACTAGTGCAGTGGTCAAAGTGGCACATTCGGCTAACGAGGCAGAAGAACCAAAGAGAAGGTGGACAAGTGTGGGTATGTAAACGGCATTTGTTGTGATATGCTGAGTAATAAAGTTTGTAAAGGATGTCCAAGTGTCTGTGTGTGTTTTCATTTCCAAAATAACATCCACAGGTTGAATCTAACAGCACATTTGTAACAGTGTTCAGCACTTCAGCAAAAAGCCACAGAGCCAAAATCTGTAGTTTAGGATCGTCCTCGCTGAGTTATTTTCCCCAGCAGTACAATATTTATAATCTATCTCAACTTTTCAAAGGTCAGTAAATATTTAATCTTTATATCTAACAACACAAAAGCAGTTGAGTTCAGATGGATGATTTTGGTTCTTTATAGGTTTTTTATCTCTTGCGTGAGAGCCCACTGAACATTATTATCAAATATTGAAAAGCACGTTAGATAAGAATGCAAGCATCGTTGACCCAAACCAACTTCATTTGTATTTTGTTTAGTTCTTTTATTTTTTAACCATTTGTGGCCCTTGTTCGTCATTGGCAGAATCAGCTCTGTTTTTTCTCATTGTTCTTCTGGGACAAAAGTAAACGTAATCTTTACTTTTGAAGAAAAGAAACATTTACAAAAATCAGAGGGCAGAACCATCCCAGGCATGACGCAGTGAATTCCTTAGAAGCAAACAGACGCATTGTACTTACTTAACACACCCAACACAAATGAATCCTGCAGTTTAGCCTTCTTCTGGAATTCATAAGCACAAACTCAGTTTATGGAGGTTCTCCTAACTATGACCATAAAGGTCTAATAAGCATTTAAAACACTGGAAGCATGAATGCCTCATATTCACCACCTTAAATATGAACGAGCTTTGCATTGCTCGATCATTTGAGAGTGATTAAAAATAACTGCTCAAGTAGAAGAAGCTGTATTTGGTCCCGATCTGGAAACGCTGGTGGCAACTAGTTTCACATTGCTGCCAACAGGGGTCGCTACAGATCCATTATTAGTAGTCGTATTACTAGTATTATTATAGCGCTTTGTGGTGTGGTTGAAGCAGAAGCACACAAATGTTTCTGTGTTGTGTAATCCGTTTGTGAACCCTTATAAAGTAAAGAACTGCTGCTGAATTCCTCTGGACTAAAGCCGGGTTCACTTCTAGTGACTCATGGAAGACGTGAAATGACATGAAAGTGTGGGGTTTTGTTGTTGTTTTGTTTTTGCTCAGTCATCCAGTTTTGCTAATAGAGGGAGACTACTCCTTCCTTCCATTATACTGCGTGAATAACAACACAACGGCTTTGAGCGAGCATCCATTTTAGTACGAACTACCGAGTTGTTGTTTTGGTGACTCAGTTTGCGCACAGTTGCGCTGTAATCTGCGATCTATCGATGCCAGTTCGCTCCAAAAAATGAATCGCACTTCTTTTTTTTTCGGAACGTACTATTTTGAATAATGCAAGCACTGTTTGAGTCATGTCTGATAAACCGCGGGGTCACTCTGCACCTGTCCTTCGTATGTAAAGGGTACATGCTGCCGCTGAAGCTGCGGAAAGCCCCTGAAGAGTCATGATACTTATTTTGTTTTTCTCTCACGTTAACCTCAATCTGCTAAATCCCGCCTCGAGTCGCGTGTTTTTCTCACTCGGAGCTATACGTGCTGCATTGTGGCAAGGCTGTGTTTTGATAACAAAATACGCAACAACGAAAAAACCAAAACAAAAAAAACATTTAAAGTCGCTTTCGAGACGAGGACAGCGTCTTCCCATGACCCTCCACCATGAGGGAATTTCTCCTCATACTTCCTTTAATGTGTGGCAGTAATTGCGCTTGCTTGGATGTGCCGAGGGAATTCCCTCCCCTTCATATGAGCCACATACTTTAAAAAAGACGTCTTTCAGGAGCTTTCCTTTCTCCCTTTGTTGTTGCAGGAAGAAATGCTTTTCTTCTTCTTCTTTCTTCTTTTTATCAACTCTGATCCCCATCTCAGACAGTGTTGCATCAGTAGTTCAGGTAACTCACAGCTGATAACTGCTGCTGTGAAGCCAACTCTCACAGTTTCATTAATGTGAGAGGAAAAGGTCGAGATAAGCCTACTTTGGCTACGCTTTCTGCTGCTGCATTTTTAGCATTCATGTGCACTAGAGCAACATTTGATGTCCTGTAAATGCAATTGCACAGTGGCAGAGAAAAGGACATTAAAGAAACTGATGGACATTATGGACAATGCTGGGCATCCTCTGCACACGGCCATAAACAATCAGAAGAGTCTGTTCAGTGACAGGTTGCTTCTCCCCAAGACAAGAACGAACAGACTTAAAAACTCCTTTGTCCCACACGCCATCAGACTGTTTAACTCCTCTCTGGAGGGGAGAGGGAGGGGAAACAGGAGGACAAAGGAGGGGGGAACAACTAAGCTGTAGTGCCTCTTCACCTCACTGTACAATACCTTGTGCAATACTTTTTGTAAATAGTCAACAGTGCAATAGACTCAATACTTGAAATGTGCAATTCACTTGTATTTTTATTTTTTATTCCTATTTATTCTATTTATCCCCTTTGTATATTTTATTTATATTTGTCTCTGTATTTATATGTGTGTGTGTGTGTGTGTGTGTGTGTGTGTGTGTGTGTGTGTGTGTGTGTGTGTGTGTGTGTGTGTGTGTGTGTGTGTGTGTATATATATAACAGTTCTGTAACTGTAACTTCGGTCGTTGCTGTGCTTTTTTTGGAAGTCGAATTTCCCAGAGGAACCCACCCGAGGGATTAATAAAGTTCTATCTTATCTTATCTCTTATTCTAGCCACACAAGTGGAGCTTTGTGCTGTGAATAAACCATAAAAATATGTCTCCATAGGACAAACTATATCATTACTCGCTTAAACTCTCCTTATAGCTGCAAATGCATTTCTACATTTGTGTTTGTGAGTTCTAAACCCATTATAAATGCTACACAGAGGGGCTTAAAGTCAGTGTCTGTGTTTACAGGGACACTCGTGACAGTGCAGTTTAAAAATTCTGAAACACATATCAGTATCTGCACACAATCACCCAGCATTGCTGTTTGATCCTTTGTCTGCACTCAGCAGGGAAACTCCATTTTTCTCTGAGCGCTGATATCACCCAGAGACGATGACTCGCTGATTCTTAGCTCTAAGAAGACAGTTAGTCACACATTTCTGCACACTTCCTGGATTCTGTACCTTCCAAGGAAGCCTTTCTCACTAGTTACAATTGTAGGACACATGATTTTAGATGTAAACCATGTTTGAGTTGCTCTTTGTGTAATCACAGAGCTGGTGTACATGCCGGCTGCCAGTCAGATGATTGCAGCTACACCTGAAGGAAAACAGATAAGGGGAAGTGCTTGCAAAGGGAATGAAGTGACATCCATAGCTTGCAGGTATTTCTTTGGTATGGGAATGCACAGACAGAGAGGCTGTGAACAAACCACAATCAAAAGAACACAGCATTCGGCCCCTTGGTGTTAGTTACAAGAAAAAACTGGGATATTAACGCATGCAATATTCTGGAAACACAATCTGAAAATAGCGGTCTAGAAGAAAGTGCCACCTACAGAAAGGCAAAGATTGAATGATAAGCCTCGCCGTCTGTACCACAGCAGTTGGTGAACTTGTACTTTACATAGCTTACTGTACATCTCAGCTTTTCTGCTGAAGTCAGGATGTTCTCCAGTGCTCACATCAAGTTTCAGCTAAAGGTGACTAAACTCAAATATAGCTAATCACAAGCAATGCAGACGAGAAATCTGGCAATATGAGTAGCAGGAGTGATGGAAACTAAGCCTCTGACACATGCACTGAAAGTGGGCTTTACAGTGAAATGAATGAATTCAAGAGATCAGTGATTCTCAGAACGCCAAGCTTTTGGTTTTCTTTTTTCTATTTTCTTTGTTGTTATTGAGGGATTTAACTCTAAAATGAACACTGAGTGCTCATCATGGACCTTGAATCCAGGACTCAGTGAAGGGGATTGGGGCAGTCTCCTTATTGTGTTCTTAAGGGTTTTTATTATTATTATTATAGTGTCATTTATAGTATTTAAGTTCAGAGTTGAACTGAGAATATTAAGGGGGTATAATAAAGTATTTTTGAGCAAAGTGTCATCAACTGAGTTATGAAATCAAAAACATCAGTGTTGATACACTTCTATTAATTCTCCTCCTCTTTGCCGTCCTCCTCCTCCTCCTCCTCCTTCTTCTTTCAGCTGTTCCTGTAATGGCTGCCACAGCAGATTGTCTGTCTCCATCTTAGCCTTCATCCTTTTATCACACCAACTGTTTGCATGTCCTCCTTCCATGTACATCCACGAATCTTCTCTGTGATGCCCTTTTCTTTAACTCCTGCCTGGCAAATCAATCTTCTCCACACCCCCAAATCATCTCAACCTTGCCTCTCTAACATCCTTATAATGTATTAATTTCTTATCCTGTCCATCCTGCTCACTCTGGGTAAAAATTTTAACATCTTCATCATTGCCACTGCCTCCAATCATTACATCACTGCAGGGTCCCACAACCATCTTGTAAACCTTCCTTTTTTTTCTCTAGCTGCTATCCTTCTTTTTACATATCACCCAACACTCATCTCCACTGGCTTCACCTCTCTTGTGCACTCTGTTCCTTTGAATGAATAAATAAATAAATAAATAAATAAATAAATAAATAAATAAATAAATAAATTTTTATTTATATAGCACCTTTCAAGACAGAATCACAAAGTGCTTCACATAAGATTACAAGTCATAAAAAGATTTAAAAAGAGAAAATAAAACAGGCATAAAATTAACCAAAAGCAGTTTTAAAAAGGTAAGTTTTGAGTTGTTTTTTAAAAACAGCTACTGAGTCCACAGTTCTTAATGCTTGGGAGAGAGAGTTCCACAGTCTAGGGGCCACAGTGGCAAAAGCTCTATCACCCTTAGTCCTCCTCTTAGTGTTTTTTATAGCAAGTAAGCCCTGATCAGATGACCTCAAAGACCTGCTAGGGACATAGGGCTGTAGCAGATCAAAGATGTAGGCAGGTGCAGTCCGTGCACAGCTCTGTAGGTCAAGACCAGGATCTTAAAATCAACTCTAAATTTAACAGGAAGCCAGTGTAACTGAGATAATAACGGTGTCACAATGGTCAACCTCAGTTATTTAATCTTATCCACCTTCACTTACACCACATCATGCATTTTCACTGTTACACCTGTCTCCTTCTCATTCACTACATTTCACAAGTAAATACTTTATGTATTTACTCTGCTTCTATTTGTACTTTAGCGCCATTACGTGCTTTTGTAGTAACTTAGATTTTTGTTTCATTAGAGACCAGTCAGAGTTTTTCGAGAAAAAAACACACTGTTGAATATCAAACCAGCGTTTTGATTGGCCCCTTAAAGGTGTGTCTCAGCTAAATGACCATTTTGGGGAATAATTAGTTAAAAGTCTACCTTATTATTTTTTTAAAAAAAGTGTGTGTGTGTGTGTGTGTAGGGGGTGGGCACAGCTTCAGCTAGTTAGCTAGCTAGTTAGTTGTAGGTAGTTCCATCTGCTCTAATTGCTGGAGCACAGCAGTTACAAGTGATGAATAATGCGTTTGAATACTTTAATATAATTCCCAATCTTTCTTTTTTATATAAATCTTTGCTCATTCACTTAACCTATAAGAAGCTTTAAACGCATGGCTTGTAATGGACTAATTTTACAGTGTTGTATTGGTTCTTAGATGGAGAATCTAAATGCGTCTTCCATAGTTGTAAGCGGATAAGAAAGAGGATGAGTGAAAGCTGGGTTTTACTTTTGCATAGTCACTTACATTACTGACATTCCTTGGCATTTTTGCATCGAAGATATTAAATGCAGTTAATAAATACATCAGTTCATTGTTTAATTTTACTTGAGTTTTTTTTTCTTTCTGTATCATCATCATCATCACGTCGTTTAAGCTAAATCTGCGGCTGTAAGTAACCCACAATGCTCAGAAAGTGTGAATAACAGTTTAATGTATGTTTATCGCCGCTCAAGGACTTGTGTCGTCATCTCCAGTGAAAGGTCTCACAGCCAATCAGCTGCCGGCTTTTACCGCCAGCCACTGCGTCGTTTTCGGGAAGGGGACGTTTCTTGTCAGGAAGGTTAGAGCTAGAGTCGAGGAAGGCTGTTTTCTCCACCGCCAGAAAATACGGTATACTAACGGGGGAAAACTGTGGAATTAACTTCGCACCGCTGTTCTTTGGGATATTTATACTTTTTTGGGACGTTTTGGAATTAATATACAACATCTGATACTCACGAAGCTTTTAGAGAAAGCGCACCGACTTGGTCGACGCGTCTAATGTGCAAAACGAAACGGAAGTAACTTGCCAGCTGTCTGGCCAAGCTTGGTAGGTGAGTAAATAACCGTTTATTAAATATTTCCGTCGAACACAGAGCACGTCTTCTGGTCTGTTAAACACATCCTGTCGTTTATCATCATTCTCCGATGCTGCCAAGAGTAAAAATGTTGGCGTTGGGCTTTTCTTTGGCAATCTAAGTTCACTTACTAGCTAGCATGCTCACGTTAACCAACGTCAATGCACTTGATAGGAATGGCACCGCCTCCATTGTCCCTGTCACAATACAGGAAGATGGGTTAAACTATAATTATATTATTTAAACAATACAGAAGTACGGTGAAGGATAAGTAGGCTTAAGGAAAGTGAGGACGAATTATTAGCATATGTATTACACAATTTATGTAATCCGATTTACCGTAATATACAAAAAGAGTCCATTATGTTCCATTAAACATTTAACAACATGTCAAGGAAAATCGTGGATTAGATTGACATGGATACTCTGTGTTTATGATTGTTATAAAGGATTTGGTAATAATGGTTAATCTCAGGATTTGTATCTGACAAAGTGGACCCAGAGGTGACTAACACAGAAAAGGCAGAATTACATAAAATGATTGGCTTCGGCATTTTTATGAATTGTATTCATTAGAAGAGAACAAACACATGTGGGATTAATTTTGTATCCTCCACATGAAATTAGTACACTACAGTCGACTGATCAGTTTATAAATCAAATCTACACTTTTTTTTTTAAAAGACGTTTCTTTTCTTTCTTTTTTTTATAGCAAAATGACAAAGCCACTAGTTTCATCTTTTCAAATGTGATTATTTCTGTTTTCCTGTTTGTGATTTATGCTACTGCCGTTGTTTTGTTGTTGTTGTTTTTTTCATTGTTGTAGACAAGACATTTAGCTTGGATTCTGGGAACTCGTGATGGGTCTTTCCCACGATTTTTGACGTTTTGTATAACCCACACAGTAGACCAGACAATTAACTGACGCAGAAGCCTTTGGTCCAGTGATAGTAAGTGAAAATAAACTCCTGTTTCAGGCTGGAAATGTCACATTAAGTAAAATAAAGCCACGCAGTGAAAGGTAAGTGGCTTTGAGGCTGACAGAGGTGGGCACATGTTTTTTTTTTTTTTATCCACAGCACACAAAAAAACACATAACCAAAGAGGCATGTTGAACATTAATTAGAATATAGTTCCTAGAGCTTTTCCCCAGCTGTACTTTTGGTCGAAAATTTATTGATCAGATTGAACAAGCAGCAGATTTATCTGCAATGATAACCAAAAATGATGAATAGATTAGTGTAATTCAAAAATATTATTGATGACATTTTTTAATGTGCATACATATGGAAACGTGATCACAGTTGAACTTTACTTTGATATTGTTGATCTCGGTATGCCCACCTTTTGGTATTCACCCTGATATTTGACATCAAAGAGAAAGTTATGATGACTTTTTCTCCTGATAGCTAAGTGGCACTTTTGATGGTAATGCTTGACCATATTTGAGTTTCTCTGTATTGTTATTTAAGTGAGACACTTATGTAACACATTATTGATACCTAATTAAAAATTGTTACAAAATGGTCCTTCCTTTTTTTTCTTTTTGTTTTAAGTTTAGTTTCACTCATTACCTACTTCTTTTCTGTCTTATTATTAGTTTCTTCTGAAATCTTAAGTGCAGGTACTGTATGGTAAAGATTTAATTCTATTAATTCCATACTGATAAATGTTTAAAAATGTGGTCTGGAATGTATTTTTTTCACCTTCTAAACTACATAACATAGGATTCAAAAATAATAACTAACCTATAATAAAAACAAAGTCTGTATCCCTTGCCATCCAATCACTTCGTCATGCTTCCATAAGTTAACAGAAAATAAAACAGAGCCAGGTTAATGAACAGTCTATGAAAATACTTTTATCTTTTGACTCATTGTGTTGTGGCTTAGACACAAGTCATATGATTATGACAAAAGTAACGGATTGAATGTGAATCATCTGAAACAGAAAGTAAAATTTAAGTCTTTCGTAGAATTGGGCACCACTTAAATGATCTTTTAATTGCTTGACTTTCCTTAGACCCTTATAATGGATTAATACTGCTGTCAGAACCCAGTACTTCTTGGTCTTACAGCATTAATAATTAAACTGTAATTGAGCTATAGCTAAAAGTTGTTGATCAGTAGACCAATTATTTGTTAACTGATTAATCATTTGAGCTGATTATAAACCCATAATGAAATGGGTGAGGAGCTAAAAAGGATTTTTTTTAACTGACAGGATAAACATAGGGGATCCCCAAAATAAGATGGATATTATTATCATTATTTTGAATTATGAAGCAAAGCTACTTTGTAGAGCCAACTGTAAACTGCAAATGAGCTGAATAGGTTCCCTTTAAAAAACTTGTCTTGGGCACCGAATGTACTTGACATTTGAATAGAATTCAACTGAAAAAGAAAGAAAAGGTATTGAGATGGTGAGAGAAACCACATCATCCGGTGGGGTGTGAGGCCCAGACTAGGGAAGGCAATTGTGTGGCCTGTGTACTCAGTCACAGGTAGGACCATTTGACTTCCTTTAGTTTGATTCTGATATAATAGGTTGATTCCAGCAGTCTACTGGCAAGCACTGGTTTACAAAATTTGTCCCATGAAGGACTTTGGATTTTGGTCTTTGCAAACACTGACAATGTAGGCTATGCTCTTATTTGCACGTGTAGCACTGGAGCTCCATCTGATAATCCAAGTAACATTTTAATTGCACTCCATAAAACTCATAAACACCTGTGCTTGCTTGAATGCAGCTATAGTACATGTATGCAACAGTAGAATGTCATAGGGGGGGGAAAAAAGCTCTTTTTTTCCATTTTCACTTTCTTGATATTCACATGAATTTGTTCCCATGGTGCTTTTAATCCATATTTAAATCCATTTTAAATCAGACAGTCTTAGTTTTCAGTAGTTAGGGAAAAGTGACCAGTGATTTCATCATTTTGGATTCATTGTGGATGGTTAATGCATGAACTGTAAGTTATACAGTAATGTAAAGTGTGCATTTAGCGCCCTATGCTGCCTAAGTGATCCACACAACATTTCAAATGTAATTGAGTTTATAGGAACGTAAGTAAAAACATGTCTAGCCTGTATAATAGTCTGTATTATGTTGACCTGTGTGGACATATCACAGACATAAGGATGTCGGTGGGAAATGTGTTTTTCGTTATACAACATATACTTGGGGAAATCAGGAAATGGTTTCGTCCCATAGTTTGTCCACCTCCAACTCTGTTGTTCGTAATACTTTGAGCACAGGTAGCAAAGTATGCATCACATGCTGAGCATGTCTTGACATTAACTTTTCTAACAAATATCTTAACTACATTGCCTTATCATTTTCCACATTCAACAGAACTCGTCAATACCTGATACAACGTGAATAGAACTCACTTCTCCAATAGAATAAGAACCTGAATTGCAGTTAGAGGAGTCCCGTCAAGCACTTTGCAGATATATTGCTAGTGGTTTTCACACATGAATCATATCAGGGCATTGCTCAAAGTATTCCTTTCTCAGTGTAGTGAACAATATAGTTTCCTTTAAATGTGTTACTATTAGAAATGCTGGAAAAAAAGAACTGTTAATTACTTTATTGTTACACTTGGACACACGCGCAATTGGACTTTGTATTTGGGTTGGGAGTTGGGAGGTTAATGGCAGTTTAATGGGATTGGTTTTGACTTTTGCATTGTCACACATAGATGGATAATGTTGAGAAAGGTTAGGGCTACAGTGCTTGTGTCAAGTATGACTCCTGTCTGCAGAACATCACAGGGGAACATTAACGACAAGGCTGGTGGTGACTAATACATCCACTGTTGCAGCTTTAAGGCAACACATTCTGTCTTTTTTTTTTCTATGAAAATGTGGGCACAAGTAGAGGCATTCTTTGTTCTGACTTTTGTGAAGACTTTTAATTTTAACTACACCTCAGAAAATTCAGCTTTTACTGTCAGACAATCGTAACATCATAAACTCTTCCAAGGTCTTGTTTTGTTCAGTGAAAAAAAAATGCTTCAGATATAATGTAGACGTGAAGTTACCGAGGGAACCAGCGCTTAACAATTTGTTTTTTCAACTGCTGTGGAAAGTAGTGGCGTAATCATTGCAAAAGCCTCATCGAACTGGTGTCACAAGTTTGCTGCCATGTCATTTGTGTTTGCTTTATGATAAACTTCATGATAAACTGTGTTTATCATTAGGATGAACTTTGTTTGTTGTAAAATGTATTTCTCATAGATACATCTTATGCATTTTTACATTTTAATATGAAACAAAAAAGGGATAGTGACTTTCTAAAGTACTGATGATAACTGAAGTAATAATAATAATAATAATAATGGATTGCATATATATAGCGCTTTTCTAGGCACCCAAAGCGCTTTACAGTTCCACTATTCATTCACTCTCACATTCACACACTCAGTGCTCAGAGGAACACTGCCTGAGTTACAAATAAAAAGAATGAGTCATTGAAATTCTCTTCTTAAGAAACTCAGCTGTAACAGTGATGAAAAGTGATGAGAAATTATAAGTGCTAGATGAAAGCTGGTGTAGGGGAAACAAGCTTAATGCGGGGGATATGGCATTGAGTGGAATTATTAAACACCACCACCAATAATAATAACAGTAATATATACGGATATGAGCTTGATAGGGATATATAGCGTTAGGAGGTCAGCATTATGAAGCGTAGCCCTAGAATGATTAATAAATGGAAGTTTTTCTCTTTTAAGTAGCTAAAAGAAACTTTAGAAGGGAAATTTTCTCTAAATAGAGGCTACAAAGAGACTGAGACGTAAATAGATAAACAAACGCAATTAAATGTTAAATATTTATTTTTAATGCTACAATAAAAAAAACAAAGAAATATGATTAACGAATGACTCTGAAACGAGAGCATGCAGGGAAAAATGTGCAGCATAGTTGATAAATGCAGCAATACAGTGAATTTTTAATTGTATCAATACAGAAAACTGAGTTAACTGAGAACAAGGCTAGTTATGGTACTGCTGTGTGCCTAAGCTGGGTGCTGAGTTGTGGTGAGGTGGGATTGCTGGAATGTCAGCTTCTTGCAGGATGTTGATATCTCTCGGTAAACAAAAAACTCAAAGTTGCTCAAGCTCATCATGGCGTATACGTGAAGTATTGGCAGCAAATTCCAGAAACCAAATATTATTTTGTGCTTTGCTCCTGATGACCTTTTTGTTCTTAATTTGTCAAGTGAGGCTTAATTCAGTCTTTAAGGTTAAATTCAAGTTTGTCTTTTTTTCCAATAATCGTTGCTCCCGTGCCTGGGCTTTTATGCAATATTTTATTTAGAAGTGTGTTGTATTCCATGCTGAATAATAGTTAATTGTTTTGTTAATTGTGTATGTTGAGTAGGGCTGAACGATATATCGCATTTGCGATAATATCGCGACATGATCAAGTGCAATTTTCTAACCGCAAAGGCTGCGATTATACTCTGGACATGTCCAAATTCATGGGCTGCATCCTCCTGAGGCCGCATTTGTAGACCGATTACGTCACAGCGACGCGCCGAAGGCTGTCCAAATTACTACCATATCCCAGAATTCATAGCGCGGCCCAGCCAAACTCCAGTTTCCAGCAATGGCGGCCGCTACTAAGTTTTAAAATTACTCATACTAATCTTTCAGGGTCACAAAATAAACTTTTAACATATTTTCAGGCGAGAAAGTAGTTGTGTAAACATCAAATATCTGCTCGGTTTATCAAGATATCCCATATTTGCAAAAGTGCTTCGACGTTTTCAGAGGCGTCTGCTACCCACCAGCTCGACAGCTCGAGGGTTACTGATGCGGCCGAGAACGGCACAACTCCCGGCACATCATTTTCAGATCACCGCGGAGTTTCGCTGCTCGGGTTAAACGTAATATATAAGTCACTTAGACAACCTAAAAATGTTATTGTTGGGCTTTTTTCAGTGTTTTGTTTGTTCGTGAGTAAATCGGTTTGGCTGAGATTAAAGTTATTAGATTAGATAAAATAAAACTTTATTAATCCCCCGGTGGGTTCCTCCTTGGTTTTCACACAGCTGACTAAACGTCAAACAGAAAACTTATTAAACAGAAGTATGAGACAGTCGAGAATTTACACCAGTGTCTGGTTATATTTTAGATAGCAAGAAGCAGACGGCCGAGTTTATTAAACTCCACCGAGACAGCGGTGACGCTAATCAGAACTAGACCGTCCAATTTCACGCCTTTAAACTTTAAAGGCGTGTTTGTGTGTGTGTTTATACAATTGCTATTATGTTTGCACTTTATGTGTAATGTTACTGACTGCAGAGATCAGTAAGATGTGTGTATTTTTTATTTATTAGTTTTATTTATTTAATATTATTTTTTAATTGAATGACTGTCTAGTAGTTCACAGATGTCGAAAAACTGAGTGTGGTAAAGCCACTGATTTTGTTTATGTATATTTCTGCAATCTGCACATTGTACTGACTTTCATTTTAATGTTTACACCAGGGTTCCTTGTCAGCACTTTATGCTCAGATGTTTGTAAGCTAAAAATAAACTATTGTGTATGTTCAAATATACTGTTGTGATTGAAGAAGTTAAATAAAAATGTCAGTCATCAATTCATGCATCACCTCATGTCATCATAACAGAGGTCTGTCTTCCAGGAAAGAACAGTTTAAAATTAATGTAATATAGTATTGGCCATACTATATGATGTATTGCTTGTCTTTGTTTAATAATACAGAAGACAAAGACCTTAAAAAATAATCGCATATCGCATCGCAATCGCAATATTGGGGCAAAAAATCGCAATTAGATTATTTTCCATAATCGTTCAGCCCTAATGTTGAGAGCAGAAGTTCTTGTGGTGAAAAACTGACAATCAGAATACTTTAATAATCACTGAGGAAATTATGTAGACAAACAGTCTAAGTACTAAGTAAAGGACAAAGAAATAAATAAGAAAAAAGTGCAAGTAAAGAGAAAAAGCAGGAGCAACTGAAACAGGCTGCATGCTGGTTGATGTATGTGCACTTGACTCAAGCATTGCATGGTTAAAGCCCTTCCCCACTTGCTGTACGGGAATCTGCTAGAAAGTGCTGTGATTTCAAATCTCGTGGCTCTCTGGGGTCTTAAAACACATACTCTCTTGGTTTGTTGGTCTGCTTCTGTAGTGAGAACGTGTTGTCCTGTTGGAAGATGTGAAGAACATCCAGGCCACCTGGGTTGGCTGGAAGACTGTTTACTTAGCCTAGCAGGGTGAAGGACACTGTCTCAGCTGAACTCTGGACACGCACACACATACATATACACTGATATGCACACACTCATCCCCCTCTCTTTCCAAACGCCTTCGACGCTTATTCCCTTCCAATGCTGACGGTGGATCAAGGAGACCAGCGCACAGGCTGCAGGCCCGGATGTACTGTCTAAATCGGCTGTCTCTCACCCTTTACCCACCCCTGTTGCTTGTCATGTGTTTCTTTGGCGTATTTAGAGTTTTTTTTTCATGTGCAGAGGTGTTTTTTTCTGTTCTCAAACTGATCTCCCTGTTGAAGCTCAGTCTGGGGGGAGTTATTTTTTTTCTCCTTATCTTTCCTCATGTGGTGCATTTTCCATTGTTATACCTCTGTGACCTGTCTTCCCCATGTGATGTTTGTGTAATGTATGTATGGTCAGAAGGGTAAGTCGGCGCTGGCAAAGGTCGGCAGCCTTAACCCAATTTCCTTCGGGGTCAACCTTCAGGATCAATAAAGTTTTATTGAATTGAATTGAATTGAATTGAACATGTCATAGTAGTGGTTCTCCTGGGCTCTGCCAACATTAAATAATCTATATAGCACGTAGACCATGTTGTTCAAAAAAAGAATTGGTGAAAATGTGACACTTTACATTTTAAATCCTAAACCTAACCTGTTCTGTTCAGCACATCTTATTATGATAGGCATGATTTCAACAAGGTGCTAGAAAAATTCCTCAGAGTTGTTTGTTCTTATTGACATGATTGCATCACTCCGCTATTGCAGAACAGTTGATTGCAAATCTTCCGTTCCACCACATCCCAAAAATGCTCTATTGGGTTGAGACCTACTAGTAGCTGTGAATGGCATTTGTGTACAGTGATCTCATTTTCATGTTTGGGAAATCTAAATGAAATGCATACATGGTGGTATATACAGGGATGGACAGCAGCAATACTCAGGTAGACTGTGGTATTTGAACAACGGTCAGTTAGTAATAATGACCCCTAAGTGCACTAAGAAAAGAAAATCCCCCACACCACCACTAGCAGCAGCAGCAGCCTGAATCTTTGGTTTAAGGCAGAACGGAAGGTTTTCCAAATTATGACCCAACCATCTGGAAGTTGCAGGACAAATAAAGGCTCACAAGACCAGACAGCATTTTTCCAATTTCCTATTGTCCAAGTTTGGTGAGCCCTGTGAATTGTAGCCTCAGTTTCCTGTTCTGAGCTTACAGGAGTGGTGCCCATTATGGTCTTCTGCTGCTTTAGCCTGCCAGCTTCAAGGTTTCACATGTTGCTCTTCAAAGTATGCTCTTTTACATACCTTGGTTGTAACACGTTTTTATTTTAGTTACCGTTGCCTTCCCATCAAATCGAAGCAGTCTGGCCAATCAACACTGACAACTACAAGACACTTCTGCAGAACTGCCACTCAATGGATATTTTTTCTGTAAACCATAGACATGGTTCTGTTGAATATAAGTAATTGTCAGCCCAGCCTATGTGATATAAACATCCATGCCACTTAAGTCACCTTTTTTCACTTTGAACTTGAGCGGTTTGTCTTGACTGGCTGACTTTAAGACCAGGTTGCTGTTGTGTTCAATAACGTTATATAATTACTTATGCTGTAATGGGAATGACTGTTAAGTAACTGCAAAGTTAGTTCTTGTGGTGCTCTCAAGCTTATAATGATTTTATTTAGTAATTAGTTTAAGATAGTGAACTTCCTTTAAGGCAATACAACTAAGTAAGAAGAACTAAAGTTTGAAAAGCTGTGACCATTAGTAGAATATTGAATATAATTGAAGTTTTCAATGAGTTATCATGTGACTATGGTCACAATGTTATAGCATTAGAGCTGCCAGAGAACAAAAACTGTATATTAAAATATGTACAGAGTAACACATTACAAAATAACTAAAATATTAATTAGATTAAATATTATAGTTTGAATATGTGATCCCTGACAGTGGCAGAGGATGCAAAATATCTGTTCCTCAACTAGAAACAGGAAATAATCATTAGGAACCTGTGGTACATGAAGCTTGTATGAGTTGCCTGTTCTTCATTCTGTCAGCACAGTAAATTTTCACAGTTTTCCTCTCCACAGACCAAAATTTTAAGAATTTCCAAATGTGATTCTAACATTTCCACTTCCTACCCCTACCCCCTTTTTTCTGTTTTTTTTTTTTTTTTTTTTTTTTAATTTCACTTCTTTAGGGTCTGAATGCCAACTTTGTACGTGATGGAGTTGGGCAGGCAACTCTGTTTGAAGATGAGGAAACCTAGGAAACCCCAGACTTCTTCCTCACCTGCTTCCATTAAAGGCCTGGAAATCCACTTTTACAGACTTGACATTGACCCACTGAAATACCCAAAAGGCCACTACACTGCTGAGAACCTCTGCGTGGACGCTGCCAAGAAATGCTGTAAGTGGCTGACTTGTTTACAGAATTGTCATTTGCCAGTTCTTTGATTTAATCTTTTCCTGTTGCAGTAATTAAGAGTGTATTTTCCTTTTTTCTCTGTAACTGAATATAGTATATAGTAAAATGGGTTATCCAGATTCAAAAGACAAAAGCATAAAGTTATTAATAATGATTAGCTTTAATCTTATACCTATTGCGTGCAATCTTACATATGCTGACTGTCAAGTTTTAGATTTTGTCAAAATCAGAAAAGTATATTAAGCAAAAGTACACTTCTTTTTGTCTCTGTTTAAAAATAATAACAATAATAATGGATTGCATTTATATAGCGCTTTTCTAGGCAGCCAAAGCGCTTTACAATTCCACTATTCATTCACTCTCACATTCACACACTGGTGGAGGCAGCTACAGTTGTAGCCACAGCTGCCCTGGGGCAGACTGACAGAAGCGAGGCTGCCATATTGTGCCATCGGCCCCTCTGGCCATCACCAGTAGGCGGTAGGGTAAAGTGTCTTGCCCAAGGACACAACGACCAGGACAGAAAGAGCTGGGGATCGAACCGGCAACCTTCCGGTTACAGATGAGCTTCCCAACCCCCTGAACCACAGTTGTGGAACCAGATTATATTCGTTGTCTCTTAAACAGTCTCATTGCCTTTACATGTATGCACATTTATTTCTCTAACTAAACAATAATACTGTTAGCTGCCTAGCTTCCATTGTCACAATGGTGGGATTTCAAACTTGATACTGAGAACCAGGAACATACATGATACTTTATGGAACTTTGGTATTGAAAGGTACCAGAAGCTTCAGTTTTGGTGACATCCAGACAAATGTGAACAATGTTTAAATGTGAGGCTGTAAGAAGGAGTAAGAAAGATATCAATATCATCATTGCAGCTTTTTACCTGCAACAACTCACTTTCACCCAAGTGTGAGGTGAAAGTAAAAACATATGAAACATACGAAATAAAAGCTGTTGTTGCTGCTGTGCAAATGTAGCTCTGTAGTGTGAAATGTCTCCCAACTGCTGTCCTTTTACTGCCAGCTTCCTCCATGCTATGTTAGCACTCTGGCTAACAGCCAGTACTCTGCTGCCGTTGCATGGTGTAGTTAACTAAATAGAACTGAATTGAATAGAAATGCTGTAGATCAGTGCATTGTCTCCAGTATCTTATCCAGCTATTCGGGATCCAACCAGATATCTGATCCAGATATCAGACTGGCACATCCCAAGTCAGAACAACAGATGGACAGAGTGGAGCCTTTTCTACGAGTCATAAAACATTTCATCTTTTGCAACGATATAGTGGTCTATGCTCTCTATGTGTCTGTTTAGAAGCAGATTGTATTCCATATCTCTTAAACACTCTCTTTAAACAGGCTGTAATCCTCTTCCAATGTCATTATTCTAATAGCCTGACTATTGATCCCCCCCCCCCCTCCCCCTCTGGTTTTCTGTCTCTCAGCTATCTCTCCCTTGTGCCATAACCTATTTGCCCTGTACGATGAGCTCACTGGCACTTGGTATCCCCCAAACTACGAGTTCGAGGTCACAGATGAAACCAGTATCAAGTTCCACTATCGCATGAGGTAAGAATGATGTCACGGCAGCAAATGAGCGCTCTGGAGTAGGGATGGGTACCGATATCCGGTGCCATTATGGCACTGGTTCTGACATAAACGGTAGTAACCAGACCGAAAAGCAGCGCACATTTCGGTGCTTGTTTTTTTTTTTCCTGAGATGTCATACACTTTGGATTCTAGCCAATCATTTTACCTTTCCAAGGATAGTAGGCAGGCCCAGGTACGTACGTTCTTTTAGAGCAGAGCTACAGATCAAAAATGACCAAGGTGATGCGGTCAAAAGTCTGGCTGTACTTCACAGCAAAAGATGCAAACTCAGCAGCCTGCAACAAGTGCTTTAAGGTGATACTGTGCAAAGGAGGTAACACCTCAAATCTGATGAAACACCTGGCGACACATAGCGTTTTTTTTTTAAAGCCGAGAAATGCACCGTATTTGATAGCTTGCTACAAAACCTCACACCGAGCACATCTACTGCGGGTGTGGTAAATCTCCATTAGTGAGTTAGTGCGTATCGCCTCGTGCGTGCGGCTGGACGGTGCTTATCATTTTGCAGAAATAAAATAAAACCTAAACGATACCCATCCCTACTCTGGAGTTGAATACTCTAATTTTTTATCATATGTGAATTGTTTCCTGTATTGTATCAGAGGGTGTACATTTCGTGATACCAGAAGAGAATACTGCAAATAAAGTTAAACACTGCCAGGCTTTCTTTGCTTTAGTTGACTTGATAAATCTAAAACCCCAGCAGGAAGCAACGGGTTTCACATTATAAACTTTCTCTGTAAAGCAGCACAATTTGCTTCAGGCTCTGTGCATACTCACATAAAAAGGGGCATTTCATGGGTCATTCATGTTAATTATTTTATTGCTGAAAGTGCACTTGGGGCTATTGTTGGGTTTTTTTTGTTTTGTTTTTTTCGCTAAGGTGATGACTGCACATTAGAACTCTGAACTGGAGACATTTAAAAATGAAATATTATTGCCCCATAACCTGACAAAGAAGATCAAAGGGAAATTATTTTTATTGACTGAACAGGTATTCTTAGCATGTGTTCTGTATTATGCAATGCAACACAGTTTGTAATTAATTCTATGGTTCTATTAAGGTACAGCTTAACAGTTTTCACATATAAAACATATTTCCCCTATAGCGACTCGACTGTATTTAGAACATGCCGTAAATGAAAGAGTCAGCTTGTGCTTTCAGCTGATTTTAAACCGTAACTGGTCAGGGGCAGGTTAACGTGGTCTTTCGCAACACATAATACTCTGACTTTAAGCTCGACATAGTTTGCTAAGCTGTAATCCCTCCTAGCTAATATGAGGGACTTGGTTGGGTCCCCTGACAACCCCCCTGATAACCAGCTAGGACAAGTTGCATACTGTATGATGCTCCGAGCCCGATAAAGCCTGACTCAAGAGGTATGGGCTAAAAAGCGAGATTATAGCTTACATCTCAGAGCATCATGCAGTATGCAACTTGTCCTAGCTGGTTATCAGGGGGTTGTCAGGGGACCCAACCAAGTCTTTACAGGCCAGACAGAATATTAGGTGCTGGAATCTGGGCATTGCAACTCAGGCAGAAATTAAAGACGGGAACCTTGACTTGCCTCCTCCTAGCTAGGAACACTGTCAATTAGGTATGGAATCTCTCCTCGCTTGTTGGGATAGAGCAGTGGTTCAAACTGTATTAAAGCAACCATGTCCCAAAAACCCAAAGACACTATTAAGACTAAATTATTTTGTTTCACTTTTGTTTAGCACAAGCTAAGAATTCAGACTTCTGGATAGGGCAGAATTGCTTCCTTATATGGTTTTTTCTGTACTTGTAAGCCATTCTGTGTGCTCTGATTTAAAACAAAAACTTGTCAGCATCAGACATTTTTTCATAAATACGAGTGCTCTTTAAGTAAGACGATAGGATAAGATATTTCACAATAATAGAATAGAATAAAAATGTCTGGACCAAATGATATATTTGTGATTGATTGGGGAGTTTGGTCATTTCTGGATTACAGCTTTAGTTTTTGCAGCGAGAATTTGTTGTTACTGTGGCGTGTTTTGAACCCCAAATTGAAATGAAACATTTGTTAGACCTTATTTAAAAAAAGAGAAAGGAAAGCCAACACAGGACTCAGCTGAAGGTCAAGGTGAGTGAGGGAGTTGTTTTGCTGCTCATAAAATAATATAGTCTTACAACAGCTATAAAGGGAACTAAAAATAGGAACAGAAAGCAGTTTGTTCTACCATTTCGCGTGATAATGGCAAAGTATTGCAACAGACTCGACCCAGTGAAGAATACTTCAGTGAAGAGTTTATTTTGCCAGTTTTTTAAAACCAGTAAAATAATGCCATATTTGTACTTGACTCTACTACCCCACTGTACTGTGCTACTCACAACTTGAGTAGCATGTCATGCAAAGAGGAAAAAAACCCACTGTGGTGTCAGTTACACTTCCTCTTTATCTGTGCTCTGTTTTGACAATAGCTAGTAGAGGGAAAATCAAGTGTACATAGAGCCTAACTGTGGTGCATATTTTGTGTATGAGCTTCTTGTATCAAAGTGCAGCCACCTAAAAACAAGTGAGTTATTATGATCATATCATGATATGAACATGGTCTAAACAAAGCACACACAAAGATAAAAATACCATCAGGATAGATTTATATAAGGTCAGAAAGTAGCAAAACAGAGCGTAGATGCAGATATTTTTTTTTAAAAAGTTGTAATATTAGAGAATATCGGATGGCATATTTGACAGTATTAATATATCAGTTTTATCAGGTTTTATTAAATTCATGACCTTTTATTGAGCCCTCATTATTTGTTTTATTACTTCTTACTCTTCTTTTCATTAATTTTTCAGTGTTGCTTTGATTTAGGTTACTACTGTTTTGTGCATTGCCCTTTGTCTATTGTTGTTCTTTGAAGGATGTAGACAGATACATGGTGTACACGTATTTCCTCTGTAAAGCACAGGCTAGCTTTAAAATTGCTTCGTTTCAGAGAAAACAGGAAAACGGGTCAAAAAGTAAAAGAAAAAAACAACAACCAAAAAACCAAAACCTCAAACCTGAGATGGTGGTGTCACTGCCCAGCACTGAAACGCTAACTGGAAAGTCAAATGGAGATGACAGATTAAAAGAGTAACAGAGTAAAAGTCAGCATGGACAGTTTTACATTTCAATCACTCATCATCAGTAATGTGATGCAGACCCACATAAAAAGAAAAACGAAGAAACCAAAGCCATAAATTCCCTCATGTGTATTTATGCTGTGCTGTTAACCAGTCCTCTATCTCTCTGCTGTCAGGTTTTATTTCAGAAACTGGCATAGCTCCATTGAAGGAGAGCCGTATGTCTGGAGGCACTGCATCAGTAAACTCAAAGGAAACAGCCCACAGAAAATACCAGAGGGAACACCGTTACTGGATGCTGACTCCTTGACTTACCTGTTTACTCAGGTTTGTGCTTGCAAGGTTTAGTTTAGACCCTGAATTATTATACTGGTTTTTGTATACACAAGCTTTTACCCATTTATTGTTGCATGTATCAAGAATATAATATCTCAGATCACAGAAAGATCCACTTTGACTCAACTTAACATTTGAATGTTTTTGGTGTGTTATTTTCTTCTTAGTTTTACTTTAAAATCCCATGAAAACACATTATCAATGAAAGCTCATTTTAAAACAACATCAGCTGGTACTCATGTTTTTTTTTTGTTTTTTTACAGTGT
Source organism: Rhamphochromis longiceps (assembly GCF_057381845.1). Taxonomy (NCBI): domain Eukaryota; kingdom Metazoa; phylum Chordata; class Actinopteri; order Cichliformes; family Cichlidae; genus Rhamphochromis; species Rhamphochromis longiceps. Next base: position 6,913,566 of record NC_140573.1, read on the forward strand.
GTACAATCAGTTTTCCATTAGAGTTCTGTTATGATCAGATGTGTTTGCTGTTTGTCTGATTATCTGCTAAGGATAAATGTATATTTGTTGCACAGAGCCAAAATGACTTTCAGACTGGCGTAGTTCCACTCAGGAGCCCCCAGTCAGAGGCAGAGCAACATGAGATAGAAAACGAGTGTTTGGGCATGGCTGTGCTTGCAATCACTCACTACGCCATGAACGAGAAAATGCCTCTGTCCACTGCTTCCCATGAAATCAGGTAACACAGCTTTTTGATTATTGCCAAAAAAAACGACACCTACTACTAAAATACAGACAGCAGCACAGTGTTTTATTGTATTGACAAAAATGTTTATGCATTCTGTCTTGATCCCCTCCTCTCCCCATTTCCCAGCTACAAACGTTTCATCCCAGATTCGCTGAACCGCAACATTAAGCAGCGTAACATTCTGACACGGATCCGCATCAACAACGTGTTCAAGAAATTCCTCACTGAATTCAACAGTCGCACAGTAAAGGACAGCAACATCACGACATATGACCTGAAGATCAAGTACCTGGCCACGTTGGAGGGTCTGGTCAGCAGCATGGGCAGCGAGGTTTTTGAGCCTTCTTCACTTAGTGTAATTCAGGAGGGAGACTTCTGCAATGGAAGTTACTACGGTAAGTAACTGGAGTGGTGAGAAGGTGCTAATCATGATTTTAGTTTCCCAGGGAGTGTTCCAGATTTGTGACATACAACAGCTCAGGTTGTAGAAAAAAGCACCCTGGCATATTATTTTTTGACTTCCAGCATGACCCAAATTTTTCAGAAGATTTTGAGTAACGAAAGATTCAAACAGTTACTGAGTTAATCCCTGTTAGAGTTTGAGACCAGTCAGGGAATAATACATATAATGAGGAAAACTGTAATTGCTACTCTACCACAAAACTGAGATAACGGCTTGTCTTTACTGTCCTCTGACAGTAGTTTAATTAGCTGCATTGATCTATAGTTGGCAGTGGTTTGGTATGTTTACATGTAGGCTCCCTGTGGTGTCCCACTAGCAGATCTGCAAGAGAGAGAGGAAAAAAAGGTTTGCACCTTGTTGACATCCAAATATACCCAAGACACAGTGAGAACTTTTGCAATGGCTAAAAAACAAAAGTGAAAGAGGATGTTTACACATTGTAACATTAACCCACTTATTACTTAGTAGACCACACCCCGTACTTTTCTAAATAACATGTGAAGATTACAAACACTATAGGGCTGATTACTGAAAGTAATCTGGGGATCTGAGTTTGTTTGTTTGTTTTTCCCTTTTAATAAACATAAAGTCACCATAGTTAATAACAGATTATTTTGTAAACAATCTTTGTGTAAAATGTTATGTTTCTATGCAACTACTACAATATACGTTTGCTATGTTTACCTGTTTCCAGGATATTATAATCAGAGTCTAGGACACGCTCAGAGTCAGAACATGGAGGCAAGCCGTGACATGCAGGTCCTGGTTACCGGCACCACTGGTATTTCCTGGAGGACGAAACCCACTACAGTGAGTAAAAACCTCAAGGGCCTTTAGTTTCACAATGGTAAATTGAGTAGCAAACAAGTAGTGGACAGATCTCTAACCTGTTATTTGAGAATCCCAGAGACGGCACACCCATTTAATCTGGCCTTAATTTATAAACAAATGAGGAAAACTTAACTTACTGGTGGGTGTTAACAAGTTCATACAAACTTCAGTAAGTTAGGAAATGTGTGCAAAATTGATAAATGTAATCAGTGGCTTTAATAGAAATATTAAATGTTAAACATTGTAATATTTAAAGTATTTTAGTAAAACATTTTATTTTAACATCGCTTAATCACTCGATACATCTCTGATGCACTGAGATCTGTTACAGAATGTCATTGAGACTTTGAAAAGGTGATGCAGCATTTTCAGATTGGCTAAGAAAAAATTATATCCGTGTGTTTGCTTTGTTTGCTTTGTAAACAGTCGTCTGTGGCCTGTAGAGAAAAAGGAAAGTCAAAGAAGAACAAACATGATGCAAAACAGAAGACTGACAAAAAGAAAGATGCAAACGAAGGCTGGGTGGTCTTCTGTGACTTCCATGAGATCACGCATACTGTCATCAAAGAGGCGATGGTCACCATCTATAAACAGGACAACAAGAAGATGGTGAGACTAGTGTGTGTGTGTGTGTGTGTGTGTGTGTGTGTGTGTGTGTGTGTGTGTGTGTGTGTGTGTGTGTGTGTGTGTGTGTGTGTGTGTGTGTGTTTTTCCTTTAGTGTTTGCTCAAATGCGTACTTAAAATTTTAAAACTTTTCATTTATAAGTAAAACCAGAAATTGCAATTAAAGTGTTATTAATAATATCTTAAATAAGAATTGTATAAGGATTCATTGTTGAGAAGCCCTGTAGCTTGTTTCTTGCATTCTCTACATTGGTTGTGTTTTTGTTTTTGTATTGTTTTTTTCACCTGCCAAATCAAAGATGGCGCCTCGCTACATTTTATTAGCCATGACAAATTATTTTATCATACTTAATTGTGAAATTAAATTTGAGTTTGTCATTCTCGAGAATGGGCTCGAGAGTGCTGTGGAGTGTTTGTAATAGCTGCTACTTTGATTACTTCTTCCCTTCCTGCTTTCCTTCATCACTCTTTGGATGTCTCTGCACTTTTCAGGAGCTGCTGTTGGATACAAGGGCAGAGGCTCTGTCCTTTGCAGCCCTTGTGGACGGGTACTTCAGGCTGACTGTGGATGCCCATCACTACCTGTGCAAGGAGGTGGCTCCGGCTTCAGTGGTACACAACATCACCAATGGTTGCCACGGACCCATCAGGTTTGTACTGGCAATTTTATTTGAGGAGGATGAGAATGTGCCACATGCAGTTTTATCAAACAAATTCATCATTTGTTGCATGTCATGTTACTGGACAAGGTGATTAAGTCACATCGCAGGCTGAAAAATGTCAAAGTAGAAGCTCCTATAAGAACCTCCATCAAATTTTCCTTGTAGCTTAATATTTCTGGGATATCTTGATTGAACAGCTGTCTCCGGTCAGGTCAGTTAAATCAAATGTCTCGTTGTTTTTCTTTTTGCAGTACGGAGTACGCCGTCCAAAAACTGCGCCAGGAGGGCAATGAGGAGGGCGCCTACATCCTGCGCTGGAGCTGTACTGAATACCAGTACATCATCATCACTGTGGTTTGCAGTGAGGTACTATAGATCTACTGATTAACTGACAAATTCACAAAACACTACTTACCTAAATTTTATTTACTAATTTTTAAATGAGAACAGCAATTTTGGGTTGAGGGGACCACTGTAGACCTCAAATGTATTCAAGCACACAGCCATCTTTGTTGGTCTCTGTTAAATTTCTACAAGCCTGTTTGCCATTCAAAAGCTTAGGAAAAATAATTGAAAGCTGAAGAATTAGCGATTGTTAAATTCTGGCGCCCTTTTCCATAGTTTGTCGGGGTTTTTTCTCTCTGCTTTCTTCTCTTTTCTCTCAATCTCATGCGGTTGCAGCAGATGGCTGTCCTCCCTGCTCCTAGTTCTGGCTGAGGTCTTCTCCTTTTAAAAGGGAGTTTTTCCTTCCCACTGTCACCAAATGCTTGCTCATAGAGGGTCTTTTAATTGTTGATTGTTGATAAAAGAACTACTTGTTTAAAATGAAAAAATTGTTTATTGTTCATCCAGATTGACTTGAGGGAGTCTCGTCCTGTGCGCCAATACAAGAACTTCCAGATTGAGGTTACCCCCAGTTCCTTCACTCTACACGGCACAGATACATCACAATCCACTCTCAAGGAGCTGCTTGAGCACCTGGAGGGCCAGAATCTGCGTAGCGACAACCTTCAGTTCCAGTTGGTCCGCTGCTGCCCCCCACAGCCAAGAGGTAAGCTTAATGAAAAATAAACAATGGCATTCACAGTAAATGAAGACAAGCTCACAGCATTGCAAATTTACATTATTATTTTCAAGACAAGAATAATAACACAAACACACGAATAGGAACTCTGCATTTTACATCCGTAAATTGACTATTTTTAATGCACAGTCTTACTGCATATGGTAATTTTAACAGTGTTGAATTAATGACACAATAAAGTAATTTCACTGGTTCACAGCAGGTTTTTTCATACATATTGTACATGTAAAACATGTGGCACAGTTAAGCCTATGCAGTGTGTTCTTTTCTCCATCATCATCATCATAAAAGGCAAACTCCAACTTTAATACTGGGTAGGATCAGACATACAACAGATTTTCGACCTATAAAGCTCAGGGAAACAAGTCATTCTTTTTCAGTGGGATATAAAGCTAGATTTATATTTGTTTTCAGGATATATTGGCATGATACTGCAATTATAAAAACTGCGTGTCATCTACTGACAATAGACAAAAATATGAGCACAGACATGAGTAACGATCAGTCTGTTTTGCCAAGATTGGTGCAAATTAGCAGGTCAAAAACTTAATTAGACCTTAAGAGAAGCTGGTGAAAACACAAAAACAATGTCAGAATGTTTGAAATTTATGGAGACTGCATGTACGATTGGTGATTATTGCAGCTGGTCTCTAGATTAAGCTGACTCAGGATGTGAAGAAGAACACTGAGCAGTCTTGAGGAATGGCAGCCCGGAAACTTTACCAGTGGGACACATCGTTGTGTGCCTCAACTTCACAGGGTGTTTCAGTCTTTTATCACAAGCTATTCTGGCATTTTTAAGTTTCTTTTTACCTTACTTGGTTATGTTTCGGGATTAGTAATCTGATCTAGAATACAATATAAAAATTGTGGGACACATAATCAGCAGTGGACCTTGGATTCATTGGGGGTTTCGGCCATTATCACTAGACACCCTCATCCAAGGAGGTCCTGCCCGAGTTATATCAATAATTCAACGTGCATTTCCCTTTTTTTTTTTTTTTTTCATGGGTGACTCACAGCCACCTTTTGGGCAACAAATCATTGTAAGATTGAGACGTAATTCTAGCTCATTCTAAGTCATAATAATGGCTTAGCTTGAAAATTGGTTTCGGATGTTTCAGAGCTCTGTGAGTGTGCACTGCTGAGGAACAATGAGCAGTGGCTTTGGTGCTTTCTGACACGTTCTTCATGGACTACTCTTTAAATAGAAATACTTAATTACTTAATTACTTTAATTTGAAATTTGTCATTGCAGCTTTATAGTGAATCCCAACAGTATATTTTTTTTTACATCAAAAGACAGTTTTGCACTTTGTGCAGACTCTAAGTTGTGGATTGCTGTTGAAGTTTAGGTGACTCACTGAGAGTGAAGGGAAGCAGGTCTGGTCAGGTGTGTGTGTGTTTGTCTCTGTAAAATGGTGTCAGAGAGGAAGAGAGTTGTAAATGTGGGTTTCCGGAGCCAATCTAGTGCTCTTGTGTTTACTTCACTCAGGGAAAGGTAGAGCCATTTATGCATGGATGTGTTGGGCTGCTTGTGTTTGTTCAGGGTGTTGTGGTTCAGACAGTCATCTAAATGCTGGCTGCTTTCGGTTAGTCTTTGGTCGGGATGAGCTTTAGAGGAAGACAATAGACAGAAGTGCTGTGTTGTCTCTGCTAAAATATTTATAAGGTGTTACACAACGCTCTGTCTACCACAATAACACCCTTATATGCTCACTTCCTGGGAACAGCATGCAGTTGACTTATTTATTGTTATTTTGGCTCTATGCAGGTTTTTGTTTATCTGTTCTGACAGTAAGATAAATTGTGAAAAATGCTGCAGGGTTTAAGAGTGGGTGAGTATGTGTTGCTTTGTAAGTATCTAGATTAAGGCGAGGTTTTAGAGGAGTATATAAAATATCTGATGGGACATGTGGGTGCAGGCTGTGTTTGGCTTTTAGCATGAAACCCAGATTGCATGTTACAGAATAGTGCTCGAGATGCTCTCCGAAATGATGGAGCACAGATGCTGGGTTTTTTCTTCCCCCTTAAACCACAGTGCGTTGGTTTTGTCACAGCAGTAGACACCCACAAACACACATGCATATAGGTAACAGGCACAAAGATACATCTTCACTTGTTCCTCCCACATGTCTCTGTATACACAAAAAATAAACTGAATCAGTATGGTAGCCGAATACGAATATCTGTTCACGTCATTGCCACATTGACGTAATTCTTGAATGCCCGTTTTACCACATTTAAACACGGTTCTTCTTTCATTCAGAACGCCAGGGCCTATATGATCATCTGTACATTTGTAAAATACAATACTTCACTGTAAAAATCATTCTTGCTTATACTTTTAATGTTATTGGATATTTGTATATTTTGATAATAAAGGCATGGTAGTTTTATCTTATTAAATATCAATAATATGTAATATATTAAATATATTAAAGCATCTACAGAGGTAGATTTAAAGTTTTCTAAACAGAATTTAAAATGATAAATACAGAACAGACAGACAGGCCATTTTTATATGAGGGCACACAGTTGTTCGCAAAAATAAGAATCTAAAGTATATCTTTTTAATATGTAATGCTTACAATCAAATCTGTTTTCTTTATGTTACAGAGATTTCAAATCTCCTCGTGGCCACCAAAAACAGAGCAACAGCCCCTAAGAGACACATGCCAGGCAATCAAGTCAGCTTCCCACGCATTCTCAAAGAGGACATTGAACAGGTACTCCTTCTCTCTTCTGTGTTAGTTTCCTTTTTTTGTTTATTCTTTAAATAAATCAAAGAATTACACTTTTTTACATTATTTTAAATGCTTTCCGTCGCATTTTATAGTCCGGGCTCTGTTTTTTTTGTATGTGGAAATGAGAGTTACGATGTTTTTGAAAAACCTGTAATAAAATGCTGCAAAAACCTTTCTTGTAGGAGGTATACTTTTGCTTTAATACTTTACACTATAATCTTTTGGGTTCTCTGTTGTGTCAACCAGGAGGAGCACCTGGGTATAGGTACAAAAACCAACATTTACTCGGGCACTCTGAAGGTGAAGGGTGAGGAGGAGGATGATGCAGGATATACATCCTTCCAGGAAGTCAAGGTGGTCCTAAAGGTGCTGGGTTCTGGACACAGGGACATCTCCATGGTGAGCTCCTAAAGATGTGGAACATCCCAGAAAATTCCATCAAATTGTATCTATCCTGTAACATCTAACCATACTGAAATGTTTGTCTTTCTGTTGAAAGGCTTTTTTTGAAACGGCCAGTAAGATGCAACAAGTGTCCCATAAACATATTGTGCTGCTCTATGGAGTGTGTGTCCACCACCAGGAGAGTAAGTGCATATTAGAAGCGGTGTGGTTGTCTAATGAGGTTCTTATTCCTGTGGCTAAGGTTTTTGACACCTTTCTCTTTGTGTACCATAAGATATCATGGTGGAGGAGTTTGTCCAGCTGGGACCACTGGATGTGTTTATGAGGAGACAACAGACTCCACTCAGCACATCGTGGAAGTTCCAGGTGGCCTTGCAGTTGGCATCAGCCCTCAGTTACTTGGTAAGAGAGGAGAACAAAAGACACAGTCCATGAAAACTTGTTTTTAGCCATGGATTAATGTCAATATTAGCGTCTTTTATTAAATGTGAAAGCGTATCCTCTTGATTATGGACGAAAATGTGTTCTGTCCCGTGTTTGTTGTAGGAGGACAAAAAGCTGGTCCATGGCTTTGTGTGTGCTAAGAACATACTGCTGGCCAGAGACGGACTCGGTAATGATGAAGGAGGGCCATTCATTAAGCTCAGCGACCCAGGAATACCAATCACAGTGCTCACTAGAGAGGGTAAGTCCACATACAGACAGGCTCAGTTTGGATTACTAAAAATGAAACTTAAATGGTTACAGAATAGCTGCCATGGAAAATTTCACAGTAACTTCCACTTTTCTAGTCAGCTGTAACTGAAAGTAAAACCAGTGGATGAGTGTCAGAAAGTCATTGTGCAATCTATAAAGAAAAAGGATGTGTAGTATCTTTCTTAAAAGTTGTTTATGTAGCATTTTCAGTCCGAGAAACATTTCACTCAGCCTCTCATCCAGGTGACTAATATAGTAATACAATAGTATAGCAGTATAGTGCATGCTGCTAAGAGCCAATGATGGGGAAATCAAACAATCTCTGGCTAAGCACAACACAGAAGGAAATGGCCATCTCTGATCTGTGGAGGGGGCCATCTTACAATGCTGTGGTTGTGGCCATTCCCCAACTCTCTGTGAATGTTAGTCATGACCTTTGATCAGTGGTCAGGACAGTTTGCATATTAATGATCATGAAACTGGCCTCACGTCGGGGGTGTTACTTTCGGTCATTCTGCAAATGTAGTACTTATGAGCTTGGGGAAATCTGCAGTCAGCTGAGGCTGAGGAAATCACTGAGGTGAGTTACGAAACGTTTCTCCCACAAAATCAACTTTCTGGTATTTCCTTACGTGGATGATTGAGCGTGCATCAAGATGGATACAATCTTTGCTCGCTGTGGGGACAAAGCCTCCAGTCGTGGCCAAGTGGGTGGAATCACAAGCAGTAAGGAAGTTGACACAAGAGGGCGAGGCTCTGTGCTAAATACAGGCACTAGGAAGCTGGCTCTGGGCCATCTTGCTCTAAGTAATTACCTTAGACCCTCCTCATCCTCATCCATTATCATATTTACTTTTTCCATTCATGACAACGTGTTTTTCCGCACGACACTGATGTCAGACCGTCTTCTTACTGTTAGTCTTGTTACTACAAACTGTATGTTTAAGCCAAAATAATCAGGATTAAAACTGCAAACATAATTAGATGATGTTTAATTTGGCATTGAAACCAGTTTAAAAACAAACCAGGACACAAAGTTTATGAAAACGACAACACATCAATGTTGGCTTGCTTGAGTGACACTTTATCTGATAAACAATTTTCACTTAAATGTGGGGTGACTACTGTTAGCTTTCTCTCTTTTTGCTTCTGTCGTGCCCTCATTTTCTTTCCACTCAACATAGAAAAGATACAAAATGAACATATTTCTGATGAAGCACAGGTAGTTGACCATAATTTAAGGCTAGGTATTGGATCAGAGAAGACAGCGCAACTAGGATATGTCTACTTTCAAATGGCTTATGTTTCTGCTTTTCTGCAAGAGTTATAAGTTGTGTGATGACCCAGTGCGCTTGTATAAACCACAGAACAGTTAGAACTGTTTCTGCACAAATGCCCACTGCCATATTCTCCTGGGAAGGCTCCTCCCTCACCATTTGTTCCCGGAACTTTACCGTTTTTTTCCCCATGTCTCCATCACTTTACTGATCAACTGGTTTTCCAGTTAGACATCGATGTTCTTGTACATGGATTTGATTGAACATAATGGATAAAGTGCTCAGAAACCCACTGGGAGCAGTCTTCAGTGCTTCCCAGCAATTTCAGATCACTTTGCTCAAAACCCTCTAATCCATTGTCCCCCCCCCCCAATTATGTAATTTCCCGCTCAGATATCTGTTCGGCTCCCCCGCCGTTTCTTTCCTTCTTGACCTCTTAGTACTTACACTGCTCATCTATCTATCTAGTGGAGGTCAGCCAATCATTTAGCCCGTCTTCCAGTCAAAGCTGAGCCGGCCAATACAAAGCCTTTTTTTTAAATTTACTTCAAGCAGCAATTTAACATTTTGTGTCGGCTACCTGCCAGCTCGCTTGTCAGAGCTAGACTGTAATTAATTATTTTTCTTTGAAATTGGGGCATCGTGAGTGTGTAGACGCATAACCTGCCCTAAGATGTCTTTTACAGTGTGAAAAGTCCACACACACACACACACACATATACACACTCACACACACATGCATATGTTTTGGGGGTTTTAGCCGTTTATCAAGAACAAACTGGTGACGTTAGAGCCTGAGGATGATAACATGATTTGATAATTAAGTAAAAACATGTTGTTCACGGTTTCTTTTTTGCTTTTACTTCATGAAACTTGAAACTGCAAGTGCAACTTTTAAACAAAGTGGAGTTTGTTTGTGTCCACTTTGTGCAGAGTGTGTGCATCGTATCCCGTGGATTGCTCCAGAGTGTGTGAGGAATGCCTCGTCACTGGGTGTCGCAGCTGACAAATGGGGATTTGGTACTACTCTGTGGGAGATCTGCTATGATGGCGAGGTTCCCCTCAAAGACAAGAAGCTTACAGAGGTAAAGAGCACACACAAGCACTGATGATCATCCAACCAAGTGTCCCTCGGTTTCTTTCTGTTTTTTTTTTTTTTTTTAACCATCTCTGTCCATCCGTATCGACTGGTCAGTTTTCATGCAGCACCTTGTTCATACGTGTTTTCATGTCTGTTCTGAGCAGAAGGAGAGATTTTATGAAACAGAGTGCCAACTGGCCACCCCGGACTGCACAGAGCTAGCTGAACTCATGACCCACTGCATGAACTATGACCCCAAGAAGAGACCTTTCTTCAGGGCTATTGTCAGAGAGATGGATCAGCTCATAGAAAAAAGTATGTCCGAGTATGTCTGTACGTCATATAAAACCAGTTTTTACACTTAATAAAGAGGCTGCACATATGAAACCTGAGCAGCATTAGATTTCAGTCATCGTATTGCTGCTGTGTCCAGCTTTTATTCGTTCTAGATGCTCAGAGTTGAAAAATGTTTAATTTAAGCCAATAACACTGCATAAGACTACAAAACAAGTGAAGTACAAGTTAAAACATTGTGATCTTTTTTTGTTTGTTTTGTTTTTTAAATATCGGCATGGTACCTGAATGTGAAGCATGCTTTCTATCTCATGGAGTAGCAGGCTGTGAACAGACTTGTTTACACTACTCAGAGGTTCTTGAGGAAGTTCACTGGGTGCATTGTCAGAGATCAGCCCCTCAAATGGGCCCCATGGCAGGATATTATACTCTCTTCTTCCACCTGCTGGTTAGAATTGGGTACTGCAACCCATTTTACTCAAGCCAGTTTTATCATATAATGAAACCCTAAGGGACAAAAATATTTCAAGCTACTATAATTCTCACTGTTTGTGAGTATTGTTTGTTTGTTTGAATTTTTTGTTAGAATTAGGTAAATATTCAAAATGATGACACGTAAAAAGTTTTGCCTGAGTGATGTATTGTCCTGCCAGAAGTAGCCATTTCTGTGGAAACATGAGTAAACAGGTAATTACATAACCACACAGAGTTCTAGTGAAAACGTCGACACTCGACACTGTCGACCACAATGGACTTCCTATGACACAAGCGTGCATGTGCTGTGGGAGAGACGTGCTGTACTCAGTGTGCCTAATGAATTTGCCTCTTTTTGTTCTTTCAGACCCTTCTATCAAACCCCAGCCAACACCAGATGTTGACCCCACCATGTTTGAAAAGAGATTTCTCAGGAAGATCAGAGATCTGGGAGAGGTACAGTGCTGCTGTGTCTAGCTTCATTCGTGTTGAGCCAATCATAGGATTCATTTTGTTAGTAATTAGACTGACGCACAAAAAACTTGGCACCAGACATGAAAAATGGCTTTATTAAATATAAGTCTATTTGGTCCAGTGGGTGTAAGCTTACAGGTATATATAAATATATATATTGCAGTGGCCCCTCTTTTTAGGGGTCACCACAGCAGGTCATCTGCCTCCATCTATCCCTAGGACCTTCAGAGCTTCCCTGTGATCTGAGCATAACAGAACTAGATGAACTAAACGAGCCAATGGATGAAGTTTCCCATGTAGTTGTTTGTCTGCTGTTCAGTACTTAAAATTTGTTTCATGTTTCTCGTGCAGGGTCACTTTGGTAAGGTGGAGCTATGCCGCTACGACCCTAGGGGGGACCGAACGGGCGAGATGGTGGCTGTGAAGTCGCTGAAGCCCGAGAACCGAGAAGAGCAGAGCAACAACCTCTCCAGAGAGATCGACATCCTGAAGGATCTCTACCATGAAAACATAGTCAAATATAAGGGCATTTCCCAAGAAGAAGGTATTCTGTCCACTGCATGATGATGATATTGAAGATTTTGAATGTGTTTTTAAAGTTAGTTTTTGAGAGAGAAACTGACATAACCGAATATTAGAAATTAACTTTTAGTTTGACTCTATAAATTGAGCGAGGACATACTTGTTGTTGAAGACCATAAATAGATTCTGGAGTAAACCTTCAGACCAGCAACAAGTGTTTCAAACATAATATCATGTATACACAAAGTCTGACTGCATGTTTTTATGAATCTATAGGTGGTCAGGCTATTAAGCTGATCATGGAGTATCTTCCACTGGGCAGCTTGAAGGAGTATCTGCCCAGAAACAGAGCCAGGATCAGCATCCCCACCTTGCTCAGCTACTCTGTGCAGATATGCAAGGTAATGCACCTTCTCTTCAGTTCCTTCAATTCCTTTTGGTCACTCTGAACCTGATGAAACATGACACTGTGTTTAATTCATTTTAGGGAATGGACTATTTGGGATCTCAAAATTACATCCACCGTGACCTGGCTGCCCGAAACGTGCTGATGGAGAACGAGACGACTGTGAAGATTGGTGACTTTGGCCTCACGAAGAGCATCAAAGATAACGAAGGTTATTACACAGTCAAGGACGAGAATGACAGCCCTGTTTTCTGGTAAGTCAAGAGGACAACAAAGAGATAATAGCTGAAAACCTGTGTGTGTGTGTGTGGTGGGGGCGGGGTGTCAGATGGTAAATGAAATGGATTGATAGGATTAATATAAAAAAGGCGCATATGGGCTCTTCTTTCTAGCAATATATTGACTCTGGTGTCAGCTGGCAGATAATTAAGCCTCAAGGATGTGTTTGCACTAAAATGACAGAAAAATGCACACTATGTCAGTCCGAGTTGTTTTATTCTATGAGGACATTAATCTCTAAAGCAGCTTTAATTATTATTTTTTAAATAAGATAACAAATAACAAGAAAACTGTTTAATAGTGGTGAACTATTACTGTTGTCCAACTCGCACACACGTCACCAAAAGTGACGTCACATCCGTTGGCACAAGCCATGCTTAGGTGCTGTTTGGGCCGGGTCTGCGCCTCTCAGGTTTCGTAACCTTGTGACGGTCCCACAGCGACACAAGTGTTAGATTTAGCTCTGCTGTTAACATACAGTTGAGGACACTATATGTTGCTCAGTAACCTCTCAGTATAGTGGAAGGATGAAGAAGGAACTGTCACAGTGACTGAGCCTTTATGCTTTTTGTGTTTCAGGTATGCTCCCGAGTGTCTGACTCTCTGTAAGTTTTACCTCGCTTCAGATGTTTGGTCCTTTGGGGTGACGATGTATGAACTCCTCACTTACTGCGACTCTGCCAAGAGCCCGATGAATGTAAGTGTGCAGCACTTTCATTACTAATATTTCCTATCTGCGACTCTGCATTAAGTACACATACTGTGCCAGTCGTGTAAAGTAAACGGCACACACATATTTGTATGTAGCAGATGGTGTTGGTCTTTGGCCAGAGTGGCAGATGATAGACTCCACTGTGAGCTTTCCAAAGTAGCTCGAGCCAGTGCTAAGAGCTCATTTTATCATTAACATCTTTTTACATCAGGCTTTTTGCTGCTACCAGAAGCACTAACTAATAAACCTGCACAGATTAGAAAGACTGAAGAATTATGGAAGCTAGAAAATAAAAGCCATTTAACCTGCAACACAGAGTGTGCACGTTCAACACTGCTATGACTAAAGTTGTATTTCTATGGCCCACATCTAAATGAAAGTAGAGAAAGTGTAGCGTATTTTCCTTTTGTAATCTCCCCTTGTCCTTACCCTCAGTGCTTCCTTGAAATGATTGGTAAAACTCATGGTCAGATGACTATCATCCGATTGGTGAAGGTGTTGCAAGAAGGAAAGAGGCTGCCGTGTCCTAAAGACTGTCCTGACTCTGTAAGTATTACCAGCGGTAATGATTTGGCTTTTTTTGTTTTTATTTACACAAATCCAAATACAGCATATTGAAAGAAAAACAACAGCCACAGTAGGCTTCAAGAGAAGGTAAATATGGGCCTCTTAATGTGTGATGCGTTGTATTCATTCATTGGGAGTTTTTTACCTTAAATAGTTGACATTCATCTGTGCATTGTTGAGTACAAAATTGAGACGTTCTTACTCATAATCCAGTCATTTTTACTGCAATCACCAGTTTTTCACTCACAAACTGTGTTTCTTTCATAACTTCGCTCTTTAAAGAAGAACCGTTAACCACCGATGCTGCTTTTAGATATCTTTTTCAGACATTTCTACAGAAACTGCTGATGTCGGTTTCTGTAGAAATGTCTGATTTACACGAGATGTGGATTGACTTCCTGAAATATTGCTAATCATAGCAGTATCTTCACTGTGCTTTTATGGCATACTTCAGTAAAGGGGCACTCATTTCTTTCCTAACCTATTTACCGTAATTGTCGGGCTATAAGCCGCTACTTTTTGCACAAGCTTTGAACCCTGCGGCTTTTAGTCAGGTGCGGCTTTTCTATGGATTGTCCATGATTTTTGTCATATCGTAAGACGATTTGTTTTGTGTGTTCCGCTGTTGTACGGCACTACGTTGCCTGGCGGAAGGATCGGGGTTCAAGAGTGGTATGTTAGTCACATGTCCGTCCGCCAGGCAACGTAGTGCCGTACGAAGTAGCGCGAAAAACAAACTTCAAAGTAGCGGTACACGTTCAGCGGGAGGCGTGGATGATGAGCGGCGATAAACTTGCGAAAAGCAAGTTATGCTCAACTCCACCGGTGGATTCTGACAGCGTGGAAAAGTGTGAAAGCATCCACGATCACCAATGGATTTTGAAGGGCTGGACTGCTGCATGATGGAGAGGAGGACACCGCCACGGCCCTTCAGAGGGTGTTCGACTCTGACACTGACAACGAGGATTTCTTTGGTTTTGAAAGTGACAACGAAGGAAAGGAGCTAAGAGTGGATGACGAAGCCATCCTGAGCCTATTTGTATCCGACACTGGAGGAGAGGACTTTGGTGGTTTTAGTGCGTAGGAAGAAGAGAAAGATGGTGAATGACTGACTTTTCTTCTTGTTAAAGCCGTGTCACTGCACCTGAGCCTAAAAGGTAGTCCGAATCTATTTTTCTGGTGTGCTGTAGGCTACTGTTATGTACTACATGTGCAAATATGTACCCATAACTTGTTTTTCAAAATATTAATAAAAGTGATGTCTCCAAACAGCCATCTCTTTCCTGACAATTCCCTTTGTGCATATTCTCTTACATATGATAAGTCAACATTGAAACACCTGCGGCTTTTAGTCAGGTGCGGCTAATGTATGTACAAAACAGGATTTTCCCCTGATTTTAGCTTGTGTGGCTAATATTCAGGTGCGCTTTGTAGTCCGGGAAATACGGTAAGCAGAACTAAATAGTGAACAATTTTAATTGTAATCTTTGGTTTTATGTTAAATCAAAATGATTCAGTGAGTTTTAACATGCTGTCAGGTCACACTGAGGTTGCAGGCATTTAAGCAGCCGTCCAAGGAAACCTGACAGCATCAGATGTAAAAGTGTAGCGAGTCAGAGCTGCTGCAGTTTTGTTCGATTTTTAATTTTTAACAAAACTTCTTTTGATTGCCGTTTCTTTTTCCCTGACAGGTGTATGAGCTGATGCGAAGATGCTGGGAGCAGTCACCCGAGAGGAGGATCACCTTCAAGCGCCTGATTGAGGAGCTCACCACCGCTCAACAGCTCGCCCAACAGCAGCAGCAGCAACAAAACAGCCAACCAACTTTCTGAGGCGCTTGCAGTGAAGCTGACTTTGCTTGCCAGTCTGGATGCAAATGGAGATCCTGACCCCCGCCCCTCCTTCAGATCAGCATCTGCTTGTGCAGCTTTATTGTAAAGTCACGCTCCTTCATACTCACGTTTAAACTTTTAACTACCATGCCATAGTCTGCTATATTTTTTAAGGTTTTTATTTCACATATATTCAGATTTTGTGTTTTCAATTAAGAGTATTAGAAAAATATTTTAGCCCTCTTGTATACTACATGACCTGATCGCTTACTTCCAGCTGTCTTGAATATTATAAACGATTTGCACTGTCTTGTGGCCCAAAGACCTTCGAATTATGCAGGACTCTTGATGATGGACAATGGAAAGATTTTTTTAAAAAGGTCAAGGAAGGGACTCTTTTATGCCTGCATTTAATGGTTACATCACAGCCTTATTTGGGATGGATAGCTGGCAAAATCACGCTAGAAAACCTCACGTGGATGGATGGATGGATGGATGGATGGGATAAAGAAGATGGAACATAACCACAGATATCCAAGCTGTGGCTTCAGAGTTTTGTGCCACTGCTGTTTTGTTTTATGGACTCCTCTTTTTGGGAGAAACTTGCCAGATTTGAGCCTAGGAATTATGTGTGATAAACATCTGGATTTGCTGTTCGTGATGTGCACATGCAGTCACAGAAAAGTGGCATGTCATTAGAGCCAGTAGTCGGTCAGCATTTTTCCTTCCACCCCACTGTTGTGACTGTTTTACAGATTAAATATTTGCACGGTTAAAAACCATCAGTTCTTACTTGTAATTTTACGTTTTTTTCCTGATTAACAAAAAAATTAAACAAAATCTTTTGGGAATTTTGTGGACCATTTGAAAAAAATGCAAGCACTGCGTTTGCACAAGAACAGAAAATCTGTTATTTTTTGTGTTCTTTCGATGTAACGGATGGATCGGTTATATCTTAACAGTCGACTGTTATTTGTGAGTACAATACTTGCGAGAGGCACTTGAGGGCAGTACAACTATACTTTTCCTTTTCTCTGATGTTATGGGGCTTTTAGTCTGAACCACAAATATTATATATCAAATACATAGACTCATTTTAGAGCCAATTCTCACTACTGTGGATTGTCTGTGAAGGAAGTTTAGATGATGTAACAAAAGCAAAAGTGGTGATTTTATACATTGTGTGCATGCCTTTTCCCCCCCCAATTTGCTAAAAAAGTATAATTTCTCCAACACTCATGTCGTCTGTGCATTTTCCAGTGTATACGTGCATTTATCCATGTGTATGTTGTATCATTTGAGCAGAGGGCTTTAGATATGCAGCCAGAAACTTTGCGCTCAGTCATGTATAACAACCCCAGAAACAGAGTCTACATAAAGGCGACAACAACAGGAGAGGGATGTGCTTCAGCCCACATTTTATTTAGGAATGTAAAAGACAATTCCTTCTGCTCTAAATAAGAGAAAAGAAATATATATTTTTCAAAAAAAAAAGATGTAAGTATGACTTATGGAATTTAAAATGATCCATAAATACACCATGAAAAAATAAATAAAATCAATGTTTGTGTCGTGTTTTGTCTGTCAGTCCAAATTCAGTATCATCACCTTCTGAAAACAGCTGGTTCTGTACATTACAGTTTGCAAGTAGGCATGCTAAGATTGCTCTAGAAAGACCTTATTCACAGTAAAACAATATCAATGTAAGTGTGATATAAAATTTTTGCAAAATCTAATGTATATTTCAGGTCAGAAAAAAACTAAACAAAATAAACTCCACATACTTAAAAAGCAGAAGCTGTTTACAAAGCAATAAGCAACAGCAAATTCTAGATTCATCTACAGCCATTAAAATGTGTTAGAAAAAAACCCTCAGAAATACTTTAGTATTGCAAAGCTTTGTGATCAACACACACACGCAGTCATTCACTATTGCAAAGTCCAGCATCAACGCTGGTCTTGTGTAATACGCAGGATACATATTGAGTACAGAGGCATCGCACAGATGCTGAGAGGGAGCTCGGTTTACACAAGAACAGAAAGAAAGAAAGAAAATTGTGGATTTGGCTGTGTTTGTGCAAATTCTACAAACAAATAAATCACAATTCAGCTAAACTGCACAAGACACAACATTTTCTATTCTAATGGAAACGGAGCTCTCAGACAATCAGCCCGACTTTTTTCATGTCTATTAACAACTCTTTTTTTTTTTTTTTGTTAAAGTTGCATTTGCACATAGTTTATCCAGAGCTCTAAAGTCTAAAAATCAACCACGCAACACAAGACTGGAGAGCATCCTTTAGTTCACATGTACAATCGTCAGGAGGCCGTCACATGTAGCTGGTGGTACAGAGAGGCACAGAAAATAAAGAAACTGCCCTTTATCTTATCAATCTAACCCATATAACAATAATCAATAACAAAAAAAAAAGGAACTGGAACTCAACATTAGTGAAAGCCTTAAAAATACTATTTGTACTGTGAATGTTGGGAGGAAGATTATAATATTGCAACACAGGTTCTTTCTTTTTTTAACAACATAGAGAAAAGAGAAGTGACACCAGTGAATCTTGACCTGTAGGTTGTGATGGGAGGCAAATGTTGAGTTACTACACTGCACCAAGCATTTGAATGCACAAATTAAAAACTCTCCAGAATGCAAAGGTTTGGTTCACAGTGAAACCAAAAGCCTGTAATTCTCCCCAAAAATCCTACTGTTAGCACAAATCATTAAGTATTAACAATGTGCCTTTTGTCCTGTTTTCCTCACAGTCTTCCTGTTAAAGGGGAGTTTTTCCTTCCCACTGTTGCCAAAGCTCTTGCTTATATGGGGTCATGTGATTGTTGTAGGGTCTTTACCTTAATATAAAGCACTATTTGTATAAATAAAAGTTAATTGAACAGAGCCAGCACCACAGCACCCCCTGGTGTATGTGTTTACACAGACACAGACTGCATTCATTGCAGTGTATCATCTTCAGCTGTGTGAAACTGCCAGACGTGTCACGGTTTCTACTTTCTGTTTGAAGGCTGAAGGCTACAGAGTATTCAGTCATGTCCAAGTTACGTCTCTGAGTCCACAGTTAAGGCTGCTGTCTGGGTTTGTTGAGGAGGCTGGATGATTCACTCTACAGGCGATAAAATAACACGCCTAATTATATGAATGTCTTATTATGTCTTCATCGAGATTCAGCTCTAAACAGAAGAACTGTGCCAGAGCGAAGGGGGGAAATGGTGTTCGAGAGTCCATCTAATACTCATACTCTACCAAATGAGAGGAGACATTTTCCAGTGTGCTGGAGTATGAGTATGTGTGTGTGTGTGACAGCTCTACAGGTACATGCAACATGCAGGAGTCTGGCAGACAGAAACACTTCACTGAGCAAGGAGACAAAATCTAAAAAAAAGAAAAAGATATTCCTGCAGGCTGAGTAGCTGAAGGCAGCTGGAGTTGTTTATCCACCGCTCTCTTTCTTTCAGCCCGTCTCTCCTTACTCCCATTAGCTGCCAGAAGCCCATTTTTAGAGAGCTCCAGCCCCATAAGCGCGTACACAGCGCCAGCTAAATTCACCCCACCGGCTCAACTCATAATGTGCAAATTCAGGAACGTTAAGAAAGCTTCGAAACAAGGGAGGTATTTACTGAAGGGATGACAAATGGAAGTTTGGAAGCTGTGGCAAACACAGTTTAACGATGCATATCTGCTATTGGTAGATGTGCGATGTTCACGAACAAAGCAGAAGCGAAGGAAGAGCTAAAAAAATAAAAATAACTCTGGGCTTGAAGTGAGGATGGTGTAGCTGTTTCTGTAGCAGCCCCAAAGGACAAAACAGAGAGAGAGGAAAAAAGGGAAAAAGCCTAAATCTAGACATCCCAAAACAAACAGGTGAAGCGCTACAAAAACAGACACCAGCACACAGGATGGACTCTTTGACCTGCGCAGACAGGTGAAGACAGGGAAGAGGAACAACTGTACACTAGAGCTGGGCGATATGAGATTTTTTCATATCACGATATGTTTTTTTCATTTCAGGCGATAACGATATCTATCACGATATAAGCCAAATAACTATATTTGTAAGATTTAAATGTGCCGTTGCTCACAAGTAAAATGTGAAATAATCAGCAGCTTGTTTTTAAATATTTATTTCCCATAATAAGTTCAACAGGGTAGATGTACTTAAGGAACATGAGACTTTTTCAGATAAATAAAGGCAAATATTGCAAACTACACAAAAGGCAGCCGCTAAAGCGTTTAAGTTTCAAAATAGAACAAACGAAACAGACTAAATTGTCAATTCCACTTAGAAACAAAATATTAATTCTAAAAATAAATCTTAGTTTGTTTTACAGAAGAACAGACAAAACTGACTAACTTTTGTCAATATCAAATAAACTGAGAACTAAAAGGAAATTCTCAATCTCTCCTTGTTGTATAGCTTAGCTTTTCAAACAGTTTTAACAGTTACTTTAGTCTGACAAAAGCCGAATGACGAATTAGCGCTTCCAGTCAGAGACTGAGGCTACGTCCACACGTACACGGGTATTTTTGAAAACGGAGATTTTCCGTTTTCGTTTTAAAAAATAATCCCGTCCACACATAAAGGCAGAAATGAAGGAAAACGCTGCTATGAACATGCCAAAGCAGCAGGTGGCACTAGATTCCTAACCGTGCAGAAATGTTGGCCAATCAGAAGTCTAGAAGCCTCGGTGGGAAAAAGTAAACAAAGCTGGGGCATAGAAGCAGAACCGAGTCGTATGTGTGGACGGACAGTAACTGTGTGTATATGTAAGCATTTAAACACTGCAGAGAGTAGAATTAACAGTAACAGTATTGTAGAAATTCATTTCACCGAAACAATAACGTGGCGCACAGTGTGACGCATGCACCAGTTTATTGTATTTCCAGACTTGCTGTCGGCACAATTTACAGTGCAGCTACTCTGTTTTTTGTCAGACTTGAAATAGCCGAAATACCTTCACACTACGGAACTTCTATGGCTCTTCCGTTCGACAATCTCTCCGGCATTGGAACCATCATCTGTTTTCTCTTCGGTCACGCTCGGTTGATTTTTCTAGTCGGTACACTCATTTCCTCCATTACCCGCTGGCTGCTTCCCAAACAAACACACGTGCGGCTTGGCACTTGTGCTGTACGTAACAAGTCACGCGCCGTGAAGCTGCGGCTGTGATTGGTTCGGCTCTGCGCTACTTAATTTGGATCGGCCGACCTTTTTTTTTTTTTTTTTTTAAAAAGAGGACAAGAGCGGCGAGGTCTATCGCGATAGCTTAATTTCTCTATCGAGTAAAAGTTATATCGCGATAGATATCGTTATCGTTCTATCGCCCAGCTCTACTGTACACTGTATATTAAGCAAACAAAAATGGATGCCGTTTTGTGGGATAGCTTTCACAGTTTAGTGAAGCTGCAATCATATCCTGTTTTTTCTTGTCACTAAAAAAATTGAATCACACTTTATTAAAATACACACACTGAAGACGACCTGAAACAAGACAGTGAGACCTCAAGAGCAAAAAGTAGGATCGTTTTCTTAAACCAGAGGAGTCGCCCCCTGCTGGCCATGAAGATTTTAAAAAATGCAGGTCGACTTTTCAAAGGCCCATCTTTTATTTACAGTTTGTGAGCCTGATGGGCCTTGTAGCACTGCTCCTTATTAGTGCCCTTTAAAGATCCTGGGACTGTAACAATTTCTCTTGTAACCTTTGTGTTTTTGCATGTTTATCTTCATTGTTGTGCTTTCTCACACTTCTGTGCTTAGTCTAAAGGGGCCTCTGCACACTTTTATTAGATGCAAATGTAATCAATAACTAAAAACACTTCTTACAGAAGACGTTTGCTCTGTTTATCCCCAGTGGCTGACGAATAACAGCTTGAATAGTGGAAGGACAAGGTCTGTGTGATCTGGGCAGAGAAGGATAGCGGGGTGTAGGGCTGCTCAATTAATCGAATTTTAATCACGATTACGATCTGGGCTTTCAACGATCATTAAAAATGACTGAGCCGATTATTAGCCCCTCCCTCATTTATCCGCGACACCTTAAAGGCCGGTCCGTGAAAATATTGTCGGGCATAAACCGGTCCGTGGCGCAAAAAAGGTTGGAGACCGCTGATTAAGAGGACCCGAGGGAAGCTCGGAAAGCTAAGCAGAAGTTATTTGGAGAGGAGAGTGACTGCCGTTGGTTGAAAAGAGTTTAAAAAAAAAAACTTCAGTGGTGTTGCACACTATTTTATATTATTTTTTTAAAGTCATTGTTAACCCTTTAAAGCCGGTCAGAGCAGCACGCTCCGTTTTGCGTAACTATTGTTAAATCCCTGTAGAACCTGAACCGTGTGAGCTAGCGCAATAATTTGTTTTGCATATGAAACCGGAGGAGTTGTACTTACATCTTATGCCATCAGCTTGTCCTCGGTCACGGTTTCGTTCCACATATAGCTTTGCAAAAATTGCATAAAAAGCGCTTGCAGGAACAAAAACATAATATTCCAGAAACACGCTTTGCCGTTCCTATCAGCTGTTCGTAACACTTCCCACAGTGAAATGATGCACATGCTGTTTTCTTTGCAAATTTGCATCATAGGATTGTTTTTTGTTTTTCCTGCAGTATATAAAAATTGCTGTATCTCCAAAATAAAACTATGAAGACACTCAAAATAAATTTCCTGTGGTGGGAAACTATTTTTTGCAACTTTATTGTATTTAAAGTTTTGAGGGATAAACCTCTTAAATTTCTCCAAGTAGAAATATATGTAAACAAAACAAAAGCGATTTTCAATTTTTTTTGTAGTTTATTGCACTTTTTTGCAATTTATGTAATTACTATGCACTTAATGCATACATATTATTAAAATATGGGCTATAACAGTTGTATTGATGTATAGCAACTTGAAATGCTCCCACAAATGGCACTACAGCATGTAAAAATATAATATAAGCTCTGGTGGACTTGGTTCTATAGTAGGTCTTAAAGGGTTAAATAAATATCCTCAAATAATCGTGATCTCAATTTCAGTGAAAATAATCGTGATTATCATTTTTGCCATAATCGAGCAGCCCTAGCGGGGTGTGTTAGCTCAACAATGCCACCTGTTTAATGTTACACCGGCTAACATGGCTAACCCTGAAATATGAGAAGAAGAATAGAATTACTGCCAAGTCTTAATTAACCAGCACATTCAAATAATGGTACTGCACTGAATCTCATTTCTTCACTTAGATTATTGGGGGCTGAGTTCCAAACTATTCAGACAATTCCCTCCTGAATTTGAAAACATTTTCTGGGAAGTTTTATAAATAAATAAACATGTACTTCGTTTATAGGTACTTCTGTGATAGAAAACGAGGTCTAAAAGATCCAAGCTTTATGAAATTGAATGGATTTAGTCCACAGTTTTCAGACGTTCTGCAATATTGTACATAGTAACGACACTACGCAGATAAAAAAGATGACACAACTGATGAAAAACCACTAAAATAATTCAGGCGTCACTGACTTTAGTAAGAGGATCCAGACTGGACAGACAGACAGGAAAGCAGAAAAGCAAACA
Source organism: Rhamphochromis longiceps (assembly GCF_057381845.1). Lineage (NCBI taxonomy): Eukaryota > Metazoa > Chordata > Actinopteri > Cichliformes > Cichlidae > Rhamphochromis > Rhamphochromis longiceps. The sequence goes on from NC_140573.1 coordinate 6,936,832, forward strand.
GTGCATTTTAAAGTCTGCTGCCTCAGCTGTTCATCTACAAAAGGCCCTGCTCATAACACACACATAGACAGGCGCTTCTAACTTAAAAGAGGTGAAGGTGAGAGCTGTCACCTAACAAAAAAAGAATAAGAGCAGAGCTGGAGTCCAGCTGGCTGCCTTTATTTTATTTTAGTTTAAAGCACTCGGTGCTGGGAAGCAAATCAAACTGTGGCCCTGAGACAGGCCGCACAGCCAACTAGTCCAGACGACCACATCGCCATAAAATCTACTGAAGCACTTTGAGCTGATTCGCAGGAGACCCGAGCACAGCACAGTACAGCAGGTCGGAAAGTAATCTATTAAAAGAAGTGCTTGAAAGGGTCTCGTGAAAGCTGATTTGACTGCTGACACAGACTTCATGGGCCAAATGAGGTTCACTCTCCTTAATTTCTAACAAACGAGCCGTCTACGAGAACAGCTCAGCAGATAATGAATTTATCTAATGTGCTTTTAAATGTACAGGTATGTAACGGGGAGGTACTGGGACAGATGGTGTGAGAATGCTCACATGGTTTCAACTGCTCTACTCCTCCACCTCTGTGCCACGCAGCTCTCCACGTGTACACCTTTTGTTTCCCAGAACCGGCCAATCAGAAGGGAGGGTAGAGTTTTTAAGTCCGTGGATGAAGCCTAGTGTAAGCTGAGAATCATGCAAAGCTACTCTAGAGTCCAAGATCAACAATGTGGAGGTATGAGCAGAATAAGGGCACTTTAATCATTTGGATGATGATTAGGCTCCATGAGAGGTGTTTTGAGTCCCAGCTTTAGTTACAAGATTTCTGCCTGGTGACTTTTCAGTTTGTGCAGGTATATAAAGCATGTTCTCAAAATGAACTTCAAAGAGAGGTTTAGGGGAATGTTTTGGCCCATCTTAAAGTTTCATAGCCTTTAAATGGCTAATAAAATAATAATAATGATGATAAGAAAAGAGGCGGTCTGATAAAATGGGGCGGAGCTGTGAGATGGGGAAGTTGTGCGACAGTTTTCACTGACTTCACTGTAATCTGAAGACCTGCGACATCACGGAGCACGTGAGAGTCCATTTATTGCAAACCACAGAAAGCAGACAAAGACGGAACGGAAAACAGGAAGGTGAGCTTGTGTGTTTATTGCCCTTAATTTACCGTTGGTTTTTTTTCCCCACTGTAAGAACAATCCTGACATTCAGCACACCCGTCACACAGGCGGCAGCAAACTCACACCAGATTACTTGGACTAAACGAGTGTGTGAACATTATATATCACCAGTCACTGGTGTTCACACTAGTTGGGAGCGTGTGTTTTTCGGTGTGGCTGCAATAACAACATATGTATTTTTCTGCACAGGAATATTAAAAAAAATAATCGATTTTGTTTACACTGCAAACTTCTGCACAAGTTCTACATTCAACCTTCCAGCAGGAGAAGTGGGAACCTTAGTTATTGCCAGTTTGTTAGACACAGAGGGCCGCATGCACAAACCTAAATTCCAATGAATCGTAAAATTATGAATAAAAAGTAAAACCTCTCCTCTGTAATGAACACTGCACAAATTGCCTGGATACTGCCTGTGCCACAAATATCTCACCGGCAGAAAAATGCACATTAAAGTGGACCTATTATGGTTTTCTTCATCACATACAGCATCTATGCTGTGACAATAGTGTGTGCTCATATGAAATATGAAGACATTTTCAAATAATGAGGTATTTTGTTTTTGAGGACCAATCAGAATAAAGTCGATCAAAAGAGGGGGCGTGGTCTTGTTTCAGTCAGGGGATGAAGCCCAGTGTAAGCCTGTAAATCATGCAAAGCTACTCTAGCAGAGTCCAAGATTGTCAATGGTGGTAATGAGCAGAATAGGTCCACTTTGATAATTTACCCCAAAACACACACATAAAAAAGACCCTCCCTACAAGCATGAAATTAAAGTGCAGAAACTCACATGCAAAGCACCATGTTAGTAGCATCTCGTGTGCAAAAAAAAGAAAAAGAAAAGAGCTGAAAACCGTACAGACCATCTTATACAGCATACAATCTTACTGTTTTATTATAACAGCGACTTATGCAATATGCACACCATGCAAATGTATCCAAAATGACTTTCAAATGTCACTGCCAGTTAAATCTCTCAGTAATGACTAAATGCTTTTGTTTTTGGCTAAAAACAAACCGCTTATATTGTTTTTTAAAGGTGATCCTGAAGCTGTTTCACCACTGCCAGCCATCAGTTGATCATTTCATCCAGCTAAGATTTGCTACTCACGAGAGAAGCAACAGCACATGTTTTTTAACAGCGATTTGAGTACAAGTTTATTCGCAAAAGCAAACACACTCGGAACCTGCTTTGATTAGTAAATTACTTGAATTGCCTTGTAATATTATTATATTACAAATATATAACAGTATAGGTATAAACAAAACAAATCAGACACTAAAAGGTTTTACCTTCATTCATGTTGTACAACAGGCTCGCAGAGGAGCTCAGAAACATCCATTGTATGTGATATTGTCTGTTACACATGGCTTTATATATTCTGTATTACACTGCACTATTTACACCAGCCTTTTATTATCCATCCAGTCATTGTAAGAAAAGTCCATTCATTGAGGGAAGCTTTAAATTAAGGGCTTTGATTGGTTTAGGCCCTTTGTTTTCCTGATGTGCTCCCAAACCTTGGGATTGAAATGGCTGACATTTCCTACAGATACAGCAGAGCGGCACACACACACGCGCATAAATACGCACACACGTGTACTCTAATTCTCGGGGGGGGGGGGGGGGGGGGGGGGGGGTGTTTTAAAGAGTAACCTGGTCTAATAAAAAGAAAAGAGAAAAAAGAGGGAAGCGAGAACAAAAAGATGTCAGACTGGCTGACAAATCAAAGGGCGAGTGTGCGACATCAGACACGTTCAGTCTTTTGAAAAAAAAAAAGGGAGACTGGGATGGGGGGGGGGGGGGGTAGCTGGCTGCATGGCCAGTCCTAAGACAGTTTCAGAGGCAGACGGCGGGCCGCCCTGCTTGCAAATACAAAAGCTGCTTGTACATACAGATGCAATATACTTCAATTTACATGATATATTAGAAAAATTGTACAAGATAATAGTAGTTAAGTACAGTTAACACACTGACTGTGAAACAACAGCTTAAGTTAAAGAGTTAAGGCTTGAACAGGACAAAAATAACACTGTGTGTATATATATATATATATATATGTGTGTGTGCGTGTGTGTACATACGTGCCAAGATCAAAGAGCACTATGGCTTCATTTCACTCGAGCCATCTGCAAACCTAAATCTTTCAAACTCAACACTGACTTTTGTAGGACTGCAAAATGGCAGCCACAGAAAGGCCACTAGAGGGAGCTGTGACATCCAGCAGACATCCAGCTGTTTGCGCCTCCCTCCCCTAAGCTTTGAGGCTTCAAGGTGGTTCGGTTCAAACTAGAGCCTCTTCCTCTTAAAGTAGTCAGCGTACTGCCCCCCCAGGCCTTGCGAGTGCTGCCCGATGTAGGCCGCATCGGATGCTGTAACTTCCTGCACTGCCAGCTGAGGATACTCCCTCTTATGGCCCCTCGTCTGGTTCTGATGGGTTAGAAACAAGAAGAGAACGGGAGGCAGAGGTGAGGAGGGATTATGGACGTTTGACCTGGACGTGTATGAAAACACTTATAGTTGGAAAGTCACCGATAAAAACCATATATTTCATTTTCAAATACTAAGGAAATCTTTTTTTATGATCATGAAAGGGTTTATTGTTTATCCCGGGAATATTACTCTTGGTTTCAGACCATTTTACCAAAAAATATTGTTTTATTAATTTAATTCATCTCGGGACTTCGGTTGTCCACTACTATAAGTTTCTGTGGTCACTAAACATTGTTTTCTGCGTCTTACTAAAACAAGTGCAGCCTTGCTAACGATCTGCAGGAGATTAACCCTAAATTACTGAAATGATCAACTAACATAGAAGGTCGGTGACAAAGAAGCGTACAGGTTTGTGCAATTTTGACGAATAAGCAAAAATCCTGAATTTGCATGCATTTGTGTGTAGTAGCACAAACAAATGCAAATCTTTGAGGAGATGACGCTTAGCTCAGACGTCTGGCCCCGGTCTGTTTACGTCACTGTGCACTCTCTCTCGCTCTGTGAATCTCTTCCACCTCCGTGTCTCCTTGAGTGGCTTTAACGGCCTTCAACTATGCAGGGAAAAACATAAATAAAAGCTGCACTGAATGGTAGTCTACTGGTTGACTTGGTTGAGAGAAAAAAGAGGAAATAAATTTTTAGCAAGCAGCCTTTATAACACTGCACTGTTTGAAAGCAGAAACGTGTGGAGCTACTTGCAGCTAATGCAGACCAGCACAGACCTTCAAATGAGAACTGGTATTCAAATCACTGGCAGCACTGACATCAATCTGTACACGTCACACTGCTGCCTGGAGCTCAGCTTTATTGTTTTTAGTCACTGTTTTTGTGTTTGTTTCAGTCTAAAGTGCCTATTTCCTGTTCTTCTTTCACATTAAAAGGCCTACAAGGAAAGGAACCGATCCTAACATTTGACCCAGTATAGCAGCTTTTAATTTGAAACATCTATGCAGGGAGCATAGCATCCCAGCAATTTCTCTGCTTTTATTGTAAAGCAGTCGCACCCTCAGCAACTCTTTTTTTAAAGCTAACCACAGAAAAATACTCCTGCAGTACAGACAATAATCTCTACACACATTTCTTATACTAGCAACAATTGCCCTACTACACATAAAGGCATACAGAAAAGGTTAGCACAATATATCACTTTTCAATTCAGCAGGATGAGCAGCAACCCCCTCCTCCCAGATCCCCACTGTCAACAACGAGTGCAGCGCTCTAATATCAGAAGCTGTGGAGGAAACAACAATTCAACATTTCACTTAGCTGCAATATGAAATGTTGAATTGTTGTTATTTGGCCCAAGACGAGTGTGTCATGATTTCAAAAAGAAATGAAAAGGAAGGAGAAAAAAACCCTAAAAGAATGGAGACAAAAAAATGTGTTTCGTGTCTCATACGGGATCATGGATTGTTCTTTACTTACATAGTAATAGGTGTTCCAGTCCGCAGCAGCGGTGTGTGCGTGTGTGACAGGGTTCGGTGCGGCCGCAGATGGGTGCGGTGCCCCGAGGAAGCCCGGCATTAAGGGCAGCGTGCTGTAAGCTGGGAGCACGGCGGCGGCAGGTAGGACGGCCGGGGGAGGAGCCGCGCCATTACTGACCGCGTGCAGAGACACTCCCAGAGGCTTACACACCTCCACCTCCTACAGGAAACACAGAAACAAATAGTAGTAGCTTATTTATTGATATGATTCAAAGGTATACTCAGGACACCAAGGAAAATGGTCTCTGAAGCCGTTTTTTGTTGCCGTGTTACTGTTTAGGTGCTGACAGAATCTCATAACATGAGAAAATAATTGACAAAAGTGTTTTATTCATGTTAGCTTTTCTGTCCTCTAGTGTCTGTTATGAGGCACATCAGGTAGGCTCATTCAACCGGCTTCCCGTCACAGGGGCTTACTCTCCGAGGCAACCATCCCAAATCAAAATACTCATGCCGACATATACACAGCTCAATGTAACGCCTTTGTCAAATGATACGAAGGATTTCTCAGGCAGAGTTATCAAAATTTCCATGAGCTCAGGACGCCAGGGTCCAAGCTAGCTGTGCAATAAGATCTATGACATCATCTTCTAAGAAAACATCTTACATGCAGTCGTGTTTCCATTACGTCAGAGGACATTACTTTTGCCTTATACGTATTCATCCTGGAGCCTTACTCTAATTATTCCACCAAAAAGCATTTATGATTTACCTCAAAGAGACTTTTAGTCCCCAAAAGGGAGGCGAGTCCCCGATTCATCACAACGTGAAACTGATCTATGTCCCCCCCACAGGTAATGCACATATGCTCACATCCTCCAGCAGCAGCAGATAAGCCTGGATTTGGCTGCTCATTGTGTGTGGAGATGGCTGGCATCAGCTGCTGGGTGCAGAGTGATGCGTTCCCTCTAACAGGGTATCGGTGTCGCTGAGAGGTCAGCCTCTCCAAATAAACATGCGGATGAACTTCATGTTAGTGCCAGCGCGTGTAGATAGCTTACACTCTGTCTGCAGGATAGGAAGCTGCTTGGATTTTTCAAGAGCTTCACTTTGTATCTGTGTGTATGTGTGTGTGTGTGTCCGTATGGTCACGGACAATCTAAATGAGCTTATCTTACCCTAATATGAATTATTTGTATGTTCTAACTAATTTAAGAAGACAAATGAATAACTTGTGTAAAAATGCTTATCCCTGGGACACGCTGGGTTCGTTAGCTTTGCTGATACATGCATGATAACTGAAGTGAATGGGTACGGAGGCTGTGTGTGTGTGTGTGTGCTTGTGCACAGGATTTTGTTTTCTCTTCTTTTCCAAGCAGCTAGTTGAGGGCTAACACCTGGCCAAGGGAGCCATGTGTGTTTCAAAGAGTTTATAGTGTGTGTGTGTTTACCTTGCTGGCGTAGCCCTGATTGGCTGTTGCTGGCTGGGAGTAGTATTGAGTGACTGCCTGCATGTAGGAACTGTAATCTCCATAGGTGGACACAGCTGGAGTCTAGAAAACAAGATTTCACATCCATTGTAGTTTTGTTGTGGGTTTTTTTACACTGCTCAAAAAAATTAAAGGAACACTTTAATTTTCAAAGGAACAAATTAGATCTCAAAGGGAAAAAAAATCATGCTGGATAACGTGTTAGGAATAAAAGGATGTGATGGAAATGAAAATATTGACCCTGCAGAGGGCTGAATTCAAAACAAAAAAAAATTTTTTTTTTAAAAAGTGAAAAAATGGCAGCGGCCAGTAGACTTAGGTTGTCCGTGTTAAGGGCCTTGTCTCTGGAATCTCCTTCATGTTCTTAAGACTGTGCTGGGAGACACAGAAAACCTTCTGCCCATATGCCATCCTGGAGGAGTTGGACTACACGTGCAAACTCTGCAGGGTCCAGGTATCACCTCACGCTAACAGCAGCGACACTGACCCTAGCCAAATACAAAACTAGTGTCAAACAGTCAGAAAAGATGAGGAGGGAAAGACTGTGAGTGACCTCCAGCTGTAAAACAATTCCTGTTTTGTTAGTTGTCTCATTGTTGCTCCTCCAGTGCACCTGTTGTTAATTTCATTAACACTAAAGGAGCTGAAACTGATTAACAACCCCCTCTGCGACTGACCAGATCAATATCCCAGAAGTTTAACTGACCTGATGCTGCACTGATTGAAAAGTGTTCCTTTCATTTTATTTTTTAGCACTGCAGCTACTTTTTGTTAGTTGCAAAATATTTTATGTTGCTTGCACAAAGAACACATTTACAGCAAACTGAAGTGGGCCGGACTCTGATGCGAGGATGAAGAAATGAAGGAAATACATTTACATGGAAATACATGGATCAAACAAAAAACAACACGTGGCACAAATCCCACACGGTCACAAACAGGTGTGTGTTTGCCACCTGAGTGTGCTCCTTGCTGTAGTCTGCGGCCGTGCTGTCCTGTGGCGCGGCCGTGCTGTAGCTGTGGGCTTGTGCCGCCTGATAGTGCTGGTACCACTGCTGCATGGCCTCCTACGACACACACACATTACCAAGCATGAACAGTGCTTTCTTGTCTTTGCGTGATTGTTTTTTTTTTTTTTCTTTGCCACCTTTCAATTTTATGAGTCTCATTAAGTATTGTTCCTGCTCTCCAGCGTTTCGTTCCTCTGTCTTTGTCTTTCCAGACAAATTAAACCGACCGTTTTATTGGTTATCTAATCATGACTCATTTGTTTGGATGAGTAGAGTGTAATTAACATTTCAAATGGGGTTTGGTACTTGCTGCGAGCATCAGATATGTCACCTACTGCTGGAGGAGGAAGAAGCGCAAAAAAGAAAGAAAGAAAGATGACAAACAAGCAGTAGAAGGGCTTTGGGACTTGTTCTGAGTGGAGTGTTAGGCGTGAGAAGGAGAGCAGGGACAGATGGAGACACGCAGTGCTCACTGCCAAATCCACTCTCATTCTGTCTGTCCAAATATCCATACCCATTCCCATCTCTTCCACCACCCTGCCTCCCCTAGTTACAGCTCATCCTGTCTCTGCTGCACCCATCCAGCTGCGCTTTGTGTATCCATCCATCTACTCAGCAACACATGCATCAATAGCATATTTGAGGCCCAGTAATGCCTGTTCACACTAACTGAATGTACAGACCCCAAAATTCAGCATTCATATTTGTGTGTGTGTGTACACACGTGCATGTGTTGTAGGGCAGCACCTGTGTGTATGCTTGGTTGTACTGGCTGTAGTCAGTGGAGGAATCTGTGGTGTACGGGGCAGCGGTCGTAGCTGCTGCACTGTGGGAGTAGGAGCCGGAGCCCTGGGAGACCACAGGAGCGACTGAGCTGTTGTAAACTGCAGCGCTGGGTTGTCCTCCCTGGGCTTTGCTGCCCACTGAGCCTATGGAAGAGTAGAAGGGAGAATGGACGACAAATGATGTGTTAATAATCATAATGATGTGGGTTATCACACAAACTGCCCTTTTTTGTAATTTAGTGTATTTTTATAATATTTCCCCACACCTCTACACAATAAGTTAAATATTGGAAGAATTAGAGACAATTCAGTAAATAGAGACAATTATAATCTAGAACCTGTTTCATGTTGTTCATGATTGAGATGCTCTTGGACACTTCGTACGTGTCTGATATGAGGTTTCCAACTGATTTTATTCATTTTAGTGTTTAAAACTGATCTGATTAACAGAGGTGGTAGAATTGATCACCGGCTGACCTGAATTGCTCTTCTTGAATAAAAAAGCTTGACTAATAAATGAGCACAAAATGCTTTTAAGTGCTGCAAAAGCCAGGACGTGAACTCTGGTGCAAAAACTTTATGGTTGTTGTGCGATCGTGTGCTCACCTTGCAGAACTACTCCTGGCATTACACTTGCCAGGTTTAGGTAAGGATTAGAAGGCAGCCTGACTTCTTTAGGAGGATCGCCCAACAAAGAACTCTGTCCACTGTTTACCTAAAGAGAGACAGGTGAATATAAAACGTATTATTCACACTGCCACCAACAGGAACTGCAAATAAAAATCAGGTTTTCGTTTTTAGAGGTGTTTGAAGGCAATTACAGCTACTTTGCTTCATCTTTATTCCAAACATGTATCACATTGTGGATTTAATGAAAAATACTGTGCTACACAAATTCTAAAAAATACTGATTATACAAACTTTACATGAGGCTCTAAAGCTGACTTTTGTGAGCTACTGAAGAGCTAAAGTGATGGTGGAAACCTGCGAGGATTGTCCTCTCTAGTAATTACACTTTCTCTCTATTAAAGGGACTTCAGAGAAGACAGTACTGGGACTGGAATCGTGTCCCCTAAGAACCTCGGCACTGTGATTATTTCTGTACACAGACTTATAAGAGATAATGATGTTAGTGTAGTCGTACTGTATTTAATCCTGGCCGAGTCTAGGAGATTTAGGGAGGTGTTTTAGAAAGAAAACAGGCAGGTGGGTACAGGTTGCATTACAGGCATTTTCCAAAGGTAAAGCGCTCAAGGGACTGAGGCTGTTTATTCAAAAAGCTCCCTTGATATTGTGTGTTGAGGTTAAAAGCAGACAACACTAATCAGGAATAAATACTCCCTCCCCCCAAGAGACAGAGAGACTGAAGGGTAGAAGGAGTTAGGACCATAACAAGCATTTCTAGAGATAAGTTACAGATCGGTTTCACGGAAAATATCAACAACTTGCATCACAGTTGGAGTTCAAATATTAATTTGTGCAGCAACGTACACATAAATATAGAAATTCAAGAATTACACCAATATCTCTAGAAACTTCCACCAAACATTTGATCAGGCGACAATTATGTAATACTGACAACGAGGGCCAGGTAATGCTGCCTGGTTTGTGAGTCTGTCAAATTACACATTTTGAAATGTTAAGACTGTATATAAATGATGGACGTAGCCAAGGGGACATCATCAAATGCTTTGTGAGCATTTTGACTGTCGCCATCTTGATATCTTTTTAAAAGCACACATCCAATTAAGGAGACGATCCGAGTAAGCGAGAGCACTGCAAGGTCATAATTTGGCAAATTTTCAATCACAGGGTAGCTCCGCCCTAAAGCATCCAAAAATCAATATCATGTTGTATTAAGTAAGAACTGAAACGGTGTAATGATTAGAACATGTTTTACTTAGATCATCCATCAAATGAGACATACAGGCCCAGTCTAGGTTTATAACTGGACTTCCTTTCAGACTTGGAAGGCCATCTTTTATTTACAGTCTAAGTATTTTGTATTTGCTTCACGCATGCAGATTTTCGGTCGGTGTCCTCACCAGGGGGCAGCTGTCTGAGCTGTTGTGCTGGCCTGTTGTCGTGTAAACTCCTCCAGGGGGTTTAGGCGGAGGCGGGCCAAGGCCCGAGTTACTTATACCCAAGGAATAGCTCTGTCCCTGCGGTTGGGCGCTCACCATCGTCCCTGGAGGAGCTGGCTGCCTGTTGTCACAGGAGGTGGAAGAGGAAGAAGAGGAGGAAGAAGAGAAGGAAGCAGAGGGGGTCGTAGTCACAGAATGGGTGCTGTGGCTAGGTAGGTCTCCTCCTACAGCCCGACCCTGGAGGTACGGCATGACACCTGCTGCTGAAACCACTACTGTGGCATTGTGGGTAGATGCTGGAACTGACTCCTGTCCCAACTCTGTAAGGGGAGATGACAAGAAAGCAAAAAAAACAAAAAAACAGGAGGAAATGAAAGGAGAGGTGAGTGATAACAGAAAGTTGAAATTCAAGAAACAGTAAAGTAAAAACATAGTATACAGAAAAAAAGGAAATGAAATGAAGGGAAATAAAGGCACGGTTGGGAAAGATGCCAGATAAACATGCGAAATGGCTTTCACAGATGACCATCAGTGTCTCCGTCTCCTCAGGACACAGACGAATCGCTCAAACGGCTGGAAACTCCGCCTGGCCGTCTCTGCAGAGCCAGCTGTAATATTTGAGAGCAAGTTTCCCGCTCATACATCACTGCTTATCGTGTTTATTTACAGCCTGCCACTTAGCTCTCCACAATCCCAATATTTCACTCACTCCAGGGTTTAATAACACAAATATGTACACATGCAACATAATCCCATACAAATGCACACAGGCCAAAAAAACAAACAAAACATAAACATATAAGTAAAAGATGCACACACACACTAAACGTGAACATACGCAGTGGCACTTATTATAAATCCAATATTGCTGTGACAAATGGCCTCCATCGCACAATAAACGAAACCGCTCTAACAAGCCTTGAGCCAACATTCCCCAGCAGACACGCGCACCGACAAGAGACACGCACGTTCGTATGCAAAATTGCAAACTCATGCATCCAATCAAAGAGGGACACACTCACAGTGGTGCACATGGGCATGATTGTTTGTTTTTATGCACATAAAAAGTCTGCGGTATATCATTTCCATTTAAAACAACACAGCTTTTCTCAGCTGGAGATTTGAATTGTAAATCTGCTGCAGCTTCCTGCTCCGCACTGTAACGTACAGCTGGGCGAAATTCAGCAGTCTTTACAGGGACAAGCCCGACACACGGGTCAGAATTAGGAAAAGGACCCACAAAATTTATGGCTTTCACTTTAACATGAACAATATTTTTCTGGGACCTTAGAGCCTTCATTATTAACATGTAAAATAGAACAGATTCTGGATTTGGCAGAGAGAACAGACCAAAAGGTTACACTGTAAACAGTAAATCATTGATTTTTAGAAAACTGGTACGTGGAAAAATAAAGGTGGTGTTGTAGGAGCGCTACCAAGTTAAAATGTTAATAAGGTCTGAACCAGCGACCTTCACAGACCTTGTCAAGCAAATGTGTAAACCGCTGCACTCTGGAGCCACACAGTTAGTTAAACTATTAATATGCTCCCTCTCAAGAAAAAGACAAAAGTAGTAGAGCAAGAAAACCAAAAACAAACACTAAATTAGGTATTAACCAAAGCCTGAATGCTTCAGTGTGATTTAATTTGTTTGCAATAATTAAATGAACTCATCTGATCAGGGTGCTTGTTACTCATTTACCTGCTATTAAGGGGTCGCCACAGTGGGTAATTAACATTTTGATTTCTTACACCGGACGCACTTCCTGACACAACCCCACAGAGATTTGTGTCTACTCCTAAATTGTGGCTGTTTAGCGTGTTAGGTAAATGTGTAAACCACTACATAATGGAACCCGTTTACCTGTAGGAGAGTCTCCCAGGAGGCCTTTCCCCAGCTGCACGAGGCCTGGAGGTCGCAGAGACAAGGCTTTCTGCATGAGCAGTCTGGACGGGTCCCCGAGCAGACTGGAGACCTAATAAAGGGGAAATGAAAGAGGAGAAGGAAGAGTATTACAAAAAAAAAAATGGAACAGAAAAGCAAAATCAAAGAACAATATCATAAAAAACAAAATTGGAAGAGCATGAGCGAGATGGTCGTTATAAACCAAACAGAATCCACCATGGAGGGCTGTGCTAGCTATACAATGGTGTGTAAAGCAGATCCAGAGCATCCAATCCACAAAGGTTTTAGAATTACCAGGACCTGCTCACAGATTTCTCAGAATATGCAGTCTCATCTTTATAAAAGTCCAAGTGGCAATCTCCGGTACTGAAAATGAAGCCAGCGTTGAAGTTCCCAGAACTCTAGTTCCTCCAAGACCAACACCAAGAACGAGTCATTCCCCATAGAGTTCAAATGCCCAACTTCAGAGATTAAATTAAAATGTCCTCACAAAAAATAAATGAATAAAAATTAATAGTAATACTTGGATATTCCACAACAATTACAAAGCAATGAAACTAACTCTTGGGACATGGAACTTTACCTCTTTGGTTGGGGAAGAAGACAAAGCTAACACGTGAGGCTGAGAAATATCATCAGGCTCACCTCAATGTACAACATGGGCTCTCGAGCCTCCTGGACAAGGGCTAGACTTAATGTTCCAAACCGGAGTTGCCCTTGGCAAGAGGAGGTGTGGACAGACTCTTATCTCTTGCAGTCTGACAGAGCAAAGCGGATTTTACCCGTCAGTCAGTCTCCCTACAGGCACATATGGTCACAAACTGGGTAGTGACTGAAAGAACATATACAAGGGGTGCAAATGAGTTTCTGAAGGGTGGGTGGGCTCTCCCGTAGAGTTTGGCCATTCAAGTAGGAGTAGCAGAGCTGCTACTCCTCTATATTGAAAGGAGCCAGTTTATTTTGCTCAGGCATATGACTTGGATGCCTCCTGGGTGAGATATTCTGGGTATATCCTACAGGGAAGAGGCCTTGGGGCAGACCAAAGACATACTAGAGAGATTACATCTCTGGGCTTGCTTGGAAACACCTCAGTGTCCCTCTGGGTGAACAATAGGAAATAGGACTGGGTTTAACTGCTTAGACTGGAACCTGGACCCAGATAAGCATGTAGAGGATGGATGGATGGACATGCCAATTGAAAGCTTAAAATGGTCCTCCTTGTTAAAGTTATGGGTTGATTAAGTTTTTAAAAATATGTAGAGATAGAATCCAGTATGCATTGCAATCATTCAGCTTAAAAAAGAAAAAAGATAAAGAAAGAAAAAAAAACATCAAATACTCCAAACATCAGTACCCATGACATTTAACTTTCACTTCAGCAACACAAAAAATATGCAAATGAAAACACAGACAGAAACTCATCACCTCAAGGTCTCACTTTAAACAGAAAAGGAGAAGCAATTAGGTTGCATGATTTCGATGTGGTTTCGTTTTCCCGTGCATTAAGTGCTGGAGATAAAAACATAAGGGCACATATGCACATGCCCCCAACTATGTTTAACCCTCAGCACTAGCATATGCAAATCATCACACACAGACACACAAACAGGTGTCTTACGCTGCTGATGCGTTTGTCTTTGATGTGTAGAAGCTGTTGCTGTGCCAGCTGCATGTGCAAAAGGTTCTGGAGGACTAGTCCATTTCCAAACATAGCATTCTGCAGGGTAAAAGAAAAGGACATCAGAATACGCACACACACACACACACACACACACACACACACACACACACACACACACACACACACACACACACACACTAAACAATTCAGAGATTTAGATGTTAGTGTGACCTGGTGTGCTTTTCCCAGTGTGAGCAGGGCTGTAGTGAGGGGAGGTCTGAGGAACGGCAGGCTGGTGTGACGCCCGTATTTTCCTAAAAACATAGTCAAACAACAAAGAGAAACACCAGAGCCTCCATTAGTGATTTGCTTTTTTTAAAGTCTCCACCAAAGTACTAATCAATCATCATCTCAACAGGCACACACAGGCGAAATTACAAGTCAGACAACCGATCCATCAGTCATTTACAACACATTTCAAGCAATCACACAGCTGGCTGTTTTATAACAAGCACCAGTAAAGCAATACTGGGATATTATGCAAGCACAAAGCAAATTACCTCCCACATAACTTTAACTTTTTTCCCCTCAAAACTTAATTTCTATTTTGGTGTTGAAGACAGATTTTAAAAAGAGCTCTAAAAACAAAAAAATGTAAACTCCTTTATATACCAAAATATTCTAGGGTCAAATGTGAGGCCATCTGTCCAATAGATAAGCTTGGCCCAAACCGGCTGATGCAATAGGACAAGGAAGTGCAGCAGCAAATCTGCAGCAGAATGGCTGAAGAGTAAAAACAATCTAGTTGTTGTAACGGCCTGACAAAAGACAAACAATTAAGCAGATGAATTTGTGTTAAGCTCACCAATAGATATTTCATCTTAAGTACTTTTGCCCTTGTATGTATATATGCAGAGTATATAGGATTAATTAGTCATACTTCCTGATGATTTAATGTTTATCATCCACTGATATGGTCTCTTCCTGGCATTAGAGATTTACTTTTCAGGACTTGAGTGCAAATCACTTTTGCAATGCTCTTGGTCTTATTATTTTCTGATTTGCAATCTCCAATTAATTTGTTGTCCAGTACACTTCTCACAGTAAACACCTCCAAGGCCAGCTCTCGCTGTGAAAGTGACACCCCACTTGATAGGACATCCAGTGAGAAGTCTTATCACACAGAGTAATGCATTAACAAGTTTCCTTTTGCTCCCCTTGAGCAATACCTCCTGTAGTTTTCTATACCCTTTTTAAGGGCAACTACATGTTTGTAAGGAGAGACATTTGTGCTTTCTTTAATGCACCTTCTTTAAAAATACATCACAAAATCCAGTGCAATGCCAATTTCTACATTCAACAGACTTCCTGTTTGTGATTCATAAAAACAAAATCGATCACACTGATCTGCACCCATGCCACAGATGCACAGCCTTTCTTCTGCTTCTTTTGTGCATGCGTGGTAACACAAGCCTTGGTCATAATAAATGTAAGCGTCAATGCTAATGGTAGCTTCCTCCAGAATAAGTAGAGAAAGTTTAACATTTAATCAAGATCCTAATTTTAGACTTTAATTGTGCATACTCTTCTTTAAGAGAGCTCCCCCACCTCTCTCATTTTCTCTCCTTCCTGTTCTCATTTCTTCCCCTAATGTCACACGATTTCATTTTAATACCTGATTAGCCATTCATCAAATAATGAAGCCACTGCCGAGGTGATTACAGTATATAGGAGGGCCTGGCAGAGGGAGACTCATTCAGCGGAGCTTTGATTGCCAGCCATGCCCTGTAGTCATGATCTAGTTTCTGCCCAGATCATTATCACCAATTTCATCATTTTATATTTGTCTAAATGTTCATATTGACTTGTTGTATAGTGCTTACATTTGTTATCCCACCTCCCAATGGAATGTTTATGCCACAGCTGCCCTTAATTAATAGCATTGCTAATTACCTTTTATGTTCCTATCATGGTTAATCTGCCAGTATGCACAATAGGCCTGTGACATCGTCCACAATAACACCAGTATAAATTATTGATGTGATATAAAAGTGCCATATGCCAACATCAAGATGAGCAGTTACAAGGTTCAGTTACTATAATTATTAAGTGTTAGCGGTTATTTTATACTTATACTTAAAATTTTCCGGGGAAAATACTGCCTAGGCTATTTTCATGCTTACATTTGAAAATGCTCATCAGCTAGTTACATTTATAAATGCTGCCAACTGCATGCTTTTTCTAAATTGATAGAAATATTGATACTGCATAGCATTCTTTAAATATTGTGACAAAATGATGAGCTTAAAAATCCCCCACCCATAATGCGGAAGCTCTTAATTAAAATTTTAATGCTAAAATACCATAATTTTTAAGTTTTATGGTTTTTCAAAAAAGCTGAAAAAATAGTAAACCAACTGCAGAGGCTTCTGAGGCCTGAAGCTTTTCCATTCCTGCTTGATGCAGGTTAAAAACATTCTGGGCATTTCATAATGCCCAGAATGTTTTTTAGATGAATGACAGCTGTGGACTTCAAGCAGACCAGTTTATCACCTGGAATCTTTCCCTGTGGAGCCATGCAGGTTCAATGTGAGGAGGATACATCTGGCACCATCTTATAGCATTAAGCAAACGTGTATGCACCAAAAAGCTGTTCTAAAGCTGTACATATCATTTCAGCATTAATAAGGCTTTGACAGATGTACAAGCTACCTATGTCATGTGAACTAATGCACCTGTACACCTACAAAGAAGCAGTCTTTTTCAGATTTGATTGGTCAGATGAAAGTATAGTTTTCCCCTTCAACTCACCTCAGTCTTTTATAGTGGAGGATGATGTTCATTTGTTTTTTAATTGCATTATAGAGTTTTAACTTTCATTTTCAGATGCCACAGCCTGCGTTCAGTGTTCCTGAGCCAATGCTTGGATTTCCAATTCACTGTCAGATAATCCACTATCCAGATGTTAGGTGTTTTTTTGTTTTTTTCCCAGATGTACAACTTTTTCAATGTTGCCACAATCTCAGCTAGCATGTAGCATGCTATGCTAGCATGATATTTAAAGAGAAACCACTTAAAAAAATAAAACACCAGTTCTAACTCCTCATATGTTGCCTTTCTTTTTTAAATATATATATTTTTTAAAAAAATCGAGAAACAGAACTTTCATCATACAATGTTTAAAAATTATTTTGGAAAAAGAATTCACAGGTTTTAGGCTGTAAATTTTGTGACACCCCATCCTCAGGATTTTCCCGCCCACTCAACGTTTTTAAGGAAATCATCATCATGCCAACACACTTACCAGGAACATAGGAACAGCCAGAAATACTTTTTACATATTTCTGTACAATACTTTCGTTTCACAGATTTGAAATGTAGACTATCCAGCATACCTCCTCTTTTCCCAGTGTGGTACGGTCTCATGAGTATCTGCAGAGCAGCGGGGTTCGTCATACTGGTCAGCAGCTGGGCCAAGTTTGGTTCTGGTAGCAAACCTTTCCTGTTACTCAGAATCTGGAGACAAAACAAAAAACACAAAAAGCAAGTGAGTGCAACAACACGTGACTAGATGTGTGCATGTGTGTATCTGTGTATGTGTGGAGTACAGTATCTGTTTTGATCTTGTCATTAGGAGCCCCTGATGGCTTAAGTAATCATTACACTAGCTTACATCATCAGGATATGGCTGCAATGTCAGCAGAGGGGAGACAAAAGAAAAAAGGCAAGAAAAAATATAAAAGGACAAAGCTGGGAAACGACAGCAGCAGGAGGGAGAGAAAGGACGGGGGAGAAAAACAAGGACGAGAAAGTGTCTGAAGGAAAAAATGTTTTTTAGAGACTTGGGAAGGCCACTTTTATTCACAAGTTTGTATCATATTTGAAAAACAGCTTTTTTCACAGTCTGCTGCTGTGCTGGAACTTGGCTAAAGACGCACATTATGACACATTACATGACTGCTGCCTTTCCAGCATCAAATTCTGTGCTGACACAAGATGACAGCTTATAGTGAGATGGCCAATATTTATTTATTTTTATTAAGGTTTCAGAGGGCGTTACGGTCGTTTCAAAAGAAACGGACACAAAGAACAATCTTTCAGAAAATGTCTGTCACACATGTAGTTTAGCTCACGGTTTGGGAGCGTCTGCCTTGAACTTAAATACGTCACTTCAAAAGAATATCTGATCAAAGCGCAGCTTTTTAAAATGTAATCCTGCGTCTTGTGCATGGCTTTCACAAATATATACATAACAAATAAGTCTGACGCAAGAATATCATCCTGTTATTATTTTCATTGAAATTTGTAAAGATGATTAGTAAATCATAGTACCGACAGAAAGCAATAAAATAAGGGAGAGGGGGAAGTTTGATATGCAATCGCCTAGATTGCTCATAGAAAACTGGACCTGCCAGTCTAAAAAGAAAAAGAAGAGACTCCATCTTAGGCCTGTGTAGCCTTTGGTGTTTATCAGAGCAGAGTTGTAAAAGAGGTATAAGCACCGTTGGCTCACAGCAAGAAAGTCCTAGGTGGCCTGTGCCTGTTTTCTTCCAGGAGGTCTGGTTTCTTCTGCCCTCATGCCAAGTTAATTCTCCTGTCAGTGTGAACTTCCACCAAGGCTTACAGCTGGAGCTTGTCCTCCAGCCCTGCACACTGCTTAGAATGAGTAAAATGCAGAGAGCAAATTTCTCTACAATAACACACTGACCCCACCCCTGACTGCTGTGGAATTCATTTGTTTAAAGTGCAACAGCTCTGCTTTTCCTAATCTTCTGTCATATGTACAATGGTGGATGTTCAACTGAGGCACATGGTTCCAGCTGTGAGCACAGAAGCCCCACCCACCAGCGGTTTAGGCCTTCTGTTTAGAAGGTGCAACCAATCAGGAAAAAACGTGATAAAGGGTGGGCTTAGAGGAGCTGCACCAAAGACCAGTGTAAGATTTACGAGGACTGTTTTGCATTACTACAGCTATAATAAATATATATATATATATATATATATATATATATATATATATATATATATATACACACACACACACACACACACACACACACACACACACACACACACACACATATACACACATATATATATTTGTATAAAACCTAACCCAAGTGCATTTTAGAACATTATGTTTAATTAAAGCTGAGCTTATCTCACACACAACACTTCTCAGAGTCGTTTTAAAATCTTGTTTTCTTTCCTATTGCCAATAAAGCTTCTATTTAATTTGACATTAAGCTACATTTCCTGGATCTGAACAGTTCTCTGCTGACTTGCATTTAATCAAAGGAGTTACTGTAAGGCACATTACCCCAAATAAGAATTCAATTACTCATTATGCTGAGGAAATTTCATTCAACAGACTCAAATGAAATCCTATTGAATTAGACTGCGTCAAATCGAATGGAGCTGCCCATGCTCTGGTAGATCCTCCTCAGCTCTGACAGTGTGGCGGCAGTACGCGCTCGCTGCCCTACAGACACGGCTATTTAAAACAACATTAGCAAGGATGGTGATGTTTCCTCTTCGCCTGCCCCGAGCTACAGCCTGACTTGAGCACAAGTCAACGTTGTTTCCTCTCTGTCGCATCCCGGAGCCGAGAGCTTTACTGACGGGGATGGGCTGCATTTGACTCCGTCCTGTCAGCAAGTAAGGAAGAGGAGAGTCTAGTGCACACGTACACTATGTGTATTCGAATGTTCCGGTGAGGAAAACTATTGTTTGTGTGTGCGCGCGCGTATGTGTTGAACAAGGCCAGTCATAGCTGACAGCGTCTTTCAAGGGAAGAGAAGGAGGAGGAGGAGGAGAGCTCTCTCATTTCTTTTCTTTCTGCTGGAGAAAATGTCAGCATGCATCAGTCTGTTTGGCTACTGGCACAAAATCCAGCCACACACCCACACACTATAACACACACACAGACATGCCAGGGAGGTAAGGAAGCCGCGAAGAAGGGAAAGCGAGAAGTATCGTGTAAGGGGAAAAAAGGACGAAGGGAGAAGAAAGGAGGGAGGGAGGAGGCCATCTGGTCCTCAGCGTTCACACTCGCATCACACTAACTGGAGAAATGAGAGAATCGCCTCAGACAACTGTAGACAGGAGCAGGTCTCGAGCTCTTTCTGAAGATCTGATGTTGCTTTTACCAGCTGCTCACATTCACTGCAATAATGCTGAAGGGGCCTCGGGGCACTAATGTAACCTCACAGTCCTCACAGGATCTCTTTCTGTCTTACCTCTTTTTTTCTTCCCCTTTTTCTGGTCTCCTCCTCAAATCCCCCCCCCCCCCCCCCCTCTTTTTGTTTCTTTTACCAATTGCATGTCTTCCTTCCTCCTCAATCGCCCCTGTTAATTTATTCAAAAACACATTTTCCAGCCCATCCGTCACAGCTATAACCTCTTTACGTGCATCTGATAATTCACGCTCTGCAACAGCTGTGATGCCATCAGAGAAAGAGAGACTACAGCTTTTAGCTAAAGTGGAAATTTAGCACTTATAACAGCTCGATAAGGGCGATCCAAAGTATAGAGGACACCTGCGGACAGCTTGTTGTTGCGCATCCAAGTTGCAAATAAATATTAATATCATTCAGAGACATAAAAAGATCAATAGATGAAATCTTGATGGAATCTTGAATTACACAAAATATATTCATGAAAACCTACGTGACATACTTCAAACTTCAAATACTGTAAAATGAAAAATCTTTAAGATGCTATTTCCCGACGAGCGCTATTTTACATCTTGTCCCATCATTCCTGTATTTTAAAACGTGATTACGGCTCCTCTGAGAACACTGATGAAAGCCCTGAAAACTCATCTCTCTTCATCAAAGTGACATATGTAGACGTTCAGCCTATGACAACGATCCCTCCAGGTCTTCAGCATGAGCCGCCATTAGTAGGTGCGAATCTGTGAAAATTGCTCCTCACCTCCAGCTCCACCAACGCATCCAACGCCCACCCGCAGCGAAGGCGGTAGCTGCTCACCTTCTATACAAATGTAGGTTTGATGTATTCTGATAACAATAATTATTCTCAAACCTGAGAAAAGAGAAAAGAGAGAACCACCTACAAGCTGACATACGAGGTAGTGATGTGTTTCATTTATCACTCTCTACTACACAGGAAACACATAAACAGATATAAAATATCATCAGTGTTTGTCTTAATGACATTATCAAGAATAATTATGTGTTGCTAATGCTGGATAATCCTTGCTCTTGATTGCAAGCTAGCAGGATACTAACCTGACTGAGGTTTGTTACATACGAAACTCTCTGAATCAAGTGATTCTGACGCAGTCATTGCTGCACTGCATGTGAAAAACAGTCAGTCACGGTGGTGACTGCTTATTTCATTCACGATATGTCTACTAGCATGAAATAAACACCATCTGGACCGCTCTTTAAGTAGCCATTAACCGCTTCCCTTCTCTGTCCCTAGATTCCTTCCATACCCACGTACACACAAACCTGTCAGGACTCAGTAGCTGTAGTAAATCGAGGTACCCACAGGGATTAGCAGGGACTCCTCCTTTTGGGAACTCTCACTTCTCACTTACTCTCACTCGCTGTATTTACATGCCGTGTGCGGGTTCGCTGGGTGCATCTGTTTGAATGGGTGCACGTATGAGTGTCATAGTGTGTCACTAGCTTGTGGTTTGGTTTATTTCAGGCTGCGGGAGACAGCGGAGGAGCCCAATCAGTCTATAGAACTATAATTATCATGTCAGTGCCTCTCTGCTACCACAGCTCTGTGTAGGAGGGGTATCACAGCTACAAAGACCTTCTCGGCTAGAGGGTGTTCGTGCATGTGCTCCACGTCAAACCTCGGTGTTTCTCAGCAGCGGATGTGCAAGAACCACCCGGCACTGGCATCACAATTAGATGGAAAAGTAGCTGTGAGCATATCCGCTCTTTTTTTGTTGTTTTTCCATGAAAAGTCCAGTGTGTCAGTGTTGTAGCATGTGGTCCTCCACGTATGAGGGAATGCTACAAAAATGAGACTACTGTGACATAACGTTTTAAAATTTGAAAGTAATATTAGGATTTATGATAGGAAATAGCAAAGGGAATGTTTCAATTCATTTACAGTGACGGTGGGTTTGGAGGTTTAGGGGGTGTGGTAAGCTGATGATGGTCCAAATACAGCCAAGCAACATGGTAGAAATATTGATTCCTGGATGTGTCTGGAATCAGCTTTAACAGTAACTAAGATTTCTGCTACTGCCGGACTTGAGCTGCGGAGAGACGAGAGTCAAATCAGCGAATCGGATGATGAAATTCAAATGCATCGCACCTCAACGGTCCACCTGTGTCAGCTAAGTGGCAGTTAGTTGCCATGGTGACAGCATGTTATGTAACTATAACCAAGTGTCAAAAAGTGATGTGAACTGAGTTTGGCACTTGTTTTTCAAAACAGCTTATAATTCCACCTGGTTTAAAATCCCAGAGAGCCCTGATAACTTGCTCTATGCAGTAGAAAGAAAAAAAAATAAAGATTTTTCCTTTAATTTGGTGATAAAAACCATGCCCGTAGATTAATAATTGTGGGCTCAGCAGCAGGTTAGAGATGGAAAAAATGTCAGAGAAATTTTCCAGCTTCTGTAGGTTAATTTGTTCACTTTAGCTCTGCACACTTCAAATGGCGTGAAAAAACCGAAAGCTCGCATTTTGCAAATCAGCCGGTCGTTTTGTGTTTAAATTGTGTTTTTATGTGGGGGCTGGGTGAAAACCTTTGCACATTTTTATGTGGAAGATATAACTGTGACATACTGACATATCCACACTAATAAATTGTGATTCATCTCTCATCGATTCTTCAAGTCTGTAATAAATACAGTACGGCTGGGGTTTATTCTAAATAACACTTTGGGCGGGTATATTACATTAAAACTGGTGGCTAGTGAACTGTTAAGATTGCTACTAAACCAATGCTGCCGCTAATATTAGCCTCTTCTTGCGTTAACAGAAGGCGACATTAAATGCCGTGTACTGCCGTCTGTGCTCTCTTCAGTACACTCTGTGATGCGTCTGTGATGCTGCTTTCTCCGTAATATACTCACCATACCCTGGGCAGCAATGAGTGCAGCCAAGGTGCTTCTCCCTGAGGTGCCAGGGGTACAGAGTGACAGACGGACCTCCTGTCCTCCCACCAGAGTTCGGTCCATCTCTATCAGCACAGCTTCTGCCTGCTCGGCGCTCTCATATTCCACCACGCCAAACCCTCGCACTGGACTGCCCTCATCCTGAGCAAGCTAGAAGAAACATGCATAAAAAGACAAAGCATTTATTCAGTAAGTCATTCTTTTAGATTTTTCTTCTGTGGCTGGGCACAGAAATGTGGGCTCTAATGTGAAAAATTATTTGAATTTCTTTTTTCCTCGTGTTTGATTCTTCATCTAAATTCCTAGTTGGCCGGGGAACCGGCAACGTCAAGACATTGGTATTGATCACATCCCACAAATTGTATAAACATGATGAATTGAGCTAATTTGTGCTTAAGGAGATCTGAAAAATCCCTATTGACACTTGTAAATGTGGAGCACTACAAAAACCAAAAGAAAAAAAGAAAAGAAAAAGAAAACAACTCGTATCTCGTGTTTTATTTTAGCTTCTTTTTTTTCTTTTCTTTTTTTTTACATGTCTTACTGGGGCAGAGTAGTCTTCTTATGCTCCCACTTATTACAAGGATTGCATTCATGCCATTATCAGATTTGTGCCTGATAATGGCATGCCTTTTGCAGATGCTCACCTGCTGGAGTGTCTGATTAAAAGCAGGCGCACTCCTGTCATGTTTGTTGTTCCTGTTAGTTCACAGGAATGCTCCAAATCTACTTAACAGGCTTTCACTAATATACAGTACACCTTTCCACTTCCAGGCATGCCACATTAGCTGTAAGATGTTAGAACTGTCTGCTCACTGGTGGGTTCAAAACATATGGAATAACCTGTCCTGGTTAAATGCACCCAGCAGGCTGGAGCGAGTTCCTTCAGGAGAAAGTGGGTCGAGTGATATAAGGGAGAAATGCCACCAGTAGCAAGAGCAATAGTCCAGCATAAAACCCAACATCAACTTCTGAAAACAACGTAAGTTCTGACACTACAAACTAACGTCATCAGCCCTTCAGACTTCAGCAATTATCTGTAGGAATAAAAAATTAATACGCCACCACTGCAGCATTATCGCCAAGAGCTGTTTAATGAAGTAAATGTATTTTAAAGTGGATTTTTTTTTTCAGTACGCAAAAGAAAATTTACTGACTTCTTATCAGCCAGTATCAGCTGCTTACTGCTTGATAGGTGTGCCCCCCTCCCCCTCACCAGAGACCTAAAAATACTTGCATTTACTATCTTTTAATAAATCATCGGGGCAAACAAAGGAGGTCAGACACGTTTTTATATCTGCACGTTCTCGGCACCATCTAGGAATAGCAATATCATTCATCTAGAAGACTGATTGGCAAAACACAATCTTCTCCAGTGGCAGTTATCTGTGCAGCCCAAGCTACCGTCATGATGCACTTTGACTAAGAAAATGAGAAGCCAGCATGAGAGGCTGCAAAGACTGCAAAGTTATCCGAATCCTAATCCGCCCAATGTTTTCAGAGAGTTTTAGACTAACAAATGCACAAATTCATGCATGTATGGGTTTTTTTCTGTGCATGACTGACAGACAGGGAAGTGACAGATAACAGTGGAGTGGAGGTAGAAGTGCTTCTCTCAGCTTCTTTTGTCAAAAAGGATAGATAAAGAAATGACATGATGTAAAAGATACATCCTTTTGCTCTTCCTACACCGCTTCAGGGATGTGCACATAGATAGAGATACACACAAACACAACCTAACATAGTGTCTGTGGAAAAGACAGCTCCAAACTACAATAATCTCCTACTTAGGAGCCGGATCGAATAATGGGCCTTTTTCAGCATATAAACTTGACAGAGCATTATTATCATACATTTATGGTCAGCAGTCAATAAAGACATGTCTCAGCGCTAGAGTGTCCTGCTGATAAAGACTGACTTCTCTGTCAAGAAGGCTGAGTCATTTCCATCTTCTGAGCTCAAGCTAAATAATGCAGGCAGGCTAATAGCTTATAGCTAATGGACTTTGACTATGTCCACAAAGTAATGGCTTGTGGTTAAAACATACCACTTAACGTATTGTTAGCACTGGTTCGATTCATATGAAATACAGCAGGAATAAAAAGGACAGGAACTCAATTTAACTTCTCTCACATTTTAAAGGATGTGTGATCTGTTAGAGACCATTTGAAGGTTTGGTTTGCTAATACTTGCATCATCGCTGCTAAAGGTGCACAATTAGACACCAAAAAGGCAGTTTTCAAATAAATTCATCTTCATTCCAGACACGCACAAACAAAGAGAATTTCGTGGCACTGTTGGAAGTTAAATGCAGCGTTACTTGTAGTGTCTACAGAATATAAACAGCTGTGTTAAAAAAAAATCTGCATATTCATAGACTCTGGATATTTCAGCCAAAGAGAAAAGCATATATAATTTCAGGAAGCTGCAACTATATAAATGAACACTTTTATGAGAAACCCTTATCTGATTTCTTATATTAATTTCCATATGGTGAAAGGAAGGTGCACTTTTGCATTCATTCGGTACATATTGTGTGGTTTGCTCCCGCTGAAATGCAGCATTTGTGATAGACTCTGGCCACATCTCCCCACTACTTTAAGCTGCAACCAAGTGATCAGCCAAAACATTACTGACCTTTTTACTCTGAAAAGTAAAGAAGGGGAAAATTGTGCAAAACAAAGCTGAAGAGCTATATTTGTGGTTCTCTTTGCACACAAGGTCGCATAAGAGCGTGTGAGTCATGGAGGCTTTTATATCAGTCAACACAGTCTGTATCGCACAGGCCAAATGTATTTTGAAAGGTGCAGACGCTGTGAAATACCAATCATGTAGCAAGCAAAACAGCAGACCAATGTGAATACTGGTCCTTAGCCATAGCGTGAGATTTGTCGTGTTAATTGTGGATTAACGTTATTTTGTAGCGACTTTTATAGTACATCAGCACAATGTTGTTAATGAGTGAAGTCAGCTTTGGTTTCTTTTGAGAAAGTAGCATAACTGTGAGGTTGGAGTAATTTCTATGGAAGGATGTAATCTGTGGGCATCTTTCTCACCCTCAACCGGTTGCAGCAGATGGCTGCTCCTCCCTGATCCTGGTTCTACCAGGTTTCTTCCTGTTAAAAAAGGGAGTTTCTTCTTTTCATTGTCACCAAGTGCTTTTGGGGGTTTTCTCTCTATCCAGCTTTGTCACATTAGCATCAGTCTTCTTGGAATTTTTATTTTTTGAATCTCTACTGGAAGCAGTTCTAGATGTGACACCATCACAACACTGGTGGAAAAGCCCTGGCTACTCTCTTATAATGTTGCAATAAACTCTGATCTTGAGGGTATGAAAGTCAATAAATCCAAAGTCCAAGTGACAAATTTCTAATGTGAGAGCAATGAAAAAGTCCTTCAGGGTTAAACAAAGCAGAACGGGACAGAACAACAGAGACATTAATACGAATAATGATCAACAATCAGGCAGCAACAGCAGCGTGGAGCAGCAGGTGGTTTTAATGATACATGTTTGAAGGTAATACTTTCCATGAATTTGCTGCCTGAAATAATGCAATATTAAATACAAGCAGAGCTGGAAGAAAACAAGGAAGAAGGATGATCAACAGAAAATTAGCACCTATAATTTCAACTCATTTGGATGCTCATTGATTCAATGTTTCTCAACCAAATGTACCAGACATTTACTGCTTTGTACATTTGGATTCGTAGGTTTTCAGCTTGAAATTCTTAGAAACTGGATGTCTGTTTATTTATTTTTTTTTTGGGGGGGGGGGGTTAGTATTTTCTGACATTTTAAGGTAAACCATTGTTTGAATACTGAAGAAATACATTATTCAGCCTATTTCACCTTCCAGGGCTAATAAAAGGAAAGCCGTTCAGAAAGTTGAGTTAAACATTAGGAAGACATCTTCAGCAATAAATTAAAAATAAAATACAATCAATTCAATTAAATGCAGCTTTTGCTAATGTTTTACCGCTGTTCGCCAAGAGGTGAAGATATCTGAGTTTTCTCAAGTCGCAGTTTTGACCTCTAAGGGCCAGCATATGAATCGAAGTACATGACTAAGGTCTACACAGAAAAAACCCCCAATATGAATAAGTCTTCTGATGCCTCCACATACAGCATAAAATCAGGGAGGGTATAAGAATTCATACACAAAGGCTTTCACATGAAATGTGAGCAAATCAGAAACTTGATTATTTATTTTCAACTGCTGCAAACAGCTAAGGCATCAGCTAAACTCAGAAGAGTTTCAAACTCTGCGTTTACATTGCACATATGTACATTCAGTACTGTGCAAACGTTTTAGGCAGGTGTAAAAGAAAAAATGCTGTTTACAAAGAATGCTTTCAGAAATATAAATGGTTGTTTATTGGCCCCAAACGTATTCTGCAGCAGGACAACGACCAAAACATACAGCCAAAGTCATCAGAAGTACTGGAAGTGATGTTATGGCCCCATAGAGCACTGATCTCAACATCATCGAGTGTGTCTGGGATTACATGAAGAGACAGAAGGATTTGAGGAAGCGTACATCCGCAGAAGATCTGTGGTTAGTTCTCCAAGATGTTTGGAACAACCTACCAGCCAAGTTCCTTTGTTGTTGTCGTGTACCCAGAAGAAGAACTGATGCTGTTTTGAAGGCAAAGGTTGGTCACACCAAATATTGAATGATTTAGATTCATTCACTGCATGTTGTTGAAATAATTAACACTTCCATTTTTGTGCTGTATGTGAGTAGTTTATGAAATGATTCAATTTTTTCTTTCCTTTCTCTTTGTTGTAAAAATAAAGGAATTTTGAATCAGTGGAAAGCAAACGCATTTGTACTTTTTCAGCACGAACACTGACGCCTGTTAGCTTCAACACTCAATCAAGTGGCCCCTCCACTTCCTCCCACCTCTCATTCGTCTGCTGTTCCCTCCAGCCTGAACAGGGGGATGGAGAGATGGATGGTTGAATGAATGCAGGGAACACGAGAGGAATATGCACGTATGTGTGGAGGAGTAGGTCGATAGGCTATTATCATCAGCATATATTAAGCAAACTCCATGGAAATGACCGGAACCACTTTACCACTTGAGATATGGATGGATGGATGGGGGAGAGAGAGTGGGAGTGAGGAGGGAAAAGAAAGAAAGTAAGTGGCGGAGGAAGGGGACATAAAAGTGAGGCAGAAAACATCAGTGATTGATTAAGTGACTGATGGTTGAAGAGAATGAGGGGGGGTGGGCTGACAGAGAATATGAGCCAGAAAAGACAGGAAGAAAAACACATAAAAACTTGCTAACCATTATTTTTGTGTGGACACACACACACAAACACACACACACAGATGCGCACGCGCACACACACACACACAGACGGGTATTCATAGCTTGTGAATCTAATTCAGCGGCCCCTTTTTGCGCCACAGACCAGTTTATGTCCCCCAATATTTTCACGGACCAGCCTTTAAGGTGTCGTGGATAAATACAGCAAAATAAAACCAGTACCGGTACCAAAAAAAGATTTATTCATAACACACGGGAAGAGACACTGGGAAACTGAGTTAACGATAAAAACCGATAAAAACCCTGAAAACTATAAATTTCACACCCGAGCCTCAACTCTCACGGCCCGGTACCAAATGACTCACGGACCGGCCCGGGGGTTGGGGACCGCCGATCTAATTGACATAATGCTTTCTCTAGCCCTTACCTAACCATAACCCAAATGTAACCCTGATACTAAAGCCACATTTTGAGTCTTAAAAATGCCTTCAAACTCATGGGGACCAGGATTTTGGTCCCCATGAGGTGTGTTGATCCCCACAAGTATAGTAAACTTCCAATTTTTGGTCCCCACAATGATATGAATACACACTCTCACACACACACACGAGTGGAAGTGGGTAAACTGTGAAACAAACATTATATATCAAATTGGATTCTGTGAAAATGGCATTCAGACTGTCATCAACTTGTGTTTGTGAGCGCGTTCGTGAGCAAGGATGCAAAGACTGAGTGAGCTTCTCCCTTAATTTTTTTTCTCCGACTGCACTCACACAACAGAAGACTGGAATATATAAAACATTCAATCATTATTTGAATCTGCACAATTATGCAAATTTAAAATGGGCTTGTGCGTACTGTATCTGAGCCTTGTGGATGCCAGTTGTCATTTAGCTCTCTTTCTCTCTCTGTTTCCATGTGTACAGTCTCTTTAAAAACCCAACACCCCTCCAACAAAGACCATAATTTCTGGATCATGGTTTGAAGATTGAAATGTCCTCTTACTGCAGGAGTGTTCACATTAAGACTACTGTACAGAGAAAGACAAAAAACAAAAATATTTCTGATCTAATGTCAAGTTTCCCAGATTTTCCTTCAAAATTATGCTTTAAATGCCTTTGGATGATTAAAAAAAACCCAAAACAGATTTAAGATGGAAATCAGAAACTGTTTGCATTGCAATGATCCTTTTTTCTGTTTTTTTCCTATCACGTGTGGCTCTACCTTGTCCTCAAGGCAGACTTTGAGAACATTAAAGAGTAATTATATGAGCAAATTTAGCACTTCGTGCTTCATCCTCCAAATTATTCTTGATGCAAATCAAAAACAGATTGGCCCAGAAGAAACTCCTTCTCCTGCAATATGCAATTACCCTGTACCAGTCTAATTAGCACATTTTTTTCCACACGTTGGCCAATAGGTAGTTATGTTTGAATAACAGATTACGCTAACCCACTGCACAAACTCAAGTCCAGGGAAAATATGGATTTTTGACTAAAAGCACAGTTTTCTTTGAGCGGTGCATAAAAGCCAAACTGTGATGCATAAGCCTTCAAATTTCACTTGCATGCAATACGCTTAGAGTTTTCATCTTTATGTGTCGGAAATCATCATCACTGCATGCACTGACATGTTTGTTTTGATGCTGTTTAATCAGAAAATGAGGCATACTCTCACCAGTCACTTTATTCGGTGACCCGGTTCAAGTGCTTAATACAAATATCTAATCAGCCAATCACATGATCTTTCTTTTAAGCCACACATTGGAAATCTTATAAAAAACATTCAGATTAAAAGTAAGGTGTGAAAAAACAATTTGTTGCTGCCACCTTCTTACATCACATTGATTATGGTGACATTATTTGAGGTATTTTCTTACAATGCTCCTTATACTTGGAACAAATTACAACAGGATTTGAAGCTGTGCAGCTTAACTGAACTGAAGGGCTTTAAACCAATTTTAAGGACAACAGAGAAAGCATCATTGGATGTCTGTTCATGTTCTTGTGGTATTGTTACTGTCTTTTATTTTATTTTCAGGTGCAATTTTTTTGTATGAATTGTAACAACTACAGTATGTTTTAACATGTTGTCATTTTGTATGGATATTTAAAACGGGTCGCTCTTAAAAATGAGACCTCGTGTCTCAATGAGATTTACCTGTATAAATAAAGGTGAAAATAAAAACATGAGAGAAACTGAATTAGGCATATAGGTGCACTCAAGATGACCTGCGTGGAAGTTGATGTCAGACAGGCTGGTCTGAGTATCTCAGAAACAGCTGATCTACTCTCACACAACTATCTATAGGGGGGAAAAAAGAAAAAAGAAAGAAATAGGAAAACACTGGAGTGAACAGCCGTTCTCTGGGTAAAAATGCCTTGTAGATGCCAGAAGTGAGAGGAGAATGCCCAACAGATGGTTTTGAGCGAACAAAAAGGTAACAGTAAATCAAAAACCCCTCAGTACAACTAAGTTATGCAGAAGAGCATCTTTGAACCCACAACTGAACCTTGAAGCAGATGGGTTACAGCAGCAGAAGCCACACCAGTTGCCCTCATGTCAGTAACTGTAAGAACAGGGATGGGATTACGGAAAATGAACATCAGAAGACGGGAAACCCGTTGTCTGGTGTGATGATTCTTGTTTTCTGCTATCAGATCCAGAGAGTAGGGTTAACATAACATGAAAGCATGGTTCCAACCTAGCCTTATATCAAGGCTAGTAGCAGTGGTGTAATGATGTGGGAGATAACTTTCGTAGCACACTTTGGGCCCTTTAGTATGAATTGAGCATGGTTTGCATTTCACAGCCTACCTGAGTCTTGCTGACCATGTGACCATATGAGCAGTCTTCTGACGGCTGCTACCAGCAGGACAACGTACCACGTCAAAGCTCACGTCATCTCACACTGGTTCACTATACTCAAGTGGCCTCCACAGTTACTAGACCTGCAGTGGAGCACCTTTGGGATGTGGTGGAACAGGACATGTGTGCAAAGAATTAAGGTAGTTCTCAAGGCAAAAGGAGGTACAGCCTACAACTAGTAAGGCACACTAATAATGGGACTGTAAGTGTATATTTAAACTACTACGCAACATACAACATATTCATGCGAAAAAAAAGACACCATGTCTAAGCGAAACGATAAAAGGAATATAAATGCAATATGGCTGAAAATCACACTTACAGCATTTTGTTACATGAAGCACTCTCGTCTTATACTCAAACATTCCTTACTAGCCAGGGTTTTGACAGCATAATCAGGCATCTATGCTAAATGAGTCAAGCCAAAGTGCTGTGGCACTTGAGGCAACTTCAGTTTCAGCATAATTAACAGCAGCTGATGACTCTTTTTTTTTTTTAACTTGTTCAGTACGACAGCAAATTTTCACAAAGATATGAAGCACTAAAGGCTGAGTTTTCAAGTGGGAATCTACATGTAAAGGGATGCTGCTGATTGAGAACAGCATTTTCCATCATGACATGTTGGATTTTATTTGTTCTTGTTATTTGTTACAGATCTTCAGTTGTATTATTGGTGCTTTGTGTATAATAAGGTCCATTACAAAAACACTCACTTCTAACCTAAAAAACTCTTCATGCACCTTAAATAACATATCCAACAGGAACAGAAAGTTCGTCCATAGTCAGCACGCCAAACTGAAAAACAAAATGTTGGGGGACCCAAACTGCCCTCTTGTTGCTACACATTGACACTTACGACAGACATGGCACATGTTGTGAATGTGAGCGATTTATGATTGATTGTTAACAAACACGTAGTCTGTTATGTGTTGTGACCAAGTCATGACACACATCTTTGACTCAACAGATCTCTAAAACTTATTTGGATGTACACAGATGTAATGCTTTGGTGCTTCCATGCTGATGGTTTTGTATTTTTATTCTGTTCTTAATGTTAAGCGCTTTGCTCAGCACTTGCTTTATAAAAGAGTTGACTTGGCTGGCAGCTCTGCATTGAAGAAGCCTAGAGTGCAGAGAGTTCTGGCAGGAAATTCTTGCTCACTCATGTCTGTATCTCAACTTGCTGTGCTAAACTTTTCAGTTTTATTTAATTTCATTATATGATGCCAGTTGAAAACTGGTTCATCATTATTCTTACTTTTTCAAGTCATCTGCTGCGTTTTTTCTTATTTGTCTAAACTTTTTTCCACTGTATTTACTGATATGTTGCATTACTAATATCTTACTGATTTTTCTTTATTGACTTTTCAGATCATCAACAGGGAATAATAAACAATCCACATCTGAGTGTGGTTATTTATATATCTATCAAGCGTCTGGTCAGGGTAATATATGGGTTTTGATTAGTCCATGTGATGTGACCATGTGACCAACAACATGTGATTCAAGACTACACTGCATTATTATCAGATGAAGAGCAGAAGTGCTTGAACTGTTTCATCTACCAAAATCAGAATCAGAATACTTTAATAATCTCTGAAGAAATGATGTGGTTACAGTTGCTCCAAGGCAACAACAGTAACAGACTGAACTAAATTAAATAATACAATATATCACAAAATATAAGAGATGGCTATAATATATACAAATAGCTCAATTATAATTATAAATGGGCAGCACGGTGGCACGGTGGTTAGCACTGTTGCCGCACAGCAAGAAGGTCCTGAGTTCAATTCCACCATTAGGCCGGAGTCTTTCTGTGTGGAGTTTGCATGTTCTCCCCGTGTTTGTGTGGGTTCCCTTTGAGTACTCTGGCTTCCTCCCACCATCCAAAGACAAGCAGTTAGTGGGGATAGGTTAATTGGTTAATCCAAATTGCCCATAGGTGTGAATGCTGGAGTGAATGTGAGCGAGAATGGTTGTCTGTCTCTGTGTGTTGGCCTTGTGATAGACCGGTGACCTGTCCAGAGTGTACCCCGCCTCTCGCCCTATGACAGCTGGAATAGGCTCCAGCGACCCTGAAAAGGATAAGTGGAAGCGAATGGATGGATGGATAATTATAAATATCCAGAAAAGATGCAACAAAGAGGTAAAACTACAGAATGAGAGCTGCTGATTTTCTCAAGGTAAAGACTCTTCACTATTTATGAGAGAAGACCAATCATTTCACCAATCCAAGAACTCCCTTTTAACAGGAAGAGACTTCCAGCACAAAATGACTCGTGGATGAGTAACCATCTGCTGTTTGGAGTTGGGGTTGAGTGAAAAGAGAAGGAAAAAAATCCCATTGCATTAACATGTGCCAATGGACTGCCTGGAATCTCAGTATCATCAGTACAACAGGAGAAACGGCAAATACGAATTTAAAGCGGATTCACTGAATTAATGCTGTCAAGCTCAATACTGCAAAGACACCTTAAAAACAATTTTTAAAAAAAGCAGTTGCCTGTCTACTCTTAAATGATGTTACTATACATGTGACTGTGCATGTGTGTGCACGCATAGCTAGCAATCACTGTGTCCGACAGCTCTTGACCTCCAGTCGTGGTCCCCAGCAAAGCGATGCAGAATGCATCACTGGCAGGGCTCAGGCTCGGGGGAGCACCTGTCAGTTTGTCGGTGTGTGTTTGTGTGTGCGTGCGTGTGTGTGCGTGCGTGTGACACAGTTTAAATGGTCACGTCAGTTGTCGGAACAGAGTGATGAGGTCAGGACAGCCCTGTCACAGCTGTCTTTGAAGAGAGGTACATGGCCTATCACAGTGACAGCTTTAAGTGCAAATGTCTTTATGACGAGTGCTGGACAACGAAGGGAGAGGTGGAGTTAATCTAAGTAAGACTCCATTAAAAAAAAAGGGGAAAAAAAGAACGCTTGTGGTGTACTTCTGCTAAATCGAATGATTTCACAGATTTATCGTCACCTTTGTGTGCAGCGGGAAGACGTCACTGAATGAGATCATCTTTTCAAATAAAACTTTGAAACACTGCGTTTCACCAAAGGGGGTCAATAATTGTGTCAAGAATCTTATGATTGTACTTGGAAAGATTAATTAGCTCTACAAAAGCAAGTGCCAGTGATTGAGAGAGTAAAAGAGTACATATTCAAAATCAGCTAAATTAGCTCTTTTTTTCTCCCCTGTTGTACTAAATAAGGCAACTGTCTGGCTCCCGACAGCAAAAGAAAACTCATTATTTTCATTTCCATTTTTCTGGTTGATTGTCAACAAAGCTGAAGGTGCCTTGGGGATTTTTCTTCTAAAAAAGAAAAAAGAAAAAAAAGTTAAAAGTGGCTGAAAAGCACAAGAAGTGCTCATATCCATCCTCATAAAACACGTATCATGAAAGCTCAGATCCACGTTCACCGCTTTGCTGTTAACTTCTCAGCTTTTGTTCTGACATTGCTGCACATCACCACCATCTGTATCACTTATACACCACTGATAGTGCAGATTTTGCTTTTTTGTTTGTTTGGTTGGTTTTTTTTTTTGGAGGGGGGGGGGGGGGGTTAGGTTGGCACTAGTATGATGCTTTGCTGTGTCCGTACTCATCTAACACTGCTCTGAAGAAATTACTTTTTTGCAGCAATTTATTTCTGCACTGCTTTAAACCATCCATCCATCAATCTTAATCAAACCACTGGAAGTTATATCCTGACCTGAAAGAAAAATCAAAGGTCTTAAAACAGAACTTGTCCACTCTTTGAAAGACATTTTTATGTAACATTTGTTCTTTTTTTGTCTCCTGCCTATAAATGTGAGTATTCAACTTGCTCCTAGTCATCATTATTACATCAATAGTTGCATATATGCCACCAGTCGTCTTCCTTTGATTGGCATCATACGCCTCTTTGCTATTTCACCTCATCGCTCCACGTCTCGCTGTCCTTCTATTATGCCTGACACTGTCGGCTCTCCTCCTTCACTCCATCCTCTCTCTAATAGTTCTGGCATTCTTAGCGCCGTCCTCCTTTACTCCCATCCCTCCTTCCATTTCCAACCTGCCGTCCTTTCCTCTAATATGGTTGACATTCTTTACTTTCTCTTCCTTCCATTTCTCCTGGCTGACTCAAGCTAAAGTGCTGCCTGGAGGGCCCTTTCATGGGTAGCAGAATTATAACGCTCGGGGCCAAGGCCACAGGTTAAGTGCACGCCGAACAAAGAAAAAGTGACATAAGGGCTGAGTTCTACTTATGTGCACAGAGGAGGAGGACGGTTTATGCAAGGTGAACTGGAGCTGCTGGCAGTGAGGCATTAGGGAATCATCTTAAACAAATAAATATGCAACAAACAAAATGACCAACTCAGAACAGCTCCTCTTCTATTCTGCAGACAGCACTGATCTCTGACCTGTACAGAAACACATTCAGTATATTGATATTATTAAGTATTAATATCTATGTTATCTCTCTCTTGTAGAGTCTCTCTTGGCTCTTGATGGAGGTGGTCGCATCTTTCTCTCTGTCCCTCCCTTTTATTTCCTGCTTGGCTTCTTTGTCCTTGTCTAGTCTTGTCTAACTCTTAGAGACTCTCTCAGTCTTGTTCTCTGTAAACAAGAAATTATGGATTTGATCAACTGGTCTCTTTTTCGCCCTAAACCAAACCCAAACAACCACTAATTACATGCAGCCTCACCTCACTAGCTGGAAGCTCCAGGGCGGAAGCAGGAACAACAAATTCTCCCAGATCACAAGACGGTGTATGACCCTATCCTCCTACTTCCTCGGACCGGACGGCTGTTGTGTACATCGGCTCTGTCCAATACCCCCTCCCCTGTCACAAGTCGCATGTTTTTTATGTTGTTATGTTGTAAGGTGTGAAGATTCATGTGCTTCATTGTGCTGAGGGTTTTTATTCTATTCTCAAACTGCTCTCCCATAAGGAGCTCAGTCTGGATGGAGTTCTTATTTTTCCCTCCTCTTCCCTCATGTATTTATGTATTTCATTGTTTTTTTACCATCATACATCTCTCTGACCTGTCTTACCAACGTCATGTTTGTGCAATGTATGTACGGTTGGAAGGGGTCCTATTTCACTCTGTGTTCGTGTAACATTGCTAGTGACAATTAAACGGCTCAATCTCAATCAATTATGCTACGCAGTCAAACAGGGAAAACTGTGGTTGGAGACTGCAGCATGACCAAAATTATGGCGACCGTGTACATGCATACATGCAGTCTCCTGACAATAAACAGCGATACAGGTGAAAACTGCACATCTGTTGATGAAAAAGTCCCATTAACTACTTACAGTGGGGCAAAAAAGTATTTAGTCAGCCACCGATTGTGCAAGTTCCCCCACTTAAAATGATGACAGAGGTCAGTAATTTGCACCAGAGGTACACTTCAACTGTGAGAGACAGAATGTGAAAAAAAAATATCCATGAATCCACATGGTAGGATTTGTAAAGAATTTATTCGTAAATCAGGGTGGAAAATAAGTATTTGGTCAATAACAAAAATACAACTCAATACTTTGTAACATAACCTTTGTTGGCAATAACAGAGGTCAAACGTTTACTATAGGTCTTTACCAGGTTTGCACACACAGTAGCTGGTATTTTGGCCCATTCCTCCATGCAGATCTTCTCGAGAGCAGTGATGTTTTGGGGCTGTCGCCGAGCAACACGGACTTTCAACTCCCGCCACAGATTTTCTATGGGGTTGAGGTCTGGAGACTGGCTAGGCCACTCCAGGACTTTCAAATGCTTCTTACGGAGCCACTCCTTTGTTGCCCGGGCGGTGTGTTTTGGATCATTGTCATGTTGGAAGACCCGGCCTCGTTTCATCTTCAAAGTTCTCACTGATGGAAGGAGGTTTTGGCTCAAAATCTCACGATACATGGCCCCATTCATTCTGTCCTTAACACGGATCAGTCGTCCTGTCCCCTTGGCAGAAAAACAGCCCCATAGCATGATGTTTCCACCCCCATGCTTCACAGTAGGTATGGTGTTCTTGGGATGCAACTCAGTATTCTTCTTCCTCCAAACACGACGAGTTGAGTTTATACCAAAAAGTTCTACTTTGGTTTCATCTGACCACATGACATTCTCCCAATCCTCTGCTGTATCATCCATGTGCTCTCTGGCAAACTTCAGACGGGCCTGGACATGCACTGGCTTCAGCAGCGGAACACGTCTGGCACTGCGGGATTTGATTCCCTGCCGTTGTAGTGTGTTACTGATGGTGACCTTTGTTACTTTGGTCCCAGCTCTCTGCAGGTCATTCACCAGGTCCCCCCGTGTGGTTCTGGGATCTTTGCTCACCGTTCTCATGATCATTTTGACCCCACGGGATGAGATCTTGCGTGGAGCCCCAGATCGAGGGAGATTATCAGTGGTCTTGTATGTCTTCCATTTTCTGATGATTGCTCCCACAGTTGATTTTTTCACACCAAGCTGCTTGCCTATTGTAGATTCACTCTTCCCAGTCTGGTGCAGGTCTACAATACTTTTCCTGGTGTCCTTCGAAAGCTCTTTGGTCTTGGCCATGGCGGGGTTTGGAGTCTGACTGTTTGAGGCTGTGGACAGGTGTCTTTTATACAGATGATGAGTTCAAACAGGTGCCATTCATACAGGTAACGAGTGGGGGACAGAAAAGCTTCTTACAGAAGACGTTACAGGTCTCTGAGAGCCAGAGATTTTCCTTGTTTGAGGTGACCAAATACTTATTTTCCACCCTGATTTACGAATAAATTCTTTACAAATCCTACCATGTGAATTCATGGATTTTTTTTTCACATTCTGTCTCTCACAGTTGAAGTGTACCTCTGGCGCAAATTACTGACCTCTGTCATCATTTTAAGTGGGGGAACTTGCACAATCGGTGGCTGACTAAATACTTTTTTGCCCCACTGTATATTCAGAGTTTAGCCAGACTGATCGCAATGTGCTGGCAATCTGTCCGCATTTATAGGTTGCCTACCACCAGGTGACCTGTGGAATCACATGGTGATTGAAAGTGGTCGCTCAGGTATTGGGGGTGTTGCAGGGCCAATCAGCTGCTCAGCTCACCTGTTTCCAAGTGGTTGCTGCGTGTGACATAATTGAATGGAATCACCGGGCAACCGCTGATATTTCTCAGTCAAACGGAGGTTGCCGTCCTATTTCTACTTTAGTGTGAATGAGCTATTATGCATAAGCAAGACTAGCTAGCTAGCAACGGGAGCCAAACTAGCTACAGAGATTCTACAACCTTACCATGGTACCACGCTAAAGGTTTTATCAGGCATGCAGCATGACTAAAGGCATGGCAATGTCTGTCAACCAGTGCATCATTTACTAAAATCTGGTAAAGAAACGCACAACCTAAGTATTGATTTTTCTTGTAACATCACTACCAGGAAGGCATCAGAGAACCAAACCTGCTTGGCATTCACAGCTAGGATTGTGAATGTGGAAAACATACCTGTTAAATATTAAACAGTAACATCACTGCATCATTGCTGTGCCTCAGCAGACTATGACTAAACCACTAATATGACTGTAGACTGCCCGAATCCATTCACCACAGTCACTATAAGCAAAAAAGGATGAAATAAAAATGCCAGTCAGGTTGCAATTTCTATTCATGTGTGTTCTGACTCATATATCTCACAGTTCCTGAGGTTTAGAGTTGAATATCACAGTAAGGTGACCTTATGACCATAAATAAACAAATAAAAGAAAGAACTCTTGGGCGTTCCGATATCGCTTTTCAATATTGAAACAAAGATATTATCCATACAGACAAATGGCAAACACACAGGCCTAATACATGCCCATCTCTGCCATAAGGAAAGAGATATAATAAATACTATCATTAACATTACACTAGCAAATAATGGCATGCACATTTTTCATATTTCTGTACATGTTTTCTTTGCATCCTAATAGATGGTGCAGAGCATTTCATAAGCTCTTATCCTGAAATATTCTGGTGCATACATGGTGAAATGCAATAATACAACTGCTCTGAAGCACATAATGTACTGTACATAAAAAAATGCTGAACTATAGGTCAAAGCCTGCTGGCTTTGCAACAGTGAAGCAACATGAGCTAAACACCCACAAAGCATCATGGGACTAGGATGATGTGGGTGTATTGATTTCTATGTGGGAGTGGGGCAGAGGGGTGGAGCTAAAACTGGAAATGCAGTAGATGACAGATGCCGATTGTGTGAACTTTAAATGGGCATGTGGGGGAGGAGTGGATGTAATGGAGCAGGGCGAACGGCGCAAGTGAAAAAAAAGACAGATCAGAGTGGGATGGAAGGAGGGAGGGATGGAGTTGAGGGGTGGGGCCGGTATCACAGTTACCACACCTCACCATAGAGACGGTTGCTTAGTGATACGGCGAGGCTGACCAACACCGATGCTGACCGCTGAATTTTATGTCAGCACCTCTCACCTGGAGGTGTTCTTGTAATAAAGGTGTGTGTGTGAACCGAATGTTTCATATGTCATAATGAGATGAACATTCATGTGTAAAGTCCTTTCAGCTTCTGCACAATATTAAGCTCTGAGAAAAAAAATGGGGAGATATTGATTTCAAGCTCTGTTTACAACTGAGTTGTACTTGCTAAATCAGTCCATGATCAGCACTTTTACACTGAAACAGCAAAAATGAATAGTTTTCTGTGCACTGTGATCTCACCTGGCAGAAAACGGGTTTATACGTGTCGGAAAAGAGCTGGGTTAGCTCCTCAGAGTCACAGAGGTCCAGGGGCAGTCTGTCCACGCACAGACACTTGGAGTGCAGGTTTTCCTCCTGGCTCAGCTGGTTGACGTCCATCCACTGCACCATTAGCGAGCGATCCCCCTGCAACAAGCACCAGTGAGACGCAGAGTCAGACAGTAAGGCAACGCTAGGTCTACTTATTTGCCAAGCGCATTTGGTGACACTATACTGCAAAATAAAAATGTTTGTATTGTACTCAATTAGTCATGGTTACACTTTGTGGATTGTCCCTGTGCAGTTATCCCACAGAGAGTACAGCGCTATTTGTACATGTCTACTTTACTTTCAATTGGAAAAAAAAAAAGAGTCTGTTTGTGTTTTTACAACACATTTCACCTGATTTGAAAAGCTGGGATCCGTGAATATCTTTCCAGCTTTACAGCAGTCACAATATATGGCTCGCTTTTTTGTGTGTAATGTCTCGATCTCTGCTGTGTCTAGGAGTAAAAGGGGTGAAACACCAGCTCAGAGAGTAATCTAATTCATTCAGCATTTGACTGATCCGCCTGTCTGGACACTTGAAATCGGTAGCGGGTTGCCAGGTCGTGGTGAAGGTTGTACAGACTGTGTTTAACCGACAATCTAGCAACTTGGTAAGATTAGAAGAACTAACCAAACATAGGCATGCGTGCATTCCAATTATTCATTAAAAAAAAATTGGGAGGACACTAGAAAATGTTCTCAAAATACAGAAGAAACCCAGGAAAAACTGGCATGTTGGTGATTGCTTTAAGATCCTCAGCTGGCGTCACGGGCACTTGCTAAACTCTGCAAAGCTTTAATGCGAGATACAGTCTGCGCTCTTGCCGCTGTAAGTGCTGGTTTGAAAGCCTGTCAGCCCTTGAGCTCTACTTCCATTTGCAGATTCTGATTCACTTTTCACAAATGTGAGGTCATAGATTATTGTATGCAATAAACCGATTTTGATGCACTTAAATTTAAGCAATTATGATTTCAGCATTTGTTCCCACAGATAATTTTACTTGGACAGATTTTCTTTGTGTGTGTGTGTGTGTGTGTGTGTGTGTGTGTGTGTGTGTGTGTGTGT